>NC_090286.1:48524795-49183128 GCF_037392515.1 Haliotis asinina
CTGTGCATACATTTTACCATGACTCACATGCATCACACTTACACACTATATGGGCACAGGACCCACTTAACCGGCAAGGCATTGATATATGTACTGATAACACAACTGTACAGAAGAATATTAAACTATATTATGCATTTTAGTTGTTATGTTTTCATTTTCAGCAAATGTAAATTAGGCTCTTCTGTAATGTCATACCTTTGAAGATCTGGGTTAGAACTGGTCTTCAGTAACCCATACTTGCATTTGGAGGGTATAACAGGTTCTGGTGGTCAGACTCCCTGACTTGGTTGACAGGTCATTGGTTCCCAGTTACGTAGATCAATGCTCATGCTGTTGATCACCGGATTGTCTGGTCCAGACTTGACTACTTGACCGCTGCCACACAGCTGTAATATTGCTGAGTGCAGCATGAAACAAAAGCTACTTGCTCAGTCACTGACTCACTCACTCACTCCCTCTGAAAAGAATCTGTGTTATATCTTTGAGCAGGGGTCATTGATAACAAAAATTGTTGACAAGATTTTCTGGTGTACATTTGATTGGTGTGAGCTGTTAAAGGTTCCTATTGTGACTTCTACCAGAATACCAAACTTGCCTTTGCATGTGTTTATGATTTCATGAGTCATATGAATCGGTACTGTTGGATGATGATTGATAAAGGCTTGGAATATAGCTGAAATTGGTCTACATTTAACAGAGATTTCTTAAGACAGTGGAAGTTGTTTTCACTGCTGGTTTGTATCACTTTAACTGAATGCATTGTCTTTGCCTGCCATAATGCTCTCTTTCTGTCTCTGTCTGTCTGTCTGTCTCTCTCTCTCTCTAATTATCTATCTATCTATCTATCTATCTATGTACAATGCTATGTCGCAAAGAGGCGACTAAAATGGTGTGGTCAGATTCGCTGACTTGGTTGACACATGATGGTTCCCTACATTGATGCTCATGCTGTTGACCACTCGATTATTTATAGACCGCCATCTATAACTGGAATATTGCTCTGTGCGGCGTAGAATTAAACTAACGGGATCGGGGGGGGGGGGGGGGGGGGGGGGGGGGTTTGTCAGGCTCGCTGACTTGGTTGACAGATGTCATTGGTTCCCAATTGTGCAGATCGATGCTCATGTTGTTGATCACTGGATTGTCCGGTCCAGACTCAATTATTTACATACCGCTGCCATATAGCTGGAATATTGCTGAGTGCGGCGTAAAACTCAACTCACTAACATTTCGAAAACTAATGACCTCAGAACCATCTTAATATTGTATCAATATCAACGGTCAGCCTTCTGTAGAAACTACGGTAGATTACACACAAATGTCATGTATAATGATCTCTTTCTTGAAAAGGAAACCGCAATATCAGTGCCAAGATGGACACAAGCAATGGGTTCCGCACATAGTTATATATATATATATACTCTTAAAAAAAGTAGGGGAACTGTACTTTCAATGTACGATTGTCGAAATTGGGAGACATATGGGATTGAATCCTTGTTGATACAATGATAATGGCTGTTCTGAGAATGCATCACCACATGGATTTCATTCAAAGCAAAGATGTTCGTTCACTACCCTCCTTGTTAGGCGACTGGAGTATGGCATGAAAATTTCAGGTTCACAATTTTCAGTCAGTAGTGTGTGATTTGACCCTGAAAACTCTGACCTTTCACAGATGCAAGAAAATTATCGAAAAAAACCCAGTGATCTACGGGTTTTTATCGACCTGCCTGAAAAACATCAAGATTCATAATGACACCCCATGCACGTGTATGCGGCTCCCACGTTGTGCACGTGCTTGCCATGCATTGCGTTTGCGTGTGGTGATAACATGAAATGATGCTGCATACACGAGATGAATGTCATTGTAACGTTCCTCAATGGGTTTACTTTCTACCAGAGTTCAAAGTTCAGGTTACCCTACTTTTTAAAAGAGTATAGTTGAAATACATTGGCCTAAGCGACGATCATTTCTCAGTCTCACGCATAGCACATAACACTGGAGAAGACCAAACACTTTCAGCGTACACGATAATGGATTTCAGACTTCGTACTGATGTAGGGTATCGAACCCGCTCCTTTGGAACATTTTAACCACTGGGATATACTGTAATTATCAACTGCTACATAAGAGCAGTAATTTCAATACTTTATTCTTCTTGTGTGTTTATTTTCCTGGTATAAGAGGCAACGACATGTTATGTTCCGCTATCAGGGCCTGAGAGGCTGACAGGGCGAAGAACGTGTAGCCCCGGCCGCACTCGAGGAGACCATGCAGTAGCTCGTCTGGTAGGTAGGACGCCCCGGCTATATCCCGAGCCCAGTCTACCCAGTTGGTCCGCCCGCCAACACTGGTGTCGTGGGTCGCCTCCAGCACTGGGTAGTTGTCACGAACATAACTATAAAGAAAGGAGATTTGGTACCGTACTCAAAGTATGATATACGCCTTGTAAGTTATTTACTGCGTGGTTGTCCTATTTCTATCAAGGGCATCCTTCAGTCAAAAGCTGCCTTACTTACAAAAGCATCTGGTATGGTTAAAAACGAATACGAACAGTGTTTCATCGCCATAAAGTTTCGACGACTTTGCACATGAAACTGAATGTCGGTTTCGAATTCTCATGTGACGTGTATCTCAACAGGCAAGTGTAACATTAGTGATATATAAAAAACGACATTCTTTGGTTTCCAGGAATCAGGTCTCTTTACTTATGATGTTTTATGTTGGGCTAGTCTCACTGATCTTTCACACTTTGACGACTATAACTGGGGATACATGCCACTTCGGGTAATACCAAGTTCTTTGAATCCGTGTGTCATGGACCGAGAGCACCCAGGATTATTGACCCTTCTGTGGACAATGTATGGCAGGCGTATAGCGAGGGAACGTCATAAATATATACTGCGCACAAATACTGCCAAAATATTCAGATATATACTGTATGTATCATATACACAATCAGCTGATCATAACAGTTTGTACAGATTTGGTCAGTTATTGTCACTGATCAAATTTGATCCACCACACATGAAACAATCGAATGTCATGAAGGTCCTGTATCAATATCTCGTACGGCACTGTTTTCACTTTTCATTTGCTGTGCACCTGGACACTACTGTGCAAGTGGACACTACTGTTCACGACAGCATCGATTAAAAAGGCATCGTTATCATAGCCCCAAAATTATGTTGATGTGTTTGACCCCACACTCTCTCCCATGTGGTTGCGATTCCCCCGCGGCATTTTCAGTATTTTAGACCATACTTCATTACACATGCACAAAGCACTCCCGATATCGCAGAAATTCCCTTTTCTGTTTGAAAATCAGAAAAATCTCAGATACCAGACATTTCGATTTTTTCTACATTTGCGTTTCTTATTTTGCAGAGTATTATTTCTAGGAACATTCCTCTTTTTTGTGTCACATATTACATTTACTATGAAGCCCCAGAGACCAGCGCTGAATGGGGCACATGTCATAGCACGACATGCTCCAGTTAATATGTAAACAAGTTCACTTACTGAGCCATATACAAGCATCCCTTGTGTACCACATACGACAGGGCCCCACGTCTTTCGTCGTGTCTGTCACAAACACAGAGATAACATTGTCATTCACAGACTGACATCATCTAACGCTTCACGTCAAGAAACGTCAACTGTTCAAACGAAACCTAAAAAGTTAAAACATCAATCAGTTGAGAATTATTGAAACTGAATCTCAGTTACCTCTGTGACGCCAAGAAAGGCAACAGTGTGATTAACACAACAGCCCAAAGCAATCTCATCGCCATTTTGGTGCCGTCTGTCGTTTCACACAAACGACTTCCTATTCCGTCATAGATTGTGCTGCATGGCATGTTCCATGTCAGTGTTTCCCCTAGTTAAAAATGTGACACAGAAAAGTCGATGGTTTCTCTGAATATCGAATAGCATAAAAAAATTTCCAGCCAGCTTCCCACTCTAGAATCCCGAAAACTAACTTAGGAACTGTATGTATATTTTGCGCACAAAAGGTTTCATTTGAAGTGACAATTAAAGAATAAATAAACTTAAACATGGGGATTTCACGTAAACCGTTAATTCTTTTTGCGATACCAGATTATTGTTTGGTCGACGTACCACGCTGCCGACAGTGGTCGAAGTAGAAGTGGTAGTCGTAACATGTAGTCGTAGTGATTATAACAGCAGCAGCAGCAGCAGCAGTAGTAGCAGTAGCAGTAGCAGTAGCAGCAGTAGCAGTAGTAGTAGCAGCAGTAGCAGTAGCAGCAGTAGCAGTAGTAGTAGCAGTAGTAGCAGTAGCAGTAGTAGCAGTGGTAGTAGTGGTAGTAGGAGTGGCAGCAGTAGCAGCAGTAGCAGTAGTAGTAGCAGCAGTAGCAGTAGCAGTAGTAGCAGTAGCAGTAGTAGCAGTGGTAGTAGTGGTAGTAGGAGTGGTAGTAGTAGCAGCAGTAGCAGCAGTAGCAGTAGTAGTAGCAGCAGTAGCAGTAGCAGCAGCAGCAGCAGTAGTAGCAGTAGCAGTAGCAGTAGCAGTAGTAGCAGTGGTAGTAGTGGTAGTAGGAGTGGTAGTAGTAGCAGCAGTAGTAGTAGCAGCAGCAGTGGTAGTAGCAGCAGCAGCAGTAGTAGTAGCAGTAGCAGCAGTAGTAGTAGTAGTAGCAGCAGCAACAGCAGTAGTAGTGGTAGTAGTAGAACTAGTAGCAGCAGCAACAGTAGCAGTAGTAGTAGTTGTTGTTGTAGTAGTAGCAGCAGCAGTAGTAGTAGCAGCAGCAGTAGTAGTAGTGGTAGTAGTAGTAGCAGTAGCAGTAGCAGCAGTAGTAACAGTGGTAGTAGTGGTAGTAGGAGTGGTAGTAGCAGCAGCAGTAGCAGTAGTAGTAGTAGTAGTAGCAGCAGCAGTAGTAGTAGCAGCAGCAGCAGTAGTAGTAGTAGCAGTAGTAGTAGCAGCAGCAGCAGCAGTAGTAGCAGCAGCAGTAGTAGTAGCAGCAGCAGCAGTAGTAGTAGTAACAGTAGTAGTAGTGGTAGTAGTAGCAGCAGCAGCAGTGGTAGTAGTAGCAGTAGCAGCAGCAGTAGTAGTAGCAGCAGCAGCAGTAGTAGTAGTAGCAGTAGTAGTAGCAGCAGTAGCAGTAGCAGCAGCAGCAGTAGTAGTAGTAACAGTAGCAGCAGTAGTAGTAGCAGCAGCAGCAGCAGTAGTAGCAGCAACAGTAGTAGTAGTGGTAGTAGTAGTAGCAGCAGCAGCAGTAGTAGTAGTAGCAGCAACAGTAGCAGTAGTAGTAGTAGTAGTAGCAGCAGCAGTAGTAGTAGCAGCAGCAGCAGCAGCAGTAGTAGTAGCAGCAGCAGCAGCAGCAGTAGTAGTAGTAGCAGCAGCAGTAGTAGTAGCAGCAACAGCAGTAGTAGTGGTAGTAGTAGTAGTAGTAGCAGCAGCAGTGGCAGCAGTAGTAGTAGTGGTAGTAGTAGCAGCAGCAGCAGTAGTAGTAGTAGCAGCAGCAGCAGTAGCAGAACACGAAGTACTACTATTACTACTACTACTACCACTACTCCGACTAATACAAGAACTACTGCTGCTGCTGCTGCTACTACTACGACACCTACTTCAACTACTACAGTGTTCCCAGAAATTATTGAGAAAATCTTTGTTTTTTTTCTAATGATGCTAAGATTGGAAAAAGGGCTTTCACTATGCACTAAGCATACTAAATAAGGGAGACAACTCTTGAAGGCTTAGAAGGCAGCTCATTACGTCAAGAGTTATCTCCCTTGTCCGAGCAGACGGCTTCCTGTGTGGCAGAATTTACAGCAAGAGAGAAAAGAAAGCTCATTCTAGATGATTTTGAAAGGGGTGAGGCTGATGCTAAAGTGTTAGCTTGTAGACATGGTATTCCTCTGTCTACAGTATACAGAACTTTGAAGAATATTCAAACAGGAACCGGGATAGAGCACAAAGCAGGGGGAGGTCGACCTAGGAAATTCAGTGTTGTGGATCGCCGAAGACTTGGGCAGATTGTGAGTAGGGGCAAATTGAAAAGTGTTGAGAACATCAGAAATGAAATGATTAGCAGAGGAAGTCCTCAGGTATGCAATGAAACAGTTAGGCAGGAATTACAGAGACTTAATTGGGTGAAAAAACGTGGAATTCCCTCGCCGTTGATGAAAGATGCACAAAAGGAAAAACGTTTAAACTGGTGTCGGGCTCATGAAAATCAAGATTGGGATAATGTCTTCTTTTCGGATGAAAGTTCTGTTTGGCTTTTCCCTAATTGTGTGAAAATTTGGACCAAAGATACTATCAAACCTATCTACCAGCGACCAAAACATAGCCCGATGTTTCACATGTGGGGTGGCATATCGGCTCGCGGAGTGACGCCATTGTGTGTTTTCACGGGAAACTTGACAAAAGAAAGATACGTTGACATTCTAAATGGTCACCTTCTTCCGACAGCACAAACATGGTATGAAGATGATTGGATTTTCCAGCATAATAATGACCCAAAACACACTGCGCGCTACACAAAACAGTGGTTGTCGGGCGAAAATGTTCAAGTTTTAGACTGGCCCATTTACAGCCCAGACCTAAACCCAATTGAGAATGTGTGGGGAGTCATGAAGGACAGAATAAACCAAAAGGGACTGAGAAATATTGAAGATATGAAGGCCGAGGTGGTCCAATATTGGGATACCCTGTCACACGATTACCTACAAACTTTGATGGGTAGTGTGCCTAGGCGTATTCAGGCATGCATTGCTGAGCGAGGAGGTCTAACAAAGTACTAAAACAAGACTGAGACTGTAAAAGGATGATGTTTTAACATGTTTATGTAAGTAAAACGCCAGAAGTTAATAAACGTGATGAGTTACATGACGCAACATGATTCTCAATAATTTCTGGGAATACTATATTACTTCCGCATCAAGAGGCGATTGGAAGCTTAACCTGTGTCAAATTAGCAAATTCCTTCCTCTTTCGCCATCCAAAGAGTTAAAACTTTTTTTCTTTTTTTTTCTAGAGCGAACAAATAACAAATGCTCATTTCATATGTTTTCCTTGTTCCTGTAATAATTCATTTACAGAAGAAAAGGAATTGACAACTGACCAGGAATATTGCTTGTGGATTTCCCCCTTGACACCTTCTTTACAATTTGTCAATGGTGCTGCTGATGGAATCACTCTAGAATTGATATGGTATGTATTTTAAAACCAATTTATACGAATTTCCCCTCGCACTATTAGATTTCTTACTTTGTTCATCTGGCAGAAAAGCGTAACCTGGCCAAAATGAAGTGCCAAAATGTTTCTCTCCGTCATGTATTTTTTGTAAAGAATTGAATGTAGGTCTTTCAAAGTGCCAATATACAAAACACGTTCCTGATAAGATGCCTGTGGACAGATAGAGCATTTCAATATTGGCAAATTTCGTTTTCCAAATCTTTGAACGGATATCATTCGGTACCTGTACAAACGTATTGTCCCACACTTTGTCCACATTCACATAGCTGTGAAGTTCTGTATACGTGTACGTTGTTCTTTCCATTCGTAGTTGCCCAAAACCTGATGTTCTCTGAATTACCTACACTGGACAAAAATAGGAAAAAGAGGAAGTTCACACTTCATTTTCACCTTTGCAACCCCCTATGGATCCGCCTGTCGTCTGTTATTTATTAACAGCCTGAACTTAACGGCGGGCTCGTATTTCGTTATTTATTTTTCGAATAACGAATAACGTGTTAGCAGCCGGTTCGTTATTCAGACCCTCTACATGGAATATCTATAGTAGTGCTTAATATAAATACATAAAACTCATGAAATGAAAGATTGTGGGATCCATTCACAGGTGTACGACCTGTGCATGATGTGTTTCGCATATTCTATATAACGACAAACTTACCAGTTCCGAGTTCGTTATTCAATGTATTCCCATCAATCATATTAAATATCTATAGTGGTGCTGTCTTACACAATGCCAACTGAAACTTTCGTAATAAAACAGAGCGGGATCAATTCACATGTGTATAAATGTGCGTGGGGTATTTAGGTATTTAGCATATTCTGAATAACGAAAAACTAACCAGCGCTGGTTCGATATTCAAGGTATATTCGTATGCATGTAAGATAACAAATATATCTATTTCATTAGTTTTGTGTAATGAGTGTATATCACATCGACTGAAATTAACACATCAGCTTCATCCTAATGGTGTACCGTTGTCCCAAACCTGGTCTACCGCTGTCCCAAACCTGGTGTACCGTTGTCCCAAACCTGGTGTACCGCTGTCCCAAACCTGGTGTACCGCTGTCCCAAACCTGATGTACCACTGTCCCAAACCTGGTGTACCGCTGTCCCAAACCTGGTGTACCGTTGTCCCAAACCTGGTGTACCGCTGTCCCAAACGTGGTGTACCGCTGTCCCAAACCTGGTGTACCGCTGTCCCAAACCTGATGTACCACTGTCCCAAACCTGGTGTACCGTTATCCCAAACCTGGTGTACCGTTGTCCCAAACCTGGTGTACCGTTATCCCAAACCTGGTCTACCGTTATCCCAAACCTAGTGTACCGTTGTCCCAAACCTGATGTACCGCTGTCCCAAACCTGATGTACCACTGTCCCAAACCTGATGTACCGTTGTCCCAAACCTGATGTACCGTTGTCCCAAACCTGGTGTACCGTTATCCCAAACCTGGTGTACCGTTGTCCCAAACCTGATGTACCACTGTCCCAAACCTGATGTACCGTTGTCCCAACCTGGTGTACCGTTATCCCAAACCTGGTGTACCGTTGTCCCAAACCTGGTGTACCGTTGTCCCTAACCTGGTGTACCGCTGTTGTGTAGTTATTCTGGGTAGTTATTCTGTTATTTTGAATTACGACACCCTGAACCGTACTGGCTTCCTCATTTCGTTTATGTCTAGCAATATCACTGAGTGTAAGTAAGATCTTCTAATATGTCTCCAAGTAGTTGTTGGTTACTTAGGGTTGTCCAGTAATTGATTCTAAACGTCACCAAGATTTACTGTTTGGGCTGTTTGTCTTTGAGTGTGTCATTGGTCGATAACAACGATCAGTCGGATTTTCACAGACATTTTACTTAGGAATAATATATAATTAAAGAAACTAAATCCAACTAGTCTATCTACTCTACGGAATATTGCTGAGTCCGGTGTAAAACTAAACTCACTCACTCATTATCTACTCTATGGAAAGGTTTATTGTACTAGTTACACCTTTCAGTGATCATTACTATTTCAGACAAAAGTATCGAGTTAACCAAACAGTATTTTCAATGAGAATGAGAACAGAGTGAGTGAGTGAGTGAGTTTAGTTTTACGCCGCACTCAGCAATATTCCAGCCATATGGCAGCGGTCTGTAAATAATCGAGTCTGGACCAGACAATCCAGTGACCAACAACATGAGCATCGATCTGCACAATTGGGAACCAATGACATGTGTCAACCAAGTCAGCGAGTCTGACCACCCGATCCCGTTAGTCGCCTCTTGTGACAAGCATAGTCGCCTTTTATGGCAAGCATGGGTTGCTGAAGGCCTATTCTACCCCTGGACCTTTACGGGTATGGTCAGTTTGGATGTTTTGGGTATATTTCTGTATAATTAAACACATGCGCATTTGGTACACCTGTGAACGGATCCCACAGGATCTTTTATTAAGTTTCAGTGTAATATGACAACGCTACTGTAGATATTCCATGTAGAGCGTATGAATAACCCGTTGCTAGCACGTTATTCGTTATTCATAAGATGAATAACGGAACACCAAATCTATGCAAATACGGTATGTCATATTTGTTATCTCATAAGTGATAGAACTGATAGGCATACATTGAATAACAAACCCAGTGCTGCATTCGTAACTACTCGTGTCATTCCGCCAAGCCGGATGTAGGTCACGGAAAGAGACGAGTAGTTACGAATGCCCAGTGCTGGTTAGTTTTTCGTTGTTCAGAGCAGGGAGCCTATATAGAGATTATTGTAGTAGATTATCCCTGTTCAGGGGTTCTGTATAATGGAATACCTCATGCGCATTTGGTGCGCATGTGAATGGATCCCGCAATGTTTTATTACATGAGTTTATGGTGTCTATGACAGCACTACTATAGATATTCATGTAGAGCATTTGAATAAGGAACCGGCTGCTAGCAGGCTATTCGTTGTTCGAAAGACGAATAACCAAACACGAACCCACTGTAAACGTCAGGCTGCATTATTTATTACACCCTATGAAGATAACACTATGGAAGGTTGGCCTGGTTAAGTCCTTGTCACTTTCACCTACACTCTCATTAAATGTCAGGTCGTTAGTTTATGGGAGGAAAGCGTTGTTCAATACGAGAGGTACATTTAATCCGTGATTATCAGTGACACTATCAAAATGTAACTTTATAGACTATGCTCGACCGTTTCACCACATGTGCTTTTGAAAATATCACCAAGTTGCGTCATTGTTAACATTTCTCAAATTCTACATTGCTGCAAACTTTCGTCAGGTAACTGAAATGTGATTTGTATACAGTTCAGTCTATTTAAAATCGTCTTAATCCAGCACATATATATGCTTGACGTACAGGTGATGTTACGCATGTTATATATCGACATATACTATTAAAAAAAGAAACGCATAACCCAGTTTTTTGTGACAAAATGTTTTATATTCAATCATCAATAACAATGCGAAAAAGGATCTTTCTAGAATGATTTTTTACACTGGCTTAGGGGAGTTCATTGCCTAGAAACAGCGATCAAGAAGATGAGTTTAGGCCTTTACATTATTCGTCGGTGTTAAAGGGAAAGTATCTGTTATGGCCACCACGTGCACGAATGACAGTTCTCACACGCCGAGTCAGGGACTGAATGAGTCTTTGGATAACCGCCTGGGGGATCCTTTGCCACTCCTCCTGCAGACATGCAGCCAGTGCTTGCAACGTTTGAGGTTGTTGTTTGATGGAGACGTCGATCCAGCTCATCCCATAGGTGCTCAATAGGGTTGAGATCAGGTGATCGAGAGGGCCAAGGGAGCACATTCACATTGTTGGCTGGAAGAAAATCCCTTGTAACACGTGCAGTATACGGGCGGACGTTATCCTGCTGAAAAAAGTTTACGTTGGACGTTAATGGCAGGCAGGAGGTGTGGTTGCAGGATTGTGTCTCTGTAGCGCACTGCTGCCAAATTCCCCTGAACATGGACCAGATTCTTACGATCAGTGTAGGATATCTCTGCCCACATCATGACACTTTCTTCGTCAAATCGGTCCACTTGACGTACGCGGTTGGGAGCGTAACGTTCATTGACGCGCCTGTAAACTCACGTCTTTGCAGCACGAACCTGGACTCATCGCTGAACCAAACTCTGCACCAGTTGCGTAAGTCCTATCTCATTACGTTGTTACACCAACGGAGTCGATTGGCGGGGTGAACACCGCGTAGGACGTTGCCGACGTATGGTCTTCTGGCTCGAAGTCCATGTTCCCTCAACCTGTTCCTCACCGTTTGTCCCGATATCCTCCTCAGTCCTGGTATCCTAGCTACAGTGCCATCACCCGTAGATGTGCGATCACGTAAGTGAAGGACCCGGATGTAGCTATCCTGAGCTGGCGTGGTCACTCGTGGTCTATCTGATCGCCGACGGTCATTCGCTGAACCAGTCTGGTTGAAGCGGGTGACAAGCCGTGAAATGGTTCAGACGTCTGGCAACAGAGGATTGTGACTCTCCGGCCTGCAGTCTTCCGATGGCGATGTTTCTGGTTGCAGCATCAAGACGTGGCATGTTGAAAGTTCTTCCAAAGTCATCTAAACGAATGTCATTTTCCAAAAGCCTCTGTCGTTTCATAGTCGTTTAGTGCGTGATTTCCATGCTCAACATGCACGTGCAAAAATTCGCATGTTGCGTTGCGCCGATGTTTTCCTGATTTTTCTAAAAACAGTTCATCAAAGTCAACATTTTTTTACAGACGTCCTGTTCATGGATGTCAGATGTAAACTAGAAGTACCAGTAACAAATATTGAAGGATATTTTGTCAATATTATGATACGGACAGTACACACTTTCTTTTGAAATAAACATACTGCCTATGCGTTTCTTTTTTTTGAATAGTATATTACAAACAGACAACAATGATACACACAGCGTCGGACCAAGATAAGTAATCGTCCCAGTTTCCTGTTTTTAGTCTTGATTTCCTTCCTTCTTTGGCGTTGGGGTGCTTGGCATCAACGTCAACTTGAAAACTTGGCGGATCATATATTGTAGAGTGGAACCACAAAGAACAGCGCCTTGTTGGCATCCAAGTCGTCCCGTTTGCAAGATGGGGGTGTGGCCACAACGGTTAACGCTTGTTAAACCTGGCAAGTCCTGAAGAAGAGTGTAACAGACTCCCTTACATCACACCTATTCAGATTCGGGTTAGAGCGGATGGGTGATAAGGCTTGTTGTCTTATCCCATATGTAGATCGATGCTCATGCTATATTTATAGTCCGCCTCCACATAGCCGGAATATTTTTACATCAAACACTCAGTGAAATGGGTTTTTTTCTCTTGAATGATATTACGAGATTTGAAAGAGCCCATCTTTCCTCACAATGTTTGGCGTGATATGTAGCGAGTAATATCTCTCATAATTTTAATTGAATACAGAGCCATTTTACACGAGTTAGTGCTATATGACGACTCATGGCGAACTACCGCATCCAACCCCTCTGAATATCACTAGTCACGATGAAAATTTTAATTTGGACATTTTATAATGGACGTAACGAGCAACACACAAAAGGGGGATGTAACTCAAGAAGTACGTGTACGCCCGAGTGACTCCTTCCTTCCTGCTTTACGAGCGACTGTATTCACCCAAGACTGTGCGACGGGTTACCTTATTCAGCTGTATGATAATAGCAACTGTAAAGAGCTGGACGCAGCTCTGTTTCAGGTGTATCGCAGTCATGGCTACTGTACAGAAGGTAAGGCTACTGTGGCTACTCGTGGATGATTTCTGTGGTCATTTTATAATTATCATTCACTAAAAAAATTAGAAACTTCACAACTGTATTATTGTTCATAACTGTGACCGAGATACTTTTTTTGAGTTTCTGGTTGTGCCATATATACACATGACAATGGTATGTAGACTGTTAGAAAGGTCCCTTCGTCGTGAAAAAATTGATGAAGTTCCGTGGACAGAACTGTACGTCTTGAGGGGTCACATTCTCACCTCCGCGGTCGGATATAACCGTAGTAATTCAGCACAAATAGGAAAAAGCATGACATTCGCGAGGTCAGTAAGAAATCAACTCGCAAATCAGTGATCGTGCCATGGCTTGGCTTAACGTTGGATAATCGGTTGCAGGGACAGAGCAGTGTTGTGTTTTTTTTGTAGGGGAGATGGACGAGGGGATTACTGACTTCGGTAGTTTACATCTGATTGTCGTACAGGAGAATCTGTGTGTCTATATGATGATATGATGATGATTTTATCGGTAGGGGAGACATCAATTTTGTGTGCATGTAGAATGGGGGTGGGGGTGTCATCAATTTATCTACACCGTAGCAATTTAAAACTATGCTTACAAATTATGGGGGTGGGGGGTGGCATTGATTTTGTTCATTGCAGGCAGTTGCGTCACTTACTTTGTGCACACATTTTAGTGGGAGTTTCAGTCACATTGTACATGCCTCGCCATAAAAATCATTATCACCCCAAGCCATAAATTATGAACGGTCCCAAACGCCGTTGGTGATGTCATGTACTGGCTTCTACGTTTCCTGGTCTCGAAAACTTGGGTTCAGCTTGGAAGACGAATCAGCTCTTGCTAAAGCTTTGGCTATCTAACACTCGCTCACCAATGGGAACGTTTGAGTGTTAAGAGTGGTGGCTTGGCTTAATGGTTAAATGGCGTCACACCAAATCACGTTGAAATATGGTACTTGTTTAATCCCTGTCTGGGTCATCAACATTATTGGGTACAACAAGGACTTGTCGGCTCAGAGTCAGTATAGAATGTCTGAGTGGGGTATTCATGCTTAAAAGTGGCATGAGCTAGCGCTATAAATGACGTTTTCTGAGTTCCTGAGCACTCTTCTATTATTTTCAGTGTATCCTGCTTACAAGCAAGTTACATTTTCAATGTATGCCGCTGGAATGCCGAGCTAATGTGGTACTTCCTTGTAGTGTTTCTATATCTCGAATAACATTGAATCACGTTGACACAGATTTCGCCTCACCCGACCTCACCTCATCTGACCTGACCTGACCTGACCTCATCACGGGGAAATGGTCGCCCTCGTTATTGACTGGACCCGTGAAGGCCCCGGGGTTGAGTAGGCCTTCAGCAACCCATGCTTGCCATAAAAGGCGACTATCCTTGTTGAGGGGACTAACAGGATCGAGTGGTCAGGCTCGCTGACTTGGCTGACACATGTCATTGGTTCCCAATTGTGCAGATCGATGCTCATGCTATTGATCTCTGGATTGTCTGGTCCAGGCTGGATTATTTACAGACCGCTGCCATATGGCTGGAATATTGCTGAGTGCGGCGTAAAACTCAACTCACTCACTCACTCGTTATTGATTTCTGCTCAGTTTCATGCAAGTTCGCACCGGTTAAAACACTGTGACGCGTATCATTTTTATTATAATGCACACACTGGTTTCATTATTGGATTCAATTTAAGAAGTGCCAAGTGTTTAATTTGGTTGAGTATGCTGTTGACACATGTTGGCAAGAAAACAATGGAAAAGCTGGTATGGAAAGAACGTGTGAGGGTGAACTCCAAGACAGTGATAGGCCCGTCCATGGCTCTCATTATGACTGACTACTTTCCTAAATGTGATTTAGATGTTCATACGCCCTATCAAGTTTTAATGGCCACCATCAACAGCTGTAACGGAAACATTTGTGCGGAGGGTTACGCTAGGTGTAGGCGGTAAGTAGTCGGCCTAATGACGTCACAAGTATTAATGCGACAACACGATTAAGGGACTGGACAAACTACATGTATCTGCAAAACAGTGCGAATTAAGAATGTGCAGGAAATGGAAGAAGTAGAGATGAAACTGGAGGTAAAGTCCTGTGTCACACAATTCAGATATTCGCATCTGAATGGGTATTCCGCTGAGTCTAGTGACTGTTAGGGTACTGGGGTATGCAATTAAGTCAATCACTAAGGGACCGTCGTAATTTATGGCAACTGTTTGGTTGTTGGTTATTGTGATTTTGATTTTGAAGTATTTACAGTGTGAAAGTAATATAATAGTTTTTTATGTGAATGAAATATGTTTTTCAGATGATGCTGATAACATTCCTTGTGCATTCTGGAGCCGCTGCTGTTGGTAGTGAGCGTGGTGATCTCGACTCGTGTGAACCATGCACATGCTCGGAAACACACGTGAACTGTTCCTCCAGAAACCTTACCGCCGTCCCGAAAACCCTGCCTAAAGGAATCCAAACTCTAGATCTCTCTCACAACTCAATTTATAAGCTGATCAGGACATCCTTTGATGCCTACGGAGACCTTAGAGCACTGAATATATCATACAATAGACTTACATTTCTGGACCGAGATGTCTTTCAGCATTTGATACGTTTGCAGATATTGGACATTCAACATAACCAGCTGTCATTGTCCAATCGATCCTATCCTGTTGGACTCTTCAGTAACCAGAAGATGTTACAACAATTGTTTCTCCAAGGGAACACTGACTGCAACAGAGGCTACAATTATCCTGACACCGTGTTCGGTGACCTCACCAACTTATTGGAGCTACACATAGATGGTTTGGAAAACTTCGTATTTGGAAAAGCCTTCAAGAATCTCACTCGGCTCACGTCACTAATTCTGGAGGGAACCTGTGATATTGGCACAGTCCGAAATGACAGTTTTACCTACTTGCCAAGCGTGCAAAATCTTTCTCTAGTTAATTGTGGAATCAGTTACATAGAGCGGTCTTCCTTTGCAGCCTTGAACAATAACATACGCTACATTGATGTTTCTGACAATGTGGACCTTGGACTGATTCACCTTGGTCAAGCAATGTATGGACTTAGAAACAAAACGGTTGGGATTCTGAAAGCAAATCGGCTACACAGACATCGTGGAACAGGAATTGCTCTAGAATGCAAAGACTTTGCTTCTCTTAAATACATAAGATTAGAAGAACTGCACATTGATGACAATCGTATAGAAGTACTTGACATGGGTGTACCTACGCTTCTGCCTCACCTAAAGAGACTTTCAGGCAGAAAAAATTTATTCCTGTTTGGTCCATATGTTCTTACGGGTCAGGCACTGGCAGAGGTTGAATGGGCAGATGTTTCAGGACAGGGAACTTCAACAGCTGATCTGTTTCGTCGGAATGCAAACAGCATGCATCTACAATACTTTAGAAAAGAGCCAACCTGTTTCTCTTCTGATAAGATAGAACGCATTTCAGGTATTTCACATGAAATCGTTGCACATGTAGCCAGAAAACGGTGGGATTCTGGGCTAAATTTGAACCAATCAGGCTGTTTATTTCATCTACCTCAGAAGCTTACATTTGCCAATTTCAGCAACTCCAAATTCAGCTTCCATATAAGGAATGTGCAATTTTGCAGTTCCAACTTAAAGAAACTTGATCTGTCTCATAATCTGTTTACAAAATGGGAAGGACCAATCAGAGGTTTTGAAAGTCTTGAATACTTAGACCTCTCTCACAATTTCTGTGACTATGTAAATAATTCAATTTTTGAAAGCGTCAGTAGACTGAAGACGCTAAAACTGGGGACAAATTTTCTCGGTTACCCAATGAAGGATCTCCAGTTTAACCTTAGTAGTTTGGAACATCTAGATTTGACAGATAACAAAATCCATGATCTGACAATGTCTAATTTCATTTTATTAAAGTCACTCAAGTCTTTAGACCTTAGTTACAACGATCTCGTATCATGGAACGCTACTATTGAAAATATGCATAATTTAACCACTCTGAACATCTCACACAACATATTTGTTGACTTTCCAATAAGTTTGGCATCGCAAATTGAGCAGCTGAACAACAAACACCTGAGAGTTGATTTTCAAGGGAATTCCTTGAAATGTAATTGTCTGACTTTAAAATCACTGCAATGGATAAATAAGAATTCAAACAGCTTTGTTAACATGCAAGAATTGGAATGCATCTTTAATGGTAAGAGTATGAATCTGACTAACCTACGATATATCGTCCTTCAGCTTGAAAAGTCCTGTGCTTCATATGTAGGATTAATGATAGGAATCCTCACCATTGTGGTGTTAGTAATGGCTCTGTCGCTGGCAGGTATTTTGTTCAGATACAGGTGGAAGCTCAGATATTTGTATTACGTAATGAGAAATCGACACCGCGGGTACCTCCCTGCTCCGGATGTGGAGCACAACTTCGAATTTGATGCCTTCATTTCGTATGCTGACGAGGACCGCGGATTCGTTGTGAACGAAATGCGGCAGGTGCTTGAAGACAAGAACGGCTTGAGTCTGTGTATCCACCACAGAGACTTCCTTCCAGGAGAAGCCATTGCTGCCAACATCCTGAAAGCCATCAGTACCAGCAGAAAAACCGTGGTGATCCTGACCAGGAACTTTCTGAAGAGTCACTGGTGTAGATACGAGCTAGAGATGGCCAAGATGGAAAGTATCTACACTGGACGGAACACCTTGCTGATTGTGTTGATGGAGGATATTCCTGTGAAGGATCTTCCCGTGGATATAGTGGAGGTGATGAGAAAGGACTCGTACGTCGAGTTCACGGATGACGTGGAAGGGAATGATGTGTTTTGGCATAGCTTGAAAAGGGGGCTCAGAGCGTGAAAGGACAAGGTATGATAAGGGTGGTTTTTGGCCCACTAACAAAATTGGCTGAAAACATGTTATTTGTTTAGAGACAAGTTAGCTTTGCATAAAAATGCTATATTTTATATGTTCTGAGGTGTAATTTTTCTGCAGAGGGGCCCAAAATGGGTTTTATCAGTTCCCATGAAAAATAACAAGTCTGAAATATCATTGTGCCATAATGGCTTATTTACAACTGTTATTTTATTTACATACATATTACAGCAGTTTTACGACAGGTAGTCATGCTGAAAAACATGTCAATGTCAGTAATAATGTTTTAACTTCAAGGGGCCCAATTAGGGTTGCAAAACATTGTTAATTCAATTACTTGCCAATTGTGTCCCCCAAACTCAGTCATTATTCACAGCAATCTTTGCAAATGTAATCCATGGGTCAATTTTACAACATGTAAGCATGATCACAATCATGTTGCCTGTTTTGGGTGAAGCTACATTTTGGGCACAGCTTCATTCTAACAAGTAAGTGGAGTCAGTATTTACCACCAGTTTTAGCAAATATACAGTCACCATCTCAATCATCATATGTTATTGCAATAGCCAACCATTTTGCACTAAAAATCACAGGTCTTGACCTCAAAGGGGCCCATTTCGTGTGAAATTTCATTGTCAGTGCAGGTTCATATTAACACCATGCACATGTTAAAGTCAGTATTCAAAAGACTTCACAGAGTAATTATTCACAACTTATCCACTTAAAGATGTAAAACATACATTATTACTCTTCATTCACACAGTCATCAATCTCAGTATCTGATTCACTCTCAAGAACTGCAGTATTTAAAAGTGTATAAACCTAAAGTAGATCAAAATGTATAAAATATGAATTTAAAATATTGGAAACAAAATATTTGGGCCACTAGACGGACTTGAAAAGGTGAATGGTCAGTGTCTTAAGGAAAGATTTACATGATGTTAATTAAAGCTTGTTTCACCAGTGTTGTAACATAGATTACCAAACTTAAGGAAAACAATTACAATATTTGGATTTGATGTGAAACAGTTTAGTTAAACAATGTAGGCTTGATAAACAAACTTTGAAAAAAAGAAAGAAAAGTTACATGGATTTGAACCTGCATGTCTGATAACAAAAGAAACGAACCGTCCACTATTGCAACCATTAGGCTACATATCCCTTTGCCTCCCAATGTGAATTTAAGCTTATATATTACACTTTACAACTATGTATGACTTGACGTCTGCTTGTGTTCATCACCTGCTAGACCTTGATACAATGTTCTTATTCTAGCTAAAACATCCTTTTCATACAGTTAAGTGTAGTCATTTTGGTTAAATGAAATCTAATATGTCATTGGAAACATCAAGGTACATAAGTTCTTGGAAAATGCATATGTTTATATGTATACATGGCAATCCTGTTGAATGACAGTGTTATTTTGACAGTGACAGGTGACTCAAAGATGTCTGAAACACAGATGATAGAAAAACTATGATCAAATTTGTACATAATAACAAAGATTTTCACCTTTACAGTACTGCTTGATCATATTTTGAAAATCTTCAGACAACGTCTTACTTTTCTAGCAGAGAACATCAACCAAACACCAATGTTTACCTCTCATAAATCTGCCTTGTTGAGTGCCTAATATGATATTGAAAATTTTAATAACGATGTTTGATATGTGTATTTTAGAGCACAAAACCATTCAAAATATAATGTATCATGGCACAGATGTGTAAATGTGATGGATTGTTTTTAAAGATGTTAGTTTATGTCAATGTTTATTTTTTGAGATGTTGTATGGGGCAATTTCATAAACCGAAAAAATGTACTTTTTTAAAGATTTTGATGTGAGCAAAAGCGTGACCCACCACAATTTTTTAGGTGTACATTCTAATTTACTCGCTTCATATGTGGTGAAAAAATTGGGATGGGTCACGCTTTTGCTCACACTTTTCTATCACTCTGAAAATCAGAAAAATGTAGGTTTCTAGAAGATGTTGTAAAATACGTTAACTCTGAGGTCTTCAAAGAGGAAAACTAACAACACTAGAAACATAAAAATGCAATTGGAGGTAACTTCAACAATTAATTTAGCTCCTTTCATGCTAAAATTATCGTGTTGTAAAATTTTGATAATCATGACATGTTGTGGGCCACTGTCACTGTAATACTGATAATATTGTTAGAAAATAGTGTGTACAGTTTCCAAGACGGTTAAACAATCAGTGCTCCAGTATGATAGTACAATTCCATTTCAACGAGTAGGGATGTGCAAGTTTTATGTAACATCCTGATACCATACAATGCCACGCTTGTGGAGATCGTAGAGAACATGTGTTGGCAGAATTTGAACAGATGACATCCACGGCCTCGATGACTGGTTCTCTCCAAATGACGAGACATTATGCACGAAAAAATCGGTACAGGTCGGAGAGGGACCAACAGTAGACCGCAGTAGATAGCGTGCTTGCCATGTCAGTACATGTTAAATCAAGGTGTATTTGGTTATCGGTTGTTTCGCCACTGTTGTTTAACAAATTACATAGCAATATTCCAGCTATATGGCGGCGGTCCGTAAGTACCCAAGTCTGGATCATGATCCAGTGATGAACATCATGACCATCGATATAGGCAGTTGGGAAACAATGACGTGCCAACAAAGTCAGCGAGCCTGACCACACAAGCCGTTTTACCTCAACATGTAAATGCTCGCTGGAATAACTGCAAAATTCCTGGTGTGGCTTTAAGCAAGATTTCTTCGCTCAGTGCGTACATGACATACAGCTGTGCACATTACAGAGCGTTTGAATATTTGGAAAATCTTGTAGTCGTGCATTACAAGTACACAGATGTGTAGGTTGGTACACGTGCGTTTTTCACAATGTAATATCTTGGCCTTTTGTACGTTTCCATTCATAATTAATACTTTCTCCGTAAACCAAATTATGCAAATATTTGTATATACTTTGTATATATTCATGCAGGTCTTTGCTCGTAATATTTTCTGTGTATATTACTGTGAGTATATTGCATGATACATCTCTGAAGATGTCAGTCTCGCTTGTGTATGTCACATGATCACAGATACAAGACATCGCGCACCTTGCGTTTTGTTTGTTTGTCGTTCAGAAAGCATTCAGGAACGTCCCAGCTACATTTCGGAATTTATTCGTACTCCATCATCACCTCGCCATTCATCACCTGATGAAGCAGCACGAATATACCCAAGTACTTTCTGTTCGTCACATTTCAGAAAATGGCACCACACTCCGGTGCCATGATGACTTAGCATAGTATGCTTGTCGCATGGAACTCTGGGTCGAAGAGTGACATTAGCATCTGTAAACGCTCCCCTTTCTGTTTTTGATATTGTATTCTGAGATATGACATAGTTCCATGCCTGGCAGATCCTACGCCGTGTCGGACGGATACGTGTTCTCATGGCCCACGGACTGTTAACAGTCGGCAGCCACTTAAAATTATGTCCACTATGCTCCTTGCATCAAAGAATCGTGTCTCATCCCTTGCTGGGCCTCTAAAAGTTTCACCCCTATATCAGATGTGGCGACCCCGTCGAAACTGACTGTAAACTGTAAGAAGTGAGATCAGACTTGGTTGAATGTATGGCTTCCTATTCCAACTAGGTGGAGTGAGTGAGTGAGTTTAGTTTTACGCCGCACTCAGCAATATTCCAGCTATGTGGCGGCGGTCTGTAAATATTCCAGTCTGGACCAGACAATCCAAACAACATGAGCATCGGTCTGCACAATAGGGAACCGATGACATATGTCAACCAAGCCAGCGAGCCTGACCGCCGATCTCGTTAGTCGCCTCTTACGACAAGTATAGTCATCTTTTATGACAGGCATGGGTTGCTGAAGACCTATTCCACCCATGCACCCTCACGGGTCCCAACTAGGTGGATCGATGCAGTCACTTGTATATATGTTTCAGAGTAGACTACTGACAAATCGACAGATGAACATCCGGGTCTGAATTGGTCTTCAGTAACCCAGGCTTGTCATTTGAAGCTACAAACGTGATCGGGTGGCCCCCGACTCCCTGACTGGTTGACACATGTCATCGATGATCATGATGATGATGATGTTGATGATGTTAATCACTGGATTGCCTGGTACACTCTCCGATTGTCTACATAGCGCCGCCATATTTCTGGAATATTGCTGAGTGCGGCAGCAAAGAACAAATCACTACCACGCGCCACCAACAGGCATTGGAACAGAATCCAATTGTTCAGCGTGGCGAGCGAACAAAAACAAACCAAGAACATGTTACAAAATTGGTTTATGTTAGAAAAAGCTCGGGGTTATTTACAAGCATATGTACAATATATCATACAGGTAGACTAGATAAGAATCATTGACATCATGGGAACGGCCAGCGTTCATTTGGAGAATGACTAACAATTTACAAAAGAAGCAGTTTCTATTTGAACATGTTTCACATTCATGTGAACAAAATCGCTGCAGTAAGAAAATATCAATAAACTTAATTATTTTCAACATTAGACTTATCTGTGAAAATAAGATTATGAAAAGTCATGTTAAACAAAACATACAACAAAGAAACGTGAAAAATTGGAAATGTAATGCTAAATGTAATTTGTTAAGAAATACAATGAGATCATGGTATCAGATCATGTTGGCATTGTCAGTTAAAGGCTGCTTTTGCCGTTATCCTCATTAACTACATAAAATCCTTGTGATTCCGAGTACATATCATTTTCAAAATAAACAGGCTTGGTTGTAAAGTGCTCCTTGTCGTAGGACCTTTTTTGAAATTTTGAGGCATCATTTTCAATCGTTCGAGCTTGTCGTCTCCTACAATAAATTAATATATACATGGTATATACACTGTAGTTTATAAAGGTAAAATATCATTTCAATGAATGTGAAGATGAATATGAAACGGACACTCCATAATACTGTCTAGATGTTAATTTACATATATTCTTTTCATGAGATGTTAACCAAATTTTCAAAACTATCCTTTGTATTGATCCATGTACAAACAGCAATCTTATGCATTGTACTCTTGGCCATGTTGTCTTAATAGATTTCTTCTAAAAAGAATGATTTTCAATGATCTTTACATTAATACAGTTATCCATGATTTGGGATAACGTTTGTTTGTTAGGACTATACGGTGTGGTTATTTCATAGCTTCAGCGTGCGTGTAAAAAGTGATGAAACATATAACTACAAGCAGTCATAGAAACGTGCAAATGTATATATCATATTGCATCAATAACTGACGTATCTATTCTATGAACTTGTAATACAAGTCAGTGGAAGGGTACGAATACCAAATGGAATAACAACTGCACTGAAATATGATACACTGATAGGAACCGAAACGTACCCTTTCAGATCGAAACATTTTTTCTCTGTAGAGAAAGCATATATTTACTCACAAACAGTCATAGTTAATCATGAATAGCATGTCATATGCTTCTATCTAATTTGATATCTTCCATTGTTTGTTCCTCGTTAACGATATAGGTTCTTTGTTTTCCATCCGAGATTTCTGGATCTTCCATATTAAAGGTGGGGTTATTAAAGTGGGGCTCGTCTGAGAAATGCTGCTTGTCATAGCCGTTTAATTCCTCGGGTTTCTGTTTAAGCGTATGCGACATCCGATGTCTGAAACAGGAAGCGGAAGCTGTTTGTGCATGCGCTGTTGCAAGCAGGACAGGAAGCCATGGCAGGGAATGACTTATTTGATAGCATATGTAGACTTCCTCTTTCTGAATTTTGCAGATAAGGGTTACGTTGAACAAAGCAACCTTAGCGCTATGCTAGTCGTATGTCTACGTTAAGCTGTGCGATATACGATCACCTTAGCGCTAAAGTCTCTTTGTACAACGTAGCCCAGATTGTTCTCTGTAAGCACCGCTAGGCGTTACCATGCATGTGAAAGCAACTTTGACGAAATGTGACAGTTGACGTCTAAATATATGTGACTATGTGAGTGCACAATTCAAAACCATACTTGCTGCAGGCATGAAAAAGATCTCAAAAGGCATCTCAAAGATTTCCAGATTGAGATGAACTCTTGGTTCAAAGTTACGACTGCTGTTGAGGAGGCCAGTTACTCAAAGCAGAACAAGCTACAGACGAAGCAGGAGAAAAATTCTGAGATCAGAACTACTTACCTTCTATTCCGTATTACCAGCACGATCACTATGATGATAATCAACAGTAACAGAAGTCCAAGGACGACCCCAAGTGGTATAGCCCAGTCAGACTGAAAAGGGAGAAGATATTAGTCAATGTTGATGTGTCGGGTCCACGATCAAGGAGCTGAAATTTACTCACGAAAGAGAACGCTTTAACCTTTAGGCTACCCCACCAGCCCAAGTGGATGAGGTGAAGATGTTAAGGATAAACCAGAAGTTTTTTAACAGGGTTGGTATAAAAAACAGAAACCGGTTTGAGGAAAACGTCAATAATTTGGTCGACGTCATAATTACGACAATAAAAGACGAAATGTAGCCATTTCAGCTTCAAACACAAACCCAAGGATACAATCTCCGATTTGTGCCAATACTGTAATGTTTCCATCTTGTGACGACAAGCGGGGTAGAAATTTTAAGAGCGTTTCCAAAATATTCACAGGTACCATCACACTCACCGTATCTGAATCATCGTCATTCTCGCCTTTGTACACCGTTAAATCTAAGGGTGATATTTCGTTTCCTATGAGTTCATCTTGTGGTGTTGTCAGGTCATTCTCTGTAAAAGCGGCTGGCCCGCCGGTTGGAGACACGGTATACCGCAGTTTGGTCGGCGCGTCCCTGTGAGAAAAACAACTTCATGACAAGGAATTCTTTAATGTAGAACTATGATTGATGGGACATGTTACTCGGTTATTTCGTTTACACTTTTGTTTTGGAAGCCATATGTGAACTCTACCCATGCGGATCGAAACTGTAATCAATATTCCAGCTATATAGCGGCGGTTTGTAAATAATCCAGTCTTATGGTTACAGTTGCACTACGGATGGTGTATAGATCATGGGCGGATCCAAAGAACCCCTAACTACCCAACCATCCCCCCTCTACCCCGGGATCCGCCCCTGTAGTTTTACATTGAGCGCTTTACTTACCCTTCAACTTGTTTAATTTCCACTGACAATGTACCAGAATAATCTGAAAAAGATACATCAAATATTAACAAACAAGATGAAGTGTGTATTTTTTCAGGGCAAGTTTGTATGTTTGTATGACCGAGTTATTATTACCATTTAAATGCGTATACTGATTATACAGTAGAACTGCAAGAAAATGGACTCTGGTTTCCTTAAAACTGCCTCATGATCCTAGAAATGTGTTTGTCGCTTATATTTACAGTCAGTGATGAGATGAAGATATGGTCATGGATACCCCCCTGTGTTCTGTTCGTACTTGGCTCCTGTGTTCTTATCTATAACCTGTGTCTATGCCCTGGTTTCCGTACCTATGACGTTTTCTAAGAAAATCTGTCCCTATTGGGGATACGAAGTGAAGAAACGCATTACAAGGGCCATAACTCTCTAACAAATTGAAATTCGGTTTCTATCAAGGCATTCATGCCCTAAACACACGTTCCCCCTTCCCACTTCATGACGGGGATAATGATACTCTAATTATAAACACTTTTGGTGACATGGTAGGAATACATTATAGAATTACAAAGTTTTGTTACAGTCCGCTTTGTTTACCTGGGTTGGCTTGCATCCAGGCTTTAGTGAGGGCATTTTCCAGGTTGGTAGTGTCGTTG
Source organism: Haliotis asinina (assembly GCF_037392515.1). Lineage (NCBI taxonomy): Eukaryota > Metazoa > Mollusca > Gastropoda > Lepetellida > Haliotidae > Haliotis > Haliotis asinina. Next base: position 48,550,401 of record NC_090286.1, read on the forward strand.
CCCACTACGCCTGTTACCATTATCTCACGGCCCTCTCGAGCTGAGCACCCACAGGGAGTAAGTTTGGCGGTGGAACTGAATTTCTCTCCTACCATTCCAGTGTCGAGCCCTTCAAACCGCGTCAAGTGGGAGTCACCTCTCTGAATGGCCACAGTGTACTTGACCTGAGTCACTTGGTCATCGCTGTGAACAATAAGTGTTGAGTGGACATGTGTGCGTAGTGTATGTATGTATGTATGTATGTATGTATGTATGTATGTATGTATGTATGTATGTATGTATGTATGTATGTATGTATGTATGTATGTATGCATGCATGTATGTATTGTAGTGTCAGCTAATGGTGAATAAATGAAATCCCCACAATATTCACCATATGTCATCATGGTCAAAGTATACATATAATGCTGATTGGTGAGGGAGCGAGTTTAGTTTTATGCCGCTTTTAGCAATAATCCAGCGATATCACGGCGGGGGACACCAGAAATGGGCTTCAGACATTGCACCCATGTGGGGAATTGAACCCGGCTTGATGAGCCAACGTATATCTGTCACCCTGAAGCTAAAGAACACCCAACTCCTAAAGGAAGACGCTGTGACATGTCTCTTAGACATTTATCATGTTCGGTATTTGTCTGATTACATGCGACAAACACTTTATCGTTCATATTTGAAATTCAAGTAGTTGTATTACTGTATTATGATGAAATAACTGTTTTACCTTGTAGTGCTATAGAAATTGTCGTTCATGTCATTGACAACGACAGAGACATTCTCTGTGGGGATCCCAAAACTGCTGCCTGTACAAAACACAAAATATAGGGATTAGTCGTTCCTTAATGTGCTAGTGGGTCACACTAACGTTTATGAGAAACACACCACTTTTTAGTAAACTGACTCATTCTTCAGGAGAGTAATGAGTAAGAGTGATCATTTTATCTGGAAGGAGACACAGCTTCTCACAATATACAGGCTGATATCCGTAAATCTTCCCATTTTATGAGTGTTGGTATCTGTTATAATCATGGAAAGGATTTTATTCTATATTCAAACATATGTTCTCATATTGGTTCTGTACATTGCGTTTAAGGAGGAACCACTGGCTAACCATTTTTATACCGTTTCATATTAAACAACTTACTCCAAGCGGCCTGTAGACCGTCTGCAACTGCACTTTTCTGGTCAAGAGCCAGACTGCCATCAAAATGAAAGGTGAATACTTTCTTCACTGGAAACGAAGGACGTTCAAGGTTGTGATTGGTTAAAATTTCATCCATTTGTTCAGGAGCTAGGGCGGTTGACCGAACATTTCCATTCTTTATTGCCGGTCTGTAGAACACCCGTGTAACTGGGGACCTGGTAAAAGAAAATGAACACGTGTGTCTATTGTACATTGTTGGGAGGATGCACCAAACGAAAACATGAAACTATCCTACATGTCAAACTGCTGACAACTATACCATTAAAATGAAGTACTAGATATTATATTTTACGAGCATACCATTAGCCAATGTAATGAATGTCCATACAGATGAAATCTCTCCAAAGGAATGAATTAAATTGTCACCTTATCCCTTCATTTCTCTCCATCATCTGTTTCCTCGTTCGCTTCATCATTTGCATTTTATCAATCTTACAAATCAAATATCCTCTACTTTTTGAATGGTTTATTACAGTTAATTATTTCATAACCAACTTATGTGAAGCAAAACTATCAGAAGCCTTGTTCAGGACACTGGAAACAGACAGTGTGTAATAAGCAACTGAAAGTGGAGAGTTAACCGATTGAGTCCAAGCCTCTGGTGATTAACCATATGACTTTCTGTTCAAACAACAACACAGAACAACTCACCCATCCCCTTCAGAGAACATATGTCTCTCCACAGTAGAGCCAGTAGTGTCTGAAACAAACACACAATCGTTTATACAGTTGGGTTACATAAAGGTTGCTAAAACACATACACATATATCACATAAGTGTTTGAAATAGTTCAGTTATATCACGATGTCAGCTTATCATGGGAAACAGGTGGCACAGGTCTTAAATGTGATTAAAAAACAATCAATATTTGTAAAAAAGAAATCTGTGTTTCAAATTAACGATAACAGCACACTGGAAACCTAAGGGATGCAACTCTGAACAACACATTCAAGCGCCATAGACGACCTGACCACCCCATCCCACCCATACGGGTATAAGTAGTCTTGGTATAATTTCTTGACGTGAAACAGACCCGTGAAGATCAGGGTTAGAATTGATCTTCATGTTTGTCATAAGAGGCAGTTAAAGGGATCGAGCGGTCAGGCTCACTGACTTGGTCGATGACACATGTCATCACATCATATGTGGATCGAAGATCATGTTGTCGATCACTTGATTGTCTGGTCCATTTAACTAGACTAGTGCGGCGTAACACTTAAATCACTCTCTCCCTAAAGTAAAGCAAACTCGCCACGATTAAATGGTTTACCTGCAGGGTTAAGGCTAGTTCCCAGTTCGAGCAGCTTCGACCACTGCAGCTGTCCTTTCACGTCTAAGTATGGCACAGGGATGGCTTCACAATCACAGAAGATATCTCCCGATAGTTTAATGCTGATGCCGGGTCCAATTAGGTATCGGTCACCCAGTTTGACGAAATATTCAACGTTGGTCATGGTAGTGCTGAAGTTGTGAAGAGGCAATAGAGTGAGCCACAAAATATGTTTGACAGCCCTGTTCAGGCAAGCACACTTTATGATGATCAGCTCTGGATGTTGGAATTACAGTCATAGGTATCTGTGTTAGGGGAACAAGTGATCTTCTGCTTGCATTTATGATTGTTTGGGATAACTTTCTACTTAAAGTATATCACATATTGAATATTTATACCAACAACACTGTTGGGTTCATCTGTAATACTAACTTGGCTTGTGTGTAGTATTTCTGGGGTCGCAATAGCAGAATTTCCAACGGCTGCGCACGTAAATTGTCTGGAACTGAACAAGCATTCGTACATGTATATTCATCACTTGGAATGAACGGGACAAAAACCAAAATAAGTAAGTAAGTAAGTAAGTAAAATGAAAAAATAAAAAAGAAACAACAAGCTATTTATAAAAGACTATTAATTTAAAAGTCATAATTATCAGTTTATTAAAAATCATTATGGTTGTTCCAAAATAATGAAATACATAATCCTCTCCCTTAAAACACCCATGCTTGCCATAAAAGGCGACTACGCTTGTCGTAAGAGGCGACTAACGGGATCGGGTGGTCAGGCTCGCTGACTTGGTTGACACATGTCATCGGTTCCCAATTGCGCAGATCGATGCTCATGTTGTTGATCACTGGATTGTCTGGTCCAGACTCGATTATTTACAGACCGCCGCCATATAGCTGGAATATTGCTGAGTGCGGCGTAAAACTAAACTCACTCACTCACTCCCTTAAAACATTGGAATTTGAATTCGTTTATTCAGTCGAAGTGAATAAAACTGACTTTTAAAATTTATCGATTCTACGTAAAATTATTTAATATGTATCTTGAAATATTTATTTTTCAATGGCCACAGTCACCCTTTGCTTCAGACAATGTAAATCCAGGTTAGAATTGATCTTCAGCAAACCATGCTTGTCGTAAGACAAAGTGGATTGGGTTTCCAGTCAAATCATTTCTGACATACCTGTACTGTCTGTGTTCTGCCACTTCTTCCATTCTGTCTGCAATGTGCGAACTACCCCTTGACCCTGTTCACTAGTCATATCCACAACCTTATTGAGCACCACACTGTGGCGCAGGTCATAGGGCATTGGGCTGGACCCATAGTACAGCGGGTTTACTCTTTTGTCATTGTCAATAGCTGCGGAGATCACTTCCCGGGAAGGTGGGGGCACAGTTTCAACATTCTGCGTCTGCCCGTCTCGAGTGATGGTGTAATAGACTCTGGTCACGACCATACTGCAAATTGACGTAGGCAAACCATTACGATTATTTCATACAGTTATAGTGAAGGTAAAAAGATAACAATCATAAATAAATTTGATTAAATATTAATATTTTTAACAATCATTGTTAGAAGTCATGTGATTTCGCCGTGAACATTCCAATGTGGTTGGTTTTGGTTTTAAAGATAAACGAATCAGTTACCATCGTAGAACTGCGTATGGCGTACAAATATTGAATAATTTTTGTGATGATTAAATTTAAGATTGACTACAAAACCAGGAATCGTCTTCTTGGTTCTGGGTAGGTAGATAACGACCCATTTCATTTAGATTCCGTGTATAAGTACAAAGTTTACCCATAATCGCCGGAGAGTTGTTTTGTTAGAAAGATATCAGCTTTGAACTGGCAACCACAGTCTGTCAAAGTAGAATTGACATTAAATATTAACTGGACTGATGGACAACACTGCAGTAACATAAATCACGAACACATACAGGACAAAAGCAATGGAGCAAATGAAATGAAAATGAAATACAAACAGATCAGATGGTCATGAAATGGTTGAGGTACAAAGGACATGATTAATGAAAGAGTTAAGTCATGTTGACAGGGGTAAAGAAAATGCTACAGCAAGACAATACAACACAACACCGATACAACACAACATGATTAACGCTAAGTTATTATTTAAGTATCATAAGTATTACAGGCAATTCCTGTTGTGTCAAATTGAACTGAAATGTTTGCTACTGTGTTTCAAATTCCATTGATGTCCTTCATGTAAGTATATTTCAACATGTCTATATTTCAGACAAAAAGTGTTCGGTATAATTAACATATAGTCACGTTTCACAACTTTTGTTCATTCATGTATACTGAGGGAAACAAGTAAGGGAACACCACTATATGGCCGTATTCCCTTGTTCATCATCAGAGTTCCTCACACAGAACTGTCCAAAGCTTGTGATGAAAACTGGAAACTATTAAGGGAACACTTGAATTTTGATATTTTTCCTTATTTGTTTCAGTCAGTATATTTTCAAGTTGTAAGAAAACCGATTTTACCAGGATTGCTATTTTTCCATGATTCTTCAATGACGGCAACGACGTTTTGTGTACCCGTGACTGTTCCAGTAATGTCCATACCATAGGTAATACCCAGGTTTCTGAGATCACCTAAGGAACCAGAGTACACGGTGACCCCATTCCATCGGAACTGAGGCACTCTCTGGAGTTTCCCGTTCAGCTCATTGATCAGCAAGCGTCGTTGTTCCGGGGTCAGTTCGGACACCGTTCTTCCAGTCGTGTTGGTCATGTTGTACCGATAGCCTACAACCGTCTCTCTGCAGGAACATAAAAATATAGCTGACAATACATTCACATTTTACTTTCATTTGACCAAACCAAATCAGTCATGTAGAGCTGAAACTGTCAGCGCTGTCCATGTCAAGTATCAATTGGAATATTGTGACCAGACAAGCCAATCTAGTACCTGCATACCTAGATATATATGTATGTCAGACACTGATACACTTTGCCAAATCCATGAAGATCTGGATTGGTATCCATCTTCAGTCATGAGAGGCGACTAAAAGGATCGGGTGGTCAGTCTCGTTTTACATGGTTGACACATCTTATCCCAATTGTGTACATCGAAGCTCATGCTGTTGATCACTAGATTGATTGGTCCAGACTCGATTGTTTACAAACCGCCACCACATAGCTGTAATACTGCCGAGTGCCTAGTTACACAACAGATAAACAAACAAGCTTATGTAGCATAAGTCTTACTGGGCAGGGTCAGCATAGGTTGTCCGCTTCAGAATATCAACCTTCAGGCAACAGGACGATCCTGCTGAACAAACACACAAACATACTCCATAGCACATAGACATTGAAAATATTTTTAAACATTTCACGCATAAAATATCTACAAATGATATTTATTAAGCAGTATAATTACAACAGATTATCATTTCAAGGTGACATAAGTGCACAGCCAAATTTAATACGAGAGATTTGTCAGGGCATTGTTTCTACTTTTTCAGATACCACATGCATCAGGATATATTAATTAAGGACGTTTACTGATTCAGACCAGTACATAAGCCCCTTAACACCAGTCAAAGGTGAAAATGAAAATGAGGGTTTCACAAATATGTGCACTGAATAATTTCAAAATGTATTCAACTGACTTGAGAAATATGCAGTCATAGAATGAGCGAGTATGGTTCTAGGCCCCATTTAGCAATATTCCACAATTCAAGGAGGGGCCCCCAGAAATGGGATTCACACGTTGCACCCATTTGGGAAATTGAACCCAGGTCTTCAGCATGACGAAAGGGCGCTATCACTAGACTATCACAAAGGTGTTGTGTGTATATATAAATGGATGTAATTTACCACTGTTGATTCTATCCATGGCTCTCTGCAGGGCAGCTTCTACAAGCGGCTGATCGAGGTCGTTTATGTTTCCTTTCAAATAGATCTCGTCTACACGGTACATTGGCCCAGAGGTAGTCGATGTTGTTGACGAACTTGGTCCTGATCCTCCTCTTGTTATTTCGCCTTCAAAAACGACAAGATCTGTGGAGGTGAAGTATCGGGCTGGGTTGACCCCCTCAAATCTCGTCCATTTTGAGTCTGCTCCACCGATGGACACTGTGTATGTCATTCTGGTTACAGGGTTGTTGCTGAAAAGACGGTGGTCATATTTGCCTATACATTGAGGTCATAAGGGCAGCGAAAAAAATGACATTGTGTAATATAATCACTGTACATATCTTAAAAAAACCAGTTTTCCTTTACCTGAAAGAAAATAGTTTTTGTCTGTAGATATAGCGATATATTAGATTATTAGGTAATTAAATGGTCCTCATTCGTTGGTCCATTTTCTGTTTGCAATGATATACTGAACAACAACAAAATCAAATCTAATAAAAGTAAGTGTTCATCTTTATGTCTCCTATTTACAAACTTGACAGAGTTGCGTTTCATTTGCTGTTCGGTACATGTTGTTACATTTTGAAGTAGTCTCGATCAAATTGATTATTGAGTTAAATGAAGCTAAATGTGCGTTTGAATGGTGTGACAGATATCACCTAGTGCTGCAAATCCAAATCACAACTGATGTTTGATTATTGCCAGATGTCTTATCACATATCACCATACCTTGAACTGACGTAATCGTCGTCCAGGTTCTCCACGTTGACAGATACCGCACCAGACGGGATGTCAAAACTACCAACTGAAATGTAGAACGTATTGCTACCTCTTTAAGTGGCATTTAGACTTTGGTAACTATGGTACTCGTAACGTTGTCTTTTATGCCTACCCTCATGGAGAGAGTATATGTGAAAATTGAAATAGTTATTTGACATAACATTTTGAGAAAGGTACCCATGGTGTATAACTATAGGTGTCCACTTACTCCATAGATTTTTAATGGTGCGTTCTATTTGGGGTATCTTATCGCTTCCAACGCGTCCTTCAAAGTTTAAGGTGAAGGTCTTATCAGTTGGCAGGGAAGGCTCTTCTAAATTCTGACTGGTCAATATTTGATTCAGTCTCTGAGCGCTGACAGCTGTTGACGTCACATCTGGGTCCGATATTGGAGGAAGGTAGTACACACGTGTTACTGGGTCGCTGTGGAAGAGCAATCATGTCACCCATGAGGGATCATTTCACCTACTAAACACCCATTTATTATACATTTGTATTCCTTAATTTATTACTTTGTTTGTATATAACACGAAAAGACCTGCTAAACAGTCATATATAACTAGACATGTAAACAATAATTAACATGCATTAATAAAGTAATCCGTCCACAACTCACTCTTCTGAAGTGATGAAAAGCTCGCTTATTGTGGCTGACCCATCTGAAATAAAATATATAGAGGATATTATACCAAAGCCCATGTCAATATCACGGACGGGAACATCAGAAATGGGATTCAAACACTGTACCCAAGTGGGGTAATCAAATCTGGACATTTGTGACAGAACGTTGAAAGAGTAACAATAATTTCAATGTGGAATGTTTATAATAAGACCTACATGCATGTGGCATGTGTTATTGGTAAACTTACCTGAAGGGTTAAGGCTGGATCCAAGAGCCTGAAGTTGGTCAGATGATAGGAGACCTTTCACTTCAATAAACGGAACTGGAATTGCCTTGCAATCACAGAATGAAGGTCCTCTCAAGGAAACGCGTTCTGTGTCGGGTTGAGGTCCAATGACAGTGGTATTATTCAAAATAACGAAATACTCGAGTTTCGTTATCTGTGTTCTAAAGGAAGGAAACAGAACTTCAAGAAATATATATAAACTAGTTTCAAAGAGTCTCTTGTAGCTTATTATCAAAACGTTTAGCATTAACTTGACATATAACATCTTAGATATCTCCATAATATATGTTCCGATAAATCTCCACTATACCCTGGATGCATCTACGAATATGCCCGATGAATTTATTACCTCCTATGGCCGATTTTTTACACCTGTCACAACTTCGTTTTGTTTCTTAAATTATCTAACCGATTAAACCTGGCAACACAAATCATGCAGAAAAAACTTTCTTATGTGCAGAAGGAGTTTTGACATACATTTTCTAAAACGTTTTGGACCTGACAGTTTTTCTGTATGATTTTAAAAAAATCCGAGTCCCACTGCGACCAAACCATCGTAGCTGCCACCGCTATCTATCTTGACATTGGCAAGTTCGGTTGTAACGGCAGCTTAGCTAACTGGCTACTGTGAGAATGAGGAGCCAACTGGGGAACTAATAAAATAATTTGGCCGAGCCGTAGATGCATCCATGATATGGTATAGATTTATCAGAAAGCATACCCTGGAGATATCCAGGATGGGCATATGTTCTTAGTAGAAACCTTCTTTATTTAGAATTCTCGGTTACGCCGATATCCAACAAAGTAAACATCAAAGTTATTATGTGCTAACACTCCTTACTGCATCTCGGTGAGATTAGTTTAGACGCAACAAGGTATGTGTTATATGATAAGAATCATTGATAGTATGCTTTATTCTCGTACCCGTTAGTAGTGTAGTACAACAATGGTCTCAGTAGTCTGATTTCTAGTGGAGCACTCCTCAGGCTTTCAGGTACTGGAAACAACACAGTTTCCTCATTAGGTATTGTCAAGATAACAACGTAATCAAACTCAAAAGTTTACCGATATATCATGTTTGTTTGTTGTTTAACTCCCTACTCCGTAATATTCCAGCTATACGACTCGCACTATTAATAATCGAGTCTGAACCAGACACAGTGATCTTCCAAAATGGAATATGATGACATGTGGCAATCACGTCAGCTAGCCTGACCACCTCCTGATCCCATTTGTCACCTCTACGACAAGTATGGATTGATGAAGATAATTCTTCACCTGGTTCTGATAATATAATTAACGAGACATTATCTCATTATAAAAATGATTAAATCCATCTGTCAGTGTCAGAGTTTGACGGCGATTCATGCCTACACGTTGATGCCATGAAATGGGACAATGGACTATGTTGTACGCATACATTTCTTGAGTTAATGGAAGTTAATGGAAGTTTGGCCGTTTTCGCTCACCTGCTTGGTCAGCATTTCGCCATGTGATCCATGTGTATCTGATCTGATCCAAGACTTGTTTCCCCTCGTCACTGTTCATGTCCACCACCTTGCTCAAGAACACATTGTGGTGCTGACTGTAAGGGATGAGTGTGGTGCCGGAATATATGGAGTTGGTACTGTCGTCTCCCTGTACTGTGTTGTAGAAGACCTGACGTGATGGAGGTGTGACTGTCTGAGGATCCTGGACGAGTCCGTCCTTGGTGATCGTGTAGTATACTCTGGTCACCACAGTACTGAAATACAGTCATACACAAAGTGTTATAGTGTTACTCGGGATACCATCATACTTGAATACAGGCATATACAATATGTTGTGTGTTTCACTGGTTACCACAGAGCCGGAATACATACTACAGTGACGTTGATGTTATTAAGAAAGGTGTTCTTCGTCGGCGTTTTGGTCACCAACATATCACCTATCCGTTATTTTCTTAATAAGAAGGCTTAATTACTGTATGAGTATTGTCCATAACTTACCCAAAATCTCCCGATAATGCTTCTGTTGCAGTAATATTTGCCTTGAACAGACATTCGCAATCTATAATATACAAAATACAGAAGCAAATTCAGTAAGTTATTGATAATTGTATTGACAGGTTCAAAAACAGCCCTGCGACTAGCACCGGTTTCAGGGAAACAATAAACATACGATGATATCAACTGCCTGGCTGTATGCTAAGGCTAAATTAATGAGTAAAACTATTTCTCGGGCATTGGCGCATCACTTTTATTTGTGCGCGTTTTTCATTGCCATTTAAAAAAAATAATTTTGACTTTGCCATGCCCCGATCATCCATTTGTTCACTGTAAGAATGTAAGAACGAGTGTGACTGATACAACTCATTAACATGTCCTAACCTTTCCAAGCTATATTTCGGAGGGAAAAATGAACAAAATGTGTTCATCCCTCGTCACCTTTTTTTATCAAAATTTTTAAAAAGGCCTACAGTCCTCGTCACTTTAAAAACAAATGTTCCCGAGGAACATTGAATTTTTGCATGCAGTCTAATATACCACAATCAGATTCTGGGCAAAACTTGAGATCCGACCGATCCGAGATGGCTCAAAGATGAACTCTGAACAGCGCTTTCTCTAAAGTTAGACAACTGTTGATGACTTTGACTCCTGTTATCTTTAACATGAATTCATTGTCAGTCAACTCACCCGGATTAACGCTAAGCCACGCTCTCTCGATATCGGTTATAACGGCTCCTCGCTCTGCCTGGGTTATTTCGCCAATGAAATCAACAGTGTATGTGTTTGTGGGAGCTTGTACGGAGCCTTGGTATACTTGTATGCCTCGTCCTCGGAAGGGCGCTGACGTCTGGAGCTGGCTGTTTACCTCCCTGGTGAAATTGTCTCTCTCTATTGGCGTCAAGACAATGGGCATGGTTCCGTTGATGGCGTTGTACCGGTAACCAGTGATGATATTTCTGTCCGATGAATCAAGTAATACGTAACCATACTGATATTTTCGTAACACAACTTATTTTCAGATCAGGCTTTAAGGGGTAGTATTGTCGTTAAAGTGTTCACTCGTCAACCCGAAGATGTAGGTTCGATTCCTAATATGGATGCAAGGTGTGAAGACCATTTCTGGTGTCCACTGCCGTGACATAGCGTTAACATTGCTTCCTGCGACATAAAATCTCACTCACTCACTCACTCACTCACTCACTCACTCACTAGGCGGCGTTTTCTTTTTTGATAAAAAACATTACTTACCCAGCAGAGTCTAGGTAATTAGTCCTCTCAATAATGTACAGATCTATACAACAAGCAGGACCTGGAATAATAAATAGTTTTGCTTTTTTATGCACAGTCTATCGATGCCAAAATGATTACAATTTGAAGTACATGAAAAAATATCTTTTTCACAAAGTGTTTCTTACCTTTTTAAACTTCAAGGATACAAGTGATTACTCATTGTGCAGGTAGTTAAGCATGCTTCCTACAAATTTTCTTCAACCACGTGGAATGAACATATCTGAATATACGGGTCTAGAGGTCTCAATTAACGTGTTTACCATTCTTTGTTTTATTGAGGGCGCTCTTGAAGACTTCCTCCAGGGCAGCCTGTTCATTGTCGCTGATGTTGCCTGTCAGATAGATGACACCATCCAGATTAGCCGTGCCTGTCGGTGTTGGTGTTGTGACAGTGGACCCGGTACCTGAGGTTGTCTGTGTAGTTCTTTCTACATTCCCTAGAACCAAGGTCAAACCGTTGGATCTGAGATACAGGCCGAGCACCCCAGGGTCGACACCTTCATACTGTGTCCAGCGAGAGTCCGCCCCTTGGATGGTCACTGTGTAGATGACCTTGGTCACAGGCGTGTTGCTGTAAAGGAGTTCTATGTAACACTATGTGTTTTGTCTAGATGAATCTTTACAGTTCTTTTAACATTTTTACAAAATGATCCATGGAACCATATTCATCCCCTTCATGTCGTTCTTTGGCTGAGTATAAATAATTCTTGGCTTTTAATTTGGTCAGTAAACTGTGAGGGTGGTATTTGCTCAATGTGAAAAGTCATGAAGCCATAAAGCGACTACGTCCAGTATCCACTTGCTCAAACAACATTGTAGACTGTAGATGCCACAAACAGCTGCAGTGAGATAGGAAGCGCCAATACACTTGGCTGATACAGGTGATTCTATTGGTGGTTGTATAACGACTCGACCTGAACATTAACACCACAAGTGGGAACAATATACAATACCGACTTTAAGGTTACTGTGACTACCGAAAGTAGTATAAGATATTGTATATGGAAGTTACAATGTTAGATACAACATCAAACTCACGAAGCTGAAACTGATATGACAGAAAAACCGACGTTACCTTGTTGAGCTGACGTAGCTGTCGTCCATGCTCTTTACATCAACGGCCAAAGAGTTTGAGGGGATGTTGAATGTTGCACCTGAAAATATGCATCGTAAAAACGAATTATGGCATTGTAAATCAAAAGGTACAAACGTGTAGGTCTAAATTTAATTCAGTAAATCTGTAGTTTTGTCTGTTGCAGTGTGTTATAAATAGACAATGCAGTTGGTGTCTTAGCAATATTTATAAATTTTAGAGCAAAGTTTTGTGGGGAAAGCTGTTGCATTTCACACCGAACGTATCGGTTTGATTTTTGATCAAGTTGATCAGTTTCAGTATATGCGTTACGTAGTCGCGGTTTTGCTGGTATAATACAGCCTAAAGTATACTATACTCGCTAACTCAAACAAAATATACAACATTAAGAAAACATCAAATATTGCGTACAATTATATTACAATTATGTAAGTAAAGCACCATGACCATGATGACGTCACAAATGTGAATAACCTCCAGAGGAACTAATCGAATGACTCTTTCCAAGAGCACAATTCAAGTTGCAGCGCATAATGAGGAAAAGTGGATTACTTTACATGTTCAATAAACCCCACATATCAACTTACCCCAAACACTTTGGATTGTTCGCTGGATGACATTTCTGTCATTGTCTCCAATAGTACCGGCAAGGTCCAGTGTAAATGACTTTTCTGTTGGCAGTGTGGGCAGTTCCAGATTCTGATTGGTTAATATTTGATTCAATGTCTCCTGACTGACAGCTGTTGACGTCACATCTGGGCCTGATATTGGAGGTCGGTAGTATACTCGTGTCACTGGCTCACTGTAAGCATTTATTAAATTATTTTTCATAAAAAATTGTTTCACGCTTCATGCTACTTGTAAGGAAGGCCATGACTACCCTTTTCTCAAACACATGGTAACCCATAACTTTCATTGCTAGCTTCCATTTTAGACCAAATGAAATCTGGGCGGATTTTTCTGTCGTTCACATATATACTGACAGTGAAAATATCCACTTGGTGAATTTACAGTGGGCCTGTGCGTATCTTTACAATTTATGAAAAGAAATCACGAGGCGGAGACAAATTGTACATGTTGATTATTATTTAAACTCACTTGTTGGAACTGAGGAACATTTCGCTCATTGTGGCTGATCCACCTGAAACATTATATAACATATTAAACAGAGAAAAGGGTATCACAAAGTCACACTCAGCAATATTCCAACTATATGGCAGTGACATGTAAATAATTGAATCTGGACCAGGAAATCCAGTGATCAACAGCATGAGCATCGTTCTACGCAGCTTGTATACTGTGACATGCGTCAATCAAATCAGCGAGCCTGACCACCCGATCCCGTTTTTCGCCTCTTATAGGGGTATTAAAGACCAGTTCTAAATTGGATCTTCATGGGTAGGTACGACAAGAGAAAACTAATTTGGATCTTCATGGGAAGGTACGACAAAAGAAAACTAAGTTGAATCTTCATGGGTAGGTACAAGAGAAAACTAAATTGGATCTTCATGGGTAGGTACGACAAGAGAAAACTAATTTGGATCTTCATGAGTAGGTACGGCAAGAGAAACTAATTTGGATCTTCATGGGAAGGTACGACAAGAGAAAACTAAGTTGAATCTTCATGGGTAGGTACAAGAGAAAAGTAAATTGGATCTTCATGGGTAGGTACGACAAGAGAAAACTAAATTGGATCTTCATGAGTAGGTACGACAAGAGAAACTAATTTGGATCTTCATGGGTAGGTACGACAAGAGAAAACTAAGTTGAAACTTCATGGGTAGGTACAAGAGAAAACTAAAAGGGATCTTCATGGGTACGTACGACAAGAGAAAACTAAATTGGATCTTCATGAGTAGGTACGACAAGAGAAAACTAATTTGGATCTTCATGGGTAGGTACGACAAGAGAGAACTAAGTTGAATCTTCATGGGTAGGTACAAGAGAAAACTAAAATGGATCTTCATGGGTACGACAAGAGAAAACTAATGTGGATCTTCATGAGTAGGTACGACAGGAGAAACTAATGTGGATCTTCATGGGTAGGTACGACAAGAGAAAACTAAGTTGAATCTTCATGGGTAGGTACAAGAGAAAACTAAAAGGGATCTTCATGGGTAGGTACGACAAGAGAAAACTAAATTGGATCTTCATGAGTAGGTACGGCAAGAGAAACTTAATTGGATCTTCATGGGTAGGTACGACAAAAGAAAACTAAATTGGATCTTCATGGGTAGGTACGACAAGAGAAAACTAAATTGGATCTTCATGGGTAGGTACGACAAGAGAAAACTTTCATGAGAGATCTCTGCTCAAAGTCGAGTTCAATAATCAATGTTCAAATTTAAATAGATGCAAACAAGTGCATTGATACACAATATGACATCGACAGTTAAGGAAGTTACACAAATTGTTCAAATGTCTCTGAGGCCAACCTGATGGATTGAGGTTAGAGCCAAGGGTTGTTAGTTGGCCAGGTGACAGGCGACCTTTGACCTCTATGAAGGGAACCGGAATTGCGTCACAATCATTACAGAACAATGGACCTGTAAAGGTGACACTGTCTGTCTGTGGCTGTGGTGCGATAACAGTGCTGCCATTCAGTATAACAAAATACTCCAGCTTCGTCACTTGTCTCCTGAAACAGAATGTATTCTGTGCAAGTTTACTTGCAAAATACATATTAATACGTGTTACAAATTTTAACACCACTCGAGACAAATTTAATATGATTTGAAATTGTACAATTAGAACCCACAGTTCTCTGTTTAACTCTGCAATGGTTGAGTGAACGTACTACTCGTGGTCTTCTACTTCTAACCATGGAGAGAATATCAGAAACAGCACATGACATCATTGCTTCTTCAATGAGATATTGAGATCCATCACTGGGTATTTGCTTAAAGACGTTCTGCAACTTAAAACAGTTGTTTTGCTTACCCATCTTGAGTGTAATAAATCAAAGGTCGAAGTAGCCGTATTTCGACTGAAGACTGTCTGAGGTTTTCAGGCACTGAAAGATAATGTTACATATCAATATTATGAAATGGTGGTGATGATAGTTGATTACTGACTTAAATTTAATGCCTCTTGAACCGCGTTTCAGTCATGTTAGTGAGGGGATTGTTTTCTGGTAAGCTCGAAATTAAAGTGTTGATGGATTTAGAACTAAACATTTTACTGACATGAAATCATAAACAGGGCAATTCTGAGATTGGAACTCATGGCACGTCCATGGGAAGCAACTCAGGAAATATCCTATTTCCCATATCCTGATAACTCATCATCGTGCTGTCAAATTTAATCATACCAGGTTCACACAAACCGCTTCTACTCCACACACACACATTCACTTGCACAAGCCATCGCCATGCCCACCTGCGGGAGAAGTGTTTCTCCATGTGATCCAGCTGGATCTGATCTGATCCAAGACTTGTTTCCCCTCGTCACTGTTCATGTCCACCACCTTGCTCAAGAACACATTGTGGTGTTGACTGTAAGGGATGAGTGTGGTGCCGGAGTAGATGGAGTTGGTACTGTCGTCTCCCTGTACTGTGTTGTAGAAGACCTGACGTGATGGAGGTGTGACTGTCTGCGGATCCTGGACGAGTTCGTCCCTTCTTATTCTGTAGTATACCCTGGTTACCTTGATGCTGTGTTGTGAAGAAAATATCATCAGCCATATGATATCAAAAAATGAAAATTTGATTATGAATTGATCTGTTGCTTGTAGTTTGCAGTTAGATCGAATTAATGTCAGACGAATTTTACACATACCCGAAATCTCCTGAGAATTCTTCCGTCCGTATAACATCGGCACGAAACGCACATCTGCAGTCTAAAAGCAAAACATAATTTTCAAAATTAAATAGAAGCAAACAAGTGCATTGATATACATACCTATACACATAAACACATTTATTGAAAATTTATCTGTTGTCATGTTTAAGCACTACCCATGGATTATGTTATAGATGCAAAAACCAAGTTATAGTGAGTGAGTATAGTTTTACGCTTCTTTTTTAGCAATATTCCAGCAATATCAGGACGGGGGGCACCACAAATGGGTTCACACATTACACAGATGTGGGAATAGAACCCGGACCCTGACAAGCGAACGCATAAACTACTAGGTTACCCGACCGCCCCCTTTGTTATAATACACAAGTCTACCAACCCGGATAGGTGTTTATCCATGCTCTTTCAATGTCTCTAGCCACAGCATATTTCCACGTTTCCGGAATATCCCCAACGAAATCAACACTGTATGTGTCTGTGGGACCCTGGACGGGACCCTGGTAGATCACGATCCCTTGTCCTCGAAGGACATCTGAGGTCTGTAATCCATTGCTCACTTCGTTTGTGAAATTTGAAATTTCTTCAGGGTTCAACATGACTGGTGCACTGCCATTGGTGGCGTTGAAACGATAACTGGTCAGGACACCGCTGCAAAGGAAGAACAAGATCTTTCTGAAGATGTTCTCCATTATATTCTGACAAGTGTCTTTCAACGACTGATTGCAGTTGGTAGTTTTATGTATCAGTTATGTATAAAACTGCCATATCTTACTTACCCATTGGAATCAAAGACAGTGGACTGTTCAATGATGTATAGTTGTATGCAGCACGATGGACCTACAATGGAAGAACTACATAACTCTCTTGTTGATTTATAGTAACTTAGTTTTGATATGCAGGCGACACAGAACAGTAATAGTGTGGACCCAGGTAATGAGAAACACAAGATGCAAATACCCCAGCAAATTTACACATATCACACTGCAGTAAAATTCCACTTTACACACATCATTTTGGAGTAAAATGCTTCTTTCATCATTAGTCAGTCCCACTGGTAACATAAGTCTATAAACACATATATACTCCACTGACAACTCGTTTGTTTTGATTGATTCAGGTACGATTTACGCCATTTTAAAGAAATATTCCAGCAATTCCAGCGCACGACACCAGAAATGGGCAATACACATAGTCAAGCCATGGTGGGAATTCGAACCTGGTTCTTCATTGTGACGAACGGACACTTTAACCACAAGGCTATGCACCATCCCAGATCTGTTTTTGAAAATATGACCCTTTTGTCGTTTGTTCTATCAAAGAGTGCTGACAAGTCAAAGATATAGTTCGATCCTTATTTACCGTTCTTGGTTTTATTCAATGCATTCTGCAGAAGTTCCTCCACTGCCGTCTGATAGCTGTCACTGATGTTGCCCCTCAAGACAATGACGCTCACAGCGCTGATGGTTCCCGTCGGTGATGTTGGAGTAGCAGTTTGTCCTGTTCCTGGCGATGGTGTGGTTCTGCCTTCTATCCTGATTATGTTTCCTTCGACCAAATTAATCCCGAGAGATCGGAAATATTGTCCGAGCGTCACAGGATCAACTCCTTCGAACTGTGTCCAGCGAGAGTCTGCTCCCTGGATGTCCACTGTGTAGGTTACCTGGGTAACGGGCGTGCCACTGTAAAAGAACAGTTTCACTTAAGATGTGTCCTCAGTATAACAACAAACTCATATCCACTAAAGGAGCGTACATCCGAATGAAATTGTGTCATAAAATATCACGGGCGACATCTGGTTCTTAGTTCTTTTGTACGACTCACAGACCTTGGTATGACCCACACACCAGTGTACACTCCAATGGATTTTGTACTGTTCCTATCTGTAGAAATCTGTTGATAAGCATCGTAACTGAGTGAGTTCTCGTTTAACAAAATTTGAAACATCAGTGTTATTCATGTCACATCGTGTTAGCCGAGGATGTGAATACAGCCGAGCTGATGTCATGAAGATCAGGAGCGTAAGGTTAGAAAAGAGGGTGTAAATATTCGAGGTGGTATTTACATAAATAAACCACACTACAGTGACTGGAATAGAGAATACGTCGTATCTTGCCAAATTGGCTTCAGCGTTAGTTTGAGTGAGGAAGGTTTTACGCCACATGTGCCAATAGTCCAGCAATATCACAGCAGGGAACACCAGAGATGGACTTCACACATTGACCCCATGTGGGGAATCGAGCCGGTCTTCAGCATGGTATGCGAACGCTTTAGCCACTAGCCTACCCCACCTCCCCTTCATCGTTAGAACATATTTGATGTGTCTATAGAGGCATCAATAGCATTGATTCGAACAAATTAGTTTGAAACACCATGCTTGAACGTACAATATATGTTGACGCAGACAAATACAGGTACTGATTGGCTGGTTTGCACCATACCTTGTTGAACTGACGTAAGTATCATCGATGTCCTTCACATTAATTGAGACGGAATCAGATGAGATGTTGAAGGTTGTAACTGTAACAAATATATATACATCGTTACACAGACTGAGTAAAGCAAACACAAACAACAAAAGTATGATCACTGAATTTGTAATAAAATATTATTATATTTTGTGACGTTAACAATGAAAATCTATATCATGTAATGTTTATGGTGATAATTATCTTAAACTTAGCTACGGCGACTCTTCTTATGATGACTGCTTTGAAGATGTACAGGTTAGATATTCAGTGAATAAATACATCGCACCTACCCCAGAGGTTTTTGAGAATCTGAATGATGGCATTTCTGTTATTGTTTCCAGTACGTCCAGCAATATTCACAGTGAAGGACTTCTCTGTTGGCAGAGAAGGCTGTTCAAGATTCTGATTGCTTAGTACTTGGTTTAATCTTTGCTGACTGACAGCTGTGGATGTCACATCCGGTCCAGAGATGGGCGGCCTGTAGTAAACTCGTGTAACTGGCTCGCTGGAAAAAGCACAATATCTATTTCAATCCTAGTCTTTATCGTCTTATGATAGAGGTATTAGGGGAGGGATGAAAGAATGAAATGATACTATAACATAAGGATATTGTTTCCATGTTATAATCATGTACACTTTTTAATAAGGAAGGGGGTGTTTGATTCACAGATCCATTAATACTTACGTTTTAGAATTGAAAAACATTTCAGTGTTGACTGCCGACCCATCTGAAACACAACGTAATATTTTTGCAAGTAAATGATCTTTCATAGAATTCAAAACTAGCTTATTCAAACGGTGCCGAGCAAGATCTCTATCATATCCACTGACATACGCACTTCACAGAGGAGAATTCAACCCTCACCTGATGGATTAAGATTGAAACTAAGAGTCTGAATCTGCGCAGGAGATAGACGACCTTTGACCTCTACAAATGGAACTGGAATTGCGTCGCAATCATCACAGAACAAAGGCCCTGTAAAGGTGACACTGTCTGTCTGTTGTTGTGGTCCAATGACATTTGTGCTATTCAATATGACGAAATACTCAAGTTTTGTGAGCTGTCTCCTGCAAGGACATGAAACACAAAAATAAAAATATGCAAATATACACTAGAAGGATTTAATTTGTATGATTTAATTATATTCAGTTAAGTTTCATTCTGAATACACTAACCGTTACTTCTATTAAACCTTTGCACAATACAATTATTGTTTCCTTTACAAATTACAAGCAGATCATACCCATCCTGAGTATAGTAGATCATTGGCCTTAGAAACTTAATTTCGATTGGAACCTGTCTCAAGTTTTCTGGAACTGAAACGAAAAAACTCACGCATTATATATAAATGTATGACATTTCAAGTTTCAACACTAACTCGCAGAAATAATTCACTGACACTGAAGTGGATTAATGAAACTGATCTTTTTATAACAGGTTTACGGTTATGTATACCGACTGTAAATGAGTATTTCATTGAAATGAGTCTCGTGTTTTAAGTCATGAAAGTAAATGTGTACCTTAAATGTATTCATGAGTTGGTCACTTGGCAAAATATTGACCAACTACTGCCACATATTTTGACATGATACAATATCTGTTTCATCAGGGAAGAACAAATATACAAACACAAATCGACCATGCTGGAATTTTCTGTCATGGGGTTGTCACAGTTAACCCAACATGCCACACAACATACGCTTAACACACTCTGATTCCACTGCAGATGCATAAGCCATCGTCATGCCCACCTGCGGGAGAAGTGTTTCTCCATGTGATCCAGCTGGATCTGATCTGATCCAAGACTTGTTTCCCCTCGTCACTGTTCATTTCCACCACCTTGCTCAAGAACACATTGTGGTGTTGACTGTAAGGGATGAGTGTGGTGCCGGAATATATGGAGTTGGTACTGTCGTCTCCCTGTACTGTGTTGTAGAAGACCTGACGTGATGGAGGTGTGACTGTCTGAGGATCCTGGACGAGTCCGTCCTTGGTGATCGTGTAGTATACTCTGGTCACTTTGATACTGAAAATATATGTATTATATTATTGAACAGTATTGTGTATTATACACATCTAGTTAGAAAAAAAAGAAACATGGCAAAATAGTAATTAATTATCTAATCCCTTAAGTTAAAGGTTTCTCCGCGTTTAAGTAGAAATGTTGCTGACTGCCAATGTAATAGTCGCAAATATTACGTGATTGAATATGCATTCTTTAAGTGAATATGCATTCTTTAAGTGAATATGCATTCTTTAAGTGAATATGCATTCTTTAAGCATCTTAATGAAGAACACGAATGGTGTAGACTATATATATTCTGCTCACCAGCTAGGTTTTATGAAGCATATATGTACATTTGAATAAGCTGTACACAGGTATCGTCGTGTTGTTGTCACTTACCCAAAATCTCCAGAGAACTCATCCATGTTAACTATGTTTGCACGGATCACACATCTGCAGTCTACAATCAGAAATATCAGGTACATAAGATTATGAAATTAAAAGTGGAAATGTTGTTTTACTAGAATAATGATATCAACACGGAACTTTACCAGATATTGTCGTAACCTGTTTGGTTAAATACATTTTCTTATATTATCAGATTGATCAAAATAAACAGACAATCCAAATCAAGAAGACTGTGTCACAGTCACACGACTCTCCATGCCCACTCAGTCATAGCAAAGCAAGGCAATAACATCAAACAAGTATCAAAGATTAAGAGTTACCAGGGTCAGCGTTTATCCACGCCCTTTCAATGGCAGTAACCACAGCTTGCTGCATTGTTTCCGGAATATTCCCAATAAAATCAACACTGTATGTGTCTATGGAGCCCTGGACCGGGTCCAGGTAGATCACGATTCCTTGGAAGAGATTCGATGTCTGTAGTCCATTGTTGACTTCGTTTGTGAAATTTGTAGTTTCTTCCGGTGTCAAAACGACTGGAGTAGTTCCATTGGAGGCGTTGAAACGATAGCCTGTTATTACGTTCCTGTTGAGTGCAGTGCATGTGATGTAAATAGAAGCGACACAACCGTTTCCACATGTATAGGAAATCTCTGCTAAAATTGTGACTATATCATCAGGATATATTTGTTTGGACCAGATAATCTAGTGATTGTCACCAAAAAGGTGACATGAAATCACACCGAAAGCCAAAGAACAGTCGTAATGAGTTGCCCGATTGCTTCACAGAGGAAATGCCTTTCTCTATACGACAGTTGTACAAATAGAAAGTTGTACCAAAACATTTTTCACACTGCCTTGTTTTGCTGTAAATAACCCCTGAAGATACTTAATTGATCTTCAGTAACCCATGCTTGTCGTATGGTCAGGATCGGGAGGTCAGGCTCGCTGACTTGGTTGACACATGTCATCGTATCCAAGCTGCGTAGATCAATGATCCTGCTGTTAGATCACTTGATTGTCTGGTCTTGACTCGATTATTTACAGACAGACGACATATAGCTGGAATATTGCTGAGTGCGGATAAAAAATAAACTCACTCACTGCTACAAAATGTCTACAGTCTAGGAGCTGATGAGGTGGCAGCTCGATGCTACACTCACCCTGATGAATCTAAGAATGTTGTTTTCTCAATAATGTAAAGCTGTATGCAACACGAACCTGCAATTAAAGAACGAATAATCACTGATTCAAGACATAACTCCATACAACAAAAATATACTATGTTCACTTTTCATGTGGTACATACAAAACAATTAACAACAAAACAAAAAAAGATATTCTTTTCTAAAATATCACTTTATAACATAAAATTTTGGGATTGTAGCCTTTATGAACAGGTTGCATATCATTTTATAAGTGAGTTTTTAGTGTGATTCTTGTAGAAAATTGCGTTCGTCGATGGTCACCATTCTAAAATATGTTCCATATTGTTTTATTTACAGATGCTGTCACGTAACTGAACTATTGTTGAGTGCGGCCTTAAACAGACATCTTACCACTTCTCGTTTTATTAATCGCGTTCTGTAGCAGTTCTTCTACTGCTCCCTGATTGCTGTCGCTGATGTTGCCTCTCAAGTAGATGACGCTGACAAAGTTGGTGGTGCCTGTTGGTGTTGTAGGTGTAACGGATACACCTGTGAATGGCGTGGTGCCCCCGGGAGCGGTTGTAACTTGTGTGTTGATTACATCGCCCTGGATAACAGTATAACCTGTGGGGATGAAGTACCGACCAAGTGTTCCAGGATCTATTCCATCAAAACGTGTCCAGTAAGAATCAGCGTCTGTGATGGTGACGGTGTATCTCACCTGTGTTGCCGGGGTGTTGCTGGAACAAACAGACATGTGTAAATTCCTTCCGGTTTAATATCCTTTGAAAATGTGTTTTCTCTTGTTGACACATGTCATCTCCCAATTGGGTTGGTCGATGCTCATATATCTGATCACTGGATTGTGTGGTACAGACTCGATTATTTACAGACTGCCGACATATCACTGGAATATTGCCGTGCGTGGTGTTTAACAACCAACCAACCAAACAAACAAACAAACCATTCGCACATTCACAATTTATCATCTAAAGAACATAGACCTATCGGAACATGGTTATAAAAACATAGTATAACGATTATCATCTGAAATTGATGCTTACCTTGGTGTGCTAATAAAACTATCATTCAGGCTGATTACATTTACCGATACAGCATCGGCTGGCAGGTTATACGTGTTACCTGAAACACAAAATACAGGTAATATGTATTCTGCAAAAACCACGAGTATTACATGAAAGGTATCCAAAAGAGCATACTAACATAGACGAAGGTAAAACGTTTAAATGGTCAAGCATGCACAGAATAACGCTACAGTTGTGTTACACAAGAATGACTCCAGGATGTAATGTACGCACATGCAAACACATACGAACGTGCATATTCAACTATAGGTTTTATGTAATTGGCAGCAGTCGTATTTCATCGATGTACAACTGATCACAACCCTTGTTCCAGATGACACTGATGCCGAGGTAAATCCTGATCACTGTATGCTTTCAACAGAGAATTCCTATCTTCAAGAGCAGCGAATCGAACTAATTTACCGATATCATCATCATCATCGTCGTCATTATCATCACCATCATCATCATCATCATCATCATGAAACAGGTACTTACTCCAAGCATTCCTGATTGTTGTCTGAATGTTATCTCTGTCATTGTCGGTAATACTTCCTCCCATGTATAGTATGAAGGACTTCTCTAGTGGGTCTGAAGGCTGCTGCAAGTTCAGACTGGTCAGTATTTGGTTCAGTCTCGGCTGACTGACCTGTGTGGACTGAACTCCTGGGCCTGTTATGGGAGGCCGGTAGTACACTCGTGTCACTGGCCGACTAGACAATACAAAATTACAATGATTATTCCAACTCTTTTCTGAAACTACTTAAATGGATGCTTGGTTTAATGAAGTATATGTTTACATCTGAGCCTTGTAATAATATATGAACCAAACTGAGCAAAACTGTGTCATTAAAAAGGGGCGCGCAGTTTAAGGAATCTGTGTCTGAATTATTTCTGTTGGAAATAGCATGTTTTACACTGATCATGTAGCTGATACTTGATATCAAGAACAGAACACTACATGTAACACTATGTAGAAAAAGTAAAAGTAAAACGGTACTTTTACATTCTTTCAACTTAAACTGTTCATATAAGCAAATATTAAAATATACACACCCATTTGTGTCAACGAAATTTTCTCTTTCAATTGTAACACCAGTTGTATCTGTGAAATCAACCAGTGAATAATATTTAGATACAATTAAAGTGAAAATGGGTAGAGATAGGACTGGATAGCAAGGAAAATACTGTTATCTCTTGATTGTCTGATGCGGGTGATGATACCTCATACTTTTGCACATACATTTTTTTAAGCTAAATAGGTTGGCCTAGCTGTTGAACCTTTGACTGGTCGTTTCTCCGAATCGGGGCAATTGTGTAGCCGATTTTGTGTTTCATCCGCCTTTATATAGCAGGAATATTACATAGAATTAATGACTCGGATGTGCAATTCTAAGCTTGTACGTTCATCTCAGAAACTGATTGACAATTGTATTGTATTTAGTTTCAATGCATGTCCTTCGTAATGGACTGATTTGTATAAAATAGAGGGAGATATTCAAAGCATGGCAACATCCAAAGTATCAACCCACCAAGGGGATTTAAATTGAGTCCGAGTATCTGCGTCTGAACGGGTGTGAGTTCTCCCTCGATGTCTACAAATGGAACTGGGACAGCCTGACAGTCACAGAACAAGGGATCAGTGAGTGTGACGTTAGCTCTCTGGGGTCCGATAACGACGGTGTTGTTGAGGAGTACAAAGTATTCAATCTTGGTAATCTGACGTCTGAAATATGTACCATAATATTTGATAAGAATCCGGGCCAAGTTTGCATATGGCCTTTACTTTAATCACAGTTAGCAATACAATCTAAACTAGTATAGTCAAGTTAAGTTTTGGTAGACAGTCGCATAGCTTTAGAAGAGATGAGACACAATTTGTACACTGTATAAAGTTCAAAATACTGATTTACTTAAATTATCACTTCATTGCGTATGATGTTGATAATTACCACACACACACACACACACACACAGAGAGAGAGAGAGAGAGAGAGAGGAGGGAGAGAGAGAGGGAGAGAGACCACCACCACTATAACTCAATGTTTGAGAAGGATAATCATTCAACACACTGACGTATGCAATGGTTCGCTTATTTGTATGCACGTATTGTGATATCTATTTCAACCTCAAGCACTTATTGTATTCAAGCGTGTAATAATTACAATATATGAACGTGTCAATTTGCCGTATAATATCTGTCTACACTTCATCACTACGGAACAACTAACCCGTCCTGTGTGTAGTACTTCAGTGGTTTCAGCATTATGATGTTGACATCGGCGTTGCGGAGAGAGTCGGGAACTAAAACATAGACAATATCCTTGCACACAGATTGACGAAATGAAATAAGAAAATAGGTCTAAAACTAGACACAATATTGGTCTTCCCCACGGTAGACGGAACATCCGTGCCACTGAATCTGGGTTACTTTACACCATTTCATCTTTCTTTCATAGACATTTATATCTTCAGAGGTGTTGTCAGGATGCTTGAGAAAACATCCCAGCAAGGTAATATTATGGTGTTGTAATCAAACTCATTTCAGATAAAGCGTTTTATCTTACAGAATATAGGTTACACTGGAGTACGATTATTAATGACGTGTCGGTTTATGTAAATATTATAACGTCCAGAAATACGAATATGAAGATGAAGTTGTTTCAATCAGTACTTTTACAAAGTACTTTAAGTCAGACGGCAACTGGAAAATCCAAATGCAAACATCATTGACACTACATATTTCTGAACAAAGTACTATATTTTATTGGTAAGGGCAGGCAAAGGATCCAAATGTGAATATCCTTGAGGCATAAGTTGACGTTTGGTATTCCTGAACAAAGTACTATAATTCAAGGGAAAGGGCACCTGAAGGATCTGCATTTCTCCAGTCAATCCATGCAGTCTGAATGGCGTTTCTGACGTACGTTCCTTCAGAGCTGTCCATGTCAACAACGCGGTTCAGCAGGAGCCCATGCCGCTGGTTGTACGGGATGAGCTGGGACCCCGGGTACACCTGGTTCACATCGGAGTCCTGCTGCATGGCGTTCACGACGTCTTGTTGTGATGGCGCGGCCACGTTGTTGGGGTCCTGAGGCTGGCCTTCTCTTGTCACGGTGTAGTAAACTCGACTCACGGTCATACTGAAATGAGTTACAGAACATTATCCAGTTGGACATGTCAGAAAGGTTTGTTGAGCATGTAGACGTAGTAATACCCAGACAACTATTAGTTTGTCACCTTCAGAGTGCAATACATACCATATCTGAAGATACATTTTATTTTAACTTTGTTTGTTTTCAGATTTATCACTTTGACCTTTAGATGATCATTAATCATATTGGCATGTGCAAACCCGGGGTCGATCATCATCATAAACACAGAAGGTGTAGCAGAATATTTCATCCATAAACACCCCATCTATATTTTTCCAGATTGTCCGAGAAGTACGAGATAAGAGGGAGCACTTGGTTGAAATTGAGACCCCCAAGACAGTTGAGTAGGTGAAACAGATCACCAGATACTATACTGGACAAAAATAGGGATACATACAAATTTTGAAAATTTGAATAATGATGCATTTATTCGTTGACACACTGATAAAATATGAATCATAAAAATACCAATATCCTTAACTTATTTTGTCCAGTATATTTAGCTGTCTCTAAACAAACAGTAAAGTACTGGGACCTATCGTGGACCAGTGTCCTCCATGTTACTTCTGGTGTGGTCAATGATCAATAAGAGGCTGCTGACTGACCCATGAATGCAACTCTTGTCATACATAGTACGCCACGTCATAGTAAACTGAGGGGATTCAAGTACACGTATGTATTCACTATAACAGACATGTTCCTCTGTACATAGTTCCATAGTACACTGAGGGGATTCAAGTACACGTATGTATTCACTATAACAGACATGTTCCTCTGTACATAGTTCCATAGTACACTGAGGGGATTCAAGTACACGTATGTATTCACTATAACAGACATGTTCCTCTGTACATAGTTCCATAGTACACTGAGGGGATTCAAGTACACGTATGTATTCACTATAACAGACATGTTCCTCTGTACATAGTTCCATAGTACACTGAGGGGATTCAAGTACACGTATGTATTCACTATAACAGACATGTTCCTCTGTACATAGTTCCATAGTACACTGAGGGGATTCAAGTACACGTATGTATTCACTATAACAGACATGTTCCTCTGTACATAGTTCCATAGTACACTGAGGGGATTCAAGTACACGTATGTATTCACTATAACAGACATGTTCCTCTGTACATAGTTCCATAGTACACTGAGGGGATTCAAGTACACGTATGTATTCACTATAACAGACATGTTCCTCTGTACATAGTTCCATAGTACACTGAGGGGATTCAAGTACACGTATGTATTCACTATAACAGACATGTTCCTCTGTACATAGTTCCATAGTACACTGAGGGGATTCAAGTACACGTATGTATTCACTATAACAGACATGTTCCTCTGTTATCAACATACCCATAATCGCCGGACAGTTCTTCAGTTTGAACCATGTTTGCTGTGAACACGCACCTACAATCTTAAATAAACAGAAGGTTGGTCACAAACTTGTCACGCCATGGTAAATCAGTTTTTTGATTGGCACTCTACAAGTTGGGTAGACGAAGAATGAGGACTTTTTTCACTATCATCACTTACTTGAAAACGACATTGGATCTATGTCGAAACGCCGCCTATACAGAGCAAAGAAGTTGTATATCCATAAAATAGTCCTCATTCTCCATTGTAAATGAGGTTGAAAACAGCAACATTAGTCGAGTACTAGCTAAAGACTCAAAAATAACCAGATTCACATGTCAGAATTTGACCTTTACAGATAGATGTAACTGACTTTATAGATACAACTTTCTTATTTCCTAAGCGTTTTACGTGTCTCTTCTACAAATGGTTGAACATAAATCTGAAAAATGGTCAACAACTCACCTGGGTAGGCATCTTGCCATGCTTGTTCAATAGCATCCAGGACAGATGTTTGTCTAGACTCTGGTATACGTCCAATTAAGTCGACAGTGTAGGCGAGATCTGTCGTCTTCAGGCCCTGTATGGAGTTTGTGTAAACATATACACCCCCTATCAGGAGAGGATCGCTTTTCTGAATTTCGTTGTTGACTTCACTGGTGAAAGTTGTAGTCTGTTGTGGAGTGAGGGTCACTGGCATGCCGCTTGTAGAGTTGGTCACATTGTAACGATAACCCGTAACGACAACACTGTTGGCAACACAAGGCAAATTATAAAGTAATGTACACCTCACAGTCTAACATACATAAGACATACATGTTAACCATTATATCAAAGATGCGATATAACTAAATCATCGCACAAAGTCTCACCCAAAATATCGCAGATGTTCACATAAAAAGCGAATGCAGACCTGAGCACATCATTATTGCCTTACGAGGATATGGTATCGTAAATTATGTTATGAACATGGGGTTCCAAACTGTCCTGTTTCTAAAGACAAAACGTCAATGACAGAGATTAACCAGTCTTGTTTATCAGACGAAACAAGTCTCACTTACCCAGAGGGATCAATGTAACTAGTCCTTTCGATGACATACAGTCTCAAACAACAGGAAGCCCCTGGAAAATAACAAAATTCCATCTGAAATGATATAGCCATAAACAAACAAAACTGAACATCAATTGTCCACACATCAACATGAATATAATACATCAATGCCAGCTAATAACCAATGTCTCCCATAAAACAAATTAGTTTTGGAAGATTTTCGGTCAGTGATAAACTTAGGGTGGGTGGTGGTGTGGTGCACCTCTCTCTGGATCCGCCTATGAAGACACTTTAACCACGTGAAAATCTATCCCCAAAAGTTACATTATACTGAATGAACCAAAGTCATTTATAATACGTTTGATAACAACATTGTTTTATAATCATACCATTTGATGATCTATTGAGAGCATTTTGGAGAATCTCTTCCACTGCAGGTTGTGTACCCTCGCTGATGTTGCCTGTCAAGTAGATCGTCTGTATTGTGACCGTGCCTGTTGTAGGATCAGTCGTCACAGTCGTCACGCCTGAGACAGTTGAAGATGTTTGTCCTGGGGGCAATGTCCCCCCAGGTGTCCTGATGATTGTTCCCCCAACAATATACAGATCAGGCGAGCTAAAGTATGGTGTCAGTGCACCAGCGTTCAGCCCCACATATCGTGTCCAGTGGGAGTCTGCTCCTTGGACGGACACTCTGTAGGTTACCCTGGTTACTTGAGTATTGCTGAAATAATATTACAGGATGAAGAGAGAATAACAGCAGTAATGTTTTACAGTAATCTCGATCTACAGATTTCTGAGGTCTGATAACCACATTCAATGGACTTGTACCTTACACAAAACATTTATTGGACCTATACAGTAAGTGAGATCATATTTTGCCAGCCACACATCCCGTTGGTTTCAATAAATGTGACTTCGGTCTTTCCTCCCACATTTAACAGACCTTGTTTCCCAAAGCTTTTATAGCGCTACGAAGAAGACCAATTCTAACCCGAATCTGTACATGTCTTGCTTAGTGCAATATATTTGTGTTCACAGCTGTTTGGTGTGTAATCATAACACAAACTGCCAACCTTCTACAGGTGTCTTACCATACAAATTAGACATTTAGTGACTAGAATTAGTTTAAGTACCATTAAGGTCCATTCTTTGGATAATGTCTCAAGTAAAGAAAGTTACCTTGTCCCGCTATAGTAATTGTCATCCATAGTGTCGACCTTGACAGATACAGCATCGACAGGGATTCCAAGAGTGGTGGCTGGAAATATAATGATATACACATGTAAACGTCAAATAATTATTCGTTATATTCTATACGTTACTCATTAATAATGACACATGCTCACACTGACACACGCCCGCAAGCTCCCTCGAGCGCTGTCAAGCACGCACGCAGACAAACGGACAGTCGTATTAGTCACGCACCCCATGCATTTCTGATTGTCAGTTCAATGGTGTTGATGTCACTGTTGTCAATGCTCCCTCCAAAATACATGTTGAATGTTCTTCTAATTGGACGCGTGGGTTGCTCAATATTCAGGAATTCCAAGACCTGGGTCAGTCTGTCTGGATTGATGGATGTTGATGCCACTTCCGGGCTTGTTATAGGAGGTCTGTAGTACACTCTTGTTACTTCCTCCCTATGAAAAAATGTTATTCAAAAAACGCATTGAAAATATGATTCATTCAGAACTTGTTCAAGCAACATGTTCACGAATTACATTATTTACCCAACATTCATGAAAAGTGTAGAAGCTCCAACGGATTCAATTTTCCTTTACGGACCAACATGTTATTTTCAGAGTAAAACCTTTTGCAAATGTGATATTTTGCTCGTTATAACAGCATTTAAAAGTCTATATACCAACACAAATTTTGGAATGCATCTTTCATTCATTCAATTCAAGTGATTAGCACTACTGGAAAAAAATGCATCATTTCCTAATGCATAATCACGTGTATTCGTTCCGGACTGTGGGATGTCTGAAGAATCATCTTTAAACATCGAGTTTGGAACATGGTTTGAATATTTAATGTTTAACAGGTACATTTGTACACACCCAACAGTGTTGAGGAAGGTCTCAGTGTTGATGGTTGACCCATTTCTATCTGCAAAATGTAAAATCCTTTTTGACATTTCATGATAAATAACACAAAATAACAGTTACCAAATCCATTATTGATATGCGAATAATGTATCATATCCGCTTTGCTCACCATTCCATAGAAAGATCTCGTAAGTACGGGCATAGCAGCAACCATAATTTAATGGAGGAACACTTTGTACACTCAGCAGATCCTGGCAAACTGCCACTGAAGAAACAAATACTAATCTTACAAGGTCATCTTGAGAAGATGCTAGTCTCTTACCAAATGGGTTCAAGTATGATCCGAATGTCTCCAGCTCGATGAATGTCAGTTGCCCTTTGACATCAACAAATGGAACCGGAAGTGCATCACACGCGTCACAGACCAAAGAGCCGGTTATTGTGAGGTTTGCCGTCTGTGGTCCGAGGATTACCGTGTTATTCACTATTACATAGTAAGGAACCATTGACAGCTGTGTCCTGCAATAGACCAAATAGGGCTAGTTTAACACTTTTATTAGCATAAAGATAACAAAATGCTCATGCCTTGTGTTACGCCATACAGGATACCAGAACCACGTATTTCATTATCGAATATCGAATGACCATCGGGCGAGAGAAAATATATTCTACCCACAAAGATAGAAACAATTATCGAAACTGTCCTTTCCTAGAGACAGTCACTGAAACCCGAACACACTGCAGCCCTGGTATGACACCCTTTAACAAGCATCACCATTACTTGTTCATTTCAGTTTCAAACATGGGCTTTAATTTTTCATTCACCGGTAATTTGTATATAACTGGAATTAGTTAGAAATTTAAAAAAAACTGAAAGGTCAAGGTTAGAAGAAAGCAACATGTCCTACCCATCCTGTGTGTAGTACATCTGCGGCCTGAGAAGAACCACTGTGAGTGGGGCATCTCTGAGATTCCCGAGGACTGTAATAACAACCATTATTGTCAGTTAATGTGCATAATAAATAGGTATCATTCTTCTGATATTATCACATTACGTCATTCACTGAGTGAGTTGGTCTTTATGCCGATTGTAGGAGCGTTTCAGGTTTATCAGTTGGTCGTCAGGGGCAGCTGATCATGTGATCACGCTTGTAGACAGGGATGCAGGTTATTGTATCCTTATAGCGTAGACATATGTTAATAGTGTCAATCACTGGATTGTATTGTCAAAAATTGATTATTTGCAGACTACAATCATATAGCTGGAAAATTGTTGAGCGACCAGTTGAACAAAAGGCCACAATCAAGTAAACAAATAAAGCGGGACCATAGATCATGCATTTGATTGTGATCGTCCTACCTAGATCAATCCAGTTACGCCATGCCGTTGTTATGATGCCTTCCAGGATTCTCCCATCATCGCCATCTATATCCACAACTCTGTTTAACAGGACATTGTGGCGTCTGTTGCTTGGCAGCAGTGCTCCCCCGATATACAGCGAGTTGACGTTTGTATCCCCCTGTACGGTATTCAGTAAGATGGTCTGGGAGGGTTGTTGAACAGAGCTAGGCTCCTGTAATACCCCGTCTCTTGTGATCGTGTAGAACACCCTGCTCACTGTTGTCCTGTGATATAAGAGAAAGAATACAGTGCTTGTTTCACAGTTCCTGTTTATAAGGCATTCAAAAACCATGACATTTGGTGCATAATCAAAGTTCAGTTTACACGTTTTTAAACACATATTTGAAGAAATTTAGAGATGAGAAGAAAAGGCACACTTAATACTTGGCTGGTTCGCCATTGAAAGAGTAATTCAAATTCACACTAATCTGATCCAACAACAACCGTCCTTTAACGTTTTGCGGAACCTTCCGTGTTTATTCGGATATAATAACTGGAATTTACGGAATTGTAGCATTCTTTTTCATTTAATAGGTACTCCAGATTTCAAAGATAAAACCTTACATTTGCGTGAAACGTCTCTTCTACAGTTGCTGTAATAGAACACGTTAAAATGAAACACTTGTTTGTCCTCATTCTGACTATGGCGTAGTTACATTACTTACCCGTAATCGCCAGTGTATTCCTGTGCCTGGACCATGGTGGCCTCGAACTGACAACCACAACCTACAACAAGAACAACACAATGCTTCAGCATATGGATAACATAATGCTTCACCACGGACAATACGATGCTTCAACATAAACAACGATTCGTCCACACGAACGACACTGTGCTTCAACATAGTCGCCTCTTGCGACAAGAATAGTCGCCTTCTCTGGCAACCATGGGTTGCTGAAGATATATTCTACCCTGGATCTTCACGGGTCTTATATGACCTCAGTGATTAAGACATAACTACCTGGATTAGTTTGTTACCTTCAATGACTTTACCAGAACACATGGCAGTCAACCATTAAGACATAACTACCTGTATTAACTTGCTGCCATCCACGATTTTAAGAGAACACATGAAGGTCAACCGTTAAGGCATAGCTACCTGGATTAGCTTGTTGCCATGCTTCTTGGATGACGTTGAGAACAGCACCCCCTCTGGATTGAGGCAAATCTCCAATGAAATCCACCGTGTAAGCGAGTCCTGTACTCTTCAAAGTCTCTAGGGAGCCCATGTAGAGGGCAACTCCTCCAGGCATTTCTCTAAATGGGTCACTCTTCTGGAACTCGTTGTTCACTTCTGTAGTGAAGTTGATGGTTTGCTCGGGTGTCATGGTAACGGGGGTGCCGCTCGTGGAGTTGGTCACAGTGTAGGTATATCCAGTGATGATGTTACTATGGCATGAAAAAAAAGGATTCAGCTTGAAAGCATATTCCTTCACATGATTATTTACATGAGAGAAAACTACGAACGAAAAATGATATTATGTTGGACAATTGGATTTTGATATAGATGTACATGGCATCTGTCAAATAAGGGCATGGCATCTTAATTTGGAGTGAGTGGGTGACTAGTTTTATGGGGCAAAAAGCAATATTCCAGAAATATATCACGGCATAAAGAAATGGTCTTCATGCTTTGTCCCTATGTGGATGATCAAACCCTGGTCTTCGGCCCGACCGGCGAATATGCCTGTCTATAAGTGGTCAGGTTATACAGGCGTTAGACAGTTACGTTTGGTACTTAATTTTTCTCTACAAAGCGACGCAACTCGGCAGGAACCAAAGGATGGTATAATTCTACAAACTGAAGTTAAGATACACAACCTACCCAGATGGGTCCAAATAACTTGTGGTCTCTATGATGTAAAGCCTCAAACAACATGACGATCCTGAAATAGAAGGAGGACATAAATCATGAAGACGTACGTGACTATATGCCTTGGTCAATCTACCATAGTATCCTTATTCGACAGAAATGTCATTCACTTACTAGTAGATACAGATTTACAAAGCTGACAGTATACCATCTATATTAAGGGTAACATGTTATATTTGGAACAATACTTTCTCAGTAAAGCCATTATATGGTCATATCAAACCTCCAAAGTACAAGTATCTGTACCTTATTGGGTTAGTGTCATTCATACGGAAGCGTTTTAGGGCCACGGTGAAAAATGTTTTTAGTCTCATTATCTCCTACGTAGATACTTACTATCTCCTACGTAGATACTTAGTATCTCCTACGTAGGACTTAATATCTACTACGTAGGAGATAGTAAGTCGTACGAAGGAGATAGTATGTCCTACGTATGAGATAGTGACACCAAACAAATTTTTCATCGTGGCCCTACTACGCTTCCGTACATTCCAAATATGACCACTTCCATAGTAGGCATTGTGAATGTTTATGATGTCGACCCCGTAACGACTCGAGTCAGAATTAGATAAACGAGACGCTTTGACAAATTTGACTTTATGAACAACAATCTACACTATGGCTTACAATACCGTGCACTAATTCAGTAGTGTTAGTCGCTTTTTGTGATAAGCAAGTGCTGCCAAAGACCAGCTTCAAACCGTTTCTAACACGGTATGTTTACGACACAGAAAAAATGTATTTGTCACCATACCAGTATTAGAATTATTCAGTGCGTTCTGTAGAATTTCTTCCACGGATGGTTGACTGCCCTCGTTGATGATTCCTGTCAAGAAGATCGTCTGTGTTGTTGCTGCAGGTCTGACAGTTACCACCCCTGTAACAGTCATGGTTGTCGTAGTTGTCTCCCCTGGCGGCATCGTTCCTCCTTGAACTCTAATGATTGACCCACCAACTATGTATAGGTCAGTTGAATTCAAATACCGCCCGAGTGTGCCCGCATTGACCCCGACAAACCGTGTCCAGGTTGAGTCCGCCCCTTGGAGGGACACACTGTATGTTACTTGGGTTACTCGAGTGTTGCTGTAAGGAAAGTCAATACTTTTATTATTACTATTTTAATCTGAATGAGCAATAGTCAACTATTACCTGCCACATAAAAACAATAATGGTTATCTTTGCTGAATAGAACCTATTCCGTAGAAGGCGAAAACAACACATTCTTCAAAACAAGAATAAAACGTAATTTCTTTTTTGTGTAAATCACAATTATCATCATTGATTAAGAAGTTACATAAGCCCTTTATTGTGGTTACCAAATATAACGAAAATAACGAAAAACAGAAACAGTAATTGTAAAGATTATTAAGAAACAAAGGAATTGAGTACCTTGTACTGCTGAAGTAATTGTCGTCCATGGTTATTATAGCAGTAGATATTTCAGACGATGGTACCCCAAGAGCTGCAGCTGAAAACAAACAAATATATTCAACGAGAATGGCAACAGTTAATATTGATGTATATCCAACATACTAGCTACAACAAACAGTATTATATATGTTAAATGTGATCTTACCCCAGGCATCGGTGATGCTTTGTTGCACGGTATCTCTGCTGTTGTTGCTAATCCTTCCACCAAAATAGACAGTAAATATTCTTGTCATTGGACTTGAATACTGTTCCAGGTTGAGATTCGTGAGTATCTGGTCCAGTCTCTGCTGGCTCACTGCAGTGGACTGGACATCTGGCCCCGATATGGGAGGACGGTAGTAAACACGAGTTACTGGCCCGCTGTGTAGAAACATGCATAATTAGAAGAGCATACGCACTAAGAATGTGAAATAAAATCTACAACGTTTCCTCGTTTCAAATACAGTTAGAACATCTTGTTTTTCGGGGGTTTTGTTGAAAAGAATCTCTCAAAGTACAAGTAAAACGTTGCTGTATCATTCAAACTAGAAACTCACTCACCTTCATACTGAATGACGGTCCCTAATTCACCGAGACACTCGTCTTCAAAGGTTTTTGGACGTATCGTGTCTTGTCTGTTTTAACGCACAAATATACTGAACGTATTTTCAGTATTGTTCAGTAGCTTCAGTTGTCTTATGAGATTTATAAAATAATGACATAGAACAGTACATACCCTAGAGAATCCCGGTACACTTCTGTGTTAGTCGTTCTCCCATCTGTATCTGAAACATCGACATAAAACAATAATATCTACCATTAACATGGCTTGATTCGAGAAGTTCAGGAGATGAAGGATGATGACAATTGTGGATAAACAACTGTATAAACTGTATAGGCGACGTTTCGATAAAAGTTCTAATTCCGTTGCCAAGCAAGCGATATGCACCATCGTTTCCCATTGTGTCCCACTAAGGGTACTAGGTTTTGAAAATATAGATATAGTCCTAGATACATCTTTGAATGCTTGCATCAGACACCCGGTTTAACCGTTGGTCCAATTCTCCAAACACGACACCCACTATAATCAGCAATGTTATAGCTGTTTTACAATACCTGCTGGGTTGAGGCTTGATGCAAGTGTCTGTAATTGTGATAGTGTCAGTTGACCTTTGACATCGACAAATGGAACCGGAAGTGCTTCACAATTACAAAAAATGACGTTGTTAAGGGTGACGTTGGCTGTCTGAGGTCCAATGACGATGGTGTTGTTCAACAGAACAAGATACCGAACGTTCGTCAGTTGCCTTCTACAACAGAAAGTCCACGTGTACTAATATGGCCATGATGACAAATGGTGTTTTAAATTAAAACATTGAAATACAATATGACACCATAAATATGTGGCACCGAATTGTACTGAAAGGGTTTAAAGAAGAAACAATTGAGAATTCACAGATTAGGTGTAATCTAAAACTATGGAATGATCACGAATACAAAATACCATTTAGGCAGTGATCATATGAAACTGGAAGTAATGGTCCCTGAATTTTAGATCGCAGACTTTGTATGCTGGCGAATAAGTGCCTGACTCAGAGAGTAATGGTTACAGTCCACTGACTGGACTTAACTAAAAAACTAGAACCTGTACGTTACTAAGAAAAGGCAATCCCAAATTGTTAAGATGTAAACTCCGACATCGTAACCATCTTACCCGTCTTGAGTATAGTAAGTCTCAGGTCTTAGAAGAACAATCCGAAGAGGGGCATTCCGGAGGTTCGGTGGCACTGAAATATAATCAACAACATTAGTTTCTTGCCCTTTTGCAAAACATCACACTATCCAAAGTCAAACGAAATGTATTTCAATATTAGACAAGAATGTGACATACACTATCAAACCAATATTTGTTTTACCTTGGGAGTTTGTATTTCTCCAGTTTAGCCACCCCGATTCTATGGCGTTCCTAACCATATCTCCCTGATCACTATCCATATCCACAAGCCTGGTGAGCAGGATACTGTGATGTCTGTTGTACGGGAGGAGGGAGGACCCGGAGTACAGTTCGTTCACATCAGAGTCTTGTTGTACAACGTTTGTGAACACATCACTACTTGGGGGTGCTACAATGTCAGGGTCCTGAATCTGCCCGCCACTTGTAGTGGTGTAGTACACTCTGGTCACTCTGATGCTGAAGCACAAGACGTGTGTGGTGGTGAGATGGGGATACATGGCGATAAATTACTACTACTGATACTATAAGTTCTTACTGCATGGCCAGTGAAGATGGGCAATATATTCTGCCATAGTCTGGAGCAAATGAGTGTAGTGGTTAGGTGGAGTGGTGTTGGGTGGCGTGGTGCTGTGTTGGGTGACGTGGTGCTGTGTTGGGTGACGTGGTGCTGTGTTGGGTGGAGCGGCGTGGAGTTGGGCGGAGCAGAATGGGGTTTGGTGGCGTGGTGCAGTGTTGGATGAGGTGGTGTGGAATCGGGAATAGAGGTGATGGATCGACGTACGTTATAGTGTAGGTTAGTGCATTGTTGTAAGCTTTAATGTGTAGAGTATCGTTCACATTGTGGGTGTAGCGTATCGCAGTATAGTTCAGTACCACTCGCATCGCACACTGCTGTCCACTTACCCGTAATCTCCAGTAAAATCCATCATACGAACTATTGTAGCTTGGTAGTCTCCTACAAACAAAGGACATGCTCTATATCACAATAGGCAGTAGCATCATGAGTACAAGAGAGAGGCCAAGGATATTTCACGCAGACTAAACACTGACCAGATC
Source organism: Haliotis asinina (assembly GCF_037392515.1). NCBI lineage: Eukaryota > Metazoa > Mollusca > Gastropoda > Lepetellida > Haliotidae > Haliotis > Haliotis asinina. The sequence continues at coordinate 48,588,837 of NC_090286.1, forward strand.
TTGACATTCATGTTTTGATCATCATACACGTTGATTGTGTTCATAGAACACTTTAACTGAAGCACCAACTGAACAGTGAAGTCAGGTTTTACCAAACTACTGTCCAAACAACAATAATTATTAACAAACTCTTCTATTACTGAAACCCCTCACCTGGATATGTTTCTTCCCATGCAGCCTCTATGACATCAATCACAGCTTGCCGCCAAGAATCTGGTATATCGCCGATGAAGTCCACGGTATAGGCAAATTCTATAGGTCTCAGTATCTGCACAGAACCTGTGTAGATTATGGCGCCTGACTGTAAGAATGGCTCGGTTCCCTGAAGGTCATTGTTAACCAGGTTTGTGAAAACTGTTGTTTGTTCCGGGGTCATGGTATCCAAGGGACCCCCAGTAGAGTTGCTGATGTTGTAACGGTATCCGGTAATCAGGTTGCTGGTGAAGAGAACATTTAACGTAAGAAATGGCACCACTGACCTTGCTTTAAATAGTGTTGAAAAAGGAAGATGATATGTTCCCCGCGTTTCTTGGACATATTCATGTCAAGTATTTCTTCGTATGTTTATGGCGGTATTGGTAGTATTTCTGAAAACTGAGAGATCTGGACTTCTGGATTTTGTTCTTGTTGAAAAAAAAGGAAAAAAGGTCTCCTGCAATTTACCGGCGATTTGTTCTGGACCATGCAAACGGTAACGGACGTCATGATCATCGTACCACGCCCTTGTTTAATATTGACATTCTGACGTTCTCAGTATTTATGCTCATGTGTTTTGTGCTGACACTATCAGGACAATAGTAGGTTTCAACCGCATCCAGACTGGATCTAAACCATTTTCAACCTGCCAGTAACGGTGCCTCTGATTGCTTGATTACCCATAATCCCAAAGATACTGAAATCATTGCCTCAATGGATGAACACCTACCCATTTGGATCTATGTAGTTAGTCTGTTCGATTATGTAGAGCGTTAAACAGCAGGAAGATGCTGAAATACAAACATAAAGTTATCCCACACACATACATGTAGCATTGGCCATGTGGTATAAACACATTGTGACAGGCATATTGGTTCGAGTTCAAGCTGAGCTCATTCGCTTGTGTACTGGAAGCACTTAATGAAAGGGTAAATTCGTTATCATGTCCTAATCATTCGCATGTGAACTATAAACACTTAATGAATTGGTTACTTCGTTATCAAGTTCTAATCATTCGCACGTGAACTGAAAACGCTTAATGAAATAGTGAATCCGTTATGTACTACAAACATTTATTGAACGAGTTAATACGTGTATCACGCCATCCATCTGAATAAGTAAACGATTCCTTTGTCTAATGCGTTAGCATTCCTATGTCTAATAGTGAAAATGTTTACTTTGGTTTACCATTCATGGAACTGTTAATAGCTCTGAACAGTATCGCCTCTACAGCACTTTGACTCCCATCACTGATGTTTCCCTTCAGATATATAGTCTGTATCAAGGAGGCGGGGCCTGTTGGGGTCACTGATGTAGTTGTCTCCGTGGTACTGGATCCTGTAGTTGCGGTTGTCTCCCCTTGCGTGCTGGTTACCTCCCCTTGGACCAGGACGAGCGGTAATGTGACATATCGGGTAAGTATCATAGGTTGGACTCCCTCATAGCGTGTCCACTGAGAGTCTGACCCTTGAATGGACACTGTGTAGATCACCTGTGTCCCCCGAATGCTCCGGCCATCGCTGAAATATAGCGTATGTTTAATTTACCTACAACCGGGGACGGTTCCAGCAATTGTGTGTTCTTACCATTTATTCAAGAGTGAGTTATATGGAAATGCACAATAACTATGTTATAAAGTGTTATAAAGGTTATACTGAAAAGAACTGTTGGTTATTCATTATGTTGACATGGCTGACCTTGTTGTGATGATGTAGCTGTCGTTCATGCTGTCAATGTTGACTGACAGAACACTTGGAGAAATTCCCAGATACCCAGCTGTAACACAAATAGTGTTTTACAATCACTGACATTGACAGTATATAAATTACATACACATATACAGTCAGGTATATAGTTATTTGGTCTTACAGCCCCAAGCCAATAGCGTTTGTCAACGCTTAAGTATAGCAGATACGTTAAGGTACACTGGGATCACCACCTTGGGCGCAACACCATCATAAGAACTATTTTCTTTCACTGTTTACTTGCAATTACTTCAGTGATACAGCTGGGACATACCAATACTGCTGCCAGTACCGGTGCAAATCATCTCCCACGCGCAAAGACATCATATGCTGAACAGCAAAAGAAACTTAACTCTATTTTTTGTCAAGTTTTTAAATAGCAGACATAAACATGAACGTTTACTTTTGTGAGATTTCAGTTTTCGAAATTTGTGTTTCTTCTGCTGTTCAGTATAAAAGATGTGTGACAAGTCCGGTGTATCGAAAGACAAATTCATCAACTTACCCCATGCGTTTATGATTGTTTGTTCAATGGCAGTTCTGTTGTTGTCACCAATACCCCCGGCAAAGTACAGAGAGAATGACCTGTCCGCTGGACGTGAAGGTTGCTGGAGATTCAGGCCAGTCAATATTTGCGTTAGTCTCGCTTGGCTAATGGCTGTGGACTGAACTCCGGGTCCTGATATGGGTGGCATGTAGTAGACTCTTGTCACTGGTTCGCTGTAATGATATTTAAAAAGCTGCATTTGTTGCATTGACGAATATTGTCTTTAAATATTGATATGTTCAAAATGTATCGTTCGGAAAGGAATCCATACGTAATCAATTTAAAACTTATAATCCATGAAACAAGCTAGTAAAGATCCGGGCTAGAATCTTCAGCAACCCACGCTTGTCGTAAGAGGATACAAACAGGATCTGGTGGTCTAGCTCGCTGACTTGGTTGACACGTCACCGGTTCCCATTTATGTAGATCGATGATCATGCTGTTGATCACTGGATTGTCTCGTCCAGACTCGATTATTTACACAATGCTGCCTTATAGCTGGAATGCTGGTGAGTTCGGCGTAAAAATAAACTCATTCACTCCATGGAACTCTTCTGCAGTTAACGATTACTATTACGAGTGTTGTGACCTAATTAAATTATGAAACTATTATTCTTACTTTGTGAGTATTGCCTGGTGTCGCGTGACATTCACCAATGCCTGCTTTTGTCATCAAGGTAAATATAATGCAAAACCTTCCTTCGTGTCAAGTATTGTGTAAGTAACATTTCACTGGAAACATGGATTTATCACACATACTTAGTGAAGGATTCAAATGTCATGGAATTAAGAAAAAAACCCGTTCATACGAACCCATCAGAATTTATGAACTGTTCACTGCTAATGGTTATTCCAGTTGTATCTGAAATATAAATATGAGTAAACTTCCAACAAACATATGTAAAAATGATACTTAAAATAAATACCACTCTTCAATGACTCTACGAATTTGCTAAAGAGAAACAGCTAACAGGTCATTGAAGTGTCTAGAGCTGTCATTATGTATCTCTGATTGTAAGTGTACAAATTTGTGAAAGAACATGTATTGTTTGATTACCTGCCGGGTTTAGTCTATTTCCAAGTAACCGAAGCTGTGTTGATGTTAGTCGACCTTTGACATCTACAAACGGAACCGGAACTGCATTGCAGTTGTCGTTGTTACAGTATATAGAACCGCTGAAGGAAATATTCGCTGCCTCGGGGCCGACAATATTGGTGTTGCCCAGCTGTACGAAATATTCCACTTTCGTCATCTCAACGCTGCAAAAGACAACATCAGATGTAGAGCTCCCGCAGGTTTTGCTAAGATGAACAGTGTTTTACGGACCAATATCACTGTCTCCAAGACCAGTTGCCACAGACTGCATCCAAATTGGGAATCTTACGATGTCTCTAACGTGATAGACAGACTACGTCATTACCAGTACATATTTTAAAGAAAAATTATTTACGACGTACAATGATATGGAGTTGGTGTTTCTACAGGTAAAATGAATTCCTTATGTTTAATTTCCTGACAAAACGAGGTAACAATATCTTTTTCAACGGCAAGTATTTCAGGTTTCATCCAATGAGACACGTTTTACAAGGGGAATCCATATGCACATGGATTCCTGAGCAATATTAGTAGATATCACACAGCACTACAATAGGATTAGGATTACATATTGCCGGTAATTGGGACAATGTATACAACATGTGATGGTATCTATATCACCACTTACCCATCCTGTGTGTAATACTTCTGTGCCCTGAGAGGGATGATCTCCAGAGGAGCGTTACGAAGGTTAGGTGGTACTGAAAACAGTACGTCAATACTGACAGAAAAAGACCAAGAACAGACCAAGTCGTGCAAAATAATTATTGCAGTAGATATCATGTCAAAATGAACACTTGACCATACAACCAGCAAAATGACAGGGCCATTACAAATGTCCGATACAGGGCATGACAGATAAGGTCCGAGTATGTAATTAGAGTGTATTGACAAACATTTTTCTAAGATAAGCAGCCTCATTATCTGATGTAGCGAGGAATAATACTTCTTAGTTGACGCTCGTCGTAGGGTTTAAAGGGAGACTACTATTCACACCTTATGGAAAAAAACTAATTTAAATCTTTAATTTCTTAGACAAGAACGTGAATCTTTGCAAATTGATGTCTTTGCACATTTGATTACACTAACCACGAAATTATGTCCAATAACAAAAACATGTAAGGTACGTTTTATGTGAAATATGTGACACGATTACTGACGATTAGTCCAGTACTGGGTCAGTAGCAATTACCTTTGAGTTTGACAATAATATTTCCCAACACAGAACATCCACTAACCTGACGGGTCCGTGTCTCTCCATCTGATCCACGCTGAGCGTATGTCGTTTATGATAGCACTGCCTTGAGGACTTCCCATGTCCACCACACTGTTAACCACAACACTGTGACGTCGGTTGTAGGGGATCAGTACAGACCCTGTGTATATGGCATTGCCGCTACCATCACCCCGCACTGTAGCAAAGAAGACTTGTCTGGACGGGGGTTGAACTGTGTTGGGGTCCTGGAACCGACCGTCTCGGGTGATGGTGTAGTAGACGCGACTTATTCTGGTGCTGAAATTGATAACAGAGAAGAAACTCATTCAGAAAACCCTCCGATAGTCCCATACAACGTTAACATTTCGCTTTGTCAACATGGGTAATACGAACTATTCTAAAAGAAACATTTTCGATATTTCGAATAGATCAGAAATATACTTCATTACGCGTATTTTCGTCGAAACAAAAATGATTCAATTTTTCAAATTCATGTATATGCTGATACTCAGTTCTCTGCTTCAAATAAAAGGACATACCCATAATCGCCAGTGTATGCTTCTGTTTGGACTATGTCGGCGCTAAATGTGCATCTGCAATCTGAACATGATAGAAAATGCAATCAATATCAGTCTTCATTTGAAAAATGATGTTCGATTAGAATTCAAAATAGCAACTTATTCAGCGCGAATCAATCGAAGAAACAACTCTACAAACTCCAGACTGACGATAGTCGTACAAGAAGTGACGCTTTAGTAAATAGACAAAGTTGGTAGCACCAGTAAAATACTATCTAACTGACATTCAAAGCAAAATGACTCATTTACCAGGATTGGCATTCCTCCAAGCTGCCTCAATATCAGCTATGACAGATTGTCGTCTAGCTTCCGGTATATCCCCGACGAAGTCCACTGTGTAGGTATATCGCAAGTTGACGAGGCTAGAAGTGGGGCCTCTATAAACAAGTACTCCATTCTGATTGAAAGGGTTTGTTCTCTGTAGTTCGGCATCCACCTCGTTTGAAAAGTTATTTATCTCTTCCGGTGTCATGCTGGATAGTACACTTCCGCCCGTGTGAGTAAAGTTGTACACGTACCCAATAATAATATCCCTGGAGACAGAAAACATAAATGTTGGATTTCAAAACAAAAAGCAATCGTCTTGTTAGGAAATTGACCGCTTGAGTGTCATTATATATTCAGCTTCGACAATACGGTGATTGCTGACTGCAAAATGGTATTCATGACAATGTGATTGGATTATTGAAAATCTGTAATACTTTTTCGTCGAAAGGGAAAGCACAACCTGCTCAAAATCATTTACAATAAAACTTAAATGTATGTATGTTGCCCAACACCGCATTACACTAACCCTGTCATACGACAGCGCGCAGTCAGGCCAGTTGTAAAAGTTATTACAAAACAATGTGAACTTCAAGAGACACATTTGGTACAGTGGAAGCTGTCCAAACCGGCACTCGCTGGGACTGAAGAGATAATCTGTTTTGGACAATGTGTCGGATTGTAGAGCTCATAAGTTTACAAGCCACAAACGGGACTGAAATTTTACGCCAGTGTTGACAACATGCCGGATTGGACAGCTGCCGGTTTTGACAGCTTCCACTTTAAGTAGGTAACAGGTGACATTGCCTACCCTCTTGGACCCATGTAAGTTGTTTTCTGCAAGATGTAGACGAGAGGACAACAGGAAGAACCTAAAACAGAAGAAGACATACAGTTTGGACATACCCTAAGGAATAAGGATCATAAACAAAGAAGATGATGCAATCCTGAGTGATAGTGACACGCATTTTAGGATCTGTAAATGTAACGCTTTAAGGTACAGGTTTGCATAGGTACTAGCACATTCATCGAAACGATGTACTGAAAAAAAAACGATAACGAAATCAAGAGATTTGTGTAAATAATGTATATGGTTGACTTACTGTCAATGGACCTGTTCAGGGCTGCCTGTATTATCTGCTCAAGTGCAGCCTGACTGCTGTCACTGACGTTGCCCCTCAGGTAGATGGTCCGGATGACAGAAGTAGGAGTTTGTCCTGTAACTATCCCCGAATCTGTGGTGGTGGTAATAGACATATCAATTTCACAATATTCCCCAGAAAATGGATAGATGCAGACACAGGAAAACGGCAGAACGACATGCACACAGAATCCCCCGTTTAAACATTTGACTTCATCGCACGATTCTAGGGTACTTGTGGAGGACCTCGTGGAGACAGAGGATGCGGTTGTGGAGCTGTATCCCGGGGGAAAGCCGATGAACGTCTCGCAGTTGATTCCGCTGTATCCAGGAGAACAGGAACAGTTGTACCCATTCGTGAGATCCTTACAGGTTCCACCATTTTCACATGGATTCCTGGAACATGACAAAATCTCTTCCTGACAATATTCCCCCCTTGATGTGGTGGGGCAGCAACAAGAACCATTGAAGCACTGCCCTCGATTTTTACATCCAACAGCAGGGCATTCTGGGTCAATCTCTTGCAGCAGGACTCTTGAATTGCATATAGTTCCAATCCACCCACTCTTACATAGCTTTCTGCCAGAGGTTGGGTCACAGTAATAATGGCCCCCATCGCAAGTGTCTTCCTCTTTGCAGTAGGTTAGGCAGTTAGGGCCGTAGTAATTTTCAGGACAACCTGGGGTGGCAGATGGACGTGGTGTGGTCTCTGCACAGAGTTCTCCCCGAAATCCCTCCGGGCACAGACATATGGTTTCTGAGCTTGAATTAGAAACACACGTTCCTCCATTCTGACAATTAATGTTCAGGCATGGATCGGGTTCTTGAGTTGTGAAGCTACCTCCTATATAGATTTCACAATTTCTTCCTGTATAACCTTGAGAACATGCACAGAGATAATCACCGATAAGGTCCTCACATCTTGCAGAGTTCCTACACGGGTTGCTGGCACACTCTAAAATCTCGATGTGGCAGAGACTACCCGTATACCCGATAGGACAACAACAGGTACTATTCGTGCAAATTCCACCATTCCTACACTGACTGTTTGGACAGATGACATCGTGCTGGGCTCTTGGGTCCCTTTGGTTACAAAATTCGCCCATCCAACCAAACCGACATAACCTTTCACCGGTCATGGGATGACAGTTCCACTGTCCGGCATTACAGTCTTCTTGGGGTCTACAGAATACAGAACACGTGGGCCCAAAGTAGTCTGTAGGACATGACGCAGCAGGATCTGGGGTAGTCAATTCCGTCTCACAGGTTTCACCAGTGAAGCCACGGGCACATTCGCATCTAAACCCATCAGCTTCCTCGTAACACTGTCCGCCATTCAAACACCGATTAGCAGTACATCGTACATTGAATTCACAAAGGGAACCTGTAAAGTCTTGCGGACAGCAACACTGGCTTTGAAAACACTGACCTCCATTTTGGCAAGGACAAGTGGCGTCATTGATGGTTCTCTCAGTACAGTTTACACCTCCCCATGTGGGATTGCAGATCCGGTTGCCGTCTTGGCTGTCGCAGGTGTAGTGGCCACTGCAGTCGTCCCTGCCTACACAGTACACGGAGCAGGATGGTCCGTAGAAGTTAGCTGGGCAGGCTGGAGTGGTGGTAGCTGGAGTAGTACTTATCAATGTTTCACAGACATCGCCAGTGTACCTCGGGTTACATATGCAGAAGAAAGACCCGAAAACAGGTCTGCAGTCACCACCATTTAAACATGGGTTGTCGTCACATGTGCGCTGAATTTCACATCTTTGACCCTTGAACCTTAAATAGAATTAAAGAATGACATGTCAGTAGTGCAGACAAATATTTTATTCATACACGCCTGTGTAGGTCGTCGTTTTGTTTCACTTTTGTTAAAAGTCTTCTCTCGAGGTCTAAAATATTTGAACAATATCCGAAAGGTATCTGTTCAGCACTGTACTCATTGTCTGATAAGGTGCAAGTAAGTATATGTGTGATGTAGCAATGCACTTCAAAGGTGAGGCAGGATACGTCCACCTATTCGCGGACACCTGGTATGATCACTGGTCTCAAATCGTCGTTATAATACAATATCTGGAATCGAATCCCCTTTCAGAGGAGATTAAATACTGTCATTTCTATAACATTTTGCCACAGGTTATCACTGTCTGAATTATAACCGGGGTGGTGGATAGGTTATTGGTTAAAACATTCGCTCGTCACGCCGAAGACCCGAGTACGATTGCCCATATGAGAAAAGTCTGTGAAGCCTATTTCCGGCGTTCCCTGCCATGATACTGCTGGAATATATTGGTTAAAGCGGCTTAAAACTAAGTGCACTCCCTCACACTGAATTATAACAATATAGTCACAAGGTGCTGAGCAATTACATACCTGATAGGGCAGGTACAGGCGTAGGAATTGGGTTCATCTTGGGTACACGACCCTCCGTTCTCACAAGGGCTGGAGGCGCACTCATCTACGTCAATTTCACAGTTATCTCCCGTGAACCCGGGAGCACAACAGCAGTAGAAGTCAGAGGAACCGTTGCCGTATCTGATGCACTCGGCACTGTTGGCGCACTGTTGGGCTAAACACGGAAGAATTCGGTTCCGTAAACATCTGAACACTATGCAAAGATTATTCTGTGCATACTTGTAGTCATAGAAGTTGGCAATATTTCTAAATCAGCACGAATAAAAAGTATATTGTTTGAGGCCCTAACAGTTATGCCCTGAGGTAGGGTAAGGTTTGAATATTTGTATATTAGTAAGCATTTCGTTCTATCTTTGATAACAACAGTAATAGACATCATGTCCGGTGCAAGTCCTTATTACTTTGCAAGGTATGACTCGACATGTGACTTGCCTTTGCAAGTGTTTGTTATGTTTACCCAAGTGAGTCAGAAAACAACAAAACTACAATTTAAATAAAGAATTGAAGGTGATTCATAAACACATGTTTAAAATACAGTCGGAATCGGACAGATGACTCCCTGTGGGCTCTGCCTTTCAGAGACTTTTATGTTATCATATAAAGCCTGTTTGATTTATTTACATGAGTAACAGCCGTGATCGTCTGACACAGATATGCTGCAGTTGTCCCCATCCCAGCCCTCGTTGCATATTTTAGCACCGGTGATAGGGTTGCAGGTGTAGTGGCCGTTACAGTCATCGTTCTCGACACAGTTGATAGAGCAGTCGTCGCCGTAGAAGAAACGGTCGCACTGAACAGCGACAGCTGCATCTAGTCTGGAAAGTAACAACACGCGGTACATGATACAATCAACATGTGGAGATACACTGGGAGTCTATATCTGTTATGGAACATCTTCAAGGATATATGTCTATCGTACAATGGGTGAGTGAGTGAATTTAGTATTACGCCGCACCCATCAGTATTCCAGCCATATTGAGTCTGGATCAAACAATCCAGTGATCAACAGGATGAGCATCGATCGACACAATTTTGATAAGATACCATGTCTCAACCAAGTCAGCGAGCCTGGCCACATACTAATCGTCTCTTACGACAAGCATGGGTTACTGGAGATCAGTTCCAACCAGGATCATCACGAGTCCCCATTAAACAAGGCGAGAGCAGGTGCCCGAACTGCAAGATCATAAGCAGCGACTAAAATAGTCAGATGTTCTCGTCCGGAGTCATCATGATTATAATGGCGATCTTTGTTTGTCTGCTCAAAACTGAAGTATTCTCCGCAGACATAGTGCTGGAGTATTACAGAGTGCGATGTTAAAAATCAAAGAAACAATTCCGCGCCCTCACCGTGTGGGTAAAATGGTTCGCTTGCCCGTCAGAGTATATTCCTGGAAGTCTCCCCTGACAACCGACCTACTGGAGATGGGCTCCTGTTTCGTGTATGTGAAGTTGAAGCTGTCGACTCTCTCCTCCCTTTCTGTGTCCGCGTCGGAAATGGTGATTGTGACGATGATGTTCCCCTGCAAACACATAACACATGTAGTTGTATTTTAAATTGTTATCATTTTGTCGTTGATACTATTACACTAACATCACTAAAGATAATTAAATACAACCACGGAATTGTGTATCATATATTCGAGAAGTGAGTGAGTGAGTGAGTGAGTTTAGTTTTACGCCACACTCAGCAATATTCCAGCTATATGGCAGCGGTCTGTAAATAATCGAGTCTGGACCAGACAATCCAGTGATCAACAACATGAGCATCTATCTGCGCAATTGGGAACCGATGACATGTGTCAACCATGTCAGCGAGCTTGACCACCCGATACCGTTAGTCGCCTCTTACGACAAGCATAGTCGCCTTTTATGGCAAGCATGGGTTGCTGAAGGTCTATTCTGTCCCGGGACCTTCAGGGGTCTATTCAAGAAGAAGGAATAATTCTGGCATCATTATGATACTTCATGAGTAAATGAGTTAGTTTAGTTCTACACTGATTTTAGCAATATTCCAGCAATATCACAGCCGGTGACACCAAAATGTTGGGAATTGAACTTGGGTCTACCGCGTGATGAGCGAACGCTTTAACCACTCGGTTACCAAAAGCCTTTATGCTTACTGATAGTGGTAAGATCAAATAATCTGCAGTAAGATGTCCGTTGCTAAGGTATCACAGACACAAACTCAGTCACAGACGCAGTCACAGAAACAGACACAAATCAACGACGTCTCCTACCTGCCATGAGTCGAGTGTGATGGGGAGAGGGTTGGCGAAGCCGCTGATGAAGGTCTGGGGGAAGTTGAAACTGCTGGTGTCGACGTCAACGCTGCCGACGTCAAACGTCTCAATCTCACATGGATCCCCTGTGGCGTTTCTAAGGACACAAATAACAGTTTGATGTCATGTTTCGCACCATACAGTGATGATCGCTTGCAATTCACATGACCACTTATCTTAGAGTACATCAATGCGTCAGCTGTTGGTTTAACTGAGTGAGCGATTTTAGTATTTCGCTGCAGTCAGCAATATTTCAGCAATATGGAGGCGATATGTAGTTTTGACCAGACCATCCACTGATTAACAGCATGAACATCAATCAAAGCATCTAGGGTACGATGACGTGTCAACCAAGTCAGCAAACCTGACCACCCAATGCCGCTAGTCGCCTCTTACAACAAACATGGGTTACTCAAGATCAGTTCTACACTCTCCTTATCGGTTTAAGGAGAGTGAGAAATATTATTTGTGACACCGTATAGACATAACCGATGCACAGGGTGCAATGAGCTATGCATATAGTTTTAGTTGTCTGTTTGATAGTATACTGGACAAAAATAATAAGGGACATTTGTAAATTTGAAATTCTGAATAATAATCAAATTATTCATTGAGACACTGATAAAATATCAATCCTAAAATAGCACTATCCCTAATTTATTTTATCCAGTATATTTACGATTTAATTCACTCCATTGGACACTGGCTGTTTTCCAAGTTCACAGCACGATTGCTTGTTTTAAATTTATTGAGACGTGTTATAAAAGACATATATGTATTCATGTTATCTGAAGGATGGTCATGATCACAAAGCAGATTTCATTCAAAACAAACCAAACAAACAGTTTGATGACACGCATGACCTTATTAAACCACAAATAACTTAAATATTGTGTACATATCGATATTGTTTCGGCAGATAAGGCTTTCACAGACATGTGTAATGATTTAACATCTATTTCCAAATCTTGTTAAATGTTTTTGTAAATCCCCCCATTTAAAAGTTTGTTTAAAAATAAAGCACACACCCGTTGCTAATCATCCAATTATCCCGTAAAGAATAGAGTCTTAGCGAGTCAAGCACCTGATGCGGATGTCCCGGGTTTAATACAAATAGATCCGGATTAGGGCATTTGCTAGTGATTGGGAGCCCCTGTGTGTATGTTCTAGGCGTGAGAACATTCGCTAGAACACTAGAGCAGCGCGTCGTGTTAGAAGTGGCACAAGCTCGTTACAGCGACAGACGTGTTAAGGTTACGCCCTACCCAGTAGCCACTGCACCTAGCATCCCTGGAGCGGAATATATTCTAATACGTAGTATTAGTCATGTTGGGAGTTTCGGTTAGGTAAATACGCTCTCAGCTAGTTATTTTTAAATACACGATGAAGCTGTATGACAGGCGTGCGCAAGGAATACAGATGGTGTGTGTGATATGTTTGAACAGTTGGTTGGAGGGGAATTGTTGGACCACACTCAAGGCTGAAGCCTAAAGTGATCGCATTAAATACGATAGATAGATAGATAGATAGATAGATAGATAGATAGATAGATAGATAGATAGATAGATAGATAGATAGATAGATAGACAAGTCTGTATCATGTTCATCCACACTTGATGGGCTCAAGTCCTGCATGCCTCCCTATGTGTCAACTTAATCTGATGAAATGTGATAAACAGTATGCTGGTGACAGCAACATCTTTGATGCACCCAGAGTCGAAACTATGCTTAGAGTCCCCTAGAGTCATTACGTATAATATCTACAAGCTTATTATATAATCAGGATCAGTTCCAATATAAAACATTCACTGATTCATTCGGATAATATATTCCTATGAATTAATATGATAGCTAGTTATTCAAAATTTCAAAATATGATAATAATTTATATATTTGGGATGCTGATGGTATGCTGGTGCAGTTGGGTACAGACATATCAGTGTTGCAAAGCACCTCCGTCAAAACACATACTTTAGTGGAACTTGTTTGACAAAGGTTTGCTGTGGGTAGTCGCGGCTTGTGTCAACAGTCTGAATCTGGCTAGGAATATCAACTACCCCACCCTGTGAAATTCCCGTCAATGTAAACACAGAAAAATTCATGTAGAGCAATCCTAAACATTGGACTAATTAGGGAGGTTTACATGCCCGTTGATTAGTTGTTGTAAGGTAGTTTACACCGAGCTTAAATAATCAGATGACACCCTGAACTATTTAGATACTTACATTGTATGTATAACTGGGATACGTTGACATATAGGTACTGTGTGACCGCGTTATGTATTTAGGCATGAACCAAACATATCTATAATGCTGTAAGAGCCAATATAAGAATCAGAATAAAACATGACTTTGACAGCGTGTTGATGTTTTAAAACACAAATGTGTGCATGCTGTGAGCTGGGGATTGTTTTGGTGCACCTCTGATATTTAAGACAACCTCCAAACTCACCTCGAAAGACATATGTTCACGCCGTAGTCACATTGCCCTGTACAGTTGCCGTTTCTCGATTCCCCATCACAGCATTTACCGTCTTCTTTCAAAAAGCCTGTGTTTTGAAAACTGTCGAAACGGATCATCAGTTTGGCCGTTCCTGAGCATGGTGTTATCTAAAGAGACAAACGTAAATTGATTAAATTATTTTTCTGTAACTAAAATTCCCGATTATCGTAATCGGTATATGTAAATATTTGTTATTGAATTTCTGATTGAGCCATCTTAAGCACGGCTACAGCCGTGGCACTGGGTCGTCGGGGTTGAACTGAATTGATATTTATTTAGATGCCCGCTAAACTGGAGGGAGTATTAGAATTATGAGTGTGTTATATGTAGGAAACAACAGCCTTGTACGGCTACAATCAATTGGCTAGGTGTTGGTTTTGCGATACTAAGAGCTAATGACCAAGCTAATCATTTGGCTAGGTGTTGGGTTTATGGTGCTAAGGGCTGATGACCCAGCTAATCAATTGGATAGGTGTTGGGTTTATGATGCTAAGGGCTGATGACCAAGCTAATCAAATGGATAGGTGTTGGGTTTATGATGCTAAGAGCTAACGACCCAGCTAATCAATTGGCTAGGTGTTGGGTTTATGATGCTAAGGGCTGATGACCCAGCTAATCAATTGGCTAGGTGATGGGTTTATGATGCTAAGAGCTAACGACCCAGCTAATCAATTGGCTAGGTGTTGGGTTTATGATGCTAAGAGCTAATGACCCAGCTAATCAAATGGATAGGTGTTGGGTTTATGATGTTAAGGGCTGATGACCAAACCAATCAATTGGCTAGGTGTTGGGTTTATGATGTTAAGAGCTGAGGACCCAGCTAATCAATTGGCTAGGTGTTGGGTTTATGATGCTAAAGGCTGATGACCCAGCCAATCAATTGGCTAGGTGTTGGGTTTATGATGCTTAGTGCATGACCTATCTTATCAGCTAGATACGTATTACGTTTATGATGCTAATGGCTCATTGTGGCTCACACTCGGTCTCTGGGCTTCGCTGACGATTTTGCCATTGGGATACGAAGTTTACATCGCGTTTATGAATGGAAAGAGACACACTGTGAAAATCCAAATGTCAGAAGATGATGAAGCAAAATCACATTCCCTCACTCATTTCAAGCTAATGTGTTCGTACAATAAAGGTAAACCAACAGGGATGGGGTAGCCTAGTGGTCTTCGCGCCGGAGACCCAGGTTCGCTTCCTCTCATGGTTACAATGTGTGACGCCCATTTCTGGTGATATTGCTACAAGCTCACTCACTCGCTCATCCTAAACGAATGTATTCATGTGTTCATTAACAGGTTGATAGGTTGGCATTACACAAATCAACATAAATGGACACCACAGAAATCGTCCGAACCAACGAATTTCACCAACTAGCCAGTAATCTACTACAAATAATTGACACAAGGCAAGGACTGGGGAAGGTATCTCTTCAATGCATTCGCAAATGCTTGTAATGTTTAAAAAAGCTCTACCAAACAGAAGAGATTGTTCGATTGATTCCAGCTTTCTTCAGATGAGCTCTCTTATCGCTAACCAGTGACAAGAACACATATAAACACTTGGGAAGTCAAATACAACGCGGGTTTCACATTTTATGGCCTTAGTGTAACTATTTCGTCGTGGCTTTTATCATGGGGGATATCAATAGAGGCAGTCAATCAGTGTACAATGTCAGCGTTGGAATACTGTTGTACATTTTCCGCATGTGACTTGTAGGATTTTTGTTTCTCATTGAAAAAGCACAAATACGTTTCTGTGGCATCTGAAAATGCAAAGAAACCGTCCATTTTAAGTATAAACAAGATATACATATCCAATCTTAGCACATTTGTTCCATTTCTCAAAATACTTCACATTTAAATTCTAGTAAAACAATTGGAATTAGGACTTTAGTTTCGCGTGAAGACGCAGAATGTTGAATCAATGTAAATACGTTGAACCAGAATTATTCAGACGCTTGGAAATTAGGCAAATACGAAGTTTTTTGGTCTGGTCGATACGCTAAAAAAACAAATCATGAAGAAAGGACAACGCAAAGAAGGAACGCATGTTACGGAGGTAACGAAGATATGTCACTGCTGATGTTTTTTTCAATATTGTGTTTTTCCTGAACATTTGTAGAATGTTGTCATTGGAATATCGTAAAACATACGTTTATAACTGTAGTACAGTTGTGAATAATCTACATTACACGTATTGAAGTTTTTTTTATATACGTATATCTATAAGCATGTACATAACTCGTATAATGTCTGGCTCACTTCATTTCAACATAGGAACGGAGGGGTAGCTTAGTGGTTAAGGCGTTCGCTCGTCATGCCGAAGATCCGGGTTCGATTCTCCACATGGGCACAATTTGTGAAGACCCAATGTCATATTTTGCCGGACTATTGCAAAAGCGGCCTAAAACTAAACTTACTCATTTCAAGACAACATCCCGCGACTTTAGTACCTTAACGCCAAGTAATCGAGAACTATGGCTCTTCGTTTGTGCCAGCGCACTCTATATCTTTCATTGTTCAAGCTCATGATAACATGAGAGATTATGACGTTAATCTGCTTCAATAACCCGTTGAGTTTGTAAACCCCTACAGTCTATCCTCCCGTTGTCGCCTTCTCCTATGTACACATTCTTAAGACCGCCTCTTTACTGGTATACATTGTTGTTGTGCTCTGACTACAAAGAACTAAAGATGATGTTCCACGCCCCTTCGAATTCATTGGAATGGTTCTTTGTGTGCCTAAAGTTAAAACCTCGCAGTAGAAAGAAATGTATATAAGCTAAATTCTAAACTTTGATGACGTAGGTGTTCAAGCTTGAACTTTTGATTGAAAATTTAAATTTATGATAACTTTCTACTTTATGTAAGTGGCGGAATAGACTTAAATTGTGGTTTTATGTAGGGCGGTATTAGTAGTTAAAGCCTCCTGCGATTCGAGTCTAGTCAACTTGTAGCAGAGGTGAAATGTAAGCCTGACGTTTAAGCAGACTAAATAGAAGGGCAGGGTTTGGCACGTCTGATACAAGTGTTTACGTCCATTAAACAGTTTTTAAATCTCAGCTGAAGAGAAAGGGTAACGTGGAACACATGCATCTCTGTTGATACATTTCTCTTAACATAATAGCTGGCTGAACACCTCGATAACGAGTTTAACATGATGTTGCTGAACGACAACCTTCATTATGATATACATTTGTTTTTTCCAAAATATAAATCATTAAAACGCCGAAAACAAAGTGGTTATTATTTAACACAGCACAATCAACATGTCCCAAACAATTAGAATAGAAGGAAACTTACCTGTAATACTAAAGCTAATGATAAAAGAAATATAAAAGTAATATTCATCACTCTCGGTCCTCAAGCCTCTCTTTTGCTTGTTGTCCTTGTCTTCAAACTTATGAAAGTAAATCCAAGTTCGTTTCTTAAAATGTTACTATATATGTGTCTCCGTCCGTTTGTTCACCTTCCTCCTACTTCTGAATCTGATACTGACTGCAACAGTTGTGACGTCATCGTTTTTTGTATCCACCCATTGATGATGATGTACGCATAGTTCTGCTGCCTCCTCCGCGTCACTGTTCAAATACAGGAAGGTGCGGGATGACTGTCGCTGGACTCCCCCATTAAAACACGCTTCTGGATTTTCTGTTTGTTTAATGACTTCGCTTGGTAGCTTGAAGTTGATTCAAAGAAATTAAATTTGTCTGAGATATGTCACTTCTGATGTTATTCACGCACCTGTTAAGCGAAGGTAGCGTGGAACATCCGGCGTTACATTCGCACTATAAAGAGGGGATTTGAGACTCCTTAAATACACCTCCCAGTTCGTATTTGTAAAGAGCTGTAGTCGGTGTAAATTTCAATGAAGGGGGAAACTGTGGAATACAGTGCAGAATTGGATGGGTTTTATCACTTAAGGTTACATCTTGACTTCCATGTGAACTTAAACGTTTTGGTTTCCTAGTAAATAACACATTCAAAAAATTCTGACCTTGACGCTCATTAACAGTGTGCTTTATAATCACACTGCTGTAAAAATGATCTTTTAAACGCGTTTCTAATCCAGTTGTATATATTTTCAGAAAGGAATCACTAACGTTTTGGCAAACTTGGTCCTGTTGTTAATCATGGATAAGGTCTGACTGATATGGTAATTTAATCCTAAGATTGCTTCACACTAGTTACACAACTACGTGTTGCGAAACAGGAATACAAATATGTCATTGATTAATGAAATTGCAATTTTTAAGTTTCTATTTAAACGTTGACTAATGACCCTGGAAAGGTGTTTTAACGGGCGTTGGGTGGTGCGTGAAAACAACTACGTGAATCATTGTATCTATTATTGCAGAGGTATAAATTGGAATCTTTGCTACGGGTCTCCACATGTGCAAGAGTTATGAAATGACGTATCTGGTGGTGTCAGAAACCACCCATAGAACCTGCCAGCGTTTGAACCAGAACAGAATGAATACGCAGTGTTTTTAAAATGGTCAAATGTAACATACGTTTTACATGTATTTGGGATTACACTTTCTAAGCAAAGCGCAGATTCTAGTACTTTTTTTCAGGTTGAATATCACATGTGGTATTCGGACCGACACCTCAAACAACCGCGGAAGTGTAATACCGTAGTGTAGGAAGTGTAATATATATATATATATAGTGTAACCATATGTGTTACAACATACGAAACCGAGAAGGTGTCGTTGTTTCAGTATCTATTCTTGCACAAATGATCACCTAATCTTTGGTTAGGTTTGGCAAATATACTATCTATCGAGTTTACGGTTTAGTTATCAACTAACAGTGCCTTGATGGTCTAACACCACTTTGAAGAGTGTTTCGGTGACACCACGTGGTTGTAGCTAAGTGTGAATGGAAGTGAGGCGACCGGTGAAGACGTATACCATTTAGTGAAGCTCTTGGTCTACTGGACAAACATCTCATGACCTACAAACGGGTAGATCAGGCATTTGAACCAAACCTCGTCCTTTCTTGGTGTAGCAACTTACGAGTCCTCATAGCAAAATGTCCAGGTGTTGATACAAAAATATACATGTAATTACTATGCATATTGAACGGCCTTGGAACATCGCAATACTTCCAACCTCATCACAACATCACAACACAATAATAATCTTGCTTTTGAAAATTACAGAAACATGGTGAAATTCGTAATCGACACTTTAATTTAGCTGGAATTCAACTTCAAATGAGCATTTCCAAAAAATATCAATCTTCATCTCTGTTTCGTTCCTGTAGTTAAAACACGTGTGAAGTGACGTATTTACCCACACTTTTCGTTTACCTCTGAGAATTTTAACCGTTTTTTCCAACACTCGTGAAAGTAAGATTGTGTTTTACTTGACTCGTCCTTTAGAAACCTTAAGTAAGTTACAAAACTCACAACCATGTCAACCCAACTTTATTTGAGCAACGCGTACAACGTCAAGGTTGCAAAGCTTACGACTGTGTAAGCTATGGCGACCTGCTTTACACAGCAGCAGAGGCGGTAAAAGGTTAAATCGTAAAATGCAATTAGGAAGTTGTTTTTGCAAGAGACAATCTCATTAGTATAAGCATAAAAATACTAGTCATGCCAGTTCAACTGACATATCTTGTAGAATGGTATACCGAGACCAACACTTGCTTCCATTTGTGGTGAATTTTCAGGTAGAAAATCGTTTAACTTTAACTATTTATATTCATTTGTCGACCTCAAATACAAGAGACCAGGAGGATATATAGACGCAAAGGAACAAGGCCTGTAGTTCTAATTTACGAAAGAATGTTTAAAAGGGGCCCAAGGGTTTAATGAGTGTATATCATTCTCAGTATTTGAAATATATTTCATTTCAATGTTGTAATGTTACGGTACTGACACGTTTGGGTCATTGGTCGATGTTTCTCGCTTTAAGTATATATCACGCAGTACACACAAGTCCTTTAGTACATGAATTTTTTCGTAACACAAAAGGTTTACTAAATTAGAAGGTTTGTAGTTTGGTCTAAATATAACCATAGAATGTCACGTTTTTACGTAACAAATATTCAAACCGACGGGAACAACTTCTCAGACTTCATAACTATTCATTAGCAAATGTAACTTTATGTAAACATGTGGACATTTGTACACAACACAATGATTCCGGTCAACAACTAAACCCACAGATGTGATCCCAGCACAGGCCAGTTTCATCATGCTATGGTATTTAAGCTAATCGCTGTGGCTGGTCTCATCTACGGTAACAGATTCAGGTCTCGAACAAGCCCCACACTAGACAAACAGAGCGCTTCAGGCAGGTAGGAACGCTTTGATATACCGCCAGGTGAGGGATTAGATGTTGGGAACAGCTTGTTTTCCAATTTGTACCTTCCACAAATTTAACATTATGACGAAGAGGTGCACTGGAAAATAAACATAACGGTTTTGACATATGTGTGGTGTTGGGATTTTTTTGCATCAGGATAGTCAGGGTGTTTATTCCATGGCACCAAGGCGTTATGTTAAAGTGACATTTGGAATATTTTGAATTCCTAAATTCTTCATCTGTCAACACCCTTTACATGCGGAGTCGTTCTGCACATTCGTGGTTTAGGCAAACTGAAGGGGATGGGAGGTATCCCAGTCTGGCTATGTTGCCATAGCAATTGAACAGTTTGACATTGAATTTCCAGCAGGAAACAAAACCGAATTACAAAGATCCAGTCATTTCTTGGTGTATTTCAGATATGAATATGAATACTTGCATCTAAATGTCGTGATCCAGTGATATCAAATACTTGTCACTCTTCTGCATAATAATACGTCTTGAAATTCCAAAGTATAAATGACATTTGGTCTAAACACCTGACTACAAATTATGCAAAGCGCCAGTGGGAAAGAATACCTGTCATGACTATACTCAGAAACGGATTTTCTTTAGTGTAAGGAGACAAATAGCTTTGACAGTACTAATGGGGCATTGAAAATCAGTAATGACACCAGGTGGTCATCGTTAAAGAATCAATAATTAATGAAACCGCTTCACGTTGCAATGTTACTTGAGTGATCAAACACTTGACACAACACAAACACCAAACATTGTCTTGGCATATGGGAAGAAATAAGATGCAATCTCCGCCCCAGATTTCAGCCTCGTCTCGGACGAGCGTGGTAACAGTTTGTTCACAAAGGATCTCCGTGTTTGCAAAAAGCTTAAGAGGTCCACTACGGCCTTATTTACTCTTTGAGAAAACACTGCCTCTCAAAATATAGACATTCCCTGCTTAGAAAAATCAGTCTGGAAGTTTTTAGAGAGCCGATTTCGAGCGATCTGGAGCAGGTTCAAGATCGAGTGTTATCTGTCAATCAAAGTACCTATGTATTCTATGTATAGCTCCATGGAATTACACAGGTGCATTCGATGACTACACCACACTCTGGGAATGTACATGTATTTACATAAAAATATCATTTATGATTATCCTATTTTTCTGTATTAAGCTAGAGTTGTTTTGAGATGAAAATGTTTTCGTGTAAATATGCTTTAAGATGAACAATATTGATCTTCCATATGGCCATCACTATGCTAGTCCCAACATGTCTTTGTAATTAGACATTACTTTCCCTTACTTTTCTCCAACTCATGTTACAACGTACCATCTTTGTGCCTGACATTAACACACGTAAGTTACAGACATCAGCACACATTAAAGCACTACAGAGGCCATCACAAAAGACACAGTTAATTCAATCAAACCTTACGTAAGATCCACCCAGTTTCGACCAGACAAGTTAATGTAGGTATGTGTACCTCACGTGTTGTCCTGTACATACCAGCCAAATTTGAGGGTTTTGTACTATAACTTTGAAAAAAGAAAGAGAAACCACTTTCCAAAGTGTGTATATCTAAATGTGATCGTTGGTCATTATGAGACCAATTATAAGGTTATATGTTAAGTTTTCATGATTCCTAATAAGCCGCAATATGAAGTGAAATTGTGTGACATTTCTGATGGGCGATTAATTTGTTTGACCATTCTGTTTGATGTATTTTGGGTTCGACAAAATTAACATCTACTAACTTAAAGAGTCAAACATATACACGTGCAATAGATTGTATTCAAAAGACTGGATAATGAAAACTAAACATAGCATGTATTCTATTTGATTTTACAAAATAAATAAAATGCATATCTTACACTGATAGACACTTCATCAAGTTGTTTCTACAAGTTTTTAAAATATATTTCCTTTGGTTCTAATAGATGTTGATGGGAGTTGTGGGTATCTATTCGACCATAATAAATAGTGATTAGAGCTATGGGTGTTTATTCAATCCATGAGGTGTGGGCATATTTCATATCAAGAAGTTTTGATTTGATGTATCGGTATTTATTCAACCCAAAAGATGATAAAGAGAACATTAGGTGATTGCCTCCAAACCAAGAGGTATGAATTGAAGTTAGCAATATTTATTCAACCTAAGAAGAATTGACCAGAGTTGTGGATAATTTGTTAATCCACGTGGTACTGATAAAAAATATGGGTACCTTATTACATGTATTAATAAAGGAAATCACCAAATCTAATTGGATTATCTCAAACGAACATCCATTAACGTACTACAGAAATGTTCTTGAAAGGTAACATAAATTATGGTCTCATTTGAAACTATTTAGTTGAAAGCCTCTGTAATTTTTAAAAATCAGACATTTACCCACATAGCCACACCTGTACAAAAGAGGAAATACATCCACAAAAATGGAATTGTCCTATTGTTGTTGGCTTTCGCGATGCACCCACAGGTCGTGAGCCAACAATCCTGTATGAACTCAGTACCCAGTTGGGTGTGTGTGGCAGGACATGAGGGACATAGGGATGGGTCATAACTACAGGCACAGAACAAACAGTTTTTACAGCAGAATGTGTATCTGGACGCTCCCTCCTTTTGTCCCACAGATGTGCTTTATATTTACAAAAGATGACATCATTGACTTAGAACGGTGACGTCTTTGTTCGGGTTAGAAAGGGTTTGACCTTCATAAAATTTTCCATAAATGTTTTCTGTTTCAAACATAATATGGATAGAATGTTGATATTAGCGAAAACACACTTAGAAACCACCATACGCTTGTCTACGACAAATGTTGAATTATTTATTGTGAAAATTGTTATTTCGGGAAAAATAACGACAATTGTTTCTCAGTCACATAATTAGGTAAACTTTAGTTAATGCGACACATTAAGATTATTGATTACTTTCATATAACTATACATCATTAACAGTTCACAGTATAACATTTAGGCTATACCCCCATTCTGGATGTAGTTTGTATTGTATGTCATACAAAAGATTAATAGGAACAACTGTTTGACTCAGCGGTGATAATCCAAGTATTCTAGGACAGGAAGCCATTGCATCTGAAACATTGCCAACACCGAAACAAAATCCATATTTCGTTGTGATGTCAACAATAATCTGAAAAGTAATGTTATTTCTGAAAATCAGCATCTAACATCAGGAAGATTCTTTGAACTATCATAAACCAGATTATTCACAAATAATCAAGCACTACTTGTAGCTGGCCCCACTCAAACGACCTCAGTAATGTCACGTTCCAAACTGACCAACGTAACTGTTTACAGATTCAGTCATTCTGCCTCCTGGATACGTAGGGTCACAAAAAAGAGTCTGTGAATGAGGGCAGCCATATTGACACTGGTCCATTCAACGAGCACAGTCTGTCCAACAGGTGTAAATGATACTGCAAAATCGCTGAATAGTCCATTTGAACTAGACAGAGGACAAACATCAAATGGTTTGATGTGGGTTTGACATCAGGGTAGTGAAATTAGACCTTTGGGGAGACTGAGGATTTGCAAGAGGGGTACATAGTGAGGTTTTGGAACTGACTTTTGAGACTTGAAGGAACCAGAAAACAAACGTACTATTCCTTGATATTCCCAAGTTAGAAAACATTCATATTTATTATGTGAACCGTCTTTTGTATCTATAAACGAGCGGGTAAAACAGATAATGTGATGCAGAATGTCGGTACAAAGGGAATATCCCCAGAAACAATTTCTGTTTGATATAAAGGGGGAAATAACTGTTAAATATATATGACCTGATCATATAATTCCTCCCAATTTGATGATGAACTCCATGTCCTACATATCTATGGTAAATATTCTGAATAACCTGCTTCACAACCCACCAAACCCAACTTCCAACACTAGAAACCTTTGCGCGTTTATTAACCTGTAACAGTATGAATTATGCAAAAAAACATTAACTACATTTCCTAACATGTAAACCCACTACTACAACTAACTGACCTCGTATCTCAACCGCTATCCCACATCCAGCATATATGTATCCTTTATATTTGCACTACGGTGTATCATGGGCCAATGGCCTACATTACTGATATATAATGACTGTCTGTCCGTCTAAACTGATCAGTACAAATCAGTGATGACCAGGCGTTCACGAACAATCTTATAGATAGACTACCATTTTACAAACGTCCTTTAATATATTAACCATCAATTTGCATGATAATACAAGATTAATGTACCAATATGATCTTTCCCTGAAACAAATACGTTTCAAATGTATGATATTGTGTATGATATGTACAAAACATATTCTTTATCTATAATTCCATAACGTTCACAAGAAACTGAATAAGCACAATGACTTATGTTTCTGACAGAACAAGCATTCAGACTAGAATAGTAGTAAAGTTTAATGAATTACCAGAACATTATTCAGATGTTCTAACACACCTCAAAGTTACCATAATGGATTGAGACCACATCAATTAATCACAATTTGTCATCATGACATAGGTATGCAGCATTTCAGTGGCCTTCTGAATCACTTCACCTTGCATAGTAAACAATGATGCAGAAATAAATATTCATCACGCGTTTCCGTGACAAATAGCTAATTTTTAATTTCGGCCTGAGGTAGGGTCAATGTAAACGCCTTAACAAGCCTGTAAACGTCCGTTACGTTTGTCTTGTGTTCGTCAGCGAAACAAGTGGCGACTAACAAGTCCGTGAAGACACGAAGTAAAGCTCCGTGTAAACACAGTTGTCATGTCCTGACATGGTCATGAGAATACACAACCAATGTTTTGAAGTTGTTCCCAGAGGAACTTCATGTATAACAAGTTTTCACAAACCATAGTTGAAGGTATCTCGGTTTTTGAATGGAGAAGATGGGTCGATCAGTAATTACCATGACAATTGTCTAGAGGATATAGACCCACAATGATGTAAGCGTAACACGTGTAGTTTGTCCATCCTTCGTCTTTAAAGAACAAAATTATACAAATGTTGAAATTATATGTAAATAGACAGGGGTCGACAGGGCTATGGCATTGTAGTGAGAGACCAGTGTAGATCCGGGTTAGAATTGGTCTTCAGCGACTAATGTGGTGATAGGTGACCAGCTACAGACTCGCAAATGAGAGATAGAGAGGGGAGAGAGAGAGAGTGAGAGAGAGAGAGTGTGTGTGTGAGAGAGAGAGAGGGAGAGAGAAAGAGTGTGTGTGTGTGAGAGAGAGGGGGTGGTGGGGTGGGGGGGTGGGGACAGAGAGACTAGTTGTCTTGATCGAGAGTTGTAGATCTGGAGGAGAGAGGAGCAGGCGGGAAGTGCATATGATGTGACGATGAAACAGTTTGAGAGGTGAGTATTCAGGTACTGACATGAAGAGAGCGACAACAATAGGAGGTCAGAAGTACAACACTATGAGAGAAAACTGTTAGAGAGTCGAGAGTCGAGAAGACAGGACACAGTTCGTAACAGCATCTTTCAACTATCAGATGAACGATATTACGTTATAACTCGAGGTCACAGGTTTACTCCACAAACACAAGTAGGAATCGTGAACATTCTAACACTACCGTGTTTGCATTTCCAGAGACAGATGTCAAGATCCAAACCCAAGTCATCTCCTTAGACTCTTTTATTACAAGAGAGAACAAGTTTACAAACAGCAGCCCTCCAACAAGGTGTTGATCAACACATCGGGGGAGCCCTGATACACCCACAGAATCAGATGCACAAATACACCACTAGACGGCAAGGTCCAAGCTCAGACATAACCCCCCTTCTCAACATTTGACAACATGGCACTGCAAAGAACAAATTTGTTCTCACAGACGGCATAATGAAAATATGGTGTGCATTGCACTGCTGGGGTTGAACTGGGCTTGTGTATACTCTCTGAGAACGACAGAATTACCGGTGTAAACATGTTGAGGGTGTGTTCATGGTAGGGTGGCTTTACCACTGTCATTATGTAAGTCGGATGGGAGGGACGATACCATTTTATTGTGTTTAGTTAAACCTTTGGAGTCTTCATTCTAAAACCTCGCATGGACAACAGCCTCAACAAAGGCAGTTACACGGTGGAAATCGTTAAATCTTCATCTACATTTCTTAATGAAACGCGTTTCGAGTTAACGAACACGGCATGTACTTCATCGAGTTTTGAAAAAATAGACAGAGACGCATGCATCCGAGTCATCCACAATAATAGCAATACTTTTTTTTATGATATAATAATAGAAATACTAATAATCGCAACAAAAGCAATCATAACAGAAATGATTTCCCACTACATCTTATTTGTTATAACAAATATCTGACACTGATTTAGAAGGAACTAGGTAGATGTTAAACACTGCAAAGAGTAGTTAAGCTAGACTCGTTTATCCACCGACAACAGATTCCATAGGGTGTGAATGCAAAATTACATGAATGGATAAATGAAAATCGCTGATGACACCAGGAGTGCAAGAAAAGTATTAAAATGTTGAAATGCACAGGCATATCGGTAAGAAAACACTGGAATACTAGGATATTACACAGTAATATACGCATGCCAATAGTGTTTGTGACCCCCACCAATATTATTTAATGAACTGGGGGTGACAACCATTATTGGCATTCGTATATTACACAGTAATATTACACAGTAATATTCTGTGTATATACACAACCGTTCCCATGCATATATTGTACACATTAAATCTTGCCATTTTTTTGAGTATTGCCTGGATAGGGACCAGGTACTAGGTAAATCAGGACATGGCACGAGAAGTCTTGACAATGTGTCCTTACTGCTCTTCACCGAGAGAGTAATATATAATGCATATATAAACATTGGGTTCATTTGGGGTAAACGGTTAGTAAACGTCTCTATGAGAGCCCAACTCCATTTAAATACAGTGGAATCTGTCAAAACCGGCATTTGTCCAATCCGGCATATTGTCAACACTGGCGTAAAATCTTAGTCCCGTTTATGGACTGTACGCGTATCATCAGCTCTACAATCCGGCACATTGCCCAAACCGGATTATTTCTTCGGTCCCAGTGAGTGCCGATTTCGACAGCTTCCACTGTATTATTATATCTTGCGATCTGATTGTGATACATTCCTTGTATGTGTCAGTGCGTTCGCATCGTGTCAGAATGTACTTTGATCCTACAATGGGCATTTAGTTTAGTAACGCCCAGACAGTTTAGTTACTTTACGTGGGAAATACTCCTTTCCCATCTAACAGTATACTGAATATGTTTGACAGAGGTCAGGCTTGACACTTGTTAGAACACTGTTGATGTTGTTGTTGTTGCTATTGTTGTTGCTGTTGCTGTAAAAAATCTATGTGACGGACACGATTGTGTATTCGATAGGAAGTTTTACATTGATGAAAACGTAATACGTCTGTGACAGTTTTATACTGAAATTCCTCACTACATTAAGAAATCAGCATAAAACATGTGTGCCATTTTAGATTGAAATTCCCAAGTTACATTTACATACCAGCATAATACACATATAACCGTTTTATGTTGAAGCTCCTCAGTCACCTTTAGCTTATTATTTCTACATATCTGCAGTAGACTATTCGTACAGGTAACCGACCTTCCTATAATTACAGCTGACTGTATGTTATTAGAGACATAGCTGGCTGTACCGACTGAATTCCATACTATTGTCTTAATGTAGAATGCAAACATAGGGGAGGTTCATTCTCAGTTGTAGCCACAATAAACTTGAAAGTCACATCTCCAATGCACCCAACCGCATGTCTTTAAAAGAACATATAGTGTTGGTTATCATCTTTCCGACTAAAATTAATATACGAATGCTTCCTACATAACCCTGGCACAGGCTGGCTATGTCCGCTTCCCCATTAAAGTGAGACCAGCCTGCGAATCGGTCTCCCAGGAAATGCTGCCTATTCGTATTGGGAGATGTAGAGAATCCCTTCTTTGTCACAAGGTCTGGGTTGTGTTTCTTGTAGACAAGAAAACGCCATGCTTGGTAAGAGGTCCGCCCGTAACCCCCACCTGAAATGTATTCCATTAATAATAGGAATATTTCGGGGATTTAGGGTAGGTTTTTGGATTAGCTAGGTTCAGGGTTTTGATTTAGGGTTTACGTTTATGCTTTTCATCAAAAACACAGGCCTATATTCTTCGGCATAGAATGATTAAAACAACTACGGGGGTTACGGGCGGAATTTTTTCCCGATACGGTACCAGTATCGTCAACCGAAAAGCACCAAGCGTAAAGCACCACTAAAAATGGTGAGCTTGACAACTTGGGAATCAAAGGTGACATTTCGTGAGCAAATTTACTAAAAACAAGTCCAATGTAATTCCAGTTGTAACATAACACACCTGCAAATATTGTGTATTTGCGAGGCACTATTTAGAGCGGGTAAACACATTTACTTCTATACATCTACAACAGAGTCTTTTTTAATGTCAAAAATAGATTCTAAATGAGGAAACAAGCACTGGGACCCTATACTGACCAAAGTCGGTCATGGCCTATCAAGGGATGGTTTTAGTGGTCAAGTTGGCCTAAGCATTACCGAGTTAGGGGTCAGTATCTAAAGTTCTCAGGACAACAGACAACCTCTGTGTTATATCTGTCACATTTCTGTCCACCTCTTGGTCGAGGATTTACAAGTTTAAGTGATTATCACGGAAAGAGGACAAACACGAGTAGCCCAGAAGTAAACATAAACACTGAGTAAACACAGTGTAACACAGCGTCATACTGTCAAACATTCATTCTTCATTTGGCATCATTTATTCTGTTTAGACATTTCATTATAAACATTTATCCCATGTCTGTTTCATCTTGTGGTTAGTGCAATCTATAAACATAACAATTCAATTTTCGAGCCATTTTGATGATATCACAAAATGTGATCCTGGATACATTTCATAAAAATATGCTATGATGAAACAAATTCACTTGTCAGTGTAATGTTAATAACACGTAATGTGACACACCCATCTGTAAAGATAATGTACATATGTACACATGTTAGATGTGCATGGATACAGATACAGGAACGACTGGAAGCATCAATGATCAGTTATATTGCATGATTCTGTACCGCAAGTACTAGCGACTGGACACGTGCTACAAGACTCTCTATTCCCTTCATCCGGGTAAAAACCTTCTGTATGACTAAGCATTGATTCTTGCCATTGTTCTCTCTACACAATCTTCTAAACTCTAACAACGACTTTTTAGCCCGAAATATTTCAGTCGTTTGTGAACATAAATCATTGTACAAGATAATAGTATTTACAGAGCTAAATGCCCTTCGGGATGCTTCACCTGGTTTCGTCAACTCTTCGTCCATACAGGAATAGAGTATATTGTTCTTCTACATATCTACATCACGACTTAACGTCTATACATAATTACAACATGATATCATCACAAGATGTCATCTATAATACATGACAATTTGAATTAGCACTGACACATTTAGACCAGATTAATACTTACTAGTTTCGGGAAGACAGTAGTGTGTAGTCACTACATAAGTTCAAAATGTCGAAAGGAACTAGTTCGGTTCATGTGTATGGTAGCATCAGTTAATCAGAAACCAACACCGCAAAAATATTTTTAGAAAGACATACATTTGAAATATACACTATTTCTGTTTAAAATGATAATGAAACATATATCTTTATGGATGAGAACTTCTTGTTCATAGCACTGAATGACATAATAAAACATCGAAACGTCGTTTAAAGTGATAAACAAGAAGCTGTCATTCATAGAGTTGTATATTTCACTTTTGATTCAACAGCTTCTAGAACGCCGATCAAACAATGTTAAAAACGATGTACACATTTTCAAATTCAAATGAATTCAATAACGGAATTCGAACGGCTAGGCTGTACCAATGCATCATGACAAAACATAGTGTATCTGCCGTGCATACAACATGTATCAGTTACTATACAACGGCCGGTTATACCACAACTCACATACATGGACACGCCTCTCACGCTAGAAAGACAATACTTCTAATTATCTTGACATGCCTACGATTAGCAGCCATGCAGCTAATACTATATGCACCACAAAGACCATTAACACACCTCTGTTGCTTCCTGTTGTTTTACTCACTGTTATTATAAAAATGACGTGAAGCCTCCAAGAGCTTCTCAAACAATGTATTCCATATATCTGTGTTAATGATTAATACTCCACACTGTACAGATCAGTATATGTTCATTCACAATGCTAGAAAATACCAAGACTTTTTCTAGGTGAATATCTGGTCCCTGTAGATAATCTTCACTGGTGTAATTTATCCAAGCTGAATTGATTCCTCAAAGTCCCTCCGTTCCAACAGTCACGTGTTTAGCTTGGTGAGTTCCATACATGGGATTATTAAAAACAACTGGTTTTGTAAAATGCTCCTCGTTATGTATATTGTTTTCAATGTTGTCTTCGGCTTCCTTCAAGCTAGCGTTCTTCCTGTGTCTGAAAATGTAACAGAAATTTTAAAAATAGGAATCATATTCCGTCGCCATTAAAGGGTCTATCATTATCTGTTTTCTAATCTTACAATTCTGTTGCATACAAACCACCCCATGTGTCTTTTTCTGTATAACATGAAGAAATAATATGACCTAAATGCTGTTCTGGACAGCATATTAAAGTGCATGCAATATAGCCCTACGTGTTGTTCAAGACCGCGAACTCAGCAGTATTCCAACCATATGATGGCTGTTTGTAAATAACAAAGCCTGAACAAGACTATCCATAAGATGATTCGCAACGTACAAAGTTGGGATACGTTGACATGCATCAACAATACCGGTGAGCAGACCAATCCATACTTAGATCTTCACAGATGTTAGGCTGTTAGAACAACCCTAATGCAATCTGAGTTTCTATTTACATGAAAATGTGTAATTGTGTATAGAAACATGTTCTGTACATAAAACAAACGGGTCAATAATCGCTAAAATAAATTCTAAAAAATATGTAACACCATATGAATATCTTCTTTTATATGGTAAAAACGTGAAAATGAAGGGGACATAACTCGTCCAATTTAATCCATTACGTAAATAGGACATTGAATGGCCATGGCGCCATAAACCCCACAAACACAATTAACTGTGACGTACCTTCTCACATAAACAAAGTAGAAGACGGCAATGCAGATCACAATGAAGGCAAACAGTGAACAAAGAATTGCTGTGGGCACCTGCCATTCAGTGTTCTGAAAATATAAGTAATCACAAGTAATATTGATAAACGTTGTTTTTTTTGCCACAGTCATAAAAACTCTCCATAGAGTTCCTTGCACAATTTCAACTATACCACAAACGTGCATTTATGAATCATGCTATCAGATATTGATAATGCCAGGCATTCGCCAATGCCGAAATACATACTCCAAATGGGTTTTACAAACTCCCAATAAGAATGTTTATGATTAATTAACAATGTGCCACAAAAAGGGAGTATTACTAATATGTATCTTTGCACGTTTACGTGGCTATAAATAGATAGGAAGAATAATGATCCATTACATAATGACGTACCTCTACTGGTGGTGGGACTTTTGACGTTTCTTCCGTGTCGGCCAGTGCTTTACCTTTTGCCTGCAGAGCCTCGCTAAGATGAGCTTCCGAAGGAGATGACAAAGCCTCTACTTCATCGTTGTCATGGCGACGGACTGCATATTTGATGTCGGATACAGGTTCACTGATAATGTAATGAATAGTTTACAGATAACAA
The DNA here is from genome assembly GCF_037392515.1 of Haliotis asinina. NCBI lineage: Eukaryota > Metazoa > Mollusca > Gastropoda > Lepetellida > Haliotidae > Haliotis > Haliotis asinina. The sequence continues at coordinate 48,620,913 of NC_090286.1, forward strand.
CGAAAAAAATGAGAAACCAATTGCAATGACTCTTCATTGGCAAGGAATTCAGTCATTTTACGGCACTTCTTTCAGCATAAACTCCCCTGACGACGATGAGCTGGACCGTTTTCAAAATCCAACAAAGGGAGGAATGAATATGAAAAAGAAAGGTCGTATTCTTTTCTATAATCACGAACAAAGAATATGTGTTAAGAAGTTGCTGAAGAAAGGATTACAGGATGAGATATACGTACCCTTTCTCATCGTGGTTATCAACGGCAAGGATTTGAACGTCCAAATCTGCTGGGTTCACATCTGAAATTAGGTCGATGCTGTCATTCAAAACTGGATGTACCAACACTTTAAAACAATGTTATCTCTGTATGTATGACTCATGCCGACACAGTCAAGTTGTGAACCTGTAAAACCTTTGAAGAAGCAGTAAGTCTTCTTTCAACTGATACAGCATTTGTCAGCGACAAAGTAAGGAACAGGTACGATATCAATATAGCTGTGAGTATGGCTTCCTCAATGTATTTACCTGGATTAGACTTTGCAATGGCATTCTTAACAGCGTCAGCGATGTCCTTCTTCTCGTCGTCTTTGGTGGGGCCCTTCAGCTTGACGTGGCCTACCTTGCCGGGCTTGCAGTTGCAGTTTTCTATCCCTTTGGCCTTGAGACTTCGGTCAAGGTCATCCTGAGAAGGAGGCTGGACAAACAATGGTTCTGGGTCCTGTCCATCTATTGAGACTGTGTAATCAGCTGGTGATACGGGTTTCCTGTAATTGTTATTCAATTTAAATGCTTAAACTCCGTCAACAATAAAAAAATAATAAGGGTGAGTGAGTGAATGAGTTTAGTTTTACGCCGCACCCAGCAATATTCCAGCTATATAATAACAGTGACTTTAAACCACATATTTACAAAAAAGGCACAGACAGACCCGATAATTCGATGTTGACTTTATTTTAAAACAGTTTCCAAGAACATTTTAGTAGAATGTTGAAAAATAACTTGACACATCCTTAGTAACTCACGCCTGTTTGTATGGGCAGTCTAAAATATATGGTGTGGTCTGCAGGTGTATCACGGTTTGTCTTGTCCATCCATTGACTACAGGCCTCGGTGATAGAGCTTGAATATCGCTCAGGTAGCGTTGAACAAAATATACTCACTGACTCAAAACTCCCGAGGGGCGGTGGGGTAGGCTTGTGGTTAAAGCGTTCGCTCGTCACGCCGGAGACCCGGGTTCGATTCACTACATGGGTACAATGTGTGAAGCTCATTTTCTGGTGTACCCTGCCGTGATATTGCTGGAATATTGCTAAAGCGGCGTAAAACTAAACTCACTCACTCACTCACTTATTCAAAACTCCCGAAATACAAGAGTCACTTACCCTTGGTCATCTACTAATTCTACAGTGGGAGTGACAGCTCGGCGGCTTCTCGTGATCTGCAGCTGTTTCAAATTCACTTCCAAGGAGGTCTCCAGACTAGAAGATGCTGCAAAAGAAATCGTTCATGTGGTCTAAATTGAATCAAAACCTAACCGACAATCAATGTAAAATATGTTATAAAGGTATCTTCCCCTTATCCATGGATTAGGAGTTGTACAAAGCTACTGTTCTAAAAGCAGTAATAACCCTACGTATTTTAACGCTCCTTAAACACACAGATTTGTGATACGGGACCTAGGATCACCAAAGTACCGTCATTTACGAGCCAAGAAACATTTTAAAGGCCTGGTTACAAACTATAGTTCCTGTATAACATTAAACGATAGTGATGAATAAACGCCTCGTCGCAAACTATAGTTCCTGGGTAACATTAAACGATGGTGATGAATAATTCTGTTGGGTGTTACCATTATTCTTATCGATCCACGCCTGTTTCAAGGCAGCGGCTGCAGCTGTGTAGTTTATTCTGGCGCCCTTCACGTGCATCTTCCTCAGCTTCAGTCCCTTGCAGCTGCAGAGATGTTGCTGTATGCCGGTGTTGTTGAGGGCGTGGCTAACCTCGTCTGTCGTCGGTGCTGACCTCATCAGTTGATCAGGGTCAGTGGAGTTGAGAGACACAAAATACTGAACTCTTGTGAGCTTCTGCCTGTGTACACCAATATTTAGGGGTGAAGTGGGATTCCAGGTTGAGTTCAAGATTATTGCACTCAGACGGTCATTCGGGCTTAAGAAAATAAATTGTTTTCTTATTTTATTTCTCCTGAGGAAATTCACGTCAAGATGCGGGATGATTCCCTTACTCATACAGAACCAGAGACGTCTGATCTCACATTTCTAAAGAAATGTTTCCGAGTCAAAGAAACTAAATCTACACCTTAGAAACATTTAGAAACCATTACCAAATAATTTAAATTTTAATTTTCTATAATGTCACAAAATTCATGAAAAACTTCCAGAAATATTTTTTTATACTCTAAAAGCACAACATGGTTTAAATTCTTACCATTGTTTATTCACGTACGCATTAACGTCACTGATTTCACCAGACACATTTGTTGATTTCCCTGAACACAAACATAGAAATGACATTAATGAATCATGAGACTTGTCCTGGGAATTATTTTGTATTTATTTTTCCGAAAAACGTATTCTCTCTCCTTTTTCTGTTGAAAAATAATGGTGTACTTGATGTGGAAGTTGTAATTTCTGTTTCAGCTTCGTTATGACGTGCAATGTACTCAGTGATTGCGTTGAATAGGCTCAATTACATATATAGAAGTTCACATCCATAAAAGTTCCCTTTAAAGTTTGGTGCAAACTGACCATGGATAGCGTTACATCAAAACTGTTGGTTCTGATCCCTGGACCTTACGGAATCACTCAGATATCAGTGCTTGTAGGATTACACGTGAATGAACATGTCCCTTCCACGTACCTAGACTGCCCAGCCACGCATTGTGGATGCCCGTCCGTAACTTATCCATATCGATCTTCGAGGTGTAGCCAGTCAAATACAGATCTCTAACTTTGTAGGTAGGTTGCAGCCAAACAGACACGCCATGGCGTTCGATGATTGCAGTCATGTGTGCTCTCGTTGGGGAACTCATGACCCAAGGGGTGATGACGTCACCATTTCTCGTGACAGTGTAGGACACTTCGGTTACACGTACAAGAGTAGAGCTGCTACATAACAGAAACAGGAAGTTCAGTTATAACTTGAATTGATATTGAATTATGATATATGCAGCAAAATATTCAGTGTGACGAACCATTGCTAGCGCAAAGACTGTTCAATATACACATTATTACTACAACATGAATGAATGTAGTTTTACATTTTAGTAAAACTGTTACAGCCTGTTTACCAGAAAACAAGTAGCTGATAGTGTGAACATCGATTCAACCCTTATGGATCGGATGACACAAACCCAGCTTCGAGTCATAATTACCAGGTGGTCACAATAATTACCATGCTCATCAGCCATTACAACCTCAGTTCTTAATGTCAGCCGCCAATCATGGACTATTCTGGGGGTGTGAACTCTGGCAACAATCTAAATGTACCTACCTGTTATAGCCACGGTATGACTTCCCACTGACGACGCGGATTTGGCAGCTTTGACATTCATCTGAAAGTAATGTGCATATATTAAAATATTTAAGACTCTGCAAGGTATCTGTTTCTAGTTATTTTCAGCTACCGATACGGATTATGAATTGTCTGGATTTATACGCAGGGACAGACAACTCTGAACTGTTTTCCTACAAATGAAGTACGAGTTGGATCCAGAATTGCTCTGTCATCCAAATCAGCTTTTAGTTTTACAAACCAAACCCGTGTCTAGAAGTCATTTTAGGCTTAACCAAAATACTAGCAGTACTCTGTGCCTAACACAGTGTCATCATGCATAAGATATGACCTGGTTACGGTGACTCCTGCTTAATAATGACCTCCCAGCACTGTAAGTACTTAATCATCGTTAAGACTGCAATGAGAAACATATTGACACTGGAAGGAAGACGTGGACATACGGACTTACTTCTGTATTGGTCTATCCATCCACTCAGTAGAGCTGTCTCCAGTTTGACAAGTTGCTGTGATGTTACCTCGCTCGTCATCAGGGACTGCACTTTGATGCTAAACATTGCTTCAAGTCTGAAGGAAACCTTCCCAGAATACACTTTCCAAGAGGACGCTGCATCCGGTTGATAAGCCTCGATATCAGTATTGGATGGTGGAACGTCATCATCAGCATATGAGAGTCGCTGGTTGATTCTTACAGTGTATAACACCTGGGTCAGCCCAACACTGAAACATGAATGAGTGAACTGATTGTGCTTAAGGCCATTTTCAACATGATTTCAAACAGGAAAAAATCTAAGAACAGGATTATGGTATTTAAACAACAACGGGAAGACCAAGGGTGTCTACGTATCAAATTTACCGATGTAACAAGTCAATGTTTTAAGATATATCGATATTAACTGATGTTCCATGAACAATACATATTTTTCGACACAGGATAGAATGAGTGACTGGTATACATACCCGAATTCCCCGACGAATTTCTCTGTTTTGTGGATAAGAATCTCTATTTTGACGTTCACACCTGTGACAAAAGATAAATATGTATGCCATTAGATAGAGCTACATCTCCGTCTAATATTACATTCTCGAACTGTACAAATACGTGATGTGTAATTATTTTAGCTCTGTCCAAACGAACTCTGTACGATGTCCTCCTCATTGAACTGAAGCATCTTGCGCAGGGTGAACGTGATAGAATAATAGGAGGCTAGACTTCCATTGCGTGATGGGTAATTAGAACCTGGAAGGTGGCATGGTACGTATGGTGCCGACGTTTCTGGGCTGCTTCTTGCACCTTTTATCTGGTGCATATCAGAATAGTGAGTGAGTGAGTTGAGTTTTACGCCACCCTCAGCAATATTCCATGTATATGGCGGCAGTCTGTAAATTTATATAATCGAGTCTGGACCAGACAATCCAGTGATCAACATCACGAGGATCGATCTGCACAAATGGGAACCGATGACGTGTCAACTAGGTCAGCGAGCCTTACCACCACCCGTTAGTCGCCTCTTACGACAAGCATAGTCGCCATTTATAGTAAGCATGGGTTGCTGAAGGCCTGTCCTACCCCGGACCTTCATGGGTCGCATAACAGAATATGATTACGAGCAAAATATATAGTATGCTCAGGAAGCCAAGGGTCAGTCATGTAGTATTTCAGATTGACATGTTGAGTGTTCAAAGAGATTAAGTGGTCTGTTTATACAATGGATGTACGGAGTGTTCGCACTCTGGTACACTCACTTACAGGTTGCTATATTACACTTCCGTTGCTGACATGTTAGAAGTGGTTCTAAAACACGTTCATTCTTACCTGTTTTTGACTGCCATGCTTGCTTAAGAACGTTCTGAAGATTTGTCCGCTGTGCCGTTGTAAGAGATCCTTTAACCATTAACGTGAAGCATGACTCGTATCGGATTGCAGCCGCCCCAGTGTACGCCACAAGAGAAGGGCCATTTGTTGAATTAATGGCACCAAGAACCTCGTGTATAGAGGGTGTCTTCATAGTGTCTGGATCAATCACATTGGTCCCGCTCACAGCGAACAAGGACAGTCGGGTTACCACAATACTGAGAATTGTGAAACATAAGACAAGATGTTATAATATATATATTATATAATATCATATATTATTTTATCATTAAGACCTGTAATATTTCCAGGGATAGTTTTACGTTTAGAAGGGACGTAACCTGCCTTTCGTGCTAATGCTGACTTAGAAGTAGTTTCAGACAACAGAATTGGATTTATCTAGGATTTAATCAATCTTTTTGCTATTATAAGAGGCCATTATATGTATAGATCTGAACTTCTCTGAGTAATTGTATACCCTTGTCTTGCCAGGATCCACGGTTTTGCTTTATAGTAAACAGCTTTATAGTAACTACAGACTTGGTAATGTTTAATGAGGCACTGAACCTAGATATCCCAGTCACTGCTGGAACGTGCAAAACACACCCACCCGTTGTCTCCTATGTATTCCTCCTTTGACTGGATATTGATGGTGACATTCTCATCATCTGTGAAAATTAAGGTAAACATGTTCTAAAGCTGAGAAACAATCCCAAATTTAAGATTAATGATAGTCAATGATTTTTAACAAACGTCAGATTTCCGATTCGGAAAAAGCATTTAGAAAGTGAAAGTGTATGGCACCTACAGCTGGCTTAGCGCTAAGAGAGCTTCGAAAATCTAGGCCCAGGCTGCTAATCACAATTAATTACAGATTTGACTCACTGTATATCTTGTCCCATGAGGTCTGTATCGCCGTTTCCACAACTGGCTGGTCTTTGGTCTTGATATGCCCTATTACTATGATACTGAACTGCTCGTCGGCACGAGCATAATGGGCGGATAGTGAAGAACTGTTGATCAAATCATAGTAATCTCCCCTGATCGATGTAAAATTGAGAGTTATCTTCTCCTTGTTGAGTCTGCCATAATTGAGAGGTGTAATGTATTTGTTGTTCATCTTCACAAGGAAAAGCTGTCTCCATGCTGTCAATCTGAAACAGGGAAGCAGTTTATCAATTGTCTGATTATGATACCGTAAATGTTGGTCCCCTTTCGAAAATAACTTAAGACCATACTGAAGATTTTGTTTTATTGCGTTGGCGGAGCGCGATGGATTGGGGGTTCAGGGATTTCAATCTCCCCCCACCCCCTTTCAAAATTCCTGAGTCCGTCCATGCTTTGATATTATTATGTGAGAACCCCGCGACTATCTCTAATGAACCTTTGTGACGTACACTTAGTTTTGTGTCTTGAGATCGCATATTGGATTATTGCACCATGGAGCGACGTGTAAGGGTTGAACATATGTGCTCAACACAGACACAGAGAGTGAGTGAAATGTGTTTTACGCCGTTTTTATCAATATTCCAGCACTATCACTGTTCAGAACAACAGAAATAGGGCTCACACATGGTAGCCATGAGGGAAATCGAATCCAGTACCTTAACACCAGTGATCGTCTCACAAATGTCTACTTAAATATGCCTGGCAGATCATGCAAGGAAATGACCGATGACTCACTTTGAATCCGTTATGTGTTTGAACTGAGTTTGTCCTTTCCATGTGACTTGTACTCCACTTAAGTTGTTAGCTGTAAAATGTGAAATATGCATATGACATTCCTTGCGACAGTTTACAGATTTTAATGTTGACGTTTATGTGGAATGAATATCTCAACAATGATACACATAGTGAGTGGGTATAATTTTAGGCTGCTCTTAGCAATATTACAGCAATATCACGGCGAGACTTTTTGTGTAACGACCAAATGCTTCAACCATTGGGCTACCCCACCATCCAATGATATAATAACTTCCATCAATCTGATCTAGTTTCATCATTTATTGAACCCATGAAAATAACTTTAAAAACGCTACTAATTAGTTTTACAATACATCAGTTCATGTGTAAATAGGACGTTTAAATAGTACAGACTATTGCTCAAAATCTAGTTTAGAACAGTTGACGGAAGCACGTGTCTATATTTACACTAGTCTAAATTTTTTATGGGTAGTATAGTTCGACAAACCTGGAACAATGTCCTTGATTGTTTCCTGCAGTGTGTCTGTAAAATGAGTGATGTCATCACGGAACACCTTTCTCGTGACGTACAGTTGATACACTTCCTCGACTCTCACCGTCTCGGTGACGTCAATTATTGTATATGTCGTACCACGAGGGCTCGTGATGTTAAAGCTCCTCATTATGACGTTAGACGAGGCCTGCACTATCTTTTGTGAGGACACCACGGTGCTGTTCTTCTTTAATACGTATGAGAGTTTCCATACTGATTCACTGGAACAGATGTTTAAAAATAAACAACGAGAAAAAACACCAAGAGAGCATAAATATAGAAAGAGACAGATAGTTTCATACATTTACTTGCCTAATGTTCAACATATTATATTATTGTTAAATTCAGGACCCTGATCTACTAAGGAATGCGATATCGGCTTCCGTTATAGCAAATCTAGTATACTAACAACGTCACGCTTCTAACAGTAATCTTCCATTGTTAAACAATGGCTGATCAGCATAATATATGCAGTGTACAATATATAGAGAGTGGTAATACTCTGTGAAAGGTAACATGTATGAAGAGGTCAGTACTCCTTATCCATGTCAACACTAAAACCCGTATATGGTCTGAGTAAACGAATTACTCCCGTTCGGTGTATATCGTACCCGTGAGAGTCCAGCTCTTCCTCTTGTTTACATACTGAAGCGATGGCGCCTGTTAAAGATACATGACTATATTAGTACATGTCCTCTTGAAGAAATCTCCAGCAGTTTGGTGGATATTGTGTTGACCAATGTATTAGTAAGTAAACTTTCTCCCCTTCTCTGTATTGACCTCCCAGTGTGATAATTGTTAATATTTGACGCTTCAAGGCAACTTAAAAAAAATGAAGCGTTCCACTTGACGTTTCACATTGTACGCCCGCTTCTCATGAGGACCTTCTTATTTGATAATTGTGCGAAGCTTGTACTGTGTACGATAATCACCCCATCCATGTATGTGCTCATAGTTTAAGTATGGGGGGCCTGTGTAGCGTTGGCACTCCAAGCTGTCACTGGGCTGCTTTAATTAGAATCGTGGTAAATGTGTGTAATTTGCAATTAATTCGCCACAACTGAAAAAGGGACACAACTCTTCACAGCGGGTTGATGGACAGATGGACAGAGCCCCACCATCATAATGACAACTGTACTACATTCTGCAGTACCTGTTATGGTGTGGTTCCAGAACGCTGCGAGGGATGCCTCGAACTGTGTGTAGTCTCTGCTGGCTACTCTCTGCTTGATATGCAGGGAGAAGAGGTCGGTGTAGCGGTACATGGTCTCAACAACAGCCACGTCGAGGAGTATGCCCGAGTAGTTGGTGGACGTCGTGCTGAATTTGGTGTCAAGAACGGCCTTGACCTCACTGACATTGAGACCGATCTCCGACCGTGAGTCAATCAGTTTCGAGTCCCTTTCCAGAGAGTATAACACTTTCCATAATGTTTTGCTGAAAAAGACAGAGTGCAATGTCAGCTCGTTCTAGTTTGGTGCTTTTTGTTTTTGTTTAATATTCTGATTTCAATCTTTATTTCGTCCCCATAGTGACAATATGCATGTAGGCTTTACATTAATCGACAATGAAACACGCAGCAATTACGTCCCTTAGAAAGAGGTATGTCCCTTAAAAAGATCACAGTTACTATCCCAGCACTAAAGACTTCGAAAAATACTGTTTTATTTATAAGCGACAGTCTATTAAAACTAAACCAAAAGGCTAGAGAAACAAGTACCAACGTCTGTGACCTGTGATCTGTGTGATATACATAAAATACAAAATGGTTGCCCACATGGTGGCCAATAGAATATTTTTTACATGTCAAAATTCTACCTTTCCTCAGTTCCATTAGTCAACTCTTCTTGTAGAAGTATTCGTATTCGTGAAGAAGCATTAACCACGCCGTTAGATTCTGAAATGGAGGACTCTTCAAAATCACAATTCTTTCATGGACGGAACATTCTGTGTGGTACAGCATTGACTATATCGACTATATCATTGACTGTATCGATGAAATATATGTAGGCAAGCCTATGTCAGTGCCTCGTTACGTTTACGTGAGATACTAATGATCCTCTTCCAGGGTGAACGGTCAAGGTAATAAAGGCTTACCCTCTTCATGAAAACTTCGTATCACACCAGTCAGTGGACTATTTCTATAATTTATCCATTTTAGGCTCAGTGGAATCTGCCCCTGTGGATAATGAAGACGTCTCTGACGTTTTACGCTATCTTGATCGAAAATGTGGAAATCCATGCCAGTGTTATCACTACATGTCCTGGGATATCTATAGGCTTTACACCTTTGTATCTACTTCGACTCACCAAACTTGGTATTCCAGGCCAGTTCCAATCTATCTTGGAACTCGTGCATGTCTTGGAGCAAAACTGGTGATGCCATGTAGAACGTAAACAAACTTTCGTATTGCAACAACATCAATTCAGTTTCCATGACAACTTGATACCTCTCCTTAAATAGTGACGTCAGAGTTGCCTGTATTCTTGTCTTGTTCTGGGATGGGACTTCCTCTGCAGTTATAGTTTCTTCTCCAATTTTGAGGAAGTAAATGAGTTTTGATATAGTATTCCTAAAAGAGGAAACACCGGTGTTATGACACATGCAACAGACAATTTCCTTTTACTAAACATGAAGGGAAACTTGGTTGTCACAAGACAGTTTAACTCTCTTGTGTATAAATGCAATGCTCTTAAGTAAATACTTCGAGTTATCCGAAGTTCAAGACAACGGAAAACTGATAGCAAGTATAGCGATACACAGGAATCAGTGTGGACTGAGAATATGTATAAAGGCATGATTAAAATACACGTCATCGAAGCGATTTTTTGGAATACAAGGGGTCCAATCTAACGGGGCTCACATACCCAGCTATGTCAACAAGTTCCTCCTGTCTAGACACTTCCACGGTGACAGCTGTTGTCTCCTCTACTGATTCTGTGGGAACAGAAAGAAACTTGATAAATGTATTAAGGATTGGTGCTGAAGTTTGTCTTTTGCAGGATATATTTATTTTGCTGTGACAATGTATGTTGTCGACCATTAAACCGCGATTACGACCGGTGATTACAAAGTAGTCCGTGGACCCCGCTCCACTATTATCTCAACACAAAGGAGAAACTTGGCGCTGGTTGATAGTGTCATTCGTGTGACTGTTTGCTCACGATATCAACCACGGGTGTACCTGTCCTAAAATGGAAGTAATCTACGCTCAAATTATAGAAATTGAAGGTCTCACTTAGGCATGAAACAGCATTATGTTATTCATTTGCAAATCACTGCAGTGGTGAGTGACTGAGTGAGTTTGTGTAGTTTTTACCCCACTTTTAGCAATATTCCAGCAATATCACTGCAGGGGACACCACAAACGGGTTTCACACATTTTACATTCGGCGTGATAAGCCAACGCTTTAACCACAAGGAAACCCCACCGCCCTTACAGTGGTTTAATGTTTGTTTATACTGTATTTAAAGGTAAGGTAAGCCATTTACCCCTCAACGTTGTATTCCACAGGTTTGTCAGTGCCACTGATATTTTGAAGATGTCCACAGTTTTGATGACGTTTTTCACAAGTATGCTGAGGCTCTGCTCGTACAGTCGCAACCCCTCTCCGGTAATTGTCAGCATCTCTATATATCCATGGACGCCAGCAATCTTCATTTTCTGCACCTCTGTCATCAGTCGAGTCATATTGATAGTGGCAGTAGCAAGGCCCCATCCGGGAACATACGGGGTGACATTGTCCTTATCCCCCTGATAAATAAACACTGAGAGCTTCCAGAAAGAATTCCTGAAGCAAAAAAAAAAGAAAGCAACTGAAGAACAGCTGTCGCAGTCAGTACATGATGGTTCGAACTACCAACACAGAGGGAATCAGACAGCACAGACTGTCTTATATAACTGACATAATCGGACATAGCGTAGACAGTCACTTACCCATGGATGTCAATCATTTCCTGGTTGCTTAGGATGACAATGTCAGCTGAAACATGACAATGGTGACATTGGATACGACAAGATGACAAAAATACTGTTACCATTCGGTGTTAGACGGAAAAACACTAACAAGTTCTACATCAATCCTTTTGTGCCGTGTTATAATTGTTTTATAAATGCCAACAATATAAAAAATCAATAATTCTGGTTGAATTGTACTGGAACTTGTATGACACAAAACGAATCGTATTCACTGTGATACTGATATTTTTCGCTTCACTATGTGATCCCAAATCTCGCTTTCATATGCAACCATTTATGTAAACATAGAGGCTTGGCCAGAGCCCGAATGGAGATTTTGAAAACCGTCCACATCTCAACGCTTCTACAGTGTATCAAAATGGTACATGTACTTCTAAAATCAATCCATTTTGTAAACTTACTGACAGATACAGCATATGAAATGTTGACAGCTTGTTTGATTTTCATTAAATGTTCTTCAGCAATTGGTGCCGAGAAATATAGTTCCACTTCGTTACGGTAGTCGATGAGTTGGTGCTGTTGAACTTCCTCTACGACATAACCTGAGGTGAAACTAACATCGATCGCTGATTGGAGGGATGAGATGTTGACGCTAGTGGTGACTTCAGCATCCAGTGTGATATTTTGCCTCACAAGCTGATATTCTACCTTCCACAACATCTGTCTGAAATACATCAGTCGATTGTAGTCTACAGGTCTGACTCAGGAACAAATAGGACAAAAAGACTAAAGAAAGTCGGTGTCATCTCAAAAAAAATAAAAGAAACAGACGAAAAGAGAGCGCCATGATGGTTACAAAAGGAGAAAACACTTACCCGTTAATAGTTAGGAATGGAATTTGCCTCAGAAGACGAACTGAGGTACAGCATTCTGGAAAAATAGAAGGTATAAATACAAACTGTTTAATCTTCACGACAATGCAGTTTGATCCATTAAATTCTTGATAGTTATCTGTTGTATGGCAATGAGGAAATTAGCAGTGATGAGTTGATCGAGTGGAACTTTTACTTCTGGTAATATCATAACAAATGACATCCGCAGACCACGTCGAGCCTACAGCTGTCTCAATTATTCTATTCTAAAATTAAAGAGCAAATATTACTTGGTTTGTAACGTGTAAACATTTCACTTTCTTGCACTATGAAATCTACAATGGCAGAATTTCTGCAAGTATTGTATGTATGATACCTTGTGTGTTGTCCATTGTATAAGTTTTTTCAATCGTTTTCTCCATCCTCGACCAGTGGTCGATCCTGACCATCTTCTTCAAGAAGAATCCAAACAGAGACTGTACCCTGGTGGTCACCTCACCGGTCACTTCCACTATAGTGTTATGTTGACCCTGAACAGACCGGATGTCCTTTAGTTCCGATTTCAAGATGGTGGTATTCAGCTTCCGATGTGTCATGGCATCAACCAATGCGGTATTTTGCTTCATGAAGTACAGGACTTTGTGGAATGTTTTTCTGAAGAAAAAGGAGTATTAATGGAATTGTAATTCATTCGATGGTGAACCATTTGTTTGAAGGGGAAATCCTGACTAATATAACACGTGATGATGACTCGAGTTTTCTTTTCCAGATGCCTTTGTCAGAAACACTAGGTTGAGGAACTGAGACTTCAGAGATTATGCCATATAAAAGATGAGCAATTCCCAGCACCAATCTATGAACATTGAATAATTATTTATGTTGCGTGTTTTTTTCATAAAATCCTAATACTAACCCTTTGTTGTCTATAATCTCATGTATGGATCCAAGATGAAAATTCAGGCAGGCACATTTTTTGTACTCTGAAAAGAAATAATATAATGTTTTAAATTATAATTACTAATACGGGTACATTTCTGAAACTAGGGACCTAAAATTATCAGACGGTTGATAGATAGATCTAAAGTCTTGACTAGACAAACTAAGGGTTCTGGTAATGATAGAGGACATATCAACAGCCAGGCACATACTTCAGTATTGTTAACAAACATAAAGAGGTGTTTGATTATATCGTCCTACCTTCAATAGTCGACCACGATCTGTTGAGGGCTGCTTTTATCTCGGGCCAGAAGGAGAAAGATACATTCTTCTCCAAGTAGAATGAGAAGCTGTTCCGGAAGTCGTAGTAAGTGGTCTCGGTTTGGTTGGTCAGTGTAGTGACACGATGTCCGGTGGACGTCACCAGGTCAAACTGAGGCCACGAACCGTTCAGGGAAGACATTGAGTTCAGAATCCGTCCATCCACCGTGACTGAGAACAAGTACTTCCAAGCGCTCTCGCTTCAAAGGGATGGAAAATATGGAATATTAACAGAAAACGGACCGACATCGTGGGATGGGCGAGTTTGGTGACAATTTAGGCCATATTCCGTCTACCAAGAACGCATCTTTTTCTTTAAAATCGGAAACAGCAATGCGCGTTCTCAAACTTCCACCTCGAAACGATCTCCCAAACAAAGACTGAGTGTTCACAGTATCATATGATCTCATCTCTTGAATCTCAACTACTTGAGTATTTGATTGGTTGAAAAAGTATACAATGACTTGATAGTGGGGATAGTTTTGTACCTATTCTTGAACACCTGTCACTATTTGGTAGTGGTTCCTCAATAAAGATATGATCAGAATGGTATAAAAGACAGTCCTTTCACTTTTAAAATATCTCCCTCTTATGTAAAGTTTATTAGTGTTTGATCGTGGGGTAGGTGACGTGGTCAGTATTCAAAACACACACGGCGTGCTGTGAATCTTCAGACACGGCGGACAACACATGATTTTCGTGCCTGACATGACACATGCCCTTTCCTCTACGACAACCCCACACACCCACACTTCAACATCAAGGTAAGCCTGAGCTGGTAGGAACCTACAAAGATCCCGTTGTGACTTCTTCGTGTTTCAGGACAGCCACTGTGATGCTTGTATTCGTCGTAACTGAAACAAGGTGATTAAACATGTCTACATGGTACAAAAACCAATAGTAGCGAACTGCTAAAAAAGTCCCTTTCGTCGATAAATTGTGAAATCAATGTCTCCAGTGTTTCAAATGTTTAACTCAGCTGACTGATGATTATACTCCCCTACACATTATTTTGCTACTACACAGAATGCAAATGGCTATGGAAGCATGAGTATGAAGTTTTACGCCACTTTTAGAAATATGCCAGCAATATCACAACAGGGGACACCAGAAAAAAGGGCTTCACAGAGTATAGGAACCGGAACCGTCAGTGTGACATGCGAACGCTTTAACCACCACCCGACCGCTCCTACCGCCTGATGGGGCGTATCCACAGTTCCTGCAACCTTCCATTATTTTATGTGAGAACATGAAATCCCTATTTCTTAAATAACACAAATGGAAATACCATTCAGCTGTTGTCTGACAGCCGTCTCGATTGTTTCTTTGAATTTCAGTTCTTCTTTCTTGCCAAATTTGGCACTGAGGTACAGACTGAACGTCTGGTCTGCCCGGAATAGATGCTCCACAGACTTCATCACCTTGTACGACTGTCCGTTTACGTCAGTCACATTTGCGATGTCTACAGCTAGGAGAGTGGTGATATTCTTGTATTCCTCTACCCTAGAGTCCAGTACAGCTGTTGCCTCCTTTGTGTCGTTGGTGGAAACGAAGTATACAAGCTCCCAGTACGATGTTCTGTCATGACAATGGCATTCAGTGAATTTTGTAATGGGTCATGATCTTCAGGTTATGAAAGTCTGTTTGATGGTTGTTTGTTTAAACACATTCGGTAATATTCCAGTTGTTTCATGGGAGAATGATAGAATCAGAGCAAAAAATCGATTATTGGCGACATCAATATCGACACCAGACCACGTAATCCAGTAAGCTGTCTCTTCGACAAGTATAAGTATAGGTACTGTATGTTTCAAGTAAGATGCCAAACTGTCATTCGTATAGTTAACCTTCTTTTTGCACCCGTTGGTAAGAAAGTATAACAGTTGATTCCAAACCCGGAATCTCAGTATTTGCAGATATTTTGAAAACACAAGTGTTTAGGTAAATACTTATCACTCTGAATGTCACGATATGGCTGAAATATTGTCGATGTGACGTTAAATATTAACTCACTCACTCACTCACTCACTGAATGTCACACATATTTGCATACAGTCGGTCGGTCAGACATTTTATAACACTGTGATCATTAATGCAGATCTTTAATGACACCAGCTTCTTTATATGTATTTTACAATGTACAGATTACTTACAATAACACATATTCACCATTTACACAATTGCTACTTACCCTGCCTCGTCAATAACTTCCTTTTGTACAGAAACATCAATGCTTACGTTGATTCCTGAAACAAAGTTGATATTTTGTTTATACAGAGGCATCCTTATTGCTAAAAGCGGCGTAAAGTTATGCTTACTCATTCACTCACTTGGACTGTGCAAAACACTGAAAGAAAGAGGTATTGAAATTGCAGCAAGCAAACAGTACAGATATACTACTTAACAGTTAATGTCTAAGTGATCTGAAGAAATCAGGAGGTCCTTGCCTTTGTAATCAGATCAACGTTAGTATCCTTTCAAACAGTTATTGATATATTACTTTTTGTCGTAATACACTGGCATTGGCTAATGGCATGCAACTTATGTATCAACAACTTTCTTTTAATGGAATGATATGAAGTAACGGCGTGATCTTAGCGTTTCAATTCTTGATGACACATAATGGTTTAGTTTGAAAAATATTATTAATAAACATTTGAGTATCTTTAACATTTTGAGTTGTGTATATGGAATGTAATTACTGTCGTTTACTTATTCATACAATTTACATCATTCAGAAAGTACTCACCTTTGTGTATAGCCCATACGCTTTCTAGTTTCTCCCTAATCGTTTCAATGTCCTTCTGTGCAACTTTTACAGTGAAGTATATAGGGAAGTGTTTGGCGTACTCTAAGCTGGACGTCTCATCAACCAATGTGTAGTTATCTCCCCTTGATGTAACAATGGCCGCGATGCTCGCTTTCAGAACCTCCTTCATCTTCAATTCGTGGACAGAGAGGTCAGTGCGGGTCAAAGTGGTGGAATTCCATTTCAGAGAATACGTCCAACCCCATGATGACTTCCTGTATGTATGTTGAACAGGAAAGTGTTTATACAGTAGTTTGAACACATTTCACATGTTATTTGGTGTTGATAGGGTATGTGGGTTTAGTTTTACACCGCACTCAGGAATATTCCAACGATATGGCAGCGGTCTGTAAATAATCGAGTCTGGGCCAGACAATCCAGTGATCAAGAACATGAGCATCGATCTGCGTAACTGGGAAACCGATGACACATGTCAACTAAGTCAGCGAGCCTGACCACCCGATCCGGTTAGTCGCCTCTTACGACAAGCATAGTCGCCTTTTATGGCAAGCATGGGTTGCTGAAGGCCTATTCTACCCCTGGACCTTCACGGGGTATTCGGTGTTGATGAACCATCAAGGCGAGGAAATGAAAATCCGCGTGATGCTTAGCAGTAAGGTATGGAATGTATCGGATACATATGTTACAGATCATGATGTGTCCTACTGTGTGTAACACTGCTTGTTGTTTACAACAATCAGTTATACTTACCCGTTCTTCATGACGTATTCATTTGATCTTTTGAAATCAATCTGCAGTTCAGACTCTGGAAAACAAGCGCAACGTCACAGCTATTTGTTGGTCACAAACCAGCCTGCGCAATGTTAATATAACATGTTTTTGAGACATTTGCTATTATAGTACACATGGATACTCTAATGTCAGTATATTTCAGTTTAAGCTTAAGTGTTATCATGTATGAATATGGGGGATAATGGCTGATAATGTCATTGTTCATGCAGGGAACCACTGGTTTATCTTGGTTATTCTGACTATAAAAATACACGTGGTAATACCACATCCTTGGCTCACATATGTTTGTCTTGACGGTAAAGTCCAGTGCAGGTATCAGAATAAAACCCTATGTAAACATTGAAAATTATATAATGGTCGATGATGAAAGCAGCAGAAGAAGTACCCTCAACAAATGTGCAAGACTGGATCTTAAATCTTACTTGAAACATTCAACACTTTAGCCCACGACGCTTGTACTGCCTCTGAGATCTTGCTGACATCAGTCTGAGACATTGGCCTGTTGAGCCTCACTTCATGTAGGGAGAATTCTGTGTGGGTCTCCGTGACGCTGACCTCGGATACACTGTTCTCTATGCCGTTGGGACCCTTGAATACCAGCAACTTCTCTAGGTCATTCCTACTGGGGGTTTTGAGGTAGGATGCGTCCACCTTGGCACCGTTGACGTACACACCGTAGTACAGACGCCATACTGTCTCACTAGCACATCGTAGAAAACACAAAATGAAACTAAATCCCTATTACAAGTAAACTAACAGAACTGTTACAAGACAAAGACCAAGGATACCATTGTAAATAGATAAATAAATAAATAAATAAATAAATAAATAAATAAATAAATAAATAAATAAATAAATAAATAAATAAATAAATAAATAAATAAATAAATAAACTCTACATGTTCCTAAATCCGAGCTGGTTTACATGCACATTTCTTTAACTACTTTAGGATGTAAATACATACAAACATTTATGTATTTCTTGATACTAACACATACCAGAAACTGTATTACGACCACAGAAATGTGAATAGAAAAGTGATGAATAAACAGTTAGACAAGTGTGACTATGTACTGTGACTCCATTCTAGTTGTAGTAGTGAGTGAATTTAGTTTTACACCTCACAGACCAATGTTCCAATTATATGGCGGCGGTCTGTAAATAATCGATTCTGGATCAGACAATCCAGTGATCAACAGCGTGAGCACCGATCTACACAGATGGGAATCAATGACATGTGTCAAGCAAGTCAGCGAGCCTGACAACCCGAGGCTGTTAGTCGCCTATTCTGACAAGCATATATGTAGTTGCCTTTTGTGGAAAGCATGGGTAGCAGAAGACCTATTCTATCCCGGATCTTCACGGGGCATATTTGTTAGCTCAGTGGAACACTTCAAATCGTAGAAAGGTGGAAATATACGAAGAATAATGTGACAGTTCGATGGATAACAACACAACTTTCCACTTGAGTGCTAAAGGGAAGATCATATCATATCATAAGATAAAGGTGTGCTACCTGTAAAGATATGGGTTAACACCGGTTTAAAAGTAACCTGATTACACATGGCACTTTTTTAGGTACCATCGTCTTATCAAACATGGTTACCCGAATAAAGTTGGAAGACGAATCCCCCTTATGATTTTACACTACCTACCCAGTATCAGTAACCAGCTCCTGTTGGTCCAGGATCTTCACATACACCTTTGTAGTGTTAGAAACTATCAGGTCTGAAACATTGTTCACAAACAATAGTCGACTTTCGCCACAAATCAAGATCAAGGATTGACGAAACAGCATCAGCTTGTTCTTCAACTTAGTCGACTGTTACATTTACATCACAATTCAACACGCACTGACATAGCAACACAGACAATCGATTCTAAATACCTGTTTCTATATGAAAAACTAAGGCCATTTACCAAGATGCTGTCATATTTGTGAGTTGATTACAGTCATATTGATGAAAAATTACACAAAATATCAATCCGTGTCAGTAATGTGTTTGCTTTGCCCCACCCCCACCAACGCTTGCATCCAGCGACGCTTACATCCACCAACGCACTGTTTACTAAATTATTTCCATTTAACTGTCACGATAAATTGATACTTTTTTATAAGGGAACTATAATCCGCTACAGATTAATCAAATGATTAATTACTGTTTCCCTACCACGACTTTGTCGACAGGGTTTGTGCCAATGGCTGTTATCGTAACTGACGTCACCGATCATTGTCTGTCTCGTGGGTAGCGCCACAGCGACAAGCGCTTACAATTGTAGATGTTCTTAACCTTCAACCATCATGACATAGTTCAAACACAGCTGACAAAAACCTAATCCCTGAGAAGATAAACAGTAATATTCACCTGGATTAGTTTTGGTAATGATCTCACTCAGTTTTGCCTCGATATGTGAATAACTGCTGGTTGACACTTTCGCCTTCATATTAATTCCAAATATTGTTGTTTTGCTCTCTACGTGGGATGTACTGCCAACCTTCAACTTGTACTCGAAACCAAATATGGACTTAAAATGAAACCACTGCAGGAAATCCTTCTCCTCTGTTGTGTTTATCGGCGATGGGCGAATCGTTTTTCCGTTCTCTTTCACTGAGAAGGTGAGCTTCCATTCGGACTTGCTGAGATTCATGGAAAAAAGGAAACAAATTGGCGAAAACCCTTGAAAAATCCACATTCCGAAGACATGAGAGTTTGGTTGATAGTGTCACTTTTTTTGGTAAACAAGATTTTGATATAGGCTGGAGCTCATTGTGAGATAAATCACACCAGACAAATCAAACGAGACAAATCACACGTGACACATCACGTTCAGTTATATAGTGTTCCCTATAACAAGCTTCAGATTTTTTCCGAACAATTTGTCGAAATCATTTGCGCAATTAAAACCATATTTTAACCAGTCAATAGTAAACATAGGCTATACAACCTAAAATGATTATTAATAACCACGTATGTTGGTAACATCCTTACCCATCCTTTGTTATGACTTCTTCCACTGGACCCAGAACAACCGAGATGTTTGAGGATCCGCCTGAAACAGATGAACATGGACGTTGAAGGATAAACGTGACCTTCCAGGTGTTGATGTCCCTTTGTAATACTATATGGCCATTCAACTTGGATTCTATGTTACATTTAGAAACTAGCAGACTTTAAGGTTTACTTTACACGCAACACGGCAAATCTGTGAAGGGCATGTATATGTAACATGACAAATCTTTGAAGGGCATTTATGAGTGGAATGCTTAAGAAAAGCAAGATTTATGGATGTCAACTTCTTTATTGTGAATAACAAGGAGCGTATGCGTCAGGTATTCAGACTAAAGAAGTTGGTATCCGTAAACCATTGGATGCAGCAAATTCACGCTCCGAAACGGCGTGTAATTCACAAAAAAAGACGTCTCCATCTGTATATCTTGTTTTCTTAGCTAACATATCAGTTGCATCTTTTGAACGCCTCCAGAACACGTTCGTGATAGCATACCGGTCTTGTTCTGGTAGTACTCTTCTAGTGATGCTTTAAACTTGGCATAGTCCTCCTTGTGGATGGTAGACTGAACGAAGATAGATCCGAGATTTTCTGTGGACGTGTAGATGTCGGTGCGCGATGACTCCACGTTGACCTCAAGGCTGGTGTTTGTCTGCAGGATGGCCTGTAACTGTGTTGTGTTCACCTTGGTTTCTTCCGGTTTGATGACGGTCCCGTTCACCTCAATGTGGTAGCCAAGTTTCCACTCCCATTCTCTGTCATAACGTGTCATAACGTGTCATAACGTGTCAAAGTGTCATCAGTATGCAGTTTTATGTAAAGTGTTAGATGTTTCTGTTGTTTATATTTATATTTGCCTAAATAATCTCCGCCCGTACAATCAGAAAGAGTCTATTTGCTTTTTCACAAGGAATATTTTAGCGATCTAAAACAAAACACGTTATGGGAGGAAGCTTTGGGATTTGCATACTCGTCAGCAAAAGGTTTTCTTATATCAGCTGATATAAACGTATCTTTAATCACGTATTGTATTTACCCCGTGTCTGTGAGAACCTTATTCTGTGTATCAATAACAACTTTGATACCTGATGCGTTGGTGTATTCTGAAAAAGAACAGATGACAAAGAGACATCAAGGCTTATGTATGTGAAAGACCAACATATTTATTGAACTATAGGTTCGTATTGATCTTTACCTTGCAAGCACGGTTTTTCGACCCTGCAAGTTACACGCGGTTTTGTTTGTTGTTTCACGTAGCATTAAGTAATATTCCAGTCATATGAAATTGGCCTAAAACTCGAACTTGGACCAGATATTCAAGCGATATTATCACCAGCGTTTCATCACTCGAATAGTATCATGTTAACTACATGACGAAGTGTGCCCACCCAATCCATAAAGTCGCCACCTGCGACCTCTTCCATAGCCTGATATGATCTATCTCAAATCGACACTCCTGCTCTGCTAAGGTAACATGGGACGTTGATGAAACAAGTGATGAGTACCTGCGTTATTTTTCTTGAACGTTTCCAATATGGCTGCCGTAACAGAAGCGTAGTCTCTCTTCTCCACCCTGTATTTGAAGCCGAGTAAAAACTGGAAGTTCCAGAAGGAGAGGTCAAAGTCGAACCACTGGTAGAACCTAATCGGAAAACGCTCTCCGATATTAAGGCTAAACTTATCAAGGTCGAACTTGGGCCACGTCAAGAAATCAACACTGACGCCATCATACTTCAGGAAGTAGTACAAACGCCATATTGAAATGCTGAAACAACAACGGAGCACAATAACCTATGTAATAAAGAAGCTATATCACCATGCATGCACGTATGTTGATGCTTGCTGGATTGCTTGGAGCGTAATTGTTACAATGTCCATTACAAGACTACTTCACTGAAGTTTATTTAAGAACAGAGATGGCTAGATCGGCAGCTTTATGTATACATTAGTTACCCTGATGACATCTTTATGTATACATTAGTTACCCTGATGACATCTTTATGTATGGTGTCTTTATTAGCGTTATGTCCACATTGCCGCAAGAAAATTTGTACCCTGAAACACACAGAAAATGAACATGATGTTAAATACATTTATCATATAAATGTTTTTTTGACTTACACATTTCTAACGTGCTCGTCTACAGTAACACAGATGTAGAAAGCAACACAGCTGAATAACAGCTGTACATTTCTACATTTCAAAGTTACTATTGGTTAATTTGTGTTGTTACTAGCTAGGTAGAGTGTGCCTTACCCAGCCCGGTTATTGTGTCACACCAGGTTTTACTGAGAGCCTTGTTCACAAGCGTGTAGTACTCTGACACAGATTCACTGGAGATCAACCGGAAGGCGGAGGAGATCCTCATCAAAGCATGCGTGTATCTCACAACATTGTAAGTATATCCGTAGGCGTTTGTGAAGTTCAAGCTTAGAGTCTCAAGATTTAGTTCCTTCCAGTTCCCGGGGTATATGGATGTGTTGGTGGCCGTATCAGTCATGTAATACACCAGTCTCCAATACGAAACACTATAACAGAGGAGTCGACATGTTATCTACCATTTCATAGATCACTACTGTCACCTTTTAGATTGTAAATGTCGACCCGTACAGTGTATATTCCACACATAAGAAG
Organism: Haliotis asinina; assembly: GCF_037392515.1. NCBI lineage: Eukaryota > Metazoa > Mollusca > Gastropoda > Lepetellida > Haliotidae > Haliotis > Haliotis asinina. Next base: position 48,643,788 of record NC_090286.1, read on the forward strand.
TGTTATGTACATATCACTCAACTTGATTATGTATTTGTAAACCTTGCATTTGAAAAAATAATCATTAAAATATCAAAATTTGTACACTTCTGTTTTGTACAGATGGTATCTCAAGCCTCTTCAACAACATTTTATCTGATACCATCCAGGAATGTATTGAAAAGTGGTTACGGCAACATACCCTTCAGTACTTATAACTTCCTCCACTTCTTGGATCTGGACCGAGACGTTCACGTCATCTGAAAACAGATTTGTGCATGTCAAGGCCATGAAATGAACCCGTTTGTTAAAATGTCAAATTACAAAGGAATATACATTTACAAACGTTCACGTTTACAAGCATTCACCTTCGTTACTGACTAAATGCATGCGAAAGATCGCTGTAGGGGGTCCATAAGTCTTCCTAACAATATGCTATTTCTGGTGGGTTCCACACCTACATCACTTGTGTGTGCGTGTGTGCGTGCGTGTGTGTGTGCGTGCGTGCGTGCGTGCATGCGTGTGTGTGTGATATCTTAGGGTAAACGACCATAATACTTACACTGAACCTGCCAGGCACTCTCGAGGCGGGCCTTGATCTTAAACCAATCATCTGGAGACATTCTCTCGTAGAAATGGAGGAAGAACTGATAGGAGTAGTCAAGTAGATGACTTGTGTCCAATGTGTACAGTTTGTAGAGCTTGCTGGTGATCCCAGTGACGCTGAAGGATGTGACCAGGTCGTTCAGCAGCACCTTTTTATGGAATCCTGGATAGACTAGGTTGGAATCCTGGTAGATCACATAGAAGATTCTCCAGTAACGAGGTCTGACCACACCACTTGTCCTGAAAGAGAAAGAGGTACCATATATGTAGCCATCGAGAGACAGCTTCTCAAACAGTCTGTAACTGGTGGTACACTATTTACCTAAAAAAACTGTATGTTTTGTCACATACACTTAATTACATTTTATACGCATGAAAAGGAATTCTGACCTTATGTCACATGGTACTTCAGTTCTTCAAATTCTCCTGTGTGGGTCGATGACAGCTGATTCATGCTTTAAATCTCAACTAACTGTTGCAGTTGGGTATTAAATACGTTGTTTCCCACTGTCATTAAGGTCGCTTTGGAAAGTGTGGTTAGGCATTGCAGTCTGGGCAATTGTTTAGACCCAGTGTTAGAAACTACTGAATTACTCTACTTGTTTTCAACAAATCATTTCTTGTGGTTCTGGCTTTGGTGAATTTTTTCAGTCTGGACTTACTGCTTGACTTGTTGCAAGAAGTATTCCTCTTGCTTTATTATCTTCACTTTCACGTCCTTTGAGAGGCCTGTAATCAGCAATTAAATCACTGATAACGTTAACAATGAAGAAACGACAAATATTACTATCAAGGTCATTGCTACAGCGCCTTTACCTAATTTTATATTGTTTGCATTGCAAAATGAAAGAGTCCATTTTCGCCTATTCATTTCTTCTATATTTACAGAACTGACATGGCTTGTATTTTGGAAGGGTTGGTACCGTGACAGTAATTACCGTCTCCGTCTGGAATGGGACAGACAGAACCACTAACACACATAAACATGCATACTATCAATACTACATGCACGGAGCAAGAATCTGTGACTCTATGTTATCCAAATATGCAATATCCTCAACAATACTCGAGAAGGGCTCTGTTTCTGGGCAATATTCGGGGGCAACAAGTTTCGGATGCCAAAATAGTCTTTAATAAAGTTGACTTTAATAGTTAACTAAACCAACTGACTGAGGGAGAATGTTTCAGTTTTGACAAAGACTCGGGAACTTTAGAGTAACGAGACAACTCTGTAATCTTCATCCCTCACCACATATGCAAACACCAGTGTAATTATTCTGAACGGCAAAAGAAACGTTCATTGTCAAGTTGTAAATAGAAGACATGAACGCTTACTTTTATGAGATTTCACTTTTTCGAATTTGCGTTTCTTTTGCTGTACTGTATACTTTTAAAACGTAATTAATGTCCAAGGTTTTACAAACACCGTTACCTAATTGTTGCCGCAGGATTTTGCTGAGTTGTGCCTCCACATGAACAAAGTCCAGCCGTGCTAGCTCCGTCTCAAAGTACAGGTCGAAGGTGTATCTCCTGGAGAATAGCTTCTCCTTTCGGATGTACAGGTTGTAACTTTGGTGTTTGTTGTAGCTCAGACTTATCAGGTTCCTTGTAACCTTTTCATAAAAATTGTCTGTGAACGTAGCTTTCTCAAGTGGGTTGGTGATTGTGACACTTTTAGTTGATGTATCTGTCCTTGTGAACGTGTAGAAAAGGCGTGATACAATCCTCCTATGAAGAGGGTAAATATATGAATGAATATACAAACGCTATTGAAGTGGAATGACATGTCGCAGTGTATTTTAATACTTTCATTTTATTTTTAGTAGAACATAGAATGTTATTTGATCATCCAATGTTTAATATACATATATGAGTGAGTGACATGGGATTTACGCCGCTTTTAAGATACCTATGCACTGTTGATGCTAACAACTGATATGTCATAAAACATGAAGCTTTTAACATTGCCTTGACCAAATGAAGTTGTTCCTATTACGTCATAATGTGCAGTTATACGGATTTGGTCTGCGTACAGCCCTGGAAATAACCCTTGTTGGAATATTGCTGCCCACGTTTCCAAACAACCTTCAAGGCTCCCCATCTTACAATGTGCGGGTTGCAGGACCCATGTGTTCTGCTGAACTGTCTACTTACCCTTCTTCGGTCACCAGCTCCTCCACCGCCCTTATATGAACGTGCCTCAGAACAGCTGAAAAGAGTGGGTGGGTGAGTGAATGAATGAGTGTGTGATATATGTTTTATGCTGCACTATCACGGTGGGGGACTCCAGAAATGGACTCCAGCGCTTTGACCACTGGCTACCCCACCGAGGAAAAGAGAAACAGAGTGTGTTAATATAGATCTAGATCATGTCTCATTTGTGTTTTTGTAACATTAGCTAACATACTGGTACAAATCCCGCCTTGACGAAGGTATTAATTCGAATTTCAATCTCTTTGACTACCGGATTAACTCTTGACGACCATCGAATTTAAATATCCATATTAAATATGTACCTGTTATTCCCTCCAACTGCTTCCAGGCTCCCAGTATGACCCCTGTGAGGAACTTCCTGTCTTGTGACAGCACCACGCCCTGGAGTGTGATCGTGAAGTGTAGTCTCTCTTCGACCAGATCCAACGACTTGACAGAAATCACTTGATAGTTCTCTCCACTCATCTTGGTCACTTGAATATATTTCTGTAGCACTGTGAGATCCAACTCCTTGTACTGGGTTCCGTCTACTAGCTGGTGGTTCTGGGTCAGGAAATACAACAGCATGTCCGCGAACCTTCTGCAAAATGAAAAGGGGACTGGCAAAATGTGTGAATCCTACCACAAGTGACAAACTGGGCTTCATGCGAACATGGAATGAGTAAGTGAGTTGGTTTTTACGCTGCATTCGAAATTAAAAATCGAGTCTGGACCAGACAACCCAGTGATAACCGATCTGCGTGACTGGGATACGGCAATTTGTGCCAACTAATTCACCGAGCCTCGCCAACCGATCCCTTTAGTAACAGATTGAGGAACTGAATCCTACCACGACAAGTGACAAAAAGGACTGTGGAGCGTTGAAGAGAAACTAGGATTTTGGTCGCGAGGAGCAATGCTTCAACGACTCAGCCAAACAAACCTTAACGTGTACAACCTCATCCCCACTGCCTAAAAGTAAAACAATATTCTGCTGTACATTCTAATATATTTCCATAGTGATATTTTATTTATTCGTGAATACATTATAACAAATCTGGTTCTTGTCATTTGTGAAAGAGGTAGACCTTTAATTTCTTCCTTCTGAACAAAGAAAGCCATTAAGGACAACAACGGACATTTCCATTTCCATATAGGTGAGTGAGTGAGTGAGTGAGGTTTATGCCGCACTCAACGATATTCCATCTATACGGCGGCTGTCTGTAAATAATCGAGTCTAGACATGAGCATCGATCTGCGCAATCGGGAACCGATGACGTGTCAACCAAGTCAGCGAACCGATCCGGTTAGTCGCCTCTTACGACAAGCACAGTGCCCTTTTGTGGCATGCATGAGTTGCTGAAGGCCTATTCTACCCCGGACCTTCACGGGCCATTTTCGTACAAGAAAGTCAACGTACCCATCTGCGGCTATGTATCGTTTCACCGTTATGTAACGGAGTTTGTACTTCTTGACATCCCAGTCTGAAAAATAAAACATGTATAATGTGGCTTCCTTTGTGTCATCGGTTGTGGTTGAATCAATCGCAAGTAACGATATGCAAGCTTAGGTATTCAGAGATATAAGCTTAAGGTTATTTGTTTCTGCTAACAGAGCAGACTTTGATAAGGAATGGGTAATATCATCTGTAGCCGGTCATTGTACCCCAGTGGTCTGGATTTTTGTCCATTGTAACTATGATTCGTTCATAAACGATATTTTATTTGTAATATCAGGTTGTTGCTTTTTTAAGATTTCGGATTGATAAGATGGTTATCACAAATATTGATCCATCAGTAGTATCCACGATATGAGGGCTTCAAATTTGAATTAATAACTGTTGAGTGTCAACATAATGCTGGGTTCCAAAAGTAATTTTTTCTTTGATAATAGCTTCAAAATATTCCAGTGTGATTGAGTGTGTAGGATTATCTTTAACTTAGTCATAAATTGTTAGGTCGTGAAATCAGGCATTAATAATGAACAGCTAATACTTGGTGACTCGACCGTCACAATGATTTTGAACAAACAACTTCATTTTATGACAATTACTTCTTTTATGACAATGTCAATGGCACTGACAGTCCTTTATTGGTTTTATGACAGTATGGTGAAATGTACTTAAGATCATAGTTTAAAGAGGCTTGCTATCTATCTTACCTCACACATAAATGTCGCGCTTTCTATAACTTTCAGTGTGATCCACTTACAAGCGAGGTACTTTTCAATGTACGGAAATTACTAATGTTTTGCAAATGCAAATTGACGAAAGGGAGATAACTCTAAATCTGTTTTTCTTGTACTGTCTGCAAAATCTGACAATGGCTACGAAATCATTTACCTCGCATTCCAATAAATACATTTTAACAAAACGTTCAAAGGTAGTCCCTGTGAATATTAAGAAAGGGAATAACGCCGCAGCGACTTAACTAAGACAACACAAGCGGCAAAAGCAGCAAGATGCATGGTTCGAATCGTTTGATTCACACAGGTTGGCTGAAGTGTAAGATCCGATACCCATGCTCCAAACAGTTCAGAATTAACATTGATTTGTTCAGTAAGATAAATAAGTTGTTCACTGGTCCCCTGGGGCCCCATGGGTTGATGAAGGTACAACACCCCATACCCCCCATCCTCCTCTTCGTGACCAGTGAACAGCTTATAACATAGTTGCCAGCAGATGGCACCAGTGTATATCGTGCCAGAGTGATCTCCCCTAGTTGCTGTCCAATGGACGCCATGCTGACCACATGGTTTCTGAAAGAAGGACCTTTTGAACAGAAGCCCTTGTTTTATCACAAGTAATAAGACTATTACAGATATCACAAAGACAAAAAAATATACATAAAGCTGTGAGTAATGTATGCACCTTCATATATATAACCTTTCTCTACCTTTAACACACGAATATTTAAACACAACACGATGATGGCATGGCATTTTCTTATGCCCAAATGTTAAAAGAAACACTCGTGTACCTTGTGAGAACGACATTTTCCAACCGTTACGGAATTTATTCATTTGCTTTGTATAATACCGTAACAATATGCAAGTGTTCGGAGGGGATACAAGTGTCCAGACTGAAGGCAATGAAATGCTCGCCTGTTTAATATCTACTTCTCCAGTGACGGTCAGAAGGATGTTGTCAAATATAAGTAAATACAACCTCACCCACCTGTATCATAAATCTGACATTTGATATGGTTTTTGTGTGTGCATGGCTAGAGCTTCAAACACTATGTACACACAAACAACTCACAAAATGTCTGACATCACTTAGAATTGTGTGCGTGGGCGGGCGGGTTCATTTCATTTTCTCCATGTTCACTAGGTCTCGAGGCTTTAATGAAAAGATGAGAGTATTGGGCACCATGACGATATAGAGTCATTGGGCTAAACGACTCTAGGGTACACACACAGGTAAATTAGGCAATGATATACGGTAACTAACATGAACGAAAGTATCCTCTTTTAGGTTTACAGCCACGACGTTTATAGTTTGCTGTCAAGTTCAAATTTCAGAAACATGCTTCTTTTCTTGTACTAATTTTCCACAAACCTTGTTTGATGTGTTCCGCTTTCCAGGCGTTCTCTAGCCCCTTCATCAGTTTGTCGATGTCACCCTTGCTAGTGTCGACCTTGTCCAAGATATACAACCCCAGATGGAAGGAGTAACGGAATAAGTCCATCCAGTGACACAATCTGAAGACTTCTCCACGGCTGTTGTTGACGGCCAGGGTCGTCTCGAACATGGTCATATTAGGGGGCGACTGAAGTACTGAATATACTATGGACTTGCCAGATATTACCTTGTAGATAACTTTCGTGACAAAATTTCTGAAATAATATGAATAAAGCAATAATGGTAATAAATATTAAAGCACTGACAACAATGTAAATAATAAATTCATATGTTTAACAAACAATACAGTAAATTTATAATTTGTTCATATATTTATATTTTATGCAAATAAAGAAAAAATGACATTAAATAATCATTTGATAAAGAAAAGACAACGACAATGTAAATGATAAATGTAAATGTTCAGTGCTGATAAACACGAGTATGGCTGAACCCTTATAAAACCATCGGACCTATACAGTATGATGCATATTACAGCACAAACACAAACACAGTCCGTACTTGTTTGAAGTAGGTAAAAGAAACTGAACAGCTATATCTCACCCATTAGCTTCGATGTATCGCTCGCACCTCAGCAAGGCAATGCTCACATTTTTAATAAGCATGCCTGTGTCTGTAAATGAAACGCCAATGAAAAACTCAGTCACAATATACTTATTAGTATTTTAGAAACACCACTCTTTATACCTTTTCAATGAAATGAAACATGAATGTGATCGCATAGTACTGTAAAATCATTTATTTTCGCGCGGCTTAATTTTCGCGGAAACAGAAAATTTGACTAATTCGCGCGGTTTAATTTTCGCGCATCATCAAAGTACAGAAATCACGAGAGTATAACACAGGTAACTGTAAACTGTAAAGAAAACACTGACCCTAGCTGTCGTCCTGTCACCTGCCTAATTAGCTGGGGAAACATGGGCCTTTCTCTCCGTGTACCATTTTTGTACTTTGCTGATATCTAAAAAAACTGTATTTGTAATACGTTTTGCGACCATATTCCCCACGTAAACAATGAAAATAGTGATGTATCCTGGTGATAAATACTCCCTATTGCCAAATCCAATTCAAAGTCCCAGGTTCGATTCCCCACAGAACAAAAGTATGTGAAGCTCATTCAGTCCAAGCTGTGTTATGTTTGATTGTAGATTAGCCCTGCACTAAGCACCATTTACGCGGTATGACGACTGACTGGAAACAATCGTATCTAGGCCAGACAATCCAGTGATTCACATTATGAGTATCAACCGACGCAGCTTAAATGCAATGGCATGAGTCAACCAAGTCAACGAGCCTCACCATCAGACCCAGTTAGTTGTCTCTTATGCAAGCATGGTTCACTGAAGATTGGTTCCAACCAAGCTGTTCAGGTATTCAGCTGAACTATTGCTTGATGATTGCCAAAAGAACCATTTCGACTTACTGTCACCATGACGTTACCCACCGTTCCACGTCTGATGAATCCTGTCCCTGATGATGGCCTGGTCCCTGCTGGTCACCTCCCCAATGATGTTGATGCTATAGGTGGTGCGGTAACGGACAAGGCTGCTTACGTCCTGATGATGGTACAATCGGTAACGGCCAAGTGTTACCAGCGAGGTTATGTTTGGCTCTGTCACATTGGCGGGGTGAACTATGGTGCCATTGTGGTTGATAAAATAGTAGATTCTCGTTATCTCCTCACTGAAAGATTGCACAGTTTGTCATTTTGATCCGAATGTGTAAAATACAGACTATCTACGAATTATGTAATTTGCTTATGATATTTTGACCTCGCACTTCTAATCCTTCAAATGGTAAAAGTAACTCAACAACACATGACAAGGATGTCATCAGATCTTCGCCAGCATTGGAGGACGTGTCAGTTTTCATGTTTCGTTTTTACGTCAGTTGCTAATGGTCCCGACGGATAACTCAGTGGTGTAAGATATTCGTCCACGGTTCGATTCCCCACATAATGTATGAAAACTATTTCTGGTGTCCTCCGCCATAATATAGTCTAACTACCGCTGAAAGGGCGTAAATCAGAACCAATTGTTATCATATCGTTGGATAAATGGAAATAAATAGTCAATGTAAAAGTCACAGATGGCATGGTAGGGTCCGACAGAGTGTAATTAAAATGTTCTTTATTAGTACTTTGGAAAAAACCCTGAATTATCACTCTACAGAAGAAATTCTCTTACCCATTAACTCCAATGTATTCCTCTGTCGCTTCCACAGTGAAATTTTCGGTGCCTGAAAAACATCATTCGACAAGTTTCACAAATCATAAATTATGGTTTTAATACAAAGTATACAGACACTACCCACTGGCACGTTGCCATGAGACCACATGCTACAAGGCAAGCTCGTGTGTTACTGCCAGCGTTTATTGCCCTGTCAAACTGTTTGTAAGAAATACATATCCAGATAGAATATTCAGGACAGCTATCCGATGCTACGATATCTATCCACCATCTGTCACTTATCTGGTGGTGACTAGTAGTGGTCGTGTAAAGCGGTACTACTTTTTATTCTCCATGACGTCACTTAACTTGTGTCTTCATATATTCTTGCGCTGTTCATTCGGCAGGTTGAACGTTCTAGGTGTTTAATATCTAGATACAGACCAAGATGCTAGTCTGTTTTCCTATACTTCGCCTGTTGGTGTGAACTATGCAAGATAATGCGTACTGTTATCAATTAAATTACTTTTGTTTTATCTTTTTATATTCATAGTTACTTACGGTTCTACTTCATTGTAACAGATAGTTGATAACATAATATCTTATGCCAAAGTCTACAGCAGGAACCCGTTCCACAAAACGATCTTAGCCCTACTACTGTCTTTAGTGTATGCACCAGTTAAGGAATTGCGATCAGCTTAGCTCTGCGGAACAGGGCCGCGTATACTTGTATCTGTCACCTTCCTTCATACAGTGTGTTTACACCACGACAGAACCAAACGTACCCATTGTGGTATTCCACATGTCATATATATCCTGGTTTATCTCCAGATACTGGTCGACCAATGGTGGACGTCCGCGGATGAAGATGGAGAAGCTGTATTCTAGGTATATGACGATCACACCAGTGTACACCTCCGTGTGGTAGAAAGTCTGTAGAGCCTTGGTAAGGTGAGCTTTGGTTGGTGTGACAAGAAGACTGATGTTGACGCCAGTAACATTGATGCTGACAGTGTAGGAGATCTCCACAATTAGAAGCCTGCAATTTATTGTAAAATTGTTATTTTCATAACTTTGAAATTATTTTAAGGTGTTTCGTATTCTTAAAGGCATGACGTGTAAAAGATGTCAAACCAGTGGTCATGATGTTCTTGAGTAAGTGTTTTTACCAATACTTACGATTTCCCTCCTACGGCACCTTTCAAACTCAGAATGCTGATGTTGTAGGCATGTTGATCTGGCACTGCCAAAATAAAATTTTGTAAAATATAATGTGCCATAGTGCGAAAAGGATACGCCAATTTAGAGATGTCATTTAAAACTGAGACGCCAAATTGACGGAATTTACATATGCAACGTTGATTTACATTTTGATGCCGATAAGGTAATTTCGTAGACTTGATCATAATTTAGATCCACATTCAAAGACAAGATTAAGGTGGTGATTGCATCAACCTTTTGCTTAAATTATGCAATTCCGGGGTCGAAACAGTATTAGTTAATACTGATATTTCCATTACCTCAAACACAAACGTTATTTCTTAAAATAAATAACATTCTTACACTAATTAATACCTTATGGTTCGGATAATGCAAGGGTATAATGTCGCCTATACAGACCAGGTGTTTAACATATATATTGCCTTACAGTGTAGAAGATTAGCTTCTTTCCAGGCCAGCTTCAGGACCTGCACCAGATTGTCTTCCTCTCCATCCATCTCCTCCTCTACAGCATCAAAAATCAGCTTGTACACAGAGGTAGGCTCAAACACGGTCGGTTTTTCCGTAGTCGTTGGAGTTGTTGAGGCGGTCGTGGTTGGTGTTGAAGTTGTTACAGTTGTCTGTACTGTCGTGGCTGTTGTAGAAGTTGATGTTGAGTCTGATGTAGACACCTCTCCCAATGTGGACTGAGATGCTGATGTTTGTGGGGTTGTGGAACTGGTGGTTGGTTCTTGAGAAGAATAACTAGTGGTGCTGACAGTAGTTTCTGTAGTTCCGTCTGTAGTGGTATCTGTCGTTGTTTGTGTCGTAGTTGTCTCAGTTGAGGTAGTCATTCCGGAACTTTCTGGTGATGTCGATGTTTTTACCGTTGTTGTGGGTGTAGTGGTTATTTTGCACGATGTGGTCCCTGCAATAACCAGGGCATGAGTTGCCGGGGTAACTATTTAACTGTCCATGTATTCACAGAACAAAAAGAAACTTGCCTATACGCTCTTCCGAATTCTTGACCTTAGAAACTGGGCATTTCCGGAGGGCAGACCAAGGTGTTGTAATTGCAGGCACATGTCTGACTGAGTAATTCTTTGTGTTATAAGAACATTACATATCGAAAACAGAACAAAATATCATTACAAACATACATATTACTTTGCTGGCTCGTGCCTATATCCGGTATATCCAAAATACCATATGGACTTCTTAAGACAAGAACTTGATGATGATGATGATGATGATGATGATGATGATGATGATGATGATGATGATGATGAATGTATATTACGATGTGAAAAAATGTACAAATCTAGAATTGTCTCAATATTAATATTCTAATAACCTTTGGTGATAACGGCTTTCACATCCTTTATTTGTAGCTTCGATGTATAATAATTTATACAATAGATTATTAATAATATATTACGTTAGTCATGACTAGATATTACTCAGTGGCACTTGATATGTAGTTACCATCGTAACAGCAGCAATAGAACTGGTCTCTCTTCTGACCATATCGAATGCAGGTGCCTCGTCTATCGCATGCATCGAAATATCCTGTTAACAATTAATCAACTGTGAACAAATGTTTAAAACAATATCTAAATATTAATAGTATTTTCAATATCTAAAATAACACAGAGTTGATAATTATTAAGTGGAACCTTAAACCAGTATTTACTGAAACGTACATAATGTTGACTATTAACATGTACCAACCTTCTATCCTATGCAAATCCACATTGCAGCCAGTTTCTCCGCTTTTTACAACTCCGGTGATGCGAGTGTCATTGTGCATTGTGGAATCAACGGTTAGACTACCAGACACATCATAGAGAATTAAACTATGTCTGGCACTAGAGAATATTCCAGTCACGGCAGTGGTAATCTGATCAGTTGTTACATAGCCATTGATGTCGGCTATTTTATTCTCAAGTTTTGTAATGTTCATGCTGAATTTCCTGGTGTCATTTGGACAAGTGAGCATACCGGACCAGCTGCTTGACACAAAATCCGAACCTAAAACAGTAAAGTAGGATCTGTGAGTGAGTGAGTGAGTGAGTGAGTGAGTGAGTGAGTGGGTGGGTGGGTGGGTGGGTGGGTGAGTGAGTGAGTGAGTGAGTGAGTGAGTGAGTGAGTGAGCGAGTGAGCGAGTGTAAAAAACATAGACAATGTTTTTACCTAATAGAGATCATTAACTGATTTAAAAGTTACAGAATCATAATAAAGTATGAAATACAAAGAACATTACTGAACGTTGGCACTTACTAACCACAGTTTCACCCTTTATAATGCACATCACATGTGCTTACCTTGATAAATGGAGCAGTCTGGCGGAGATCCTGGTATGAGCTCCGTGCATGTAGGACCTCTCCACCCAGTCTTACACACTAGATCACCAGTGTCCTGGTTACACGTGTAGTGACCATTACAGTTATCGTCGGCCACACAGTGCTTCGTGCAGTTGTCCAGATAGAAATACTGACTGCAGGACGTCTCAATGGATAGCGTAATTCTACATTGGAAAACAGTATTGTAATGTGAAACCAGTGAGCGAGCCTTTTAATTTTAAAACCGCTTTTAGCAACATTACAGTACTATCACAGGAGGCGTCACAAGAAATGGGCTTAAAACATTTTACCCATGTGGGAACCCATGTACCTGTGTTTCGGAGCGAACGCTTTAACCACCAATCAGCCAATCAAAATGGAGAACAAGTTAATTGTCATACATACGTTCGCAGCATAACCTACCTGGAACAGGGCATACATATACGTAAATCGAATTAAAATGCGATATATTATTCATATTAAATTAATGTTAATTAAAATCAATTAAATTAAATTACCAGCTGCATCGTATTATCAATGGAACATGAAATGGAAAGACGCATATTTACTTGGTTGGATTGTTCTTCCTAGTGCCCAGTGTTGTAAAATTGATTCTGTTGCTGTTTCTGTTGATCATGACGTTGATGACGTCCACTGGAACTTTACCGTTGGTGTTCATATCAGTCACGTTTATTGTCAAATTATATTCTTCCTAAAATGAAAAGGCATGGCGACTGGGTTAAGAAGTAAATTGTCCTGTTCGTTAAATCTTGCTTGTTGATACAATATGAAATGAAGGGAAGAGGTAAAGTCTCTCTCTCTCTCTCTCTCTCTCTCTCTCTCTCTCTCCCTCCTTCCTCCCTCCCTCTCTCTCTCTCTCTCTCTCTCTCTCTCTCTCTCCCAGCATGTGAAAGAAAAGCCCTACCTCGCGGACATCGACATTAATTATTTCTGAATGTTGATCTGTGATGCTGTTCCGATCTGGTGGACCATCAATTGTGAAGCAGTCGATCTGTTTTCTGTTAATAAACAGGATGCAAATTTATTGGTACAGATTGACTACAAATATTGGACTCGTCCAGCGCACAAAAAATATAGCTTTCGTACAGCATTTAAGTGAACATCTTAGTTTGATTCCTAGACAGTTATCAGCTGCCAACATGTACAATGGCCCAGAACTACTGTTGTATTATAGACACTTACATAACGTTGCTGTACCACACCTGTGGCATTACAGGCACATACATAACGTTGTTGTACCACACCTCTGGCATTTCAGGCACTTACATAACGTTGTTGTACCACACCTCTGGCATTACAAACACTTACATAACGTCGTTGTACCACACCTCTGGCATTACAGACACTTATATAACGTCGTTGTACCACACCTCTGGCATTACAAACACTTACACAACGTCGTTGTACCACACCTGTGGTATTATAGACACTTACATAACGTTGTTGTACCACACCTGTGGCATTATAGACACTTACATAACGTCGTTGTACCACACCTGTGGCATTACAGACACTTACATAACGTTGTTGTACCACACCTGTGGTATTACAAACACTTACATAACGTCGTTGTACCACACCTGTGGTATTACAAACACTTACATAACGTCGTTGTACCACACCTCTGGCATTACAGACACTAACATAACGTCGTTGTACCACACCTGTGGTATTACAGACACTTACATAACGTCGTTGTACCACACCTGTGGTATTATAGACACTTACATGACGTCGTTGTACCACACCTCTGGCATTACAGACACTTACATAACGTTGTTGTACCACACCTCTGGCATTACAGACTCTACCATAACGTAGTCTGGCATTACAAACACTTACAGAACGTCGTTGTACCACACCTGTGGTATTACAGGCACTTGCATAACGTCGTTGTACCACACCTGTGGCACTACAGACACTTACATAACGTTGTTGTACCACACCTGTGGTACTACGGACACTTACATAACGTCGTTGTACCACACCTCTGGCATTACACACACTTACATAACGTTGTTGTACCACACCTTTGGCATTATAGACACTTACATAACGTCGTTGTACCACACCTCTGGCATTACAGACACTTACATAACGTTGTTGTACCACACCTCTGGCATTACAGACACTAAGATAACGTCGTTGCACCACACCTGTGGTATTACAGACACTTACATGACGTCGTTGTACCACACCTCTGGCATTACAGGCACTTACATAACGTCGTTGTACCACACCTGTGGTATTACAAACACTTACATAACGTCGTTGTACCACACCTGTGGTATTAGAGACACTTACATAACGTCGTTGTACCACACCTCTGGCATTACAGACACTAACATAACGTCGTTGTACCACACCTGTGGTATTACAGACACTTACATAACGTCGTTGTACCACACCTGTGGTATTACAGACACTTACATAACGTCGTTGTACCACACCTGTGGTGTTACAGACACTTACATGACGTCGTTGTACCACACCTCTGGCATTACAGACACTTACATAACGTCGTTGTACCACACCTCTGGCATTACAGACTCTAACATAACGTAGTTATACCACACCTGTGGTATTACGGGCACTTACACAACGTCGTTGTACCACACCTCTGGCACTACAGACACTTACATAACGTTGTTGTATCACACCTCTGGCATTACAGACACTTAAATAACGTTGTTATACCACACCTGTGGTATTACAAACACTTACATAACGTAGTTGTACCACACCTGTGGTATTACAGGCACTTACATAACGTCGTTGTACTACACCTGTGGCATTACAAACACTTACATAACGTTGTTGTACCACACCGGCGGCATTACAGGCACTTACATAACGTCGTTGTGCCACACCTGTGGTATTACAGACACTTACACTTAACGTCGTTGTACCACACCTCTGACATTACAGGCACTTACATAACGTCGTTGTACCACACCTGTGGCATTACAGACACTTACATAACGTTGTTGTACCACACCTCTGGCATTACAAACACTTACATATATAGCGTTGTTGTACCACACCTCTGGCATTACAGGCACTTACATAACGTCGTTGTACCACACCTCTGGTGTTACAGACACTTACATAACGTCGTTGTACCACACCTGTGGTATTATAGACACTTACATAACGTCGTTGTACCACACCTGTGGTATTATAGACACTTACATAACGTTGTTGTACCACACCTATGGTATTATAGTCTACACCGTTCGAAATGTTGTCTGCCCAGTTATTCTCAGCACTTACTCCCACATGCTCAAATTCAGACATGTATGAAATTCACCATCGATCAGGTTTATAAATCAATATTAATTAACTTGTAAAATTAAATGATGAATTCCAGTTGGATGATAAACTATACTGTCAAACCTAAATTGTTTCCGGACAGATACGTTTTGGTCAAGGCTCACAAGTTTTACATCCAACCATCCCTGTGTTCACCTGACATTTTGGTGTGTTTCATACCCTGATATTATAGACAGTTATACAGCGTCTTGTCATGAAAACATATATACACTGGGGAGGTACTACAAGTGTCAATACGAATACATTTTTAAACTGGCATTCTACTACAGCTGTAAACACTGAAACAGTTGTAAACAGTAGTAACAGTTTAGTACAGCTGTCAACACGATGACAGTACTATATTAGCGTCGACAACATTCCAACGTTGCTAGATTGATTGAATTCTTGGAGCAAATGACAGTTATGACCTATCAGGTCGTGTGCAGTGGTAACATCATGAAGATAACACCGAGTACCCTGAAACTGTTTATTTAACTCCGCACAATAAATACCGCTACATGTGCATGAAGCCGCTCTGTACATACTCGAGTCTGAACCAGTCTGTACAGTGATAGTCATCAACCAAGCCACCGAGACATGCATATGTGGGTGCAGTCTGGTCAATATGGCGGCCTCCTGCCCATTGCATTAAATATATAAAAATTCTGGAACACACGGCATCAACACTAATGTTCAGTGGTCTATTCATATTTGAGTGACCCATTCATAATTGTTTCTATTCCCTTAATTGAGTGATCCATTACTTTTGTTTTTAGCACTTATATGGAGTGGTGCATTACTAATACTGACTGCTCCATTCATAATTGTTTTTACTACTAATAGTGAGTGGTCCATCCATAATTGTGATTACTTGCAATGTTCATTGATCCCTTCATAATGTTCTTATCAACATTATTCAGTGGTCCATTCATACTTGTGTCTTTTACTATATAATCTTCAGTGGTTCATTCAGAATTGCTTTAGTAGTAATAGTCAGTGGTCCATTCATAATTGTGATTACTTGCAATGTTCATTGATCCCTTCATAATGTTCTTATCAACATTATTCAGTGGTCCATTCATACTTGTGTCTTTTACTATATAATCTTCAGTGGTTCATTCAGAATTGCTTTAGTAGTAATAGTCAGTGGTCCATTCGTAATTGTTCTTACTACCAATAGTCAGTCGTCCATACATAATTGCTCTACTAGTAATAGTCAGTGGTCCATTCATAAAATGTTTAGTAGTAATAGTCAGTGGTCCATTCCTAATGGTTTTACTATTAGTAGTCAGTGGTCCAGCAATAACTGTTTTTACTAGTAATAGTCAAATGTCTCACTAGTAATAGTCAGTCGTCCATTCATAACCGTTTTACTACTAATAGTCAGTGGTCCTTTCATAATAATCAAACATCCATACATAATTGTTTCACTAGTAATAGTCAGTGGTCCATTCATAATTGTTTTACCACTATCCTCCTGTTTAGGCCCAACTGAATCTGTTTCGGCACATGATTATCATTTTTCATCAAGTTTTTTTTTTGTTTAAAGTTTTCCACGACGTGCATGCTTGGTATAACAGGCAATTGGTATCAAATACCTACCTTTGTATCAAATACCTACCTTTGTATCAAATACCTACCTTTGTATCAAATACCTACCTTTGTATCAAATACCTACCTAACTGCAAGCAAACTTCCAAGTCACCGTGGAAGTATATGGTAAACATTAACTGAGTAATGATAATATATGACTGATAACAGTCCATCGTCGCATAATTATTTCATGTGAGCCCGCGATAGGTTTAGGCAATCTTTGCATGTTGTATATTACTGTGCTAGAACAGTGTGGAGAGATGACCCAAATGTGAAACAAATAGCTTGGTCAACGGGTGAAAAGGCAAAACATTTACATGATTTGTAATATACCTTGATCATATTTTGGATCTGATTGAGGTTTGGTTTAACATTTTTACTGCTCACAGTGTACAACGTGGTGATTCTTTTTATTCCAGCCTTATGAAAATAAGTATTAGTTGTTAAAATATGCTGAATAAACATACATTGGAAATACTTATAAGTTACAGTCTGTGTACATCTATTTGGCATTCAATCTAATTTATATTCTCCCATTTATTCGTCTTCCTAATATTTCTTCCCATTTACGTTTTACCATAGGTAAAATCGCATAGCGTTTGGTAATAAATATTTTTCTTTCCATTTAGTCAATAAACTTATACCAAACGGTAAAATGGGATAGACTTGTTTATTTTGAAGCATTTTATCAAACATATATATCTTATTGAAGTAGTCAAGTACTGCATGCATTCTTAACTCTAAGCTGTTCAAGGACATTATTGCCAGTATTGTAACTACTTTTAACATATTCAAGGGAGTGAATAATACCATTTTGATTTATAATGTGACTCAGATAACTCCCTTTTCCTCGCACTTCTTAACACAAACCGGTTTTCGTTCTATTAACATGTTATAAATGCACCATAATGATTGGCTAAATATATCCTTTGCGTGGAATGCCGTTTGGAGATCTGTGTTAATAAATTCTGACCATACCTTCAGTACATCTATCCAAAATTATTTGATTTTCGGTAGTATATTTGTAATTATATCTTTTCCATCAGCCGCCCATAACCTTGGCATGTGTATTGAAACATTATTCTTCTACAATGCATCCCACATTCTAGAAATTTTGCAGAAGAAACTTCCAAAACTATTAACTAACATGCTCGATTCAATATGACTGCAGAAGATTGAAATCAATTTTTTTACATTACCCTTGCTTGTCTGTAATACAGAACTCCAAGCTGTGGTCACACTTTCCAACCGGGCATCCTGCTGTGTCGATTCCGTCACAACAGCCTCCATCTAATTCCTGTCCACTTGGGTTGTCATATCCCAGAAATGTCACCTGGATCTTTCCTGTACCCCATACTGTAGTGACCTGTTTCAAAATTTAAACAGAAAGTATACAAGAAGTTGAATATCATTCTCGACATGCGAAAAAGGTATGCAATATAAAGTTGTCGCTTGGCGAAAGAGCCGATTACGAGTAAGGGAAATCGCACTCGCGTCTTTGGTGTGACGAGCAGGCACTTTAACCACTAGGCTACCTCACCGCCCCTGGATTCCACGACACATACCCACACAACTGCCCCAGGCAGTCTCCATACACTAGCAGCATGACCATAGTTCTTCACGTCATTACCCAGGGGTCAGTTTCACAAAGCCATCATATCATTGCCACTGCCACAAGTCTCTGTAAGTATGGGATTTACGATCACCTTAGCTCTACGGTCACTTTGTGAAACTGGACACAGGTCAAACAACAGAGCAGTGTTTGCAAGACTTTAATTTGCAAGATGGCCAACAGCGTCTGAAGGCCATAAACCCTTCAGGCCCTGAATTAAATTTGCAGACCCATTTCAAATTCAAACCAATCAAAACAAAATACACTGTTAGCAACGTGTCGGTCGCTGAGAGCACTTTTTTTTGTTAAAGACTGGCATTGACATTCCTACACGCAAATACCAGGAAGTGAAACTCTAAGTTATCGTAACAGGATGAATCATGGATGATTCCCAAATGAATAGAAAAAACATTATGGGAAAGATTGCAACTGAAAAATGATAGATAACTGAATAACTGACAGATACTTTACTGAAGGTCACAAGTGCCCACAAATATTTAAAACTGCCGGTCAGATACAAGATACAACCACCGGCGCCGAGCCTCCCGTTCGGCTGTTTTTTCAAACAATGGGATAGGGTGCACTCGGTTTTCATTTTCAGCTCCTTGTGGGGTGTCAAGACAAAGCTAAACTTTGAGTAAACATATTTATCATAATGACTTCATAATAAACACGGCGTGCCAGTGTCTGTCTTTTAAGGTAAAAAAACAATTACTGAAATAGAAAAATTACTGAATACACCAAATACCTTTCCACCATTTAACAAACGTGCATTTCTTTCATGTGCTAGTGCGAGTCCAATATCCCGACGTAAGTGTGTGTGTGTTTGTGTGTGCGTGTGTGTGTGCGTGTGTGTGTGCGTGTGTGCGTGTGTGCGTGTGCGCGCGCGCGTGTGTGCGTGTGTGCGTGCGTGCGTGTGTGTAGGGGTTAGAGGAGGGGGAAATGAGACTGAGAGCCTGCGGGGTGTCCCTGAAGTGAGGTGAGTGAGTTTGGTTCTGTTCAGTCATCTAGCAGAATCACCTCACGGGAAACACAAGAAACGTGGCCATCTGGAGAATCAAACCAGTGCCTTCGACGTCAGGAGCAAACACTGTAATCACTCCACTACCTCGCCGTCGCGATGTAAGGTCGACCAATGAGGTCGTTGATGGTGCCAACCGATGATGTCATGATGCCAACAGTGGTCATAATCAAGTCAAAAGTTGGATTTCAACTCACCGTCAGTGCATCGTGACACGTCGTAAGGAATGCAAACAAAACTGCTATAAAACATATCGGTATTTTCCTTGTCTTTTGCCAGTTTAAATTTAAAATTGTTAAGCAAGGCATCAGGGTTTTTAAGAGAATGTAAGTTCGGACTTCAGCCTTTCGAACGCTTGCTGAACTGTTTTAGAAAAAACTAGAGGCTCTACGTTTCATGATGTTTCTTTCTAGTCCATATATCCTTTGAACGCTGCAAGTTGCAAAATATCCTTCCAAAAACAATCAGTTCCATTCATGAATGTCTCGGAAGAACATGCGAGAAATGCCTGTATGCACATGCTTATTGTCTACATGCAGTCATGCTGATAACATGGATTGTGACTCAGAGCTGAGTTAACGTAACATATACGGACCGATATGTGAAATGTGACACTTAAATCGGATGACTTCCTTGCGACCACCATGTTCCAAGCTGAACTGAAAATGCTGTACATGAAATCCAGAATCTTCGATAGGTTGTCTTCGGGGTTTATACATTGCTTGCGCCAACTGGCGTGTTATTGACTGCTCAATATTGATTCTCTCTAAGCCGTATGCTTGATGTCCCACAAGCAAACACTGATTTCCATTTTTCAAAATTGCCTTCTCTGAGATCTTTGGACATTCTGAGAAACTGTGTCTATTTTACATTGTGGGCGACTTCATCACCCTTGCATATTCTGGGTTTAATGTTCATATACACATGTATAAGATTTCAACGGCAGAGTCTCAATCTTTTTATCACATATAGTACTGAATGCTCAAGCACATACAGATTTTTGAATTAACAAAGAAAAAGCCAAATTGTGCTTAACAACGATATAACCTTTTGCTGCATTACAAGCATCGTCTGCCGTTAATGCCCTGCCTGATTCAAGTCAACCCATATCATAGGTCAACAATATGACCTGCCTGATTAAAGTCAACTCATATCACAGGTCAACAATATGACCTGCCTGATTCAAGTCAACTCATATCATAGGTCAACAATATGCCCTGTGATATAACGACGAGTAGGTTATCGACTCTAGGATGGTTGAGACACAAATGATGAAAGGCAACTAACACAGACTTACAGTTATGGAGGAGCAAGTGGCACGTACAGTCTTACCTTTTCCATTACCGATTTTCAGTGATTTATTCATATATTTGTTACCACCATTTTGATTGTTACAACTTATGGACCCTTTTCAGACAGACAATCAACGGTGAACATTGACAATGTGAATTTTTCCTTGTTCATCGATAAGATTATATATTCAGTGTAAATGTGGGAGGCAATACACGACATGTTCATTCCTAGCCTCGTCTTTCAGTTGTGCTGTCCCCGTGAGACTGTGAGACTCACCAAGGACAAGATTATTGTCACCTAAACATTAAATTATTAAAAATATTCAAGATTTAAACAAATACCTACATAAACGCCCAATACTTACAAATGTCACCAGAAGAAGAAACTGTAATCCTAATGTTCTTGTCATGCTAAATACTATCCATGAAATGTGCAAATAATCCCCAGAAAGACGTCCGTTCCGACCTTGTAGCCGGCAACCGCTGTTATCAGTAACTCTTGCCTGCACGAACGGCAAAGTATGAAACGTCTTTGAATATTTCCACCCGAGGGATTGTTTACTCCACCCAAGATAAGTGGCTGGGGTGTGTCGCTGGCGGGTAAGGGGTAGCCAACAGAGTAGGTGATAAGGTGCTTTATATGGGGATTATGTCGTCAATGTACAACTGCATTGCGACATAGAGGGATGAATAGTGCAAGTCGTTGTTCCTGATTTGGAAATCATAAAATGGTTTCTGTGTTTCTGTTTGTAACAATTTTGAAATATGTGTATTGTTAAGTAGTTCAAATATGCTTTTCGATTTTGGATTGGTGATTTTTTTCATCAGTTTAAATACAAGGATCAATGTTTCGTGTTTTGTACCTTGTGACAAATTTACCACCACGACTATGGACCTGGGTGAATAGGATAAATATTAAACGTTTCCATTACTAACACGTCATTTAACGCTGATGTTTTTACGTTAAGGGAGTACAGAGTAATTATTGATACATTTCTAGCAATGTCATTGTTTCTAATCCATTTCGTTACGTTCAGATCCTAGTAACTATTGATTCCCGCATAAATAGCCATATTGATTGAATCACTGCTCCAATACAAGCTCTCCGTTCAAGGTCCACCCGATCGGTTAACTTCTGAGCATAGATACACGGGCATAGAAAGGCATGCCATGGCGATTTCACCAAGCTTACTTTATTTTTGAGGCAGAGACGAGTGGGTTTGAAAATCAAGTAAAAACATTAATAATATTATTATTATTAATAAATTGTGCACAGTGCATCTTGATATCCATATGGAGGTCAACAAGCATTGTGTGTTTGGTTCTATGGTTAACCCTTTTGTGGGTGCAGTGACTGACAAATTGTTCAATAAATGTACAATGGTGGAGTCTGTCACTCCTTATCCCGCAGGTGACATTCGGGGTATCAGAGGAATACTTTATTGCTAATGGTGTTCTTTAAGTCATTCAAGCATTACAACTGACTCTAACACACAAACACACTGATATACAAACACAGTAACTCACAGAAACAGTGAGACACTAACGCTCTGGGGCTCCTTTCAAGAAGCAACCTTTACTAAGGCTAACCTTAACTCCCATTATGTAGCACTGCACTAAGGTCACTTTTGTGACCCACGATCACCTTAGTTCTTTGTGAACGGAAGTCCCGGCGAACTGAAACATACCAACGCACTGGCGAACTGACAAACTAAAATGTGGCTCTCCTATTAACTCTGACACTGACGGAATTACACACTCTCTGATGTACTCGGATTGTCGTGTGGCATGAGGATGGGCCACAGGTCATGCGCAGTCTCGATAGTCTGTAGACACATTCATTCAAGACACCGGGTGTTAGCGAAAAGTGTAGGCATATCCTACTATACATTTTGCACCACCGATCCTGAATTTTCATTCTAAGAGTATTACTTTTTATTACTATTACTATTACTAATATTACTTTTTATTACTATTACTATTACTAATATTACTTTTTATTATTGCCTTACTTACTCTAGAATCGTCGATGATGACCTGAAAACATCCGTGTATGGGCAAGACAGTCTTCTGCTCAATAATATGCGCAATGGTCCATGCGCCAGGTTATGATGTCATCAAGCAAGCCAAAAACTGATCAATTAAAGAGATCGTGTTTCATCAATCCATGTTTAAACATCGGCCAGATATAGAACCAGGTGCTCCGTAAGAAAGGATCCGATAAAACACTCTTTATTTGATATCAGAACAACAGATCAATACATGCCGACATGACATTGAGAAGCTTCTTCAATATCTCTCCAGGGGATTGTCGACTGGTTAAAGCGTTTCCTTGTAACGGCGAAGACCCTGGTTCGATTCCCCGCATGATGATTTAATGTTTTGTTTCATATGAATTCAAAAGTGAAATCTGCTGTTAAAATGAATAAATTGTTGACATCCAGTTAATTTGATACATTGATTGGTCTGAAACTGGGACGTGTACTAAGCCCTTTGCTCTTCTCATTAATCGTTGCAGAACTTGACAATACGCTGTATGAATCCAATGTTAGGGGTATTTTTGTAGGTCAAGCATGTATGGATATATTATTGCTATTTTATGCAGATGACGTGTGTGTGTTTGATGACCGTGCTGTTGCTTTGCAGAGAAAACTTGATTTACTTAAGCGTTATAGTATTAAATGGGGATTAAATGTCAAATAAATTCCGATAAGGAAGAGATATTAGTGTTTATAAACAGTGGTAAGCTAAGGGGAGCAGAAAAATGGATGTTTGGGAGAGTTCGGGTTATAATATCAAAGTATTATAATTATTATATTTATTTTCTAGCAAATCATGATGGTCGAAAGCAAGACAAGAGTTTATTTCATGGGCATCATTGGTAAAACACCTACTATTTAGTGAAGGCTTTGGTTTAGTGTTAATCACACGTGAATTTCTTTGTTCCTTTGTAGTTGTGATTCAACTAAATTGTGCAGTTAGAATTTATAGAATTGTAATCTCTGTAGTAAATTGCATATTATGTGTGTAGATCTTAGATCAAAATATATAGAGGCCAAGATATTGCTGTAATTCGCCCAAGACGTTTATATTTAGAGCTCTTCTAACATAAATTTATAATAAATATATACATTTTCTCAAATGTTGCAAAGTTTATTAAGGAAGCTCTCTTTCTCAGAAACCCCCATCTGTCATTATAATGATTATCTTGTGTTATGTTGTACATGGGTCGTTGGTCTATATACCGAATAAATTGGAATCGGGTACAATGTATGGCACCCATTTCTGATGTCCCCCGTCGTGAATTTTGCTGGAACAAAATTTGTTAAAAGCGGCGAAAAACTAATCTCACTCTCTTCATATCGCTTAAGAAAATTTCTGCGTTGATGAAATTACGTATCACGTATCCCGCCTGGAGGTTTTGTGAACGACTGATACGGTGACGAGGGCACGATACATTCCATGCACTTCCAAGCGTTATGATCTATTTTCTACATGGACCACACCCATTTCTGATCAAAGTCCAGGAAGGTGTTACAACGATATTTCACCATATTATAGAAACACACATTTTTTTCTTCTGTGTGTGGATTCTTCTCCAAATTCAGTATCCGCCTGTCTAGGGGATGTTATCGAAATATGGTGTTGTTGATTTTATCATACAAATTTTCTTTTTATATGTTTTTATTAATTTATAATTGCCGTCGTTGGCGTTTTTATTTGTTTATTTTTTGGTTTGCTTTGTTTTTTGTTTTCTTTTTGTTTGGTTGGTTGGTTGGGGTTTTTTTGGGTTTTTTTTTGCTTTCTGTTTCCGTTTTCTTCTTGCTTGTTTTCTGTTTGTCTGTATCGTGTTTTCTCTTGTTTCTTTTGTGTCGTTAGTTGATAAGTGGAACCTACTGTCCATCACGCCATTCACCATGAAAAGTCTCACTCTTTATTCTTCCTTCATCCTCCTATAAGTGTGACGTATACCTCCGGGTCGTGAATAACATGTTCAGGTGTTCTGCCATCTACCCGACATTCCATCTACCCGAAATTCCATCTACCCGACATTCCATCTGCCCGAAATTCCATCCTCCCGACATTCCATCTACTTGAACTTCCATCTTCCCGACATTCCATCTACCCGGGATTCCATCTGCTGGAAAGTTGAAAAAAGAGACATAAAACCTTACTCACTCACCCGTTTATATATGTAAATATCTCAAATTTTATGCTTAATTCAAACATGGATTAACAGTGCGTGCTG
Organism: Haliotis asinina; assembly: GCF_037392515.1. Taxonomy (NCBI): domain Eukaryota; kingdom Metazoa; phylum Mollusca; class Gastropoda; order Lepetellida; family Haliotidae; genus Haliotis; species Haliotis asinina. Next base: position 48,669,019 of record NC_090286.1, read on the forward strand.
TTATACCGAAGCTAGATGGCTGAAACCATAAACTTTCACACAAACAGAGCCCTGTAATACAGGACCTGCTTCGTTTAACCCGGAATTCGTTGCCGTCAGATTAAGGCATAGCCCAGTGGACTGCGAGTCTTCCAAGAAGGTCGGTGCAAAACTCTAACTATGTCATACCAAGAGACATGGTACTGATGTAAACTTGTCTGTCGCTCGATATTAAAATGATAAACATCCTTGTCTGAAGGCGATATCCATCCGAAACTAGGCATTGTTACTTCAGTGGTTTGCACTATACAACTGGCCGGTACAAGCAGAAACACACATGCACTGACGTGCATACGCACACACGCACTCACTGCACATCACTACTACGGTGAAAGAAAACAGAACCCATTCTCCTCCTGAACACACCTGTAAACAGGTATATATCTACACAGTTATATCAGATTACCCATACTATTTTTTACAAACACACACCAATTCGTGAACGACTGAAGAGGTTACCGGTTGTAGCAGGTATTGTAAAGAATGTCATTAAAGCAGGAAACGTGACTAACATCCCGGCATTAAGATTCTGAAACCTATCCCAGTTTAAACAAAGATTGAACTTTTTAATCTTATCCCGTAAAGGGTCACAGCATTTTGCAAACATCCTGTCCGGGGAACGTCCGGTATAACGGGTTGGCATTTTTTATTAACGCTGTAGCTCCTGTGGTGACGACATCAGTGATATCAAGGTAGGGGGCTACGGACAATGACCATATGTTCAACGTTGTTACTTATTGAAAAGGATCTTCACTCTTTGGATACAATACCCGTGAAGGTCAGGGTTAGAATATTGGCTTAAGAGACCCAAGAGGTGACTAACGGGATCGGGTGGTCAGGCTCGCTGACACATATCATCGGTTCCCAATTGCTCAGATCGATGCTCATGCTGTTGATCACTGGGTTGTCCAGAATCGGTTATTTACAGACCGCCGCCATATAGCTGGACTATTGCTGGTTACGGCGTAAAACTGAACTCACTCACTTTAGATACAAACTTTCTCATATCAAATCAATCACCGTGCAAGTTTAAAAAGATGGGGCCTAAGTTGTTCTTAGTTGGTGTTACACGCACTGTCACAGTCGTTAACAACATGTTAAAATTCTCGAACAAATAAAATTTCACAAAGCGGATTATTAGTAATTATTATTCAAACAAGCAGTAGAACTCATTTGCCGTGTTATGTTTGATATCTAAACAGGATTATCTGATTTGCACTAATTCGGGAAATGCAGATACTTTCCCCATTCTGACTAATTAGAGACGTTCACAAGAAATCCTAGAGGCCGGTTTCGTGATGTTAGCATGGATACTACACTTCTGAAACATTTGAACAGACATCGACTTGGCCGGAACCTGATTTAGCCCATTAACGCGAAAGTTGAGGAGTGGTAATAGGAAGTACACCTGTACATTCGCTTGGTATGGCACTCTAGCGTATTCCCGACACCACTGGAACGACCGTAGTGTAGAAAGTTTAACACATTCCTGATTTGCGGTGACAGGGATACACTTACCTGCACAGAAGTAGACTGTTCCAATTATCAGTCCCTCCTGGATTCCGCGCTTATAGAAAAAATCGCGGAATTTACCTTTCTATGCAGAAAAACGTCTCGTCCGCGGGAAAATTTGCCACTTTTCTGCCGCGAATTTGCATATTTTAATAATTAAGTGAAAACTGACTGACAGTCGAAACGAAAATTAGTTAATGTCAGAAGTAGGATCGGTTACACATAAAACGAATTGACATATTTAAAATGTGATAACATTTTCCAAATAATTACGATTAAAGTTACTTTATTAATAAGCAAGATTTAGGCATGTTTCAAATAAAATTAGATGAATTTGACATTGCAATTACGTTCTCAAAATCGATCATTTTGAACATAGAAATTATTTCAGATTTCGTTTAAATATAAAATTGTTATTTGTATGAAACTGGAGGCTGAGGAGAGAAATAATTTTCAGCGAGTGTTCAATTCTCAAACGGTGTTTGATGACAAAAATATGTGATGTGTACTGCCGACTGAATTTGTTTGAGAATTAAACTATGAAGGTCTGTATAGTGTTTTTGTTGATTTTTCTGAATGTTTTAACCGCAGAATGTTTGCAGAATATTGAAAAATGGGCTTAATTTTGCCGCGGAATTCTTACAAATACAGGAGGGGCTGAATTAGTGCTCACTTATGCCTACAAACAATATTAGGGCAGCAAAAAGTAATTGTCCTGCTATGTTTAAATTTTAGAAGAGTCTTCTCACACGAAAAGGGAGACGAAAGAGCATAATGAGTGAGATTATTCAAAGTGAGAAAGAAACGTATTGCTTTAAAATGTAACCAATCATGGCAAATCCAAAGAGTGAGTGAGTATGGTTTCACGCCGCTTTGGGCAATACGTCAGTAATATCAAGGCGGAGGACATCAGAGATGGGTTTCACACATTATACCCATGTGGTGACTCGAGCCTGGGTCTTCAGCGTGACGAGCTAACGCTTTAACCACGAGGCTACACCACCACCCCGCAAATTCAAAGAAAGCTGAATTCTCCGCATCACCGGAAGGAGGACAACAGATTATCTTGGACGGATACCCATATCGACTCAACAACAGACGACAGACATACGTGCACTGGAAGTGTGTCCAAAGTGGCTGCCTCTGCAATCGTACTTCTGTCGGACAGATTGTTAACAATCAGTCCCCACACAACAATCCGCAGGAATATCAGGTAGCTCTGAAGACCATCAGCAGGATCCGGTGATTCATAGTTGAATGAAAAGAGCGGCAGCACTTCCCACTCTTCCAGTACCCATGGTAAAAGACACTTGGATCGAATTCATAAACGACGCCGCTACCATTCCACAGAAAGTTCCATCACTACGTGACCAGCACCTTGGTTGATGCCGTCCCAAGGCCTGAGGATGAATGATTATTTCGAGGGATCGTCCAGACGAGCCGACCCTCTATTGTGAAGGTGTTTCAGAGAATGGAGAAGGCTGAGAGGACTAAGCTGGTCCAGATGGAGCATGGTGCCCTGTATTTGCTGGAGGCGAAAGTGCATACTCAGTGGGACATCCCACGGTTGAAAGCAGTATAATTGAGAACCATTGAAAACGTACCTGGAGGATGATTAAATACCACGTCGGTTGTTACTGATGGTTATATGGACCAACCAAATCATCATTATACCGACCAGTTGTATCGAATAACGCCTGATTTGAACAGATTCTCTATGATCCGCCTTGGTCGGATAACCTAGGACAAACAACCCAGCATGTACCACTGAGGACTACTTGAACTGTTTCGCAACGAAAAGATTCATTGAGGAAAGAAAAGATCCATTGCCCACTGGGCACCAGTTTGCGTTACACAACACAAATGTCATTTAGTATTATGCTATCAGAGGTGGAATAAATTTTCAATACACAGGACAAGTCTCGATTATTTTTACTTTGGCCTGAAATACAAAACAGCTTAAACCTTGACATGACTGTCAAGCCACGTTTTTAATTCCCTTTGATACCCAGCTCAACATGTATAAACAATCCATATAACAATAGATTTTACATATATGTCCTCTCAGGTAAATACATGTCCTCTCAGATAAATAACTCAGGTGACAAGACAGAGCTAGGAGAAACATGAAATGATCGAAACTATGCGTTGTGCCTTAAGACAATCCTCTTTCCTCAGAGATAGGGAGCATATCGGCCTTTCCCACCCGGGGTGGGTTTATGTATCCAGCCTGAAATAAATCGACACATGATTGGACGGCTTTGAACTACATGTGAGGTGTCCCAGTGTAACCTAGATCGTCTGTACCGTACCACGTGTTGAGACAGGATCAATATTGACTCTCCCGGTTCTTATCGGTTCTTGACGTGAAGAAAAATGACTCTTATTCATAATCTTTGATCTTCTGATCTTCTGATCTTCTGGATGTTTACCGCTGTGACTGACAGTGACCTGGTGGTTTAGTATCACAGTCGTAGCAGTCGTGGTCATGCCAGATGTGTCACTGAATGCTGGGCATATTTTTCAGAACACGACAACACATATATCATAAGAAGAGATATACTGCCCACGCACCGGAGTGAACGTTCTCGATAAAGGTGAAGGTCGTACCGATTAACCGTCAAAATGTAAAACGTAACACATATAGCAGAATATATTGTCAGAACGACAAACTAAATCAGCGAACCTAGCGGATTGGGGAAAGGAAAACAAATTGAAAAGATTGCTCTCTGTAGTCTTCATACCTACGGAAGCCTATTATGACCACGCTATGCTTTTATTCAGCATCTTGTATGTTGAAAATTCAGACTGCTATCTTGAAAATGGTGAAAACAAACCCAAGCAGACAAACGCGGGGTAATAGGAAATTCAATGGGACATAATTATACTAACTTTATCAAATTTGGAAATGTCCTAATAGTAAAGCCTACAGGCAAACCGGAGGTCAGCTTGACCCGCGATCGTCATCCTTGACATCTAAACAACCATGGACACGTGAAGATATGGGGTAGAATAGGTCTTCAGCAAGCCATACTTGCTATAGAAGGCGACTATGCTTGTCGTAAGAGGCGACTAACGGGATCGTGTGGTCAGGCTCGCTGACTTAGTTGGCACATGCCATCGGTTCCCAATTGCCCAGATCGATGCTCATGCTGTTGAACACTGGATTATCTGGGCCAGACTCAATTATTTACGGACCGCCGCCATATAGCTGGAATATTGCTGAGTGCGGCGTGAAACTAAACTAAACTCCCATGTCGGGTCGACACCGGTACTGATCTCTACAAAGTGATTGAATGAGAATGGTATTACGCTGCTTTTATCAATATTCCAGCAATAACACGGCGGGGGCTCCAGAACTGGGATTCACACATTGTCTCCATGTGAGGAAACAATGGAACCACTGGGCTACCCCGCCCTCCCTCTTCTATACAGATCATGAAACACACAAGCATGCCACTTAAGTCTGACAGGGTCAAGTACTAGCTTGAAGTGTGACACCACATCAATATTCACACCCTTACCATTTATCGATTAAATTTGTCAAGTGAACGGATTCCTAGCATATTCTCTTTATTATGTTATAAAAGGTGATAAGGATGGACACACACACACACACACACACACACACACACACACACACACACACACACACACACACACACACACACACACACACACACACACACGCAGGGCTACATCAACAATCTTATTGATTCTTATACTTGAAAGAAAGTCCGCTCTCTTTTGACTTCAGCTGACGTCTCATCGCCTTACGAGAACAAAACAGTTAGAATATAATTGATGGCTACCGATGGCTTGAGCATTCTAAGTTATTTTTATTCCTTTAGAAAGACCATTCCCATCTTTGTAAGATATAGTCCTGGATTCGACTCCATCAGAAGATCATTGAAGAACTTACGTAAGCAACGCAACAGAGTCAATTACGTCGCATAAAACAGATCGCCCACCTTTTCTTCGTATGAAATACATTCAGTTTGCTGATCATGCCATTTACGGCAATACAAAGCTCATGGTGGGACAAAAAAGGCCATCAACCCTTCACTAGCAAAAATATGGAACAATGTGAAGAGCCTAAGTATATGTACGTTGATAACCTGTTATACATATAGGCTAACATAAAGGTTAACTGTCTCTGTTCCTTGGCAACCTTTCACAGATGAACCCGAACGCAATATGGGTGTGCGACAAGGGTGTGGTGAGAATATTCTTAGCATTCATTATGATCTTGCCGTTGACATAAAAATCTGAACCTCTTGTGCAATTCAAATACGCCCATAAGCTATAAGACGTAGTTCTACAAGACTTATGGGAGAGTGAACAGTGCTGACAGTCTGCGTCAAGTAGGAGATGTATCCATGTTCAGAGGTATATTGAGGCGGTGGGATAGCCTAGTGATTAAAGCGTACGCCTGTCATGCAGAAGATCCGGGTTCGATTCCCCACATGGCTACATCGTATGAAGCACATTCCTTGTGTCCCCTGTCATGATAGTACTGGAACATTGCAAAAAGCGGCGGAAAACCATACTCAGTCACTCATATATATTACATATTTGGTTCTTGCTTGCATGAGATGAACTGTATTTTCAGTTTGTCGGTAAAAGTCACCTATAAGTGTTAAAGGTTCTGCCTGTTCCTATAAATATAGAACTACATGTAGTTGGCGGCGATACTGGAATTTCTATACTATCCCAAAGAGGAAACGCATAGACAGTTCGTATTTTCCAAATCTATTAACTACATATTGTGTTTAGGCAATCGTCAAAATATTTAACAAAAGTGTTGATGGTATTATTTAACACAATTTCACAATTAGAAAATCGATTTTACCTGAAAATGTTCTGTTCGTTTTCTCAAAGATTTCTTACAAGGATAAGAAAGGCATCGCTACGACTCACCAGAAATACCCTTCCAGTTGAAATTGTGCAGCAAAGAGCATCATTCACTGTCTGGTAATACAAAACTAGATTATGTTCAGAAATTCACATTCGTTTTGAAAGAGTTCTAAGACCAAATCACTACGTCATGCATTGACTCTGAGACACGAAATACCGCCATTGCGTCTGAATGTTGTTGTGAGCAAGAGATCATGACTTGCAGCTCGTTGCAACCAAGCAGGTATAACAAATGACCGCCCCCGTAGAGGCAGACCTCAAGTTACCACTGTAGCCCACGATCGTTACATCCGGGTACTACAGTTGCGTGATCGTACTGCCACGGGTGAGAGCACAGCAGCCAGGGTGCGTGGACTTGAGACGAAATCTGATCAAACCGTACAGAACAGGCTGAAAGAGCCAGGAAACCCGACGTCGGAGTCGTGCTATGTCGTCACCATGGCGCTCAGTATCCACTTGGTTGTATAGACAATACCTTCTTCTAAACTAGTGTAAAATTTCATGCACTAAAGTCTATTTGTGGACGGAAATGTTTGAAAGTATATTTTCACAACGGTTTTTTCGTCTCGTTTCTTTCTTTTTTTTTATTTTAAAAAGTTTAACCGGATTATTCCATCTGGAAAACAATAATGAAGCATCTCAGATTAAAGAAAACAACTTGTCCTTTCTCTCCTGGCTAGGTGACTTTATGAAACTTTAACTTCACAATATGCCGACAGCATGTGTATCCCCATGGTTTTAGCCTGACAGTACTTCTTGTAGATTTTTTTAACTCTTACCCATTGATCAAACGAAATTACATTTCTGACACCTTGTCAATAATACTCCTTAAACTCTTAACCCTCGATCAGTCAATTAAAGTGCATATGTTACTTACACCCACACGACTGATTTTCCTGCACGAAGTTCCTCTAAAGTAGGTTGTTTGCATTACGAACCCGGTTATCTGGATACCTTGGTTACCGAACTTTGACGACAATACTTGTAAATGTTGTAATTTCTTACTTTGTCAGAGAAAACTTTGTAATAAATATTTCAGGGATAGTCACATGTTTTAGGAGTTGTCAACACTGGGAAAATCTGATCAATTCAAATCTACACACAATATCACATGTACACTGACAGGTGTCGCGCTATATCCATATTTTACTGATGGGCGAAGATTACTTTCCGGAATAACATCTAGTTATACATAGTATGTTGTATTTGAATAATAGAAAATGTATAATTACCGTGTAATATTTAATCTTGAAAGGACAAAGTAAATTTCAGTTATTTCATAATAAATAATATTCAATATCTTCAAGTCGACATAGTAATAACGAATTCAGGTAGGTTGGTCAAATACATGTTGCACAGTGATCAATGCTGGATTTAAAGTGGGTTCAGTTCGGCGAAACAGTCCAACCAAGGTTAAATCACGTCACCAAACATGGTATATGTTTTCCTCCTAACTAAAGGTTTATGTTGAATATCAACCTAACACTTTATGAAGGCCCATTTTACTGAGACACAAGGTGTGAACCCTAGACAACAAATTGATCAAAATGATCAATCCTAGCCTGAATCTTAGCAATTTACTGTTTAGAAATCAGGTCACAATTTACTGTAACACGATCCTAGGTTGGAAAGAACGTTATAATTATTCCAAGTGCCACTGTCACTGACAAGGAACAATGTAGTGGCTATAGATGGCCCGGGTGCTCTCAATATAATCTCCAAACAGGCGTGGTACTTACAATGAATAAAGGTGAATAATCTATTCAATATTATGGCATTTATTCATCTTGACGTTTCAAATATGGTGTTTATAATGTGACAGGTGCGTGCCGCAAGGGCGTGTCCTTAGCCAGTTGTTGTCTACACTATATATTAATTAAACAGTTTTGATAATCACTTCATCACACACGGTTTAACTACACCCAGAAATATACATGAAAATCATTCTCGTAACTATCTGAACATGACTATGATGTCGTTTATTCTCTTTGAACCATAAAGCTTTGTCACTGGTTGATCAGTGACTGTATGTAACTGAATGTCGCCTAAATCTGTTACACAGCTTGGGCGGTGGGGTAGTCTAGTGGGTAAAGTGTTCGCTTGTTACGCCGAAGGCCCTGGTTCAATTCCCCGCATGAGTACAATGTGCCAAGCCTATTTCTGGTGTCCCTCGCCGTGATATTGCAGGAATATTGCTAAAAGCGGTGTGAAACCACATTCACCTAATCACTCCCTGTTACCTTGCTAACATCTATTAATACGATTGTATATGTGTCTGTTGTTTTCTCTGTTTGTTCTTGACAATGTTTCGCGGACAGCTGGACTGTGGTATATAGTTATATTGATTCATTACGAGGTAATTTTTGATTACTTTGTCATACTCGACTAGTTACACATGTACACTGTTTTGGAATTGGCGAAAAAGAGAAATTACTAAGTGAAGATTTAGCTATATGTATTCGTAGGAAGACACACTATGTAACTATGGTTCTTTCACCTGAAAAGTTGACGACTTCTTACGCCAAACATTCAGCCGACTACCCAGATGGGTGGTCTGAAGACTGGTTTGATAACTCAGCAGCTAGTCTTTGAAGGGCATTTAGAAGTGAAATACATAAGAATGAAGATTTTTATGGATATCAACTTCTTTATTATGAGAACAGAGTGTTAATGATGAAGGAGTAAGTTGTGTTCTCATAATAAAGAAGTTGATATCCATAAAAATCTTCAAACTCAGCAGCTGTGCGCACCTACTACCTGCACACCAAACAGACCACGTAATTTCAAGGAAACTGAAATTTCAACTCTTACGAATGGGGTCAGTATGAGTACAAACATGACATACACTATGTATGTATGTATGTATGTATGTATGTATGTATGTATGTATGTATGTATGTATGTATGTATGTATGTATGTATGTATGTATGTATGTAGGTAGGTAGGTAGGTAGGTAGGTAGGTAGGTAGGTAGGTAGGTAGGTACGGATGGATGGATGGGTGGACGTGCATGCGTGCGTGCGTGCTTGCGTGCATGCGTGCATGCGTATGTGTTTTCATATTTACCACCTTTTGTGAGATATTGTTGTATTATCGTGACCAATGATTGCAAGTTTTGGCTTGAACTTCAGATGAACTTGGACATACGTCATCATTGATCCCAACGTAATCCATTTCAACCGCCTATCAGCAAACAGAAAATCCTCGGTTCGATAGGACCCAGATCAGACTGTAGGCAACCAAATGTGCCCGACACAACCCATTCGATAATGCCCCAGTACTGACTGACAAGCTGTGTATCGCCACCGGCGTGTAGTGGGATAGTAGCTGGGTAATGGGGTAGTGTCGGAAATATATCTATCCCAGACAACGTACGGACGTCATGGAATGTGGACTGTAAACATCTTCTTCCGCTAGGTGGTGCTTTTGTGTTATCGGGTGTCATATTTCTTACCGAATACCAACGTAGATTGTATTAAAAGCAGATTGCTGGGCGCTACAAATGCTAAAATAATGACATGAAATTTCAATTTATTCTCACTGTCATGTGAATCTTCCTGCATTTTCGATCAGTTATAGAGATATAATATTAACGTGTTCTAAATGTTTTGATAAGACAGTCTTATGAATGTTTCAGAATCATTTGTCAGTTAAGATGAAACAATACTGAGTTAAAAACACAATCTTATATTATATACAATCAGTGCAGGACATAACGAACTATAATACATAGTTACTCAAAGACAAGGTAATGATCACAGACAACGTTCTTCATTCAAATAAACAGTCAACTACGTATGCTACGCCCCGTATGGATGACGAAATGGTTCGATACAGACGAAATAATCGAGTATGGAAAGACATTCCAGTGGTTGACTGCTCAAGTCACCTCAAGACATAACCAACTCAAATGGTTCTTCAACGTAACCGTTATAAACGAAGTTCGTAATTGAGATCAGGGAGCCTGCATAGAGAGTGTTCTAGATTATCCCTGCTGAGATGAACTACTGCAACAACAACGTCACGCCCCTTTGGTTAGTAACTGGTTCGACATAGCCGAAATAGTCGAGTATAGGGTAGACATTTGAGATCATGAGCAGCTATACACAAGAGGCAGTCACACACTTACATTTCCCTAACCCAAGTTAAATCGGCTCATAGGCAGACAGGGGTACACGAGACCCATTCTAACCGGACTCCACACGGAGTGGTTTATACCACAAACCTGCTGAACCAGGGCCCACCCTCGAGTCATGCCGGGTGTTGTCATCCTGGTAGCAATATGTGTACACTATATAGTGACAGACTGAGCAGTTGTGTTCATTGAAATGTTTACATGATGCTGTTTATGGGCGACTAAGAGCACTCTCAGTCTCTACTTGTGACACTATACGCCCACATATATTACATGATGCCGACGCCCAAGGCAACCAAGAAAGTAATGTCAGATGCAATGTCGTAAGGTGGTTGGTTGGTTGGTTGGTTGGTCTATTGTTTTACGCCACACTCCATATTCCAGCTATATTGCGGCGGTTGGTAACCAATCGTTTCTGGGCCAGACAATCCAGCGAACAACAGAATGAGAATTGGGATACGATGACATATGTCAACCAAGTCAGCGAACCTGACCACCCGATCCCATTAGTCGTTTCTTACGTCAAGCATAGGTCCCTGAAGACCAATTCTAACCTGGATCGTTACACGTCAGAGGCTTAAAGACATGTTTGTTTAAAAAATAACGATGGTATATTTGTGGAAGGCACTTCAAAAGCGCAGAGAATAGCCGTCCATGTTTGATACACACTTTGTGAAGGCACACGTGGTCTTTAAATATTTCTTACATTAAAATGACATTGTTTATCGACTTTTAAGACGTTGAATAGGTTTTACACATATAAAAACACATGACATGAGAACAACTGGCCAATAACAGAACGTCTGAGTCATTACGTTTGCATTCACCTCTAAGACGGAATAGGGAGTGAGTCGCACCGGTGATTTATGACACCGTCAGTACGGTAGACGTCAAAACTGGGGTTTGCCCATCGCCCTGTTGGTCTGTCTACCCTTGCTCACGGGGATTATAACACACTACTAAACGTCTGAAATCTGCATCTCTTCTGGCTTCCTTCCAGATCAAGCTGAATGCTGTGATGAAACATGAATGCTGTTCAAAGCGCCTTTTAAACCAAACACATTCATCATATTCAGTTCACCATAACAGCAAGGGTGAACTTGTGATCGTAGTGACGTAATTCAAACATCTAAGGGACCGAAGTGGTTATTTTCTTTTTCGCAAACAAAACGATTGTTCCTTTAATGTCATGTTACAAAAATGATTATATGAGAACGTATATAAAACGTTAGAAGAGGAAGGCTTCAGTTCAGGGTGACTGCTGCTAGATCGTCTTGCCAATGTACCACATTGTGAACTGCATCATGAAGGCTGGTAGAAAAATCATAATCTGAAATATGATGCCAAAACGTAGTATGAACTGAATGGCGTTTCTTTCTTTTTGTTTGAGACTAAAGTGACAAAGGTACGGCATTAACATATAACATTAACATTTAACTACACTTGATATACCTCTGACAATACCTTGACATCGAAAATGATGGCTATGTCGAGTACATGTATCTTAGAGCATATTGACCAATAAGCACTGATTAGGGTAATGGAAGTCGAACAACTGGTAGTCTAGACTGCGTAGTTTGTGTACCCCTCTGATAAGGGTAAGTTGGCACGGATCTCACGACCGAAAGCTATGATTACACAATGCCATTTAGAAAGTGGTCAAATGCAACATATGTACGCAGTCTAGACTACCAGTTGTCCGACCTCCATTTAGTGGAAGCCGCGGTGGCTGAGAGGACAAGGCGGTAGACTTTCTGTGCTGGCGATTAGGTGCCTGACTCGGTGCGGGTTCGAATCCCGAACGGGACTCAACCCAAAAAAGTAACAGTATTTGTACTTTACTAAGTGAAATCCCAAATATGACATATGTTGCATTTGACCTCTTTCTACACGGCATTGTGTAATAATATAAGAACTAATCTTAACTTGCATGACCACCCGTAAAAGTGACATGATACTGCTTTTCAAGGATAACAACACCCTTACATGTCGTATAGCAGGATTATTATTTGTGTTGTTTTCGTATGTTTCGCTGCTGTTTTTTCCCCGTTCTGGTCTGTTTCGGCGGATGATAGAGACTGGTTGTTAGATTTCATTATATATCAAGACGATATTATATATTTGTCATATGGCTGTGCAAGTTCTTACCTTTTGCAAATAATGAATGGAAAATGTTGCAGGGCACATGCCGGGTGTGGACATATCAGAGCATAACGGCACTTTTATTGATTATGAATTATTTTGAAATAACATAAAACAGTCGCGGGCACGCTTATGCACGATTCTGGCGCGGCTATGAAATTGATTACCGATAACAAATATGGTTATAAGCAATGCTGCTTCGACGCTGGCTCTGCCTATTTTGTTGTTTTAATACCTGGAGCAGTGTTGACCAATCGCCAGTCCTTCTTCGGAGCTATAAATATACTATAAATGTAGTCTTTTTCAGACTCATGATATTCTCTTTAGAAGTATGCTTCGATTAAAGGGAGATAGTATGTACACCTAGTACATTTAACTTGGTACGAAATCGTTCGTTCAGCTAGGTCGTTTGGAGACATTTTACCAACGCTTCATCTATCGTTATCATTGTGGGATAGGTTTCATGAGCCCTCGGACATTTAGCACCTAAATATTGGTAACATTATCGAGTCAAGTAAAATAGTATTCATTTCCCTGATGTATAGATTTCTTTCATCGACTTTTTAGAATCGATAGTTGAGAATTTTCTCATTGAATAGTGATGACATGTCGATAGGTTGTACTTTAATCAAAATAGTTTACAAACTCTTATTCTGTTTCAGCTGAACAACAAAAACATATTGACCCCCTCGTTACTTTCAATCTCATTTTTATGATTAGTATTCCAAAACGCCATCTGTTATTCGTTTAAAGAAAGGTAAGTTTCGAAGGAATTGCATTAGAGATTACTCGACGGTGAACGAGGATATGGGACATGGTTAGCACCGAGTCAAAGAATATTGGAGGGATTTAAAACATCCGTTTACAGAGAAATAACCGTGATACTCGTATTGGAAAGGCTACTCTCCCTATATATGTTTCTATATTACGAAGAAAAATTGGAACATAAATACGTAAAATGTCATACCTGAGTAGAAGCTTTACAGATTATGTATTGTTTGTGGCGTCATAAACAATGGATGACATGTTATAGTGTCATAAACAATGGATGACATGTTATAGTGTCATAAACAAACAGGAAAGTGAGACCTTATGATTCCACCTGTCCAACCAGCATTGGAAAGATGCACCTGTGAAATCCCGTATGGGTATACACGTACGTACATCCGAGCCAGAATTGGTCTTGAACAACCGACCACGATGATGTCACAATACTCTGCAAGGCATAGTGGTGTTTGTTTAATGATATATCCTGTGAAAGCCTGTTCTGAATGTAGCCCCCTAAAAGAATAGCGACACTATCGAAACTATACTACACGTCGACGAGCATATCAATGAATCGGTTTGGTCGGTCTGCAGAACAAGAGAGTCAACATCTAGTCTTGATAACTGAATTTACTCTCCGAGCTTTCTTTCAAAACGTTTATCTATACTGCAGAAGAAACCTGATTAGACAGTACCGTAGTTATCAGGTGAAATGACCTTTGGTCAATGTATTTATCTGACATTTTAACTGATGACGTGAAACCACGCGGAACTCTAGCAACCACAACGCGGTGTAGCAAAACAGGACGCTATGTGATGTCTGTGATGAATAAATGACATATACACAAACTGTTAATTACATCTGACACAATTGTATCTCATGCAATGTTTTTGTCATATGTTCTATAAGGTATTTACGGTAAATAGTTCATGCACTACGAGAATCTTCCAAGTTGGAAAGGCTTTTCGTGGTCAGACCTGTGACTCTAAGCCCGCCTCGTTTGAACATGGCTAAATTGTGTCTCCTGGGATTAATGGTGCTTATGATGGTGAGTAAAAGTAGCGTTCAATAACACTGGCTTTCTTTCGTATAAGGCAGTATAGCTCTGTTTCGCACTACCAGTCTGTATACAAAACTATATACTATATGCTATATATATAAACAAAAATACACAAGAGTACTCGAGCTTTCTACAATGCCGATTCCAAACAGGCCAATTTCGTATGTTGCGGAAGAGGCCGGATCCGGCGATGCACATTGCCAGGATTGACGATTGAATCTGACAAACGTACATTTTAAATCCCAGGTTACTCCACCGCTAACGAACTGACTGGAAAGTACAATAGTTCACGTCTCTATACTACAATCACATGTATTTAGCTGATTCCTATTGTGCACATAGACTTATAAAATCAAATTTGTAGGATCAGCATTTATACATTAATATCATATGTAAGGAGGTTGCCTCACTCGGATTATTTTCTACTGATACAAGATTGATACTGTACCGGGGACCGGCAAGATTGCTGTCAAGGTCACCAGGTTCCTTAACCCAAGTGGACGAGACAAGATCAACGTGTGCTGTGATGGTCTGAATCTGCCCACCGAGTGTCCAACTGGTTTCTGTGACAACAGCTTCTTTCTGTGTGGTTCCAGTGCTGCCAAGTAAGTATGCCAGATATACTGATACTGTGGACGTTTCCGGGTGTTACTTCACTTATCAAAAACCAGTAGGTTTTCCATTACATCACAGACAATAATACACTGTGAGTGCGTTTGGTTTTACGCCAGCAACATTCCAGGATCATCGCTGTATGGGACAACAGAAAAGAGCTTGTCCAGGTTTATACACCTTGGGCATCGAATCCAGGCCTTTGGTCTAGGAGCGAACTAACGCTGAACCAATGGGCTACACCACCGCATAATGAATCATGGAACCATCATAATGAATCATAATTATTTCGGTACATGTGCAGGCAGATATAGGAGTTGATTTAGATATCTAGCATTTGCACAACAGATAAAGTGATTAACATGCAAAATTAATATCGCTGGCATTAGAGTTTCTGAAAGTAATTGAAGGATATGAGAATACATTTGTCCACATGTAAATTACATGATAAAGTGCGTAAGTAGTGTTTGCGCCGCGTTTGTGATATTCCAGCAATATCACGGCGGTTGCACAAGATAAGGGCAGAATCACACACTGTACCAATATAGTGGTGCTTGTGATGGTGAGTAGAAGCATTGTTCAATAACACTGGCTTGCTTGCCTTTGTATAAGATAGTATAGCCCTATTCCGCACTACCTGTCTGTATGCAGAACTATATGTTATATACTATAAAAATA
The DNA here is from genome assembly GCF_037392515.1 of Haliotis asinina. Lineage (NCBI taxonomy): Eukaryota > Metazoa > Mollusca > Gastropoda > Lepetellida > Haliotidae > Haliotis > Haliotis asinina. Next base: position 48,684,880 of record NC_090286.1, read on the forward strand.
AACAAAAATACACAAGAGTACTCGAGCTTTCTAAAATGCCGATTCCAAACAGGCCAATTCCGTGTGTTGCGTAAGAGACCGGATCCGGCGACGCACATTGCCCGGATCGGCGATGGTATATATTCAAACCTTAGGGGAAACCCGCTTTTGTTATATTCCAGCAAAATCACGGCAATTGCACACGATATGGGCTGTACCAATACAGGGCATCGAACCTGATGGTTCCAGACGTGACGAGCGAACGCTTTCATCACTAGGCTACCCCCACCGCCCGATTGGCTATGAAGCCTATATCTATCACAATTATATCATGAGATGCAATAATATACCAATTACCCCACGTGTGTGCGAGTGAAACATACAAGTTTATGGATGACATTTATTTATTGTATAGACGTTTCGATGTAGGTTCTTACATTATTATCAAGCTGTGTGTGTGAGCGATAGAAATGATAACGTGACTATTCCAGTATTGAAAGCATCACAGATTGCGACTACGGGAGCCACCTGTTTGACGGCCAGAAGGACCAGAACAGCAACAACTTCTCTGACGACGTCTCATTGTTCCCCTTCGATACCTGGAAGGTAGGGGAAGGGTTTCGGGTTGATTTAATTTTAGTTACCATTTATGACAAAACCAAAGAAATAGGCCCTTGTTGTAAGAGGTGATCTACTACAGATCGGACAGTCAGGCGATGCGAAGTTCTTGTGCTGTCAGTCACTAAATTGTCTGACCCAGACAGCTGCCATACAAATGCATATAGCGTAAATAACAAAGATCAATAATTATTTCACTGAAACCTGTCTCTAAGAATTAACCTTGTCGTTTACTGGGGATGACAGTGCGTATCCACAAGAACCACGGTGACAATGACAACATATCGTTAATCCAGACGTTAGCATTCTCTCTGAACTTGCCCGGAGTAATAAATGTCCGGATAAACGAAACTCCAAAATGACTTAACGACAGCTCGGAGTATTCACCCGGATCGCGCTGTCTTTCGGATTCACGGTGATCGGGCTGTGCACGTATGTCCCAATCTAAAGAAAATCCGGACGACCATTATTCTTCAGCAACGCATGCTAATGGCTCTATGGGCTAAAATTACACCATGTTATCGATCGTAAACCGATATTAGCGTAATGTTAATCTCTGGATTGCCTGGACCAGATTCGATCGCTTACAGACGTGATATAGATATGAAATATAGCTGGGAAAACTGTAAACAGAAATAATGTCATACCTAGCTCCGAACAGTACATGTATTATGGATGCTAGCATGTTCTTCTCCAGCATGAATTCCATCAACCACATGGAACAATGTGTGAAGCCCATTTCGGCTGCCGCTTGTCGCGTTAGTGCTGAAATATGGCATTTCCTCACAACATTTACTAAATCAAACAATCATCATGAACCATCAGTGCGGCAATAATATACTGTTCAGCTTGGAATACATCGCCACCATAGCTAACTCTAACGTGTGTGCGCGCTACAGTTAACCGCTTTTGAATTGAGCACTATGTAACATGTGCACAGACTGTCACAGATCGACGAATAAATAGATAACAGTTCTGTGGGGAAGTTCTCAGTATAGATCAATAATGTACAACAGCCAGTCCCTGCTATTGTGAAATGGCTGGTGATTGTTTCAGGGCAGCGTGAACCTCGGCATTAACGTCACCGATCTCGACACAGACGGCGTGATGCCCATTGACAGCTTCTCCGTCAACTTCACATCCACAGTGTTCCCTTCCGCTAATACTGCAACCTATAGAACCCTTGACCTAACGGGTGACAGGCCCATCAACCCTACCAGGTAGTTTGGTCTCCACTATACCTACTCAATAGCACTGGCAGACACCCTCGACATGCAAAACACTAAAATAATCAACAACACTGACATATACAGGCCAGAGCGCATTAAAAGGATAAATTGAACCAAACTATTTCTAAGTGCAGTGCATTTGATATTCGTACTGGATCTTGATTCATTTCTTTCCTTCACAATGCTATTTGATTTCGACTTTCAACCATTCATTTATATAAGCAAGTCATTAAAATACATCCTTTCGTTAATTTAGATCATCTACATGATACAAGCACTCAATAACAATTCACTAAGTCAGTTTATTCTCTCATCATCTCCATTAACCTACGTTTGGTGCATCCCCCTTTACTTAGAAGACTGAATCTGGGTTCTATTATCCAGGATAATTGTAAACAATGGAATCTGGACCAGACAATCCAGTGATCAACAACATGAGCAAACCTACATTTGGTGCATCCCCCTTTACTTAGAAGAGTGAATCTGGGTTCTATTATCCTGGATAACTGTAAATAATGGAATCTGGACCAGACAATCCAGTGATCAACAACATGAGCAAACCTACGTTTGGTGCATCCCCCTTTACTTAGAAGACTGAATCTGAGTTCTATTATCCAGGATAATTGTAAATAATGGAATCTGGACCAGACAATCCAGTGATCAACAACATGAGCAAACCTACGTTTGGTGCATCCCCGTTTACTTAGAAGACTGAATCTGAGTTCTATTATCCAGGATAATTGTAAATAATGGAATCTGGACCAGACAATCCAGTGATCAACAACATGAGCAAACCTACGTTTGGTGCATCCCCCCTTTACTTAGAAGACTGAATCTGAGTTCTATTATCCAGGATAATTGTAAATAATGGAATCTGGACCAGACAATCCAGTGATCAACAACATGAGCAAACCTACGTTTGGTGCATCCCCCTTTACTTAGAAGACTGAATCTGAGTTCTATTATCCAGGATAATTGTAAATAATGGAATCTGGACCAGACAATCCAGTGATCAACAACATGAGCATCGATCCACACCTGGGATACGATGACAGGTCAGCGAACCTGACCAACCGATCCACATTACGTGGGCAGTCCTGGAATAATTAAGCAGTTCGTGACGTTAAAGGTCCTATACATTGTCCAAACCAATTCATGTGTCGTGATACTGCTGACATGTTCTAAATGAAACGCTCCCCATTCAGAAATAACGGACTCTTTGTTTCAGCTTACGAGTGTCCATGACGGTGTATTGTGACAGATACTACTTCGGGGAAGACTGCTCCAAACGTTGTGTTCCGCAGGAGAACTGTAACGGCCACTACGGGTGTGACAGCAGTGGGAACATTGTGTGCAGACAGGGATGGACTGGAACACAGTGTCGTCAGTCTGTAGCTGGGTCTGTCACAGACTGCGATGTGTATGATGGTACTGATAACAATAGGACATAAACTTCTGTCTTAGAGGAAACTATAGCATATTTTTTCTGGTAACTTGTATATGCAAACTTAAAACAGTAAGCCCTTTTAAATGATACGGTGCCTGTATGTGCTTATTATTTCGCGACGTGAGTCTTTTTTCCCCTCTCATTTTATGCACTTTGAGCATGCACCTTGTAGATGAATATGTGCGCTTTATAGATACTCATTATTATTATGGCAGTCAAAATATGAAGGTAGCGTCAGGTGAGTTTTGCTGGGATATTGCTGAGTGCGGCGTTACACAATAAACAAACAAAAAACATCTTTCAAGAAGAGTTCAGCTTCATTGTTCACCGCCTCCTTTCGGAATCGTCTACATCTGCCCAAAACACTGCCATACAGCAAAAACACAACCTATATTGCAGTCATTATCGGTATAAATGCAATGCCACAAAGATAATGCGTACGGTACACATGAAGGTGGATAAAGGCAAACGCACTCTGCTGTTTGGGCAATCTCGCAATATCTAACGACGTACTATGGCGTACCCATTCTCGGATTTTAAAACCCACTAACATCTTACGCAATACTTACTCCCCTACCACGTAAATTTTGAAAAGCTATGTTAAAGAAATTTCCTTTTCCTGTACAGGCCTGGCCAGAACGTCCTGGGCGGGGAATGTCATGTGCAACTCTACACAAGCCATCACCTTATACATTGCAAGTCAAGACAAATATGGCGGAGTGTCAGGGTCATTGAAAACTCAAGGGGAGGTAATGCAGATTGGAGGGAGTTTCAACATCACCACAAAGAAACTCATGCTAAATGTCAACAAAGACAATACAAGTAATGTTGATATACAGGTGCTTGCCACGAGGGAAAATGACACCAGGCTGTCCGGGACTGTTTACAGAGAGAATGAAACATGCAAAATGGAACTCCTCCAGTCCACCGGTAAATATGTTTTGGATCATGTAACGTTCACAGTAGATGATTATTTTCTATTTAAGCATAAATGGCACTGCTATAAACCCGCCGGTAACAACTTCACTTGATTGTAGGCAATTTTGTTGTTTGTATGCAAAACCATTATAGAACGATTTCGTAAAACGAACGATGATGAATTTAACAAGGTCGCCTCGGCAACCATTTTTAATTCATCAATTTATCCTTTACTGTCGCATTCAAGAGTGTTGGTTGTCAAGTTAAATGTAAACTGCATGATCGGTATGGAGCATTATGTCATTTTACGAGCATTTTATAACTTAAGTATAACTTGTCTTCTTCGCTAGGCTCGTTCGATGCGTGTGGACAGGGGACCTGCATACGCTATGGGCGGAAGCTGGACAACTTCTACTGCTGCTGTGATGACGGTATGTCATTGACGACGATGTGTAACGCATGTACTGTATGTGTAAAGTCTTCACATTTAACGAGGTGTTATTCGTGAAAAGGTGGTACGTTACATCCTTATAATATCACGTACCCGTGAAGATCTCGGTTATAACTGATCTTCAGTAACCCATGCTTGTAGTAAGAGGCGAATAGCTGGAATGTTGCAAATTGCAGCATGAAACTAAACTCACTCACACATTCAGTAGTATATCACGACAGCCTTGAGTATATCACGACAGCCTTGACTGGAATAGGTTCCGGTTTCGCAATTACAAATCAATATCTATAAACGTCAGAGGCTTGTCACGACAAGGTCAGCGTGTTTTACAAGAGGTCCATTCTCTCCTCATAGGCAAAACGGCATCCAGCTGTGAAGCACCAGCGACAACGACGTTGACTACATCATCTACAGAAATGACGTCACAAACTACAAGGTCGACCGTCAGCGCAGCTAACACATCGTTACCTCCACCATTTTCCGACATTGCGACTTCTACTGATACAACTACATCGAATGTTAATATTACTGAAGCAACTACATTGACTTCTAATGATACTGAAGGAACTACGCCGATTTTTACGAACGCATCCACTTCAGATTCTTCTCCTTCGCCTTCGACTACAACTGATTCAACTACAAATCTAACGACATCAGCAATGTCCTCCTTCATCACACATGCAGGTATTGTCTTTTAATGTTGTAACGTACATTGTACGAATTCTCGAAACATTCGTAGCCCTACGAATTTCTTTAACCCATTCTAAACACATCACGATGAAAGTTAAGAATTCTTGATCTTGACTACGAACGTTTCGAGAATATGGGCCAAGGGGCTCCTTTCACGATAGTTAGCCTTGCTCCCCATTCTTTAATACTGCACTGAGGTTACCTGAGTGGTTTACGATCACCTTACTGCTTTGTGAACGGGGGCCCAGGTTCCCATCCGCAAAACGTTCGTAGCGCTACGACAGCCGTAATCTTATGACAAACCATAGAGTTACGACAGGTCGTAGCGATACGAACGCTTTGTGGGTCGGGAAGCATCACAAATTTCATAAGCATGATGAATGTGTAGTCTTAAGAATCAAAAAGTGTCTCTTTTAACGCCTTGATTAAATCAACGCTTAACCTAGGCATGTAGTTATCAATTGTCAGTCATGAGCTATACAAGATTACCTGATAGCATAAGTTGTTTACATCATTACATTGTTTACTTTACGCATATTATGGAGAAGACGTGACACTGTTATATAATCATCCATGTCTGCTTTGTTTGTTTTTAGACTACTAATCCACTGTTTTTCTTTTATTCCCTGACAAGTCATGTCATTTCCGTCACTTTCATCACCTTTTGCCATCGTCACATAAGTCAGTTCCGTCACTTCCATCACCCTTAGTCATCGTCACATAAGTCACTTCCGTCACCTTCATCACCTTTAGTCATCGTCACATAAGTTACTTCCGTCACCATCACAATGATGTCTTCATTTGCATTGTATATTTTATGTTTCACTAATCGTGTATTTTCCATAATGTTTTGCTGATATACAGTGGAAGAATCATCATTAAATCATTACACATTAAGGGAAATTTGCTTATACCTGTTTTTCTTGCTTTAATAGACCGGGTACCCACACTGGATTATGTGCTGCTGTGACAGTTATTATACTATTGGTTGCGGCGTAAAATAAACACTTATTCATTTCTGGTTAAAGTTGTGAGTAGGCTACTCGATACTGTTACTAAATCGCCGTTTTCTAAACTCACACTAATGATGACATAGCATAAATCATAGCACTGTTTTCTGCGAGACGTTTTGTTTTACTTTGCAGATGTATTGGCAACAGAAATGGTGAAGTCCTGGGCGTTTGATCACGACGTTAGGAGAATAAAGATTTGAATTAATTGTGTTCCGTGTTTACTGAAGATGTTCCTCTCACTGCGAGTAAAACATAAGTAAATGTTGCTCTCCATTGACTATTTATTTTCATTCTGCTATTTAACATACCCTAGACCCATGCATGTTGAGTTCGATGCTAAGTAGGTAGGCGTCTACAACTAGACGGAACTGATGGGGTAAAGCGTTCGCTCGTCACACTGAAGACTTCAGTTCGATTCCAGCATACAGGCACAGTGAGTGAAGCGTATATCTGGTATCCCCCGCCAAGATAACATAGCTCCAGATACTTTTTCAGGCAACTGGGTACTAGTATTTACCCCAATGTCTGTTTATGTAGGAGTATTGAATTTTTTTAGGAGTAACTAGCATTTTGTATACTTCCACTAGTTTAAAGAATTGAGTATTTTCACAGTGTCTATTCCTTCTTGGGTAATTAACACTTCTAAATATGTACATATAAATGCTTCTCAACTGACTGAAGTTTTTAGTAATTCTTATATTCCGAAATAGTTGGCAGCCATTTTGAACAGGCAACATGGAAGTCACGTGACTACTACAGTCAACTCCAGACAGTGGTTACGGCTATAATAGTGTATGTATATATAGGCATAAGTTAACATTTACTAACCCTGTTGTAAAGTTCGGGCTCCATGACGAATTCTCATACGCAAGCCAATTTATTTCATTGAGAAAAGTACGCAGAGTATTATAGACCTATTGGGTTTTAAGTAATTGTGTTTATTGCATTTCCAGATTTGTAATTAGTTGAGTAAATTATACGCAAATACGCGCCTTATCTGAAGGTCCGCCATGATATTGCTGGAATTGTGGCTGAACCATACTCACTCACTCACTCACTACAATTAGCCGTACATTCATATGGTTTGAAGGCAGGTCTTACGAAAAACATCAAAGTTTTTTCAACTTTTTTGTGTGTGTGCGTGTCAGAAGTGACGGGAAACTAATATCAATTCTTGTTCCCTAAATAAACTATTGGTTACACCATAATTTGCCTACCTCTGGATGAAACGTGCGATTTGGTCAGTATGAAACATCGAAACAAACACAACCCAGACAGCCATACAAACACTGATTGGTGATTATAGGTCAGCAGATGTTTTTTATCGACCAACGTTCGTGCCGCATCAACAAATACAAACGTCAATGCTGTCTCTATTTTCCAAAAGTAACATTGAAAATCACATGAATCGATAGCTGAAATATGCATATTGAGTCAACAATTGCCATTTTGAGTCGACAATTATGCGCTCAAAGTTGTTTGATTCTTAAAATTCTTCTCTGTTCATATGAAAGGAATATGGAATTTAACCACCTGGGTCATATCGGCCTTAGCCAATGTTACCCTAGAGTGATATCAACCTAGGCCTAGGATGTTGAGTGTTATCAACGTACACCTAAGAGTGATATCGCCCTAGACCTAAGTCATTATAGAGCGATATCATCATAGACCTAAGTCATATTTTAGCGATATCAGAATAGGCTAAGTCTTTCTGGAATGATATCAATATGCGCCTTGGCCTAAGTCATTCTAGAGCGATATCAGGATATCGTCATTCTGTAGTGATGTCAGCCTAGGAGTAAGTCATTCTAGAGCGATATCAGGATATCGTCATTCTGTAGTGATGTCAGCCTAGGAGTAAGTCATTCTAGAGCGATATCAGTCTCCACCCAAGTCATTCTGTAGTGATGTCAGCCTAGGAGTAAGTCATTCTAGTGCGATATCAGTCTCCACCCAAGTCATTCTGTAGTGATGTCAGCCTAGGAGTAAGTCATTCTAGAGCGATATCAGGATATCAGTCTCCACCCAAGTCATTCTGTAGTGATGTCAGCCTAGGAGTAAGTCATTCTAGAGCGATATCAGGATATCAGTCTCCACCCAAGTCATTCTGCAGTGATGTCAGCCTAGGAGTAAGTCATTCTAGAGCGATATCAGGATATCAGTCTCCACCCAAGTCATTCTGCAGTGATGTCAGCCTAGGAGTAAGTCATTCTAGAGCGATATACGTCTCCACCCAAGTCATTCTGTAGTGATGTCAGCCTAGGAGTAAGTCATTGTAGGGCGATATCAGTCTCCACCCAAGTCATTCTGTAGTGATGTCAGCCTAGGAGTAAGTCATTCTAGAGCGATATCAGTCTCCACCCAAGTCATTCTGTAGTGATGTCAGCCTAGGAGTAAGTCATTCTAGAGCGATATCAGGATATCAGTCTCCACCCAAGTCATTCTGTAGTGATGTCAGCCTAGGAGTAAGTCATTCTAGAGCGATATCAGGATATCAGTCTCCACCCAAGTCATTCTGTAGTGATGTCAGCCTAGGAGTAAGTCATTCTAGAGCGATATACGTCTCCACCCAAGTCATTCTGTAGTGATGTCAGCCTAGGAGTAAGTCATTCTAGAGCGATATCAGTCTCCACCCAAGTCATTCTGTAGTGATGTCAGCCTAGGAGTAAGTCATTCTAGAGCGATATACGTCTCCATCCAAGTCATTCTGTAGTGATGTCAGCCTAGGAGTAAGTCATTCTAGAGCGATATACGTCTCCATCCAAGTCATTCTGTAGTGATGTCAGACTAGGCCTTAGACGCCAAATTTGATATCAGCCTAGGCTTAAACCATTCTGGAACGATATCTGCCTAAGTCATTCTAGAGTGATATCAACATAGACCCAAATCATTCTAGAGCGATATCAGAACATGCCTAAGTCACCTAAGTTATACAGATTAAGATAGTAATGAAGCAGAGAGGGTTCAGTTGATGCTGGCACAGTCAGGCCGGTAAGGCTCATCATCAGCTCCGGACCCTTGCCCCCTCTTCACGCAGTCCCGACAGCGAATGGGACTTCTCACAGGAAGCGCTGCCTAGTCAAACCCACCAAGTACCTTTCGGAGATTCGATTATGTAAATAGCATACGATGACATGCACCAATCAAATCAGTGAGCTTAATCTTCCCTCATGATAGTGCAGACACATTGTGCCCATGTGTGGAATCGAACCTCGGCCTCAGACGTGACAAGCAAACTCTTCAACCATCAGGCTACCAACCGCCCTGAGTGAAATGAGACCAACACCGGTTGTAAGTGACAGTTCTAACATTTATTTACAAGCTTTAAGCATTGAAATAAATAAAACAAGTGAAACAGGACTTCATAAGCCTTTCTGTTATAATCATGCAACAATCATAGTTCATTTTCTTGTACAAAAATAAAATCTATTCACATGCCAATAAAAAGTGCCCAACGTTACAGAGGGGTCTTGTGACCACTATAATTAGCACAGTAGCTAGTTAAGTCAGTAATAAATGACATTACTACATTTCAACAATAACTCCATACTCATCCAAAACATTACATCTCCATTACATCACCATGTATTCCCTGGACCCATATATCACCATACACATCCTGGACCCATCCATCACCACAGCATCCTGTCTAAAATGACATCACACAGAACCTCTCTGTGGCTCACCCTCTCTCTGTAATGATCTGGAAGTCGAAGAAATTCCTCTTCATGAGTGAGTTTTATGCTGCACTCAACAATATTAAAGCTATATGGTGCAATCTGAAAATAACTGACTCTGGACCGGACAATCCAGTGATCAACAGCATGTGCATCGATCTACGCAACTGGGATAAGATGACATGTCTCAACCAAGTCAGCGAAGCTCTTACAATAACCATCAAACTGAGTAGTCATTATTTGCACCAGGACATGAAGAATCCAATACTCACAGGTAGTGATGTATAATTTCAATGAAATTTATTCTAAAACTCCATTTCAATTAAGCGTCCTCAGGCTGAGACACATAATTGACTCACACGGCTGTTATATATACTCATGGAAACAAATCAAGGAACACATGAAAGCAGTGCTCCTCTATTCTCTTCCAGGTTTCTTCACAAGGTATGTATTGCTGTGTGAGTGAGATTCTGAGACAGCGTAAGGAACACTTGTAGTTTCATGTGTTCCTGAACTTATTTGTATGGGTACATTTACTATCATCTGTCAAATAGATATTTTCAGAGTCAACAAAGAAAGGAGTCCAATATCTGTAAAACCATGGGGTAACGAACAGTTGACATTGCCCTTTAATTCAGTCATAAATAATCAGTGAAATCTGAGAAGGTGTCCATTCAAACCAGAAGGTACGGTGTCACATGGGCTCAGGGAACGTTATAGATATTTAAAATACCAGAACCCACGCAAATCGTTAAGAACCACGAAACTATTCAATATTTTAAGCATTATATGGATCATAATATGAACTATTAAATACTTTAATACTGATAATTTGGGTGATCCTTAACATTTTTTGTTGAGTACATGTCCTTCCATTCTCTTCCCACAGAGGTTACTCCTGTCATATCCTCCTACATACCCTCTGTTCTAATACGACCCTTTCATGGTGCGAGTGTTCAAGACCTGCGATTGGAGTAGTTCAGATTTAGTTGTGCAATCAGAGACGTTTCAAGAGTGATCATTCACAAGATCTCGGTAATTTCTGAATGCATCGGGAAAACTTGCCAATACCAGTTTTTGTTTCTACAAACACATCCTGGCGATTGATCCCTGCACTCTCTAGTGCCAGTTTCTGATTTTCAGTTAAACATGAAATACTGAATCTTTCCTTCGCATGTTGATGAACCAAATCAATAGGGGCCACCATATTGGAGCTAAGTCTTTTTAACATGTTTTCTGATCGGATAGCAACAAGGGAGATAATTCCTGTTGCGATTTTTTGCAGCAAGGGGACTTCTCGATGTCCAGGAAATATCTCCATATTAGAACAGAGGTTACCTAGGAAGACATGACAGGAGTAACCTCTGTGGGAAGAGAATGATGTCCTTCTAGAATGGAGAATAATACATTGAACAATCCAGAATGTAATTACTCAAGCCATTCGTGTCACCATCTGTATCTTCCATAGCCAACTTTCACATTGTACAGCTTATGTACAAAAACCCATCGAAAATCTTGCTAAACAAATACTATGAATAATACAGAGGCAACAAACAATCTCTGAATAAATTCAGTCAAAAGCTTTTAAAACAGAAATATGGAAATGTGGATTAGCATTTAACTACATATTAAGGAAAAACTTAATTTAAGAATGGTTGTGAAAATAGCTGGTATGTGTATTTAAAATGACAATTCTTTAGTCATAACAGTTTATATATACAGAATCTGCCTGGATTGGCAGATTTTAAATTATGGCATCTATTAATACATGAAATATTTTATTCTTTCAGAATCACCCCTTATAATATAGTCTTATCTACATTTCACAAGTAATACAAAGTACAGTTAAATAATGTTTTGAAAAGTTATTCATGTACGGATGAAAAGTTCAATCGTCTACCAATGCACATGTAATACTTTAATACCAGTGTGACTCGATTTTGATGGACTTCATACGGTCATATCACTAGTCTCGTTCTAAATACTTAACACCATCATGGCCTTTATGTATAATAGATGGTTTGCAAAACCAATGGGAACAAAAATCTTTTTAAAGAAATATATGAACTTTTCACAAGTATCTATGAGAGGTGTCCTACAAGGAGAGTCCATGCAACATTATTTATTGCTGTTGAGTAGAAAGTATCAATAATGGAAAATCAATTCTCCTCCACTTTGGAGACAGCAGGAACATATTTACATAAATCAGAACCATAAAGTTAAGTTCACACAGGTATTGATAGTTTTCGAACTAACTAAACTGTAACCAATAAAAGTTAATTGCCACGTCAGCACAATGTACATCCCTATGTATATACTTTGGATCATTAGCGCAGACCATGTTAATCTCAACATTTAGATGATTTATCCTGAGCTGGAAATATGCATATAATGGGAATACACTCAATAATTTGAAATAATCTTCCATGTTGATTTCAAAGTAGATACACTTGATGAATAACAACTTCCTTAATATGCAACTCAACAGAAGTGAAGGACTGAAATGAGAGTGAGTGAGTTGTGTTTTAACAATAATCCAGGAATATGACCAGAAATGGACTTCACACACTGTACCCACATCTGGAATAGCATCCGTGTCTTTGGTGTAACAAGAAAATGCCCTTGGCATCATGGTACCCACCGCCTCACTATTGTAATATGGACAAACTAATTGATTCCTAACTTCTTTTGAGTAGTATATATACTACAGCAACAATACCATATAGATCCCAACACTGTACTTCAGCTCAAACACTGCTGCTCAGACTAAAAGGGTTCATCGGAATACATGATTCTTCTATATAGTTATGGTTATAAGCACATCTCCAGTTAGAAAGAGCCACTGATGCCCCTTAACAATAACGGAGAAATCTATTATCTACAGATAATTAAATCTGAATACCATTGTTGAAAACAGAAATCAATGTCAAGTTAGAAATACAAAAATAAATTCATTGTCAGTTGGATGATTTCTTAGGAATGCCATACAGTATTTCTCATCTATTTCACTGGAATTCTCCAAATCTCCTTGAAAGTTCATCTGTTTGACTAATACTACGCCTGGGACCAACCATTTGCTTTTCAGGGGGGAGTCTGGGGTGTTATTGAAAAGTTAACCCATCACACAAAAATGCTGAAAAAAATGCGTTACACTTCAGAATGCTGAAAAAAGTTATTGTCAGACACACATAAAACACTGTTACCAGATTTTAAAACATTTGTGTCTTCATATAACATGCTTCAGCTCGTAGTTTTAATCAAATAAATATCTGAAAACGTAAGTACATAGTTTCAATACTAACTCCTTGATACCCCAACAGCATCAAATGGTTGGTCCCTTATAAGAACTCACAAAAGTGAGTGAAGGTTTGATACTGCTTGCACATCAACTCTACTACTATAAAGCATGCAGTGCACTTATATTAAAAAAAACCAACATAATAAATAGCCTCAAATCCATTATAACTTTAAATAAAAATCTAAAAAACATTTACCATGTCCTTAAATACTTTTTCTTCAACTAAGCACTTTAATATTGAACATCATGGAATTCACATCCTATGACAACCTTCACTTGTAGCAAGGTGTCAAATCTAAAAAGTCCCTATCACAAATGTAAATCTTAGACATTTCATGGATCCAATGTCATTACAACCATCTGCAACAATGACAATCATCCATTGTTACATCTTCAAGTTCCTGAAAGCATTTCATTCATATTTGATAAAAATACCAAGCTTACACAACAACTGGTGACTACATCACTCTCTATACCTGTACTGATATTTATAACATCTGCACAAAAGAAACCGTGGTAGTTTTCAGGAAAACATACTAAATCCCTGAACATTCCTGACTCTAGAGATAGCTGCTGAGAAGTCCAAAGGAAATCACATCCAAACCATGAATTACCTGGCCGAACATCACTGGCCTGGCAGCTGCATCTCAAGCACGACTTGATTCAGATGGTAAAGTATTCACCCATGCCTTCTTCACCTCTCCTCCTTACATCCACTTGGTCTGGTATCGGTGACCATTGAGGAAGTGGTCTGGTATCGGTGACCATTGAGGAAGTGGTCTGGCATTAGGGACCAATGAGGAAGTGTTTGCATCTTCTTACACAATGTATCCTACATCGTTCCTGAATTCTCTGCGTATTATCGGAAGATGGTTATTCAAAAAAAAAAAAATCAAATCCCAAAATGCGTCTATTATAAGTGGAATGCAGATGAATGAAGGAAGATTATGCAAGATATATCTGTCACTCACTCAGTAAGACCTGAGGAATGTTCACCATAATCCTCCTATACTATAGCACTAACACTTTTTCAATACAAGGTCTTGTCATATCACTATCTTCACAATACATCGCACAAGCACATGCTCAGTACCTGGTCTGTACACACTGTACAAGCAGAGTGTTCAGAGTGTGATCTGTCTTTCCATGGTCTGTGCACAGTACAAATATTCAATGCATCATCTGATATTCTAATCTGTACAAACCTAATCTGTACCTGTCCTGTACAATTTCTTCTTCCACTGTCTGTACACTGTACAAAAGTACACGATCAGTACACTGCACAAGCACCTGTTCAGTACACATCTCCTCTCCCACTGTCTGTACACTGTACAAAAGTACATGGTCGGTTCATTATATCAGCACCTGCTCAGTACATGTCTGTTCCCTCACTGTCTGCACACTGTACAAAGTACATGATCGGTACACTACACCAGCGCCTACTGGTGCATGTTCTGATCCTGTCCTGCCGTCTGCAGACACTCCACATGTTTATAGATCTTGAGGGCAGGACCTAGCTTGATTGACAGACCTGTTAACACATCACTCCTTTTCATCAGGAGCAAAGACTTGCCGTCAATCTCCTGAAGCAAAAAAAACCCAAGTGTTATGTGGTGAGTGAGTGACCTTAGTTTCATGCCACTCTTGGCAATATTCCTGCAATATCATGACACAAAACATTAGAAATGGGCTTTACACTCTGTACCGATGTAGGGAATCAAACCCAGGTCTTCAGTGTGGTAAGGAAACTCTTTAAGCACTTGTCTACCCTACCGCCTGAGATTATGAGTGATGTCTGACACAATCACTATGAACAATGTAGCTGTATTATAATGATGGGTTTCTTCCCATGTTTTGTATGAAACAATGAGTGACTTTAGGTTTATGCAGCACTCAGCGATATTCCAGCTGGCTGTAAATAATGAAGTGTGTACCAGACGATCCACTGATCAACAGCATGATCATCGATCTGCACAATTGGGAACTGATGACATGACAACCAATCAGCTAACCTCACCACCTGATCACAACAGTAGTGGTGAAACCCAAAAGATGTTTAGAGGTCAAAAACCAGTAGGTCATATCTTAGTCAAGGGAAGTAACTGTGGACAGTGAAATGCAAATGCGCAAGTCCAGGGGCTACTTGTGTGCCAATCGGACGTGGTGCCAATCAATGTGTGCTGAAGGCATGTATCTTTAACACAGCATTATTGGACTGCAACTTTCCCCTTCATTTCCCAAATATTTTTTAAAACAACTAAATTTTTGGATCTGTTCCTGTCATTTCTTAGAGTCTTTAAACTCTAGCCAAATCATTACATCTGCTTTGGGGACCTAAGCCCAGATCAAATGCCCCTACCTGTTCTCGAAATGCCTCCGCCTGTGCCTCGAAGCCGACAGATATAAAAAAGAGGACCACTTCGTCTATTGTCCAGTCTGAGGCATCAGGATACACACTGTCAACTAAACATGGCTCTTTTGGAAGCGGCGCTGTGGATTTCTTCACTGGTTTTGCCTCCTCCTTAAAGTAGCTGAGAAGAAACAAACCATTCACATGTCTTCAGCTTAACAATATAAATCCTCGCAGAACTGTTTTACTCAAAATACCAGAACACAAAGTATATTTCCGATATGTATTATTTGACAAGAATATTGCAGTGTGCCAGTAATATATGCAGGCTTGAATGAATACATAAACTGTACATTACCACATCTGGACCAGACAATCCTGTTACTGACAAAGCAAGCCACACACCAAGTCTTTAGGTATAATACCACATATCCAGGTATTCTCTATGGAGCAGACAGTGAGCTGCATATCACCACACTGATTATTGCAGACTCTTATAATAAGGTTCACATGTTGCAACATTGTAAAATTAGTAATATGTAGTAACACTGTTATTCGTCACATGATTGATATTAATCATATGTAGTAACTTTGTCATATTACGTGTTGCAACATTGTTGCAAGATTTGTAAATACTGGCCACATATAGCAACATTGTCAGATTAGTCACATAGCAACACTGTGATACATCTACCATGTTGCAACATTGTTATATATCTTATGTGATGCACGATTGTAATATTGGCCACATAGAGCAACATTGTCACATTAGTCACATAATAACACTGTGATACATCTGCCATGTTACAACATTGTCATACTGGTCACATACAATGTATTATAAAACTGTAACATTTGTCATAATGTACAGTAATGTCATTTGCTACAACACTGCAATATCAGTGATATACTACAACAATCTTGTAATAGTACTAGTAACAAAATCAAAAGGAGACAAGAAGCTACAAGTGACATAACCTGGCTGTCAGTGAGCGGTCGAAAAGGAACTGTCTGTGACCTACTTTGCGTAACATACAGTTATCACCCTTGAACCAGCTAACTGATAGGAAGGTATAAGTTTCACAACAGCAGCAGAACACCAATACAATCATAGAAACTAAAAAATCCATGACACTGGGGCATATAAGTCATGGGACACACAGAACAGCTTTCTTTTACATATATTTCCACTCTCAAATCATACATGGAATTTAGAAAACCAGACCAGAGGCAGTTAATAACAACATGGCTCCCTGTGCATAGAAAAGTTGTGTACTGTATAATCCACACATATCTCAGACACTCATCTATGGGTCCTTGGCAGTCTAATTAGAAAAACACATTACTTAAACATAATTGAAATTTTTTTCCTCACTAAATTCAACATATTTTTACACTGCATTCAGTATATTTAAGTTGCACTAAGCATTAAAAGCACTTCCATAGTCTACTTTAGACTGCCTCCTTGTGTCACTGACGCATGATAGTTAGATATGACGCACTGTCCCTTAACCTCATGGGTCTGACTGGCGCAGTATAAAAACATTTTGACTCATATCAATAATGTGAAAACATACCTCTCCAAATTCTTTAATATTTACAACATATTTTCACAATTCAAGTGATGACGGTTCTAATTTAATGACTGAGATGAAACTATCAAAACCAATGATACACCAACCGATGCTAAAACTGAGAACAAATCATCAACCCATTCATTCCAAACGAAAAAGCAAGGTTTGTATCTGTGGGTTCCTTCATAATGAGAGTAAAAACAAAATCACTTGTGCAGTTGTCTGAAAAATGGAAAACATAATGTTTTCACTGATGAAATTGATAATTTCCATTCTTCCACGCTCAAGAGACATGCTGATAGTGCCGACCATAAACTTGCTGGTTGATGGGGCAAGTGAAAATGGCAGTGAAACATAAGCTTTGTGGTAAAGAAAATGCAGCAGTTCAATTTAAATTAACACTTTAATTGATACAACTAAACAGCTATTTGCATGACAAATTCATAAAAATTGCAGTGTGAATGTATTTTCTCCTTTGTCTTTTCTAATAACCCACATACAATGGCAAATGTCCCACTATGTTAAATATACCATGGATTAAGGGCCCACTTCTTCTGAAGAGTAAATTAGACACTGCACCTCCTCTATTATTTTCCCATTACCAATGGAATACAAGTTGCCTAAAAACACCAAGTCAGCAATATCCCCCCTCCCACAAGTGGCAAAATACTATGCAATATATGTCTACTAGTTATGATGATGTCAAATGTTTTGGTGTGTATAAGTGTATAGTGGAAGTGGAAGGAGAGTATTGTATGGTTTTTATATTCTGTCCCAGAAAGGAACACAAACACCCAATTCAGTTGAAGCCAAACTTGTTGGAATGGAAGCACAAGACACATTTTATTCGGAAATCCAAAAGTGCCAACAGGTACCAGTACACAACCAGACCTATCTTAGTGCCAAGTTTGGTGAAGAAATAATTAACGCTTCTGCTCTGGTAAAGAGCAGTACCACCAAATTGAGTCAAAGTCAAAATTGTTACCATGGAAATGCAGAAATATATTTAATTCAGAATTCCAAAACAACAGTTTTAAAGTTTTGGTCCAGAAAAGAGTTTGCCCACCAAATTCAGTGGAACACGAATATGTTTCCATGGAAACACACAAAATATTTTATTCAGACTTCTAAAACTACCAAAAGGCACCATTACACCACCAGATCTATGTATGTGCCAAGTTTGATGAAGAAATATTGAAAGGTTTTACAGTTCTGGTCCATGAAAGACAAATGTGCATAGGCACACAGACAGGCAGAGGACATTTTAACACGCCACACAAAATGCGTTGCGGGGGGTGAAAAAGATGAATGTTGAAGAGTGAAAACCTCCCCAGCACTGCCACGACATACCTGTTGTTGTTGTCTACCTCCATATTCTCCACAGGGGAATCGCATGGTGTGTGGAGGAAGGATGGGCCTGGCTCGGATGCACACAACTTGTCTGTTTCCGTGTCTGCAACAGATGGGACACTGACTTTACTGCGTGATAGTGCTGTAACGTTGAATCAAACTAATTGATGGATTCCAATTGTTGAGTCTCCAATAGCAATTAATCAATGGTAGAAATGAAACACTGTCGATGCATCGATGTATGTGAGACTATCAATAGTTTAATAATTGACTTCCACTGACAAAAGTGTGGCGCAAATACAGGAATTACCATATTCGTTCACTTTGAGTAAAAGGTATCCTTCCCCGTTACATGTACGCAATGCGACATCGAGTTTGAAACTGTGTATAACAGTGCTGGTTCAGGGTATCTTGTCAGTTATTAAAAGAGCCTGTTAGTTACTTCGACTTGTTATTATTCATATAAACTATACATTCATGTGGGAAATGAATGAGGCAATGAAGCACATGTGATTCATGTGGTCACACCTTAGGAAAGTGAGTTTGTTGTAATCTGCCTCTGTTCATCCAACAGAAAATTGGTACCCAGTTGGATCAAGTCATGTGACTATAACTTCCAGTGCCTAACAGGCAGCTTGGGTTATGCAGGGTAATAAGAATCAGATTCAGATTAAGTGCTGAGCAATCACTCGTTTTTTGGCAAGTGTGTTTTATGAAAGATGACTTATTATTTCTTACAATTCCAGAAGAAAACTAGTATTTCACTAGTTGGTCGCAATAGGCTTTCACTATCTCAAAAGTATGCAGCAACAGGAATACATGTAGTGCTTGGGTGGTGCTACTGCGATAGGTGTTTCCCCTCAATCATCACCCTTACTATAGTAGATACCATTCTGTAAAAAAGATATACGCAAAACAGATCATAAACAAGTGGACATGTAGAGGCTTCTATTATTAAGCCTGCAGGAATCAAGTCTGGGACAGGTATTTGAGGTATTCTTGGAAATATGCAGCTTTATCAGCAATGATACTACACTACCTCCAACCAGGTACCCATCTACTGCTGAGACAATGACTAGTTAACTACCTCATTAAATGCCAGTTAACAACACGCTATACGTATTCCTACCAGGTACACCTGTACTACTGGGGGAATCACTCACCTGTCTTAATAGACAGCTCCTTGCTAGCTGCTTTGGCTGCTTCCTGGGAGTCGAGAGCCTCTGCGGACACTCCATCAGTCTCACACTCCATACACACCCACTTGCCTACAAACATGGAGAGTGTGTGTAAACAAATATATCACCTCTTCTTGCATGTCAGTTCCTTAGGAAAACAAATATTTGGGAAACATCATTGTTCAAAGTTTATGACTATGAGAAATAATTTATGATTATACCTACCTGATGGTTTTTCTTTGACCTGCGGTTCATGACAGTTGGTGTGATATCCCTTGTCACATCCATCACAGAATAACATCAAATCCTGCAATGTGACAGACCAAGTCACTCCATGTGCAACACTGGTCAAAACAATACCCTATGGTATATTATTGCACATATCACTTTACATCTAAAAGTTGTATATTTCAGGGTATGTTATGAGGAAGAAAATAATGCTGTTATGATAAAGATCAATTTCATCTTTATGAAAATTCTGCTCTTATTTCGAAAAAGGTATACATGGACATGAAAAATAACCTGTATTTTAAAATATCACAACCATCTCTCTTGCAGGTCATACAGATCTGATGTCAGATGAAGATCCAAACACACAGTCAGTGAAAGAGACAGACAGACTCAGACAGGCCATGATAGAAACATGAAAATAACAGATTGGTTGAAGGACAGGCCTACGGAGAAAATGATACAAGATCACCAGATTCCTACAGACTCACAGCCTTACTCAATTACAATAGGCACACAGGCTTACCCGATCTGAACAGACACAGACTAACCAGTTCTGATAGACACACACCCAACCCTAACCCACACATAGACTAACCTGATTCTAATAGACTAACCCGATTCAAACAAACACACAGGCCTAAGTCCAAAATTCAAATAGTTTAACCTAATTCCAAAAGACCTACAGCTTTACCCCATTCCAAAAGACCTGCAGCAGCTTTAGCCAAGTCCAACAAACCTACAGCTTTACTAAATTACAATAGACCTACAGCTTTACACTATTCAACAGCCTAAGCTATTCCATCTAACCCACACACTTACCAGATCGAAACGGACACATACTGGTTTTACAAAAACCAAACACATCCCCGTGGACACACACACTGACTGGCTCCCTTGACCTACCAGACCTACCAGACCCTAATGGACTTATACTGGATCCACAAAGACATATCTCTGCAGACACACACACTGATAGGCTCCTCATAGATCTACCATATCCTAATGGACACATACTGGATCCACAAAGACAGATCTCTGCAGACACACACACTGATCGGCTCCACATAGACGTACCAGATCCTAATGGACACATACTGGATCCACAAAGACCTAACACATCCCTGTGGAAATACACACTTACCGGCTCCCTACAGACATCCTGACTTACCGGATCCCCGGCGTCATCACAGATGTAGCAGGTCTTACAGTCAATGCACTGCCAAGGTATCTTGCGAGCCCGCCGGGCCAGCGCCACCGAGTAGTCCATGCATGATGGATGAGCTGGAACATACAGTGGATACAACCATTACAGGATGTCAGATGGAACTAACACTGGTCCACTGGACTATATCCTTGGAGCTATGAACTTGCTGTGCTTGAAGAGACAGCAGACATTTTAATGAGGTGTTTCTCCATCAATATCTGTCATTTTAAAATTGTGGTAAAACTAAGCACTGAAACTTGGTTCAGAATAACAGACTACCATCATTTGATGTTTCCCAGTCTTCTCTGGATTGTGAACTAGCAGGATTTTCCAAGACAACTCCACCCACTATGAAGACTTGGGGGAATCAAACTCAAGCTTTTTGTTAACATTCATCACTGGGATTCAGCAAATGGTTTCATATACAGACATTCATGAAGAGGCAATTACTCAAAACTCAGTAGCTATTAAGTTATAACTGGATACCAACAAATCTAGCCTATTCCCAAACCTAGAGATAAATATCTAGAGCAACAAAATCTGATATTTGAGGATTATGCTGCCAGATAGCACAAAAAGTTGATTAGGTGGTTTGCAAGCGTTTCTGCAAATTCACCTACCTCGTCTTCGACAGGGGTGGTAGGGCACCCTTATGGTTAAATCCTTCACTTGTCACGCTCAAAGCCAGGTTCAATTCCCCACATGGGTAAAATGGGTGAAACCCATTTCTAACATCTCCCACCTTGTTCCTGCTATACTGCTAAAGTCATCATGACATTAAACTCACTAACTCACCTTTAGCATTACAGTCCTTGCATATCAGTAGTTTCTCAGGTCGGCCCTTCCGATTGGTGGAAGCTGTCAGCTGACAGAAGTCACAACGGTTCTCCAGCACCGGCAGGGTTGTGTTGACCGACTCCGACACTTCCTCCTCAGACCCATAGCTCTTCTTTACTTTAGGTGGCTGAAATTGGACATGAAATTGGACATGATGGACCGTTCATTTCTTGAAAAGGACAGACTGGAAGACGAACAAGACACATATGACAAAATGCGCTTTCCAGGACAAAACGTGTGTTCTTGCAGGCTCTTCTGTGAGAGTCAAGACAAAAGTACTACAACTCGTAAAACGTCATTCAAAATATGACAAACATTACTGTGCTCACATGACCTCATTATTTGTTTACCAGTTGTGTTGTGTAAATACAGCATATTGGAGGGAACTTACCAAAACATGAATGTGGGATATAAATACACTCCCCCCCCCTCTCTCTCTCACTTGCGCGCGCACACGCACACGCACACGCACACGCACACGCACACGCACACACACACACACACACACACACACACACACACACACACACACACACACTATTTTGCAGCCATGTTAAAACACATGTCTTGCTAACAACGACATGATTCACAAAGCAAATACCCACTGTGCGAAATAGCCCCGGGCTTGCTGGCCCATGGTAAAAATCCAGGCCAAGAAATCTCCATTCAAATTGGATGGTGAATTATTTTGTTGTCTAGTAACTTTCAAGTATAGCTTTCCTGACTCACTAGGAAGCTATTTCGCACCTTGTAAATACCACAAAATCTTGTGTACTTCAAACCAGCAGTAACCTCAATGGACATTTCATTTGTTCAATAACAGAAGCTACAATAGAAACAAATACCTGACATTTGAACCCCACTTTCTGGCAAACAAGGAAAGGGAGAACAGATATAGTGTAATGCACATGCAATGCATGACGATGAAACAAAGCTGCACATGCCTTGCTAATATGACTCTTACATGGTCGCACTCGATTGTTGACACGTTGGGGCCCCTTCACTCATAAAGCGCCACTGCGTAGCACTCATACATGCTAATACAGGTCAATTGTCTGGTCGGTGCTCAACTTATCCTTGTTTGCCAGTAGTGAGTGAGTGTTGTATCATGCTGTTGTCAGGAATATTCAAGCCATGTCATACAAGTGATATCACTAATGAGGGCAAATAATCTGGTATCTGTTCAAACTTTTCACATCAAAATGCCTTAACAATACAACCTCCTCAGCAGGAGATACGAGAAAATTCAAATGCCTTAAAATCAATATGAAGTTATGAACTTCTTCCATGTTTCTCTGTTCCCTAATAAAAAGCACCTCACATTTCATTATCAGTTCCTAAGCGCCATATTGTCAACAAGCAACCACTAGAGAGACTATCAAGCATCAACACCAGCTTACCACGTGGCCTTCAAAACACTTCCTGAATGTTAAACATAAGAAGATTTGCAATAAACTTCAAAAACAGGTTTTGACAAAAGTCTGGTCAAACTTTCTCACCACGTTTCCAAACAGCATATCCCCACAGCAGTTACTTCCCTTAGACAAGATCACCAGGCCACAAAAAATATCACATACATCTAACAAAATGGCAGTTTTCTGTAAAAACAAATTTCAGCTACTATCAAATACTATACAATTTTTTTCTGTCTGTTCAAACAAACCTCAGCCATGTAAATTCAGCATTACATATGTTTTGCTCAAACCTTCAGCCAAACAAAAATTATCACCAATAAAGCCCTTACCTTTGGAACGAAATGTTAAAGTTCTTGTGTGGCCTCTCACATAGCAGTGTCAGTAACCTGCTGGTCAAATCAGCTCATGGTAAATCCAAAGCAGGCCATTACTAATTGGATCAACTTTCTTAATCTTCAACTAAAAGTGTCTCCCCACAAAATATTGCTCATATACCAAACAAACTTGACATTAACCTCTCAATGTCACAGGGTCAAACAACTACTAAAATGACAGCCAATCATGTTTCTTTGATAATAGTGTACAGTGTCCACACCAACAGGATCTTAAGGTATGCAAGGATCTTGGAAGATTTGATTACATATTGATACAATGTTATTCTGTCTCACTTTCCTTCATTTCTTTCACATCATAGTTCTCAGACAAAACGCATACAAGCTCTTGGACGTATAAGTTTAAAACACTGCATACATGTTGTACGTATATCACAATTGAGAGAGTTGGTCACCCTCAAACTCTCAAATACACATCCCTCATGAGAGCCCCATAATGGCATATGACCTCACCTGTGCCCCTCACATCAACCAGTGTTATGTGCCCATCACAACACCACTGAAATCTCCATGAAACAGAGCGCTGAATCTCCTTAAAATTCTCAGCTGAATCTTTACTAATAGTTGTAAAGAGTCTCCATATCCTCTGCAAATTGTGACTACAATTTGTACTAAAATCTACTCATTTTTGTTCTCAAAGGACATAAAACTATGCACTGAATATCTGGAAACTTGAAAGACAATACCTGCTTGACAACGATACAAGAATCTGTATTGAAATGTTGCACTGCCTGATTAAAGAAGTTGGTCATCCATAAAGTTTGTCCTTAACCAGGTCTCCAACTTCTAAAAACATGTACTCTCAAAGATTGTATCTGGTAAATTTACCTAAACATTGTACTGAATCTCTTCAGGAATCTGGTAAGCAAGAGACCCCATCACACAGCCCTAAAGAACCCCTTCATCTCCTGCCCCACTTGCAATGGGTATGGCAGTCATAAGGTCTTACCTCCTTCCTACTGTACAGAGCATCATGACACTTCCTTACTGGCATGTTCACACAATTCTACAACACTGACAACATAACCAAGCAGTACATTACAAGCATTACTTCCTTAATGACAACTATAAAAGTCATGTACTTCTCTAGGCTTAACAGGAAGACAATTCATCTTAAAGCTTTGAACATCCTGCTCAAACACATTTTTTGTTAAAGATCAGTAATAAAAAGGGCCCAAAAGGAAAAAAGTGGGGAATAGAAGGCTGAAATTTAATGGATATGCTTTATCTTCATTTTTTTCCTTCCCTCCAGCAATATTGTACATATAACACAAGACATATGCGTAGTTTCATCATGCGAAAATAGGAATAATATATGGAGTTTGAAATCATATAACACACCATTACACATTTATAACACACAGGGTTTCTAATACATAACACACAGGGTTTCACATTCACAACACTCGGTTTCACATTCGCAACTTACAGAGTTCACATACAACAAATCAAGTTTTTTTGTTCACAAAACACAGGGTTTCACATTCACAATACACTGGATTTCACATTGACATAACACAGGGTTTCACATTAAACAAGGACAGAGTTGACATTTAAAAAACACAGTTTCACTTTTACAACAAACAAGGTTTCACACGATGACATTTCCACACAAGAATGTCCTACTTTAAATCTGATTAATCTTACTTGGTGCAACATAAATTCACTAGTCCCTCACAGTTCCAACACACATCCAGGAAACTGCCAAGGCAAAGCGTTGATGACTCATGATCATTCCAAGTTTACAGACCAGGTAATTCCAGGTAAGCTCTCGACCTTCCTGCCCCACCATAAATATTTGGTTAAACAGTGCTTTAGTAGAGATACTTGTTCAAACTTTGATGCAGCTGACCAAAGAGGGAACCAAGGCAGCAACCTCTAAAGTTATTTTTGTATATAGACATATCTGTTTCAATTCCCAGGAACTAGCTATATATATTATATACAAACTATACCTACAGTTTTAAGGTCTGTATCTCCACATATGCAAGTACCTATTGAAGTCAAATCTTTGAAAGTAAAATTTCAAAATGAGTAACTGCACTGACTGTATACTTTACTGTTAACTCACTGGTTGAAGAGATCAGCTGAAGCCTGGGAGATGGTCCAGCACAGAAATATCATATACTTATCTGAATATATATGTATGTATGTATGTATGTATGTATGTATGTATGTATGTATGTATGTATGTATGTATGTATGTATGTATGTATGTATGTATGTATGAGTAGCAGTAAGTTTAGTGCTATGCTATACTCAGCAATATTCCAGCTACATGTATATAGCAGCAGTGGTCTGTAAACCATATATATAAGCAGTGGTCTGTAAACCATATATATAAGCAGTGGTCTGTAAACCATATATATATATATATATATAGTGCATGAGGGGAAATAATATCGTTGAGGAACTCGGAAACATGCCATGTAATACCACACAAGTCCTATCTAATACTATCAGCCTTTAAGGACACAGTGGTATGTGGGCATTGCCATAATTTGTTTCTTTTAAAAACACCACACACGACATAACAGATTGGAAAGAGTTTAGTTTTCTGCTGCTTTTAGCAGGATTCTGGCAATATCAGAAGAGGGGACACCACAAAATGGGCACTTGAAAGAAGACTAGCAATGTTGGGTTTCAAGTGCAAAAAGTCTCAGAAACACCCACATAATTGATACTAATATCTTACTCCAGGAATCGGAATAAAATATGAATTCCCTCCTAAAGACACATCACAACGAGACATACTTATGTACACCAAAACTAACACTTTGTGCACGTCTGTTATGTAACATAACTCCCAATGATCTGCAGTCACGTTTCACAGGCAATCAGTTCAACAAATTATTTACAGCATTGGTACATGCCGTCAAACAAGTCTGGTCATGAAGTCCAAAACGTCACCACAGGATCTATTTCAACCTGTTTTTTTCCACAGGGTCTTTTATGAAAATCCCTTACTGCATAATGTCTGAACTTGATCTAGATCTTAGTTAAAGATATGACTTAGGACTTGGAGAGAAGCTGAAGTGTCAAGTGTTTGGTTTACTAACCCTATTTTTTGCAGAAGTCAAAATTATTTCAAACAATTCATGAACAATCATGGGTCAGAAATGCGTGCAGAGAATTGCAGTATCTTAAACCAAAGTATGATTATCCCTTAATGGCATGTAGGAACACAACACCAAAGTCTTGTACAAGTGACTATGGTTTTCAACCGTTTTCAGCAATAATCCAGCCATATCACAGCAGGGACACCAGTTTTAACATATTATACCCATGTTGGGAATTGAACCCAGGCCTTCATTAGGTAGCCCCGCCACCTGCCTTGTGCACCACTTTTAACAATATCACGATGGGGGACACCAGAAATGGGCTTACCACATTGTGTCCATATGGAGAATTGAACCCTGGTCTTCAGTGTGACAACTGAACGCTTTAACCTCTAGCCTACCCCACCAACCACGTTGTTTTAAGTGTGTCCAATGCATAAAACTTATTTACTACACCACGTTTCTGGGAGAATATTTTTATTTGAAGTCTTTTCCAGATGTGTAAATATTGATCCACTTTTGGTGTATGCAAGTGTACTTGACCAACGGACGCACAGAAAGTTGAATGAAAATATCCACAGTAGGTACATCTATCAATGGTGGCATATATACCATATACAGTATGGTTCAAAATTATTGAGAATAGCTAAAGCATTTCATATTATTAAACGAGAACAAATCAGATAAAATTGAATGTATTGTGAAAGTGAACTGACCTTTTCATGTTGTGTAGGTAACAATTTAATATTTTATCAAGTCTCCTTGAGCTTCACGGCACAGTCTAAAACGGGTAGGCATACTTCCTATCAGAGAGGTTAGTGTCTCGTGAGTTATGCTGTCCCAGTATCGGACCACTTCTCTCTTCATGTCTTCAATTTTTGTCAACCCCTTTTGATTCACACATTCCTTCAACATCCCCCAAATGTTCTCAATGGGATTTAAGTCAGGACTATATGCAGGAAATGGTAATGCAGTCACATTTTTCTCCTGAAATCACTGCTTGGCATGTTTTGCGGTGTGTTTAGGATCATTATCTTGCTGCAAAATCCAGTCATTTCCATAAAACACATGTGCACTTGGAAGGAGAAAATTATCTAATATGTTAGTGTAGCGTTGACTTGTCAGATTTCCCTCAAACACACACAGCAGGGTCGTTCCTAATAAGGATATCCCTCCCCATACATGAAACTTTGGGCTGTATTTAGGTCGTCGATACAACGGTGCTGACGCAGACTTTGTCCATATTTTCACATTATTGGGATATACCCATACTGAGCTTTCATCAGTAAAACTCACATTTTCCCAGTCAAAGTTTTCATGTGCCAAACACCACTCAACACGCCTGTCTTTATGTTCTTGTTTCATGAGGGGAGAAGGAATTCCAGTCTTTTTCTCCCATCCAAGATCAATCAAATTTCTTCTAACTGTAGATTTTGATACAACTGTTAATCCCCTTTCTATCATTTCATACCTGATGTTGGAGATGCTTGCCCTTTGCTTTTTAGACGCTAAAATTCCCAGCCGGACGCGATCTGAGAAGTCCAATTTTCTGGGTCTCCCTGCTCCTTTCTGGTGCCCAAAATCCTTTCCCTCTTTAGAATTCTTCCTAATCCTATACACAGTAGAAAGAGGAGTTCCTGTTCTCTCTGCCAATGTATTTACATCATCAATTCCTTGATTACACAACTCAAAAATCAACCTTCTTTTATCTTCAGCAGACATTGTTGACAGTGCTGAGGAAAATGATGTCTGCTACAAATTCAGGGGAGGTAACTCTAATTGTACTATACTCAGTAGGCCAAGATGAGTTACCTCCCTTATACCATTACTTAGTGTTAAGTATCAGTGAATCAGTTGGGGTGTTAGGATAGCTCAAAGTAAGAAGAAAAATTCTCAATAATTATGAACCAGACTATATATACATTACCTCGACAATAGATGCTGCTACAGATACACTATGCGACATCAAAGAACATAACTTAAGCATGTCATGTAATTTCATAGATTGAAATAATTCAATGACATTTTCCATAAAGCTAAAACACAATATATCAGGAATACTGTTAACAGCCTGACTAGACTGTTCACAGCCTGGCAACAGTGTTTATAGCTTGACGACAGTGTTTATAGCCTGACGACAGTATTGTCAGGGTCCTTACCAATATGACACAAGTTATGCAACAGCATGGCTCGAAAATATTCCATTTTGCAAATCTCACTTAGATGAACAAAAAACTAGTTCATGAAATAATGAAGATATTGAATAAAGTGAAGTAAAATTATTTTCTGTCTAGTATAAATGTCTCTGATACCTCATCTGTTTAGGTCACAAGAAGATCTAAATTCAGCTATGAAGTTGCTAATATGCTCTGAGGAGTTTTCTTTCAAATCAGGTTCATTATCAATAACAGATGCAAGGCATTTATTGTGCTCGATGAACCATTATTGGAATAAGGAATAAATAAATTTTCAAACCAGAATCTATCGTCACATCACAAAGAATCATGGGTAATGAAACACAACATGAACAAAAGCCTCTCAATCATGTTCATACGATTTTCTTATTTCTATGGAAAACATTTATGAAGAGACAGACTGGCATCCTTTCAACACTGTTCATTATTTCATGCCAGACAATCAGATGTACCTCGCCTGCTCCTCAGCCTTCTAATGTCCTGATTTGGAACATGAGCAAGGAAAGCCATTTTGTATTTGTTTTAATTATGTATTAATTGTCCTGCAAATGCATCTGAAAATATTGATGCAAAGGTTTCACTGAGATCAGTTTGCACGGTTAATGGTTGTTTGGCTGGTTGGTTTGTCATGTACAATGCCTCCATATGAAATATTTCAGCTGTATTGAGGCAATCTGTAAATAATCAAGCCTGAACCAAACAATCCCGTGATTGACAGCATGAGCATCAACCCATAAAACTGGGATACAATGACCTGGCTAATGGGACGTGTACACTCATTACATCCCATACAGCACTTGTCTCTATACTGCAAATACTGACATTCAAATTTCTTCTGTTACTCCTGGAAGCCTCCCTGTATGAACAAGACAATGCACTGGGGAGGTTTCCAACTCTTCAACAAAGGTTGACAATCAATGTAAATCAAGATTGCATTGTCTGAGCCAAGCAGATGTCAGCTGTTGAAGGTGTTCACTATAACTCACTGACCAAGAAAACCAAGATATGTGCTCCATTAATTCTTTTTCTCATGCAATGCACTAGAATTCACCAAGGTGTATAAATTTCCAAAACAATGTCAAGTTGTCGCTTTTAATGTTACCATTCTGAACTTCATGTTATGTTGACTTTCAAGACGAAAAACACACACAAGCACACACACTCTCTCTTCTGGATCTGCCTATGGCTGTTGATAATTTAGCATATTTTAGTTTATTAAAAAAATATATCACTGCAGTAGATGTCAATGAGAATATATTTGACTTTATGAAATAAAGAATTTAGAAGCTGGGTCACTAACTGGCTTCTTTGACCTCACCCAACCTTGCCTGACCTCCTGAGGTCCCTAGGATCCTCATGGATACCTGTGCACAAGTGACAGATCAGATTCTAATGAGCTGGCCATAGTATCACACAGAGTTCTCACCTATCACCACAACTCTGATACCTGCTTATGATCACACAATTAATTATTTCCTAGCTATTGAAAGGATACTATTGGAACAAACGTCCCACGAGTTAGATGTCACGAGTTAAGATAACTCAAGATAACTCAACCACTGGTAACATTTGGTACTAATTTGGAAACATCTGAAATTCATTAGACCAGGGTTCACATTAACTCAGAATCCTGTGTTTTTCACACAAAAAACATGCAAACAATATTCTGCATGAGTGTTTATGCCCACAGATTTTGATCTAATAAATGTTAAAAGGTTTTACCACGAACACTGCATCAGACAAAATCTGTCAACTCATCGCTGATCAACTACCATGGAATATAACATGTTTAGACAAATTCTGGAACAGACATTATCTAAAATTTCCACAGAGCTGTGCGAAATATCCTGTCTGTTGACATGTTACAAGATTACCCACAATTCCCTCCTACATACCACACTCTCCTGTAGAAAGTACAAATACTTATTACTATACTCAGCTGAACACAATGAGTGAATTCACTGTGTTATGTAACCATTTGGTTCAGTACAGATTACAAATGATACCGGTGTTGGGAATTGGATAATATCTCATAACTGGTAACTGGTTCATTACAACCCGTTAATCATAGAAAAAAAATTTGTTAGCATAATATTTCCTATTACTGCGGAAAAGTATAACATCATCCAACTTTCTCCTTTAAAGTGATGACTAATATATCATGCACATACACTTCGTGGAGTCTTCAATAAATATTGATAGTGAAGTAAGTATTCCAACAATTAAACATGTCTAAGGATTTGACAACTTCAAGGTCGGTTCAATCGTCAC
This sequence comes from Haliotis asinina, assembly GCF_037392515.1. Taxonomy (NCBI): domain Eukaryota; kingdom Metazoa; phylum Mollusca; class Gastropoda; order Lepetellida; family Haliotidae; genus Haliotis; species Haliotis asinina. The sequence continues at coordinate 48,716,256 of NC_090286.1, forward strand.
ATGTTTCAAGGACAAAATGAGTAGTTTCAAGTTTGATTATGAGAAAATGAGATTGACTGACTGGCTGTTTTGGTCACTGCCACCAATCTTTGATTATTTCAAATTATCAGAAAAACACTACTGAATACTTTGAAGGAATATCACCAGTGTTTGTGAGAACTTTAAGTTTTCACTGGTCTCACTTTTTCATCATGGGAAGTAAAATGAAAGGAAATATAGATTAGGTTTCACAAGGCTTTTAGCAGCAATATCACGGTCGGGGACAGCAGAAATGGGTGTCACACATTCTACTCAGTGTGGGGAACTGAACCCAGGCAATCAATGTGACAAACACTTTTATCACCAGACCATCCCAACAGAAGTAAAGACTATGTTCACCTGTCACTTTCTGTTCACAATGAAGGAATGCACCTTTAAAGATATGTTGGTAATATTAATGATTCAGATGCTGTATGGTTTGTTGGGTTTAAACTTTTTTTCACACGTCTCAGAGTATTAGCCTGTTGCACTGATCAACTTACTAACAGACAAAAAATATCATGTTTTATTCTACATAGTGTTGTCATCCTAAAGCATTGTCTCCTGAGATATCCAGGTCAGAATTGGTTTCCAGTACCTCAAAATACTTGAAAGACCTTGAAGCTTGAGTACTCCATGAGTGAAAGACTGAGTGAGTTCAGTTTTACACTGCACTTAGCAATATTCCAGCTATATGGCAGCAGTCTGTAAATATTCGAATCTGGACCAGACAATCCAATGATCAACTGGGGTACTTTATGACTCTTTGATAATGGGGATTGCTGGTCAGGTCCCCTGCTACATAAACTGGTCATAAAGCCATCCACATGTGTTTTGTGTTTTTCAAGTGACACTAGTAATGGGCTTCAAACATTGTACCCACGTTGGGAATCGAACCCAGTTTTTCAGCATGATGACATAATGCTTGAACCACTAGGCTACCCACCCCATCCCACCATCCTACCTCACTTAGCAAGATCGCAGAGGGGAAAACCATGAAAAACTGAAAAGACACTTTTCCAGAATTTGTTGCACTCAATTTTTCATCACTTTAATAAATAGTTGATGAAAATCGATCCACTTTGCTTCAAAAACATTTTTGAACGAAGATCGAGAGCGAGCAGGTTGATCTGTACTTATATGAATCAGCAAGGATAAAAATATTTTTTCAACACATCAAGGCATAACTTTCCAAAGCAGCCCGGAAAATTATGAAAAGAAAACTTTTGAACATTGAAATGAAATGAGTGGGAAGGATAAAAGTAGCAAAAAAAATTAAGGGTAGTCTGGGAGGTGGCCAAATGCACCAGGTGCACCAGGTCCATTCAATAACCTGATTCAAGTGGTGTCTTTATATCACAGTGACAATGATATTGTACTTGGGCCTGTGGCCTTTATACTGAATAAATTCTGTATGATATGGACTGTGATCACAATATTCATCACTGGTGACCGAGGGAATTGAGTTTTACGCCACAGTCAGCAATATTCCAGCTATATGGTGGGGGTCTGAACATAATAGTCTGAACCAGACAATCCAGTGATCAATAGCATGAGCATCCATCTGCCAAAATGGGAACCAGTGACAGGTTTTCAACCATGTGAGCAAGCCTGACAATTCGATCACATTTGTCACCTCTTCAGACAAGCATAATCGCCTTTATGTGGTAAGACCTGTGAAGATCTGGGTTAGAATTGATTTTCAGTAACCCAAGCTTGTCGTAATGGGTGACTATCGGAAACAGATGGTCAGGTTCGCTGACGTAGCCCAATTGTGCAGATCGATGCTCATGCTGTATATCACAGGATTGTCTGGTCCAGATTTGATTATTTACAGACCACTGCCACATAGCTAGAATATTGCTGAATGCGGCGTAAAAGTATACTCACTTAATCACTCACAAGGGATTGTCCAGTCCAGACTGAAGTATTAACATACAGTTGTCACTTAATGAAGTGTTCCTCTGAGCAGAGAGACACAAATGGGCTAGGAAATGGGTATTGATAAACACCATGTATCAGAGTATATTCTTACTCATTCATCACGTGAATGAAAGCAATGTGACAAAAGAATAACACACTCCAAAACATTGTGTCCCTCAAAATGCAAGAGCTGACATCATTAAACTTCTTCTCGAATGTGAATGACTTGTAAATTCATTTAACAGTTTTTTAGATTAAAAAAAAGAAGTGCTATTCATACTTTTTTTTACCAGTGGATCTAGTCATATCTTAATACTTATGAGATATATAAAAGAGGATCATGTTTTCCTTTTCAGACTGCAATAACATATTAGCATCATTGCAATGTATATAAGTGTTTGGATGTACTGAATATACGCCTAGATAAACATATTACTTATAAATAGAGCAAATATTAGAAAATGTAATGTAAGAATTAATCATGACAACCCATTGTAAAAACAACCAACCTTCAAAAAGCCAAGGTTCTTGTACCCTTCACATACCCATCTATCAATCTATCTCCATTCACCTCAGCTCCCCCTTGCTGACACCTCCCACCTACTCCCTCCTCCCCATAGCATAGCTCCATCCTCAAGGACAAAGCCTGGACACCCCATCCTTCCTTTCACAATTACCTTTGCTCATGAACAACTGCTAATTACTGACAGGGCCTGTAGCTCCAATGATCCTAAAGTACCAGAGAAATATTCTGCATAAAAAAAATTAAAATAACAGGTAATTCCGTTGGAAACAGCACAGTTTCATTCAAATGAGTTATTGATTTTCAGGAACTGAATATCGCTTGTGTTGTGCGCTGTGGCCGAAATTTCCCCAACGTTAACGAAAACACAAAATTAGGACATCCTCGTACTTATATCTGGGCGTGGTCGCCATAGCGACAGTGGTTCGTTTCATTCATTGGTAAATATTACGACTTTTTCACACGTATCTGTTCACGACTGCAACGAATTGTGTCCAAAAATATCTATTTCCGAGACCAACTTTCGTTTTCACATGGAAACGTATCGGAAATGCAGGACTAAAACAAATTCTCGGGCAGGCGCAAATACACAAGAACATGCGCGACACTGCCGCGGTACTTCGCCTCCGCACGAGGGTATCTTCCCGATTGGAATCGGGTTACGTATTCTAGCTCCGCGTCATTTCAGTTGTCAGTCATGACCTACAAATGTACGTGAGAGAATTCACGCGAGCACAATGTACTCACTGCCATTCACAAGTAAACATTTATCGATTATTGTTTCAGCGGAGAGAGGGAAAACGATCGACCCATTTAGCGTTAATCAGCTTTGCACACGTGTAAGAAGATGATGCCCGCCCTGGCGTAGTATGTACATCGGTTTGTTATCAAACAAAAATGTTTTTACTTTTCTGAAAGAACGGACGACAACTGTTCCGCGTTGAAACTATGTCCATGTGAAATTATTTCGCACGGGATGCCGTTAAAATGATAAATTACAACAATACAGAAGCGCTTGCGCCAAAGAAATTCCACCAGTGAATGAGTGAGGGTCCCGTATCCCGGTCACCGAAACACGTCATATGATCTCAGGTCCGTTCGTCAAAAAAAAAAAAGCAACAAAGGAAAATGATGTTTCCCTTTTAGTCGAAGTTGATACTCATATACGATAATATGAAAAAAGTGTTTGCATCATAACGAAACAATACGATCATATCAATATCGTTTAAGTTAAAATCATTAAAAACGCACATCACTTAAAGGAATAATAGAAAATGTAAATTTCATTCCATCCGATGAAAAGAGAGCAAATATTATAAAATACAATGTAAGGCTTAATCGTGATAACACATGGTTATAAGAACCGACCTTTTTAAAGCCAAGGTTCTTGTTTTTCGGGGGCCGCCCCCTCCTCGACGGAGTGCCGGCGATTTGTTTCACATCCAAAGTTTTCGGCCTGGATACTTTATGTCCAGATGATGGCAAAGAAAAATTCCCATTTGGTAATTTTTCAATCCTTCCTGCATCAATTTCCCTCTGAAGAACAATATTAATTGGGCTTTTCAGCGGTACCTCGTCGTCAAAATTCGACTGCAGCCAGTTTTTAATATCACGTATACTTATCCCCAATCGTTCCGTTTCCTGATTCTGAGTAGGCTGTGTATCACTGAGTTCAGTGATCGCATCGTGAAGCCTTTTGCTAGCCGTGCTGGAATTCAAAACAACCCCTCCTAAATGACTCTTCTTCCATTTGGCCCCATTTCTATAGCTTGTGTTGCCCTTATAGTCAACTTTTATCACTATTTCGGAGTCGACCAGCTTTTCTAGTTGCGCTTCCGTCTCTCGTGAACTCAGCCCATGTTTTCGTTCTACCATGTGGCAAATGCGCTCGAGGTCCGGCCGAGCTTTTCTCTTCCGCAGCTGATCAATCGTCTCTAGAATCCAGTCCCGGTATTTCGGGTTAGCCATACTTGTTTCTTCTACCGTAACACCAGCCCTGTCATGCCTTACGAGCCGTGTAAACGTCAAAATCCTGCATTGAAGAAAGTTCGGGCCTATCGAGAAATGCGACCTAGGACATCGCTTTCGTCCAGTGCGCATGTGCAGCTGCGCTCAAAGTTGCATTATGGGATAGGTCAGACGCTTTGTCAGAGAAATGCGTCAATGCACAACGCGACTATCCGCACGCCTTTTATGTTCAATATAGCGGTGAAAATGTTACTGCAGGCGCACATTGCTAGGATATATCCTATATTAACCATCGGTATTCTGCATTTACCGGCACAGAGTCGATCGTCTTGTGAGAGACGTGTATTTAATCACGAAACACATCCGCCTCCTTACCTCACTAAACGGGGACCCAGACACAGTATACATTTTATAGGTTAAATTGATAAATACTTTAGTATCGATTCGAACTTTCGATTGAAACATACCATACAATTTGTACCTTGTGACAAAAAAGGGTTAGAAATATAGGTCTATAACATACATGTAAAGCGGGGTTGAAATTTGTTGAGCAGTAGCTCCGGAGGCGTATGGGTAAACACTGCACAAGCTATAATCCATTACTCACGATAAACATGACATACATATCCTACACGTGCCTCTATTCTACCCCTAACATCGTCGCTACCCCGACCCCTACCCGAGACAGATTGTGAATCTGCTGAACGTCTACATAATCTATACACGTTTGTCTATAGATATTGTCACGATGAATATTTCGACTTATACAATTATTGCATTGTGCTGGGATTTTATATGCTCTTTGTCCCACACCAATATTCAAACTTCACTACAGGGCACTATCCTACCTTTTAACTCTTGTTTATCTTATTTCATAAAACTGTGATAGGTGTTAATTCTTAACAGGCATTTACTGAGTCCGATTCTTGTTTGTCTCTCACGCATATTTTAGAACAATCACACTATAATAATCCTTTGATCAATGATTGAATAATGCTATTCATACGGAATGGGATGCATATATCAAAGTACACAAGCGTTTGTGGATAACAACGTTATTTTGCATCCATATCACGTGTTAAGCATACGGATCTGCTATTGTATAAGGGAAGTGTTTTAGTGAAGCTTTTGTTAATTCGGCATCTGTGAACTTCAGAAATGTCAACTGCGCAGTTCAGTTATATAATATAATGATGATAATTAAGAGCCATTAAACACTATGCGCTTTTGTGTTGAGAATGCGTGGGGTATTGATAATATACATGTTGTATTCTCCCCCACTCCTCCTCATCTCTTTCGTCCTAATTTATGTTCATCATCACCTCCGTCTCTATCAGTAATCATCATCATCATCATCATCACCATCATCATCATCATCATCATCATCATCATCATCATCATCATCATCATCATCATCATCATCACCATCATCATCATCATCATCATCATCATCATCACCATCATCATCGTCGTCATCATCATCATCATCATCATCGGTTGTGACGACAGAGAAGAGGAAGGGGAGGGGAGAACATAACAAGTATATTATCATGCATTCTCAGCATAAACGTGCATCGCGTGCAATCGCAGTTAATTATCACCATTATATTATATATAACAGAAGTGCGCAACTGACATTTTTTTCTCAAGTTTTCTGAAGACAAAAGCTTCACTAAAACGTTTCCTTTACCGTATTGTAGCTGCAACCGTTATCTTGACTGTAACATTTCCTTTACTATACTGTAACACATGCTTATGCCTAACACGTGGTACGGATGTATAAAAAACCTGTTTATCTTTTCAACAAACACTTTTGTACTTGGATATATGCATCTATGATATATGTTACTGTTTGTGCTTCGCTAAACTGTTGTATCAGTCAGATGTTACACTGACGCGAATGGGCGTCAGGAAACTGTTACATAGACGCGTTTGTGCGTTGGAAAACTGTAACATGCTTGGGTTTGTACGTCAGTAAACTGTTACTTATCACGTTTTTGCGTCAATAAACTCTTACAGACACGTGTTTTTGCGTCAATAAACTCTTACAGACACGTGTTTGTGCGTCGCTAAACTGTCATCATCATATACATTACATCAATAATAGACACTATCTTGTGAGAGACCATGTGTTTACAAACACTTTTGTAACAGTATACTGACACACAAACACGTATCTGTAAAAGTTGACTGACACACACAAAGACGTGTATGTAACAGTTTAATAACGCACAAACACGTGTATGTAACAGTTTACAGATGCACAAACACGTAACTATAACAGTTTATGAACGCTCAAACACGTGTATGTAACAGTTTACAAATGCACAAACACATAATTATAACAGTTTACCGACGCACAAACACGTGTATGTAACAGTTTACAGATGCACAAACACATAACTATAACAGTTTACCGACGCACAAACACGTGTATGGAACAGTTTACAGATCCACAAACACATAACTATAACAGTTTACCGACGCACAAACACGTGTATGGAACAGTTTACAGATCCACAAACACATAACTATAACAGTTTACCGACGCACAAACACGTGTATGGAACAGTTTACAGATGCACAAACATAATTATAACAGTTTACCGACGCACAAACACGTGTATGTAACAGCTTACTGATGCACAAACACGTATCTATAACAGTTTACCGACGCACAAACACGTGTCTGACTGGTGATCCGGGATTTGAGGCATTTTTCATGTCCTGGTATGTACACGCCCGATATGCATCAGTGTTGAGGCTAAATGCCTCTCGTCAGGCACGGTCACCATTTCATTATGTACGCTGTATCCTCCAAATGTATCACACGGCGACATGTTATCCATTATGTAACATCATATTTAAAGCGCATCTGAGCTTCGTAAAATGTAAAATGTAGACCAGCTGAATTTCCGCGGATTAGTATCCCTTTTTTTAATTTCGCTTTTATCAGGTAGACATACCTGTTCACATACACTAAGTAAAGGTATAAGTTCCAAGCATACGTGTAAGGTCTATAATACATTTATATAATTTTATAGAGTCAATAAGTCAATAAACATTGCTAAATGTACATTGATAACATTGAACTGCTCAACAGCTCTAATTAACCTGTTCACCAGCTCTAAACAGCCTGTTCCATAGCTCTAAATAGACCGTTCCACAGCTCTAAATAGCATGTGTAAGCTGGACTATAGTCTTACGAAGTAGACAGGTCATGGTTGTAGTTAGTTAGTTAGTTAGTTAGCATTAGATGTTTATCATGCATTTTAGTTAAACTGGTCAAAACGTGTAGGCGTGCCCGTGTGATGCGGCCATGTATATACAACACACTATGGCGGTAGATAACTGGACCAGTGGGCCCCGACCCGCGACCAAATGGTGACTTGCTTATGCCGGGAGAGAATATATGTCACTCAATGCAAGTTCGTCATCCCTTGGGGATGTTCAGGAGGAATACTTCCCCAGTACCCTATATATGTTCGTGATGTGTCGGTATCCTCCCCAGTACCCGATACATGTTCATGACGTGGCGGTATCCTCCTCAGTACCCGATATATGTTCATGACATGGTAGTACCCTCCTCAGTACCCGATAAATGTTCGTGACGTGTCGGTATCCTCCTCAGTACCCGATATATGTTCATGACGTGTCGGTATCCTCCTCAGTACCCGATATATGCTCGTGACGTGTCGGTATCCTCCTCAGTACCCGATATATGTTCGTGACGTGTCGGTATCTTCTTCAGTACCCGATATATGTTCGTGACGTGTTGGGATCCTACAAGAGAGAGAATACTTCCCCAGTACCCGATAAATGTTCATGACGTCTTGGTATCCACCTCAGTACCCGATATATGTTCATGACGTGTCGGTGCCTTCCTCAGTACCTGATATATGTTCATGACGTGTCGGTGCCCTCCTCAGTACACGATATATGTTTGTGACGTCTCGGTATCCACCTCAGTACCTGATATATGTTCATGACGTCTCGGTATCCTCCTCAGTACCCGATATATGCTCGTGACGTGTCTACCCTCTTCAGTATCCGTTATATGTTCGTAACGTGTCGGTACCCTTCACAGTACCCGATATATGTTCGTGACATCTCGGTATCTTCCTCGGTACCCGATATATGTTCATGAGGTGGCAATACCCTTCTCTGTACCCGATATGTGTTCGTGACGTGTCTAGGTCCTCCAAGAGGAAGAATACTTCCTCAGCACCCGATATATATGTATGTGTCCGTGACGTGTCTGGATCTCACAAGAGGGGGAATACTTCGTGACGCGTCGGTATCCGTATCTGAAGAAGAATATGTCCCCTGTACCCCATGCACGTTCATCTTCAGTCTGGGTGACTGTATTGTCAGAATATGAATATCCCCCATGCATACCTGAATAATTACGTGTCATAGAAAGAAACCGTTGATGAAAGTTTGCATATTACCTTTGCATTTGTACAATTTTGGTATGCCGAGTCAACAGAGAATAAGCTCCGTCTGCAGTGTCAGCCCGTGTACGTTCAACATTATATATCAGTAGATTCAAACTGAATCTATATACTGCATGTAATCCATCATCGGTATTGTGGGCAACACACCTTTATGCATGTACACATGGCATGCCCGGTAGCATTATGCTGTGTACTATATATGTATGTACATTGCAGTAATAGTACATGCGTCCTACTACTTGCATGCGGCAGCTGGGTATTGTTGTTTTCTGCAGCATGAGTGAGTGAGTGACGTTAGTTTTACGCCGCACTCATCAATATTCCAGCCATATGACGGCGGCCTGTAAATAATCGAGTCTAGACCAGACAATCCAGTGACCAACAACATGAGCATCGCTCTGTGCGCAATTGGGAACCGATGACATGTGTCAACCAAGTCAGCGAGCTTGACAACCAGGTCGACCCCGTTAGTCGCCTGTTACGACAATCATTATCGCCTGCAAGAGTGGGTTGCTGAAGGCCTATCACCTTCACGGGTCTCTTACAAGCTGAAGGGTGAGTGAGTGAGTTTAGTTTTTCGCCGCTTTTAGCATTATTCTAGCAATATCAGGCGGGGACACCAGAGTCGGGCTTCAAACATTGTATCCATGTGCGGAATCAAACCCGGGTCTTCGGTGTGGTGACGAACGCGTGAACCACTGGGCCATCCGACCACCTAACAAGGGAGAAAATGCAGATTTTAGGAGCATATCATTCAGTGGCACACAAACGTGCAGAAATAGCATGTGGAATGTTTATCAATAATAAACAGAAGACATATTTTTGGCTTATACTTTATATCATTTCGGGAAACCTTCAACAACAAATACCTAGTGAGCATTCCGGTGTAAAATGATCTTCCTGAGTTGAGGCTGTGGAATCGGTGACTGTGGACTCATACATGCCTTGGTTGGTGCCACTGTAACCCACGGGCAGGATCGTGAACCTATGGACAAAACACATCGTACGCCCATGTGTGACGGTGAAAGCATGGGGATGAATTCTGTACGGGTATCTTAGGCGGTATTACATGCAGGCTGTTGTACTGTTGTATGATAATGTGCCCGCTATGCATAGTCCAAATAATGTGTCTGGCATACATAGTCCATATAATGTATCTGGTATACATACTTCATATGATGCTTTTAGTGTGCATAGTCCAAATAATGTGTCTGGTATGCATAGTCCATATAATGTGTCTGGTATGCATAGTCTATATAATGTGTCTGGTATACATAGTCTATATAATGTGTCTGGTATGCATAGTCTATATAATGTGTCTGGTATGCATAGTCTATATAATGTGTGTGGTATGCATAGTCTATATAATGTGTCTGGTATGCATAGTTCATATAAAGTGTCTGGTATGCATAGTCTATGTAATGTGTCTGGGATGCATAGTCGAAATAATGTGACTAGTATGCCTAGTCTCTATAATGTATCTGGTATACATAGTCCATATAATGTGTCTGGGATGTATAGTCCATTTAATGTGTCTGGGATACATAGTCCATATAATGTGTCTTGGATGCATAGTCCATATAATGTGTCTGGGATACATAGTCCATATAATGTGTCTTGGATGCATAGTCCATATAATGTGTCTGGGATACATAGTCCATATAATGTGTCTTGGATGCATAGTCCATATAATGTGTCTGGGATACATAGTCCATATAATGTGTCTGGGATGCATAGTCCATATAATGTGTCTGGGATACATAGTCCATATAATGTGTCTTGGATGCATAGTCCATATAATGCGTCTGGGATACATAGTCCATATAATGTGTCTGGGATACATAGTCCATATAATGTGTCTGGGATACATAGTCCATATAATGTGTCTGGGATACATAGTCCACATACCGTGTCTGATATGCACGAATGTAATGGGTATGACATGCATAAATGTAATAAGATATTTTACAAATTTACAAAATTAAAATAAATTGCTATCTTGTCTTTGCGGTACCAAGATTTATACTGCATGGATTGTTTCCCTGTTCACGACGTCTAAAAACAACCAGCTGGATACAGAGACTTCATAAGTACACGTTGATATATCGACCACATGTGCCTGGTCACGTGTCGGGGCGGTATACGTGAATACATTCGTGAACAGCTGGATTAGAACTTCTGCTTGTAAGATGCAAGTACATGGAATGAGCGCGGCGTTTACCTGCAAAGAAACATTTTTTTGAATGCTTGACAACTTTATTGATAGCATGGTGTGAGTATATAGTATCAAGTCACACAGAGACTAAGGGCCTCGTATGTTTCTCTATAAACGTTATATAACTTGGCGATGGAGCCATAGCTTAAGACGAGCTGAGCCCTTACTGAAATATTTATGAATAAACAAATGTTTCTCATTTGACATGCACGGGTGCTGGGGTAGCCTAATGATTAGAACGTCCACTCGTCACAACTAAGGCCTGGGTTCGATTCCTCACATGGGAAATTTATGAAGCCCAATTCTGGTGTCCCAAGCTGTGATATTGCTGGAATATTGCTGAAAATAATCACACTTTGACATGCCATATATGTGTATTCATAATATAGTTTGTCGCATGTATTATATGAAAGACATGCATAAATTGAAGATTTAGCTTTAGAACAAATTCTATAAAATGTGGAAAATATTAAATGTTTCATCTAATGATTCTCAGAAAAAAAACGTTGACTACGAAAAGAAATCAAAACTTTAATGTTTCAAAGTCAGTTGACCTGGGCCCCGTTCATCAACGCGATTGTAGCGTTAAGTTGATCGTACTTTAACTCCCATACTTTAACACAGACTTACGGCTTTTGGGGTGGTGGGGTGGGAGGGAATATTTTTAAAAAACTGCTGGGGCTGAGTAGCTGCCTAATTGTTACAGCGCCCTCTCAACACGCTGAAGACCCGGGTTCGATGCCCAACATTGGTACAATGCATGAAGCCAGTTTCTGGCGATGTTGCTGGAGTGTTAAAGAGGCGTTAAGCCGTTACTCACTCGCTCACTCTTTCAATGAATACTCTAGAAAGGCTGCTTTTAGATTGAAAGTGCCTATCCTAAGACCATGTGTAATGCCATCCTAATGAACACTGCCTGTAGTGTTCATACTCGCCCTTGTGTCTGCTGAACACCTGCCCTACTTTTTGTCCGGGGTAAGAAACTGCGAGTAAAACGGTATTGTGTTCTTGAAATCCTGTATTCCAAATGACAACATGCATACAAGCTTGACACTCTGTTCGGAAGGGATATATTGGGAGCTCCTAGTGAGATCTGATTGGGCGAAACGGGCTTTGACGTCAGGTAACGACGTGTTTGCAAGTGTATAGATAGGTCTTTGTTTGTACGTGTACTTCTCCGTACGATTACCAGTTTACGGTGCTACCCCGTGTAGATACAGTGCCGCAGTTGAGCCGACTAGTCTTTTATCCCATATCGTGGAGCGAAGGCAGGGCAACAACAAGTATCTGTTTTCAGCGTCGTTTAGTGTGACGTGGTGTTGGCTTGATCCACCGACCTGCCGCTTTCTTGTGAAAAATAGATGATGGCAGTATTAAACACATTCTCTCTTCGGGAACAAATCACAATAATTCCATACTAAACTGATGTTCAAAAGAAAGTACACACCTGTGTAAGAAGTATATGCCAACCTGTTTCGAATGTGACTCACAAAAACTGAGCACATACTCACCAAAGCATTCCATTTAGTTTTATGTGTACTATATGAAAATGGCGACCTGTATAATCGAACGTCCAGGTGCATGACGTACATCAACAGTAGAAGACAGTTGATTCAGACTCAGATGCAGAGAGTTTATTTGCACAAGGCATTCGGCATCTTAATGGGTCGTATCTACCAGGCTGACCAGACAAACCAGAAGAAGAAGAGAATCACCCCCGCACAATGACCGTCACGTGCGCATTCTGGGTCGGCACATCCGAATGTTCAAACTGACGTCATCATGTGGGTAGTAGGTATTGTCAAGGCTTGACTTTAATTATTTCCCGTCTATCCCCAATATCCCTCTTGGTCTAGACAGTATCCCAGCTAGTCTAGCCAATTTCTCTTGGCCTTGACAATATCCCCCACACCCACCCACCGACCATTATTCTCGCCAATATCCCTCATGGCCTTAATAATATCCCTCCATACCCACCTACCCACCTACCATTAGGCTTGCCAATATCCTTCTTGGCCTTAACAATATCCCACACACACACCCAGCACCACTCTCTAGCCGATATGCCACTTGGCCTTGACAATATCCCCACTAGTCTAGCCAATATCCCTCTTGGCCTTGACGATATCGCCTTCAGTCATAAAAAACACTCCCATTGGTCTCGATAATATCGCGTGTTATGCTGACATTTTCCCTACTGCTCTAGCTCGTAATGTAATCCCTCATAGAATGGCAGCATCCAATCTGACCTCGTGCCTTGGGATAACGATAAAGTCCGTTACACTTTCAAGCCTTGGATTCATTGACCGGAAACATGATATGGAGATCGTAAATAGCACGTTTTTGTCATACTAGGAGAGCGTTTCATGTTTACTTTCAGTCAACTCCCGTGTTCACAGTATGGTTTTGAAAGTCGCTTATAAAATCGTAATGGACAGAACTCTGGCTTGTCACTAGTAATGGACAGAACTCTGGCTTGTCACTAGTAGCCTGACAAAACGTACACGTTTATGAGACTAACATGTCTTTTCTGTGAACAATTTTTCACACTTTTACATATATAATAAATAATAATAAAGGTGCTCTGAGACTTTCATTTTCTGAGACTAAACAAATCTGCAGAGCAAACATTGTTTGGTGTTTCATCTAGTTCAGGGTCTGTATGACAGACGAGAGAGACGCTAGCTGATATGAGGAAAACGCGATGTGGTATAAAGGTCGTTATTTCCTATTCTATCCATGCAGTTTGTTTGACACATTTCGCTTCCTCGCCAGGTCGAACGAGGTATTCGAAAACTGGGCCCAGATTTTCGATGCTTTCTTAGCGCTAAGATAGTCTAAGTGCCATACACTAACATTAACTTTCGACTATTTTAGCGCTAAGAGAGCTTCGAAAATCTAGGTCCTGCAGTTTTACCGAGTAATATAATGGTTGATGTTAGTGTGTCTATACTTATCACGCCCCCATGGTTTTGACCGGGTAAGCGTTAACGTGGGTATGTGGTGTGTCCTCCGGCTGTGTCCGTACAGCGTGACTTGGTCTGTAGGTCATGGAATGATCTTTTGCAATTTCTTGAGGTGGGAAAATATTTAGCATGTTACATATAGTGTGGCGATTTAGATGTGCCAGGGATCAGATTGTATAACAATGTATGTGTTTTCTAAGCGTGTCTTAACTTCTTCCAGCACCTGTGATTGTTGAAAGGTGCGTGCTTGTGAATGTTCTATATTAACTACACGTATGTGGTACAAAAGTCTGAAAGGTTAAGTCAATTCATTTTGAAAAAAATGCGGATATCACAAGTACAAATTACATTGGCATACATGAATTGTCCAAATAGTGCATCGAATTTATAATATCAACGGGTTTTGTGATTTTTGTCGAAATAAGAAATAATTCATTAATATCTAACTGAAACTCTAAAGTATGAAATCGCTAGCTTGCTTGCTGGTGCACTGTAGTACCTCACCTAACCCCGACTGACTGTCACAACGTACAGGTACAGGCTATGCGTGCAATGTTCTGGGTGGTACAGCTACCTTGACTAGACTGACGCCTATAATTTTGATAGTTATAAATAAATACATTTAAATTGAAAAGAAGCCCCAGTGACACGGGAGATTCAGAACCTTGGGAAATCTAGACGTGTTCCATCTAGGGATGGTTCGGCAGTAGGGAAACTAATGTGGTTCAGGGACTTTGGGACAGCCTACTTCTGGAACTATGACAGTGAGTAAATACAGCTGACTGGAAAGACAGCCGACCCACACAGTCGTGACCTATATTGGGGAATAGTGCTGTGTCACCACTGCAGCCCCGACGTGTTACATGCTGCTGCATCTTCTGACGACTTCTGAATCAATTACACACTCAGTACTTCTCCAAATGGAGCAATGGAACACAGTTTAAAGCTCAGTACATCTTGGGACGGGGCGGGAGGGACGGGGTGGGGTGAAGAGGTTGTGGCGCTTGTGTGATCTAATTCTGCGAAGCGAACGTAAAATACGTATGGGAATTGTTAGAGATCAACTCATCGGCCGTCAAAGTTGTTCTGTTGACCTTTCAACGATAAACAAGCATAAGAACCTCTCCAGGTCATAAAATGTTTGCGCTCGTTCTGCTAGTAATCTGACTGAGTTAATTCGGACAAATCCGCCTGCAAGTTTCACCTATCCCCCAACACGTGTTCCTAACGTACATTAAGTTTCAGCGTATGACACATGAATTTAATAAAAAAAAGTGTTCATGAAATACGTGCACATAAGTATATAGGATTGATTATACTTGCAAAGATACGTGTCAGGAGAGACAGTGCGAATACTAGGGTCAGTGACAGTTGCATATTCTCCAGCGTTGTTGATACTGTCGTCGTCGTTGTTGTTATACACAAGTAGCAGGGGCAAATATGTCGGGCTTCGTGACGCACAGTGAGTTTCTTGAACGGGGTGCTACACAGTATAAAAATCATGATTTAAACTCACACACTTGTTGACAGTTTAATAGGTTGCATAACTGGGTAAACTTGTAAACAATCCCCAACCAGGAACCCTTCTGTATCCGGTAATGCCATTTCACTTTCGCGTCGTTGTATGGAGATACGGCGCATTAATGTATTTGCCGCTATTTATTACAGTCGTTCATTGCCTTTATCGAGAAATATTTACACAAAATGTTCTAAACGTTCCCATAATTCCAAGATGAAAGCGTGTTGCCGGAAGAACAGAACTGAGATAACAACCGAGGTCAAAGGTCGCCGCACGAGCTTGAAACCCTGATTTGAAAACCAGCACGACCATGCGACGTACTGCTGAGTACAAAAAAGTCAAGCGGCTTTCCTGTACCAATGGCAGCTGTAAACGTGAATAAAATAACGATAATGTCAGATGAAAAATAATCTAAAATGTGCTTTTGTGCAATACATGATCGGCCGAGAGTGAGTGAGTTTAGTTTTACGCCGCTTTCATCAATATTTCCGCATTATCACGGAGGGGAACACCAGAAATGAGCTTCACACATTGTACCCATTTGGGAAATCGAACCCGGATCTTCAACCTGACGAACGAATGGTGCAACCACTAGGAATTCTACCCGGGACCTTCACGGATGGGGACCGAGGGTAAGCAGGACTGTACACGAAGATACGTGCCCGGGTTGCGGAGAAAGTGCTGCGGGGTGGGGTTGGGTGATTTCCGCATCAGCTGTTTGTCAGTAGCAAAAACAATAAATATCAGTCACATGATGATGTTGACATGATGGACTGTTTATTAACAGCAGTTTAGTTGTGCTATCGTTTCAAAAACATGAAATAAAACAGTTCTTGAAAATTAATTTTTTGAAACGCTATACGATTTAACCGAACGTTACGCAACTGTTTTCCATCAGAATGATCCCTAAGAAATTTAAATTCCACACTAAACAGCCCACATACATTTACGAGGTGTCGTTATCATATGTATATGGGATTTACAGTCGGTATAACCTAGCGTGCTGTGGAAATAGTTCCAGAAATAAGACAGCAAAGTATATCCCAAGAGAGCAAATTATGTCTAATCCTTATATCTAACCACAGGCAGATGTAATTTCCACTCTTAACATTCGGAATGAAGTTTGCAAAAATGGTTTCTGAAATCCGTCGTTTTATTTATCGTGGATCAGCATAGGTTGGTAAAAATATATTGAGCTTCAGTGGCAACTGAGTGGACGACCTTCGAACATGATTGCGTCGGGCAGAGTTAGCTCCCTTGGTAATAAATATCTCAGGGCTAGTAGCTGTACGAAACAGTCAACTTGTGGTTTTCTATTGGGATATGCTTGTGTGTTGAGTCTGAGAGGTGGAAGATATCCAAAGCGCTCAGCTATCGACGGATATCTAAAACTTGCAGATCAACAACCATGCAGTAAGTGCTTCAATATTTATTTATGCATAAATTATCATTGCTGTTCATAATTATATTTGCTTGCATGGGGGTCTCCACGAAATATTAACGCTTGTTCCTTGGAATAGCATGAGTGCATGATGTTTTAGGTTGATTCAATTCTTATAGGACGGAATATTTTAATTGTTTCATATTGTGTTCACATATTCGTGCCAAGGTGTTCATTAATTATGAACATCTACATTTAGATGAGCATTTTTTCCACACATTATCTTAATTTTCAAACAGAATGTTGACTTAAACATTATTCCCTTGATGCTGGCTACAGTTGTACACTCAAAGAATATAAATCCGACAATGACTTTGAACCAGTAAAAGAAATGAAAACTGGAAAAGAAGTGTGCTTGTATTTTGTACTTACACGTTTATTGTGAACGCTCAAAGATAAAGGGAGAGGAGGGATAGAGTGGTGAAAAATGAAACATGCAGCTTTATGGATTACAACTTCTTGTTTATTACGTTTATTAAGTGTGACTACAACCAAATAGTGAGAAGCTTATATACATGGATTGTTGTGACTAACAGCGGATTAACATTAACAACAGTGTATGATAGAGTAAACAAGTGGTACATAATAGGAAGAGGCCAATAGGGAACTAAGACAACAAAGAGCACTAGTGATGAAGCCAAGACGAGGGGGATTAAGTAGTGACGTCAAACAGACACAATGATTATGGTTATGGTTTGATTAACCCTTCGTAGGCCGATGGTATGTAGTATCTTTGGTCTGTTGATCATAGGTTTGTGGCGACGGATTTCGGTGGCTTCCAATAGTCTATCTAAATCGAAATGTCGCTCAACGTAATAAACAAGAAGTTGTAATCCATAAAGCTGTATGCTTCATTTTTGACTCACCAACTTCTAAAATGCCCATCAAACGGGTAGCGTGGTGGTTAAAGCGTTCTCTCGTCACGTCGAAGACCCGGATTCGATGGGGCCCGATTCGAGTCCCCACGTGAGTACAGTGTGACATGTTGATTTCCTTCCTCATCGTGATGTTCCTGGAATATCGTTAAAAGTGTCATAAAGCTAAACTCACTCACTCACTCTCTCGAGGATAAAGCTTTCAAGACCAACTGCTGTTGACATAGTCGCTCTTCATCTCTCCACATTAAAATTAAACGTATTAGTTCTACCACAGTCAAGTTCGAATTAAGTCAGAAATAAGTTGTCTTTAACCAACTAATCTGTATACATGCCAAAGCCTAAAGTACTACATCCACATATCAGGGACGTTGCCACATAGACAATCAGACTAAAAAACGTTTTGTCTGCACTGTTTAATATCAAAGTAGGTCGGCGAAATTTAATTTACCTAACCCACTTCCATCATGTGCAATGCGAAGAGTCTGACCCGAACTGAAGACAAAAAAAGTCTTCCAGTGACTTGCAAAACTATCATTTATGCAAAGGCGTTCTGCTGTTTAATTGTCAACAGAGGTTAAAGCTGCTTTAGAAATCGTTCTTCTTGGGTCATAACATTCAAAATGAACCCCAATTTCAATTACATTAAGTCTCGTATATGAGCTTGACTCACATGTATATGTTCATACGTAGTCACAGAAGCGTGTAAGGGTTTCAGATATCCATACGCATATATGGTACTTACGTCAGTGGATCGTCTTCAGGATAAATAAAACGTAAACAAAACACAGCAGCAATTTCACAGCGTGAGTAGAGTAAGTGTGCACTGCAATAAACAACAATACTGAATGCGCAATTCACTGAGCATTTGTTAAAGAATACTGTAGTGTGTGATATATTATGTTGTGTATCTTCGTGTATGTATTATGTGCCGTGTATCTTCGGCCATTGTTGCTATTTACTTCGCAGCGAAACTCCCGGCCGCATGCTTATTCGTTAGGATCCTGTTTGTATAATTGCTTTTCTGAGTACGTCACAAACGTGATATGTCGTGCATGACGAAGTTTAACCAAATATTGACATCAATGCATTTATCAAATCGGTAGCATGTGAATAGCATATGTCAGTGATTATAGCCCTTTTCACAAAGAGCTCTAGACTTTAATGCCTCGATGGTCGTAAGTCTATATTAAGATGTGGCAGTTATGATCACGTTAACGGCATGGCCGTGTGTTCATTAAAGAGAGGTAATTCGTTTATTGTCCTCAAAGCGGTTGTATGGCTACGGTACTCAAATCTCTTATACAGTTACATCGGTTTGGGACGGTCGTAGTGCACCGATCTCCATTGTATGTCTGTGAGTAGACAAATTAGGAGCAATTATACAGGCACGAGTCATATTCGAAAAGACTAGTGATCAAGGCATTACCCCGACACACCGACGGCCCGAGTTCTCTTCACAACATGAAGGCTAATTCAGGGCCCAGTTGCACAAAGCGATCTTAGCGCTACAACTTTCTTAGGTCTATGTTGGAGAATGGGAGTTACAATCATTGTAGCACTGACACTGCTTTGTGCATGTGGGCCCTGGTCATTATAATTATGTTGAAATATTGCTGCAAGCGTAACAACACCATGCAGTCTATTTTGCATCCTCTTCTTGTAACGAAACTCGCCTTTCCAATAACCGCACAGAACAAATGCCTTCGCCTTTCCAGCGTTCCAGCTTTTCAGTTGGATAGACAATGCCTTACCTTCATATAACAGTAAATGTTACTTGCATGTCTGTTAAAAGCCGTTCCAACTCTACAACGAAATACCATGTCCCAGTTACAACCGTTCCGTGTATCAATGCTATTTCTTATCGTCAGTCAACATGGTACTTGTAGGAAGTTTCTGTTCATTATACACTAGACACATGAAGAAACTGTGCATACAACAATTTTAAATCTAAATTAATAAACCTGTATAAGGCACATAAAGATTTAAACTGTGATTAGTGACATTTATCCACGTTCCGTGAAGTTAGAGGTTTCGTCCTTGAAACGTGCAATACGTTGTGCTGCACGTGCATTCCGGGAAAGAGAAACAGAGCAAATGAATGTCACACTATACTGTCACTTTGGAAAGCTCCACCCTGCCCTTGTGATCATTCCAAAAATTAAACGGCTGTTGAAACGCATAGCATGCCAAGACTAACGTCTGCACAACGTCATGAGGCCATGGGGATGGTCCGTGGGGGAATGTCTCAACGACAAGGGGCTGCTCATTGACACTGCCATTGGAACACCGTTTCTGCACTGGTGAGACGTTACCAGAATACAAATGACGTCAACGATCTGCCACGTTCTAGATGTCCACGTGTAACAACGCCAAGACAGGACAGATAGAAAAAAGGTGACCTATCTATGCCACAGGTTTCAGACTACAGTGATGACTGCCCAGACCATCCCAGGACTTCGCCGTATTCACCCCAACACAGTTTGACAACGTTTACATCATCACGGGATCAGACTACGACGTCCCGCCATACAACCTATCTTGGCACAATGTCATCGACAAGTTCGTCGACTGTGATGCCGAAATCAAGCCCGCAGACCTTTGTTTTGGTGGAGAAATGTTGTTATTACAGATGGGTCCAGGTCTATCATTTCCCATGGTGATGGACGTCAACGTGAATATTGACGCGGGGGAGAACGTTATGCACAGGCACGTGTCTTGGAGAGGACTCGCTTTGGTGGTGGTTCCGTGATGATTTGGGGTGGAAATAACAGCACGCCAAAGAACACCTTTGGTGATTGTTCAGGGCAACGTAACTGGCGTTTGCTACAGGAATCAGATTCCACGACCTGTGGCAATTCCTTTTCTGCAACGTCATGGCCCTGGGTTAACATCCCAACAGGGCAATGCCCGCCCTCATACGGTAAGGGTTGCTATGGGTTTCTTGCAACACCACAACGCTGACTTACTGCATTGGCCTGGACATTCACAGGATCTCTCCTCGATAGACAATGATTGGGACGAGATGGATGGACGTCTACGCCTCATCCACCAGATAACGTCCTTGACCTTGCAAGAGAATTTGAGCGATCATACGTGATATCCCACAAGTCTTCCTTGCAATTTTGGTAGCCTCTAAGGGTCGTCGATCCACTGCTGTTCTCAATGCCGAAGGTGGACATACCCGTTATTGAGCTTGTGATATGATTCCGCTTGTCGACTTCATTGTGTTTTCAATTGAAATTCTCCCGACTTGTTATGGTCTCATGATCCCTCCATTAAAGTTTATTTGTACATTTGACATTGTTATCGTACTTATCAACAGGGATAATATTTTGGCAATGTACCGTTTTTATGTGGCTAGTATATATAGGTTGATTATGTGTAATCTAGTTAAAATGGTAGGGATATTTAAACGTAGAACTCAAGACTGATTCTGTAGACTACTTTTGGTAAGTAATGGAGCGCAATGCATTCCGCACACAAATGAACCTGTTGAGCGAATTAATGATATAGACTATAATCACTGTTCATGCACACTCACGCGCAAATGTGAACACACAGCCTGTTATGTTACAGTGTTTGAAATCATTAATGGTTCAAACAATCCCAAACGTACTGACCAAAGGGAGTGGAAAATACTTACTACCAAAACCGAAGTATCAACAGTCAGCGTGAAAGACGCATAAGCAAATACTCAGTAGCTCAAAATAATCTCTGTAACACCCTTGATATATATCTTGAATGTTATATACTAAATCGTAAAGACGAAATTCTGGATGAGCACTTTGCGCCCAGCACCAATAAACAGTTCATATAACCTCCACTCTCCTGTATGAGTTTTCCACGGGACTTCATCCCCTTGGTATACTCGCGCATTGAAATACCAAGGTCTTTCCACTACAAACAAGAGCCTAGATTTTCGAAGCTTTCTTAGCGCTAAGATAGTCTTAAGGCTATGTGAATGTATGACACTTACGGCTATCTTATCTCTAAGAGAGCTTTCGAAGCTTTCTCAGCGCTGAGGTAGTCTTTCTTAATGTATGACACTTAAGACACTCTTACCGCTAAGAGAAATCCGAAAATCCAGGCCCAGTTTTCTAAAATGTGTTTGTAACGTATCCGTGTATCATACATTCAAATTTATAGAGTTGGTTTAATATCAGAATTACCATAACTTTCTGTTAAATGGATCTTCGAAATTCTCCGTAGCTCCAGAATTCGTACACTGGAATGGAAACGATTGCTTTCGGGCCGACTAACGACAAGCAGCAGAGTAATATCCAGTCTGTACACAGTATACGAGCCAGACACAGTGCACATTATATGATTGTGCTTCGTACACAATCAAACTGGCTACATTCTTCCCATTTAACACAGTATAAATCACAACTGCAGCTAAAGAGCGCGCACTCTCTCGGCTGGTGTATTAACTTGTGACAGGTTTCATCACGTCGATGAACAGTTTAGGTATTAGGGATCGTTCATTATTTATGACTAGCGGGGTTGGGTCACCCATTTTATTCTGGGTGTATCTGTGTCGGGGGTTGGGGGGTGGGGGGGGAGGTGGCATTATTTTGTACACATGATCCTGAGGGGTTCCATTGATTTCGTACATGACAAACAGGGGGGTCACTTACTTGATGCAGTAATCTTAGGGGGTGTCATTCACATTGTACACGCAACTCCATAAAAGTGATCATTACAACCTCCATCCCCCACTCAAACCCCCACCACCACCACCACCAGCCCCACCCCCCACCCCCCATGCCATCTCCTCCTAGCCATAAATTATGAACAGTCCCTTATGTGGACTCTAGCTTGTTTGGTAATTTTGAGGTTACCTGTGCATGTGTGCGTGAGTGCGTGCGCATGCAAGCTCCTCAAAGGTGTATCTATAGTTTAGTTGCCTTCCACTGGGTTTCAAAGGTTGTCTAGCTCTGTCTCAGACCAGAGGACTTAAATAGCTGTGTGTGCATCGCTTTTTTCAACTTACGTTATAGTATACGGGGTTTGATATTTCCCACCTCAGATCCTAATGCCAGTGAACAAATTAAGATTGGACTTTCAGGGAAAGTGTGTGGTGCGGTCTATGCGGTGGTGGTGGTTATATTATTGACGTAATACTACACATATATACCGCAGTATCGGTTCAGAACTACATTCGGTACATTTCCAACATTGTGTCAGCAGACTGAAACAAACAGACGCTTTAGATTTAATGGTTTCCATAACAAAACGAATAAACAAACGGGGTGCTATCTGATAGTGAATGAACTGAAGTCTGATAAACCCATTAGATTCAGAAAAAAGATAACAACACCACTGCGATTCAGAGGTCATTAGTTATGTCATGGGCGAGACACGGTAAACGTTTTAACAAACATTAAGGCATTTCGCTGGCGTTGTAGTAAGTCAAGTCTGCAGTGTAGAGCGGATACTGACACAGTTCAGTCATGAAAGGACACAGCGTGGCCACACACAGGATAATACGATGAAAAAGATCCTCGCCATAGATATTAACAATAACTTTGGTTGATGACTTTCAGGCACTGATCCCAAGGCAGACCATAACGGTGCCAGTCTCTCGCTCTATCTGCAAAAACAATTGTTGGGAGATTGAGATTATATTTTTAGATGTAGAAACCTTCTTAACAGAACTCTGATAATAGTTTTGGAAGGAATTGCGGAAGATCAGTTCGTGTGTTTTGATCTTTTGAGGCTAGGGATTCAATTCATGTGAACGTTATTTCATGGTACATGTGTTCTTGGGAGTATCGTTCAGTGCTGGGTTGAACTTATGTTTTATGTTGTTGATGTTAATGTTGTATTTGTTTAGGTATTTCTTTTGTCTGATTCAGACTTAAATCTTCATTGTTCGGGGTCGGAATTGTCATCCTGAGTGCGACGTAAACCTGAACTCACTCACTCACTCACTCACTCACTCACTCAGTATATGAGACATCTGAATGTAATAATATTACAGTTACAATATGTTCACAGCGTCAGGGTGTTCTGAAAATCACTGGTTTCTCTGATCCAGACTCACTGCAGGTGCTCACTCACTCACTCGAGACTGGCCTGGTTCGAATCTGAACCAGACAAATTCGTAACTGACATAATCTGTTGACAGCACACTCAAAGATTATATTAATAACTCTTTTTAACTAAATAGTATGGAAAACACTGTTTAATTGTATGAAAAACTTGATAAAAATGTATACTGCATCATCACATTTTGCTTATGCGGGAAGAACCTTCATCATGGTGGCCATGTGGTCAGAAGTGTAATTTCAGCTTATTTTTACATCTATTCACTGGAAAAGCATGCACTTGAAAAGCGGATTGAACACAAAAATTGCGCACATCATCACTTCGAAACTGTTAATAGGTTAATCACAACATCATGTACTAAAGCCGTTGCATTCCCGTTACTTGGTTCGGCGGCCACGAGATGCACCATGGGCGATTCCAGTGAGTGCATTGAGTAGTGTTAAATCCTGGCGTTTCGTCAAAATCGCTAAATTGTTACTTAAGAAGTCAAAACATCGCAAAACTAGAAATATCGCATACACTTGGGAATTTATTTACATGTATCTATCTATAGTGGCTGATCTTATGAAAGGGATGGCCTGTCATACAGACCCTGAAGCAAATATATCAAGAAAAGTCAAGGTAAGTCTGGAAGATGTGGATTTCCACAGCTTCTAAAAAAACAAGTCTCAGGGCTCCTTTCCAATATTGGCTATTTTTTCACTATGAGCTATTTTTCTATAAAATATGTTCATTTCTGAGACTAGTTGTTAGTCAAATGAAGTACGGGAGTATGTACGCTTAAAATTATAAAAGTTAACAGAATGTTACGAGAGTGAAGACAAGCGGAAGTATACAATGTAATCTACGCATGAACTACAAGTAGTGTATTACTGGTACATGACCATTTCGTGTCGCATTCATTGTAAACTTTCTTTGCGCCACTACCTAGACAGCAAGTTATAAAAATTCGGAAACTGAATTCGTAAATACCTCCGTGACACGGTCCGCATCGAATTGTATTACATTGTACTTACACTTACGTATACTTTTCTCCGTATCTTAAATTGTGGAATATAATCATTATGAAGCATGTCATATTAACAATCATACATTATATATTTATTTCAATAGTTAAGGAAAAGCACTAAACACTCGTCTGTGCAACACAATACGTCTATTATTCCTAGATGAGAGCCCCCAGTCCACAATTTGTGTCTACATAATAGAGTGATGTCTCAGCAATTTCATCCCAAGGTTATAAAGTGTGGAGGAAATGCGTCTGCAACTGCTGCTGCTACAGGTCAGGGGGGTCAGTGCTGCATCCTGAGTGGCATTTACACC
The DNA here is from genome assembly GCF_037392515.1 of Haliotis asinina. NCBI lineage: Eukaryota > Metazoa > Mollusca > Gastropoda > Lepetellida > Haliotidae > Haliotis > Haliotis asinina. The sequence continues at coordinate 48,741,538 of NC_090286.1, forward strand.
ATCACGTCGTGACAGCAGCATGAACATCCCCCAAATGACATACGTCTCTACCTGCACGGCAGGCGAGATACCTAATGACAAATAGTCCTATTGTTCTAACAATGAACATATATTCGACAAATCGGCGATCCTCATTGAATCTGGGGTGTTTTGAAAATACCTCTTGGTCATATGCCAACTCCAATGCGTACATTGACTGTGGTGTCGACTGTATTGCTGCTGTAGGGGTAAAGGTTCGCCTGTGAATGAACAGCATCTTACATCGCTTTTAGAGGTGTCATAATTTATGCACTTTTTGACTATGTCTGAATTTGATTAAATAGTGTACGTATATCAGAATTTGTCCCCTAATACAGCTAGGTATTACTAGTCAACATAAAGGTATTAAGAAGCCAATGGTGATTTTATAACCTTACAAATATGTCAATGGCGATTCTGATAATTAATATGTCCAATCGAATTAATATCTTTAAGTCGAAAAAAGACATTTATACCATGCGAAAATTGACTAAAATATGTTACCAAAAGATATGTAAATAGTACTTGACCGACAGAAATAAGCATCTTCCATACCTGAAAGTACTAAATACAGTGAAAATATCCCAAACACATTAAACGGAAAGGCGTTTATTTCGAGGGCTGGATTTTAAGGCAAAACCCAGCTCGTGAGCCCTACCCAGACCGCATGAACGTCACGACCTGCCCAGCATCAAGGGTACGTGTTACACTGCATGCTGACATTTTAGGTGTACACTTCCCACGCTCATATAGAGTACAACTTGCAGGAATCGGAATGTTTATATTCTGTGCATTTACTAGCGCGTTCTGGCAGCTACCAGGGACGTTGCCGTCCCCATAACAGAACCCTGCGGCATTAAACGCAGTCAACCTTGACCTCCGTCAATTCCATTGATACGAAAGACAATGGCGTAATTGTTCTAGTGGCTTATGACGAGCGTAAACGTGATGAGAATGACATAGGGTCTACAAGATTGCACAGGAGAGAGAGGTACCGTTTCGCTACTGGTTCCGAACCACTATTATTCTTTAAGAGAGGCGGCACGGGAAATGACGTCATCGCCATCAAAGGTTTCATAAGAAACCTTATCCCTGGGACTGGGCACCGTCCATTGTTACGGAGATGTTGACCTCAGTAGACGACGGTTCTTGGTAGATAATATCGGATGATCTACTCCCTTCGACTGATGACAAGCACAACCAAACAGCAGAGAGGAGGGGGGATAACTCTTGCACGTCCGTCCTGAATAATCTCCAGGGTATTCATTCCGATAAATATCCACTAGTAGAGTTCTAGTTGAGATTTATCGGAACTTTTACCCTGAAGATAATCGAGTATGTTCCATTTCTTACTCGTCAGAATAACTACCTGTTCCAGGTGTTCCTACCCCTACCTACCCCTACCTCGCACCTGCTACAAAGACATGCAGAGGCATGTGTTTATCCGAAAATAGAGATAACAACATATTTACAACAATACATTGTACCCCACGACAAAAGCATGAACTGATGGCGGCATATCTTACACCAAATACCCTAGGTGTGGTTTGTACATATCTTCACTTCTTTCAAGAATACATGTGGGGCTATTTTTTTTTTATTTAAAAATATTTCCGACACTGTTTACGTGAATACCGCTCTCGATGATAAAGACACTTACAACCAAGTCATACTCACACCCTTGACCAGTGAGAAACAGGGAAGCCACGAGGCCTGTATTTTGATTCCTGTCTTTGAGCCGTATATTCTGATCTCATTGGAGGTCCTCAGACCTCACATATGCTCTTTATGGCGCACGTGTTTTGTAGCTTGCTGGGTAATACGGCGTAGTTGCACTTAGCTGCTGTCAATGGCCACCAAGTCTGGTCCATGTTGAAACATGTGCAGGAACACTGTTATTGTAACTGTGACCATAAATGTTGAAATACTGCTTTATCTTTGTCTTGGTGTTTGTATTTAGAAATATTTATGTCACAGTTGCAGGATTTTCAGATAATGCACGCGGAGTTTTTACTTTCAAATCTAACCTGATATTGTCGAGCGTTGGCGTTTGCACATATAACTAGGAGTTAGAACTTGAATCTGGACGTATTTGGGACACATTCCTCGAAGACAGATTACCTTGTAGCATACGTATATATCTCGCCACTCACTTCTGATTAACGTTATGCATGTACGTGTATTAAAAATATCGCTGTCACTTTTAGAGGTGGTTCTCACGGCATGGGTGACTGAGTTAATAAACGTCAAACAACAATGGGCTTTCAGAACATCACCATATGTTGTCATTCCATGCCTGTTTGACACCAAAAACTACATATGTAAAAGCTGCATTACTGTAAAGTGTCAACAGTCCAAAATATACCCCCCAAAAATGTGGTTGACATCATGAGCATACGACAAGCATGGGTTGCTGAAGTCCAAGGTGCTGTTGTACAAAGCGGTCTTAGTGCTCAGCTGATCGTAACACCCTACCTTGATATAGACTTACACCAGTCGTTGTGCTAAGGTTAGTTTGTACAGCCGCGACCAAGTAAGAAACAAGAATGTCCTCTACCGCTGCCAGTTTGCTCAAAGCGCTAAACCTGCTGCTCGCGAAAGCCGACTGTTCCCGTAGATAGGTTGGATCACATTGACACTAACGTAAACTACTGGACAAAGGAAGTATAGGCTATCATTAAACATACAAGAGCTGTTTTACTGTGATGATGTATTTGAAACGAATTTTTATTAATTTTATGATTTTACGTCAATGTTTGTCACTTGTCGGCTAAAGGGTTTTCATCCCTCTATAACGTTCAGAAAATGTTTTGGTCAAAAATCAGATCGATCGGTTTTGTTAGAAATATATTTTCTCTTGTCTGGCTGTCTGGGCATATACAAATCAATTTAAAAAGTCAGTATCGTTTTTATCACCCGGACAATCCAGTGATCAACAGCAGAAGCATCAATCTGCGCAACTGGGATACGATGACATGTGTCAACTTAGTCAGCGAGAATGACCACCCGATCCCGTTAGTCACCTCTTACGACAAGCATAGTCGCTTTTGTGGGCTATCATGAAACAAACACTTAAGACCAGTTATATAGTGGATGTATTTGAAACGGATATGATTTTAGGTTAAAGTTTGGCACGTGTCGGCTACGCTTTCATCCCACTATAACGTTCACAAAACGATTGTAAAGTTTTGGTCAAAATTCAGATCGATCGGTTTTGTTAGAAGTATACTTTCTCTAGTCTGGCTGTACATATGGGCATATGCAAATCAATTCAAAAAGTGGATATCATGCATATATAGGTTTTTTATTCCCCGCCGCGCGTTTAGCTCTGCCCGTCCGACAGTCCGTCCGTACGTACGAGGTGGAATATCTTAAGAACCGTTGACTAGACTTGATTCTTTTCATACTTGGTAGCTAGGCTCACCACGGTATAATGAAGGTCCAAATCAGGTTTGGTGACCTTTACCTTCATTTCAAAGTTTTACCCATAAGATATCTCAAGAACCATTCATTGTGTGTTCTTCTTATACAGCACCAAGATTTATCTAGGGAAGGCGCCAGGACTCGCTCGTTTTAGGTGACCTTCACTTTATTTTAAAAGTCAACTTTCACACAATTCGGGAGGGCACTTTGAAGATTTCAGCATATTAAACTGCATGATATGATTGTTAGCAAGATATCTCAAGAACGATTCACTAAAATTTCTTCAGACACTTTCAACACTGCCCTTGAATGTTTTTCAATAAGCAATTTCTTTATTACTAATTTTCGCATATTTCATGCACTATGGCGTTCATGTCAAGGTAAAGTGACCCTTGAAAACATGTGTGTATTCGAACATCTACAGAGCAAGATATCAAGAGAGCTTGACTGGTCAAGGTTTATTTTACTTTTTACTTCATCTGAAAACTACGATCTTCAACTTTCATTTTTCTTAAGTTTGATTTGATAATTTGCGGCGGGTGGATTACGTCACCACAGTGACAATGCTTGTGTCGACATAGTTGTAGATTCATGTTAAGTGATGCATTAGCTTTTTAACGGATCACCCGCAGATACAATTTGCACCTCTCTCATGTACATCCTTCGGTGCCTCTTACCATGTAACAGGAATATATACACTCCGTGCACACATGTTCCTTGTACGTGTAATTAATCTATTTACAGATACGCAATAGGTACAGGCTACCGCCACCTCCTATCGCGTATGTTATCTAATGAATTTCCCAAACAGTAACACGAGAATTAAAAAATTAATGCAACTTCATTACAATACATTCTGCTCGTTAATTGTAACAAGGTTGCTTCAAAATATCTGTCACCTTCGCTGTTTAGTTTGCACCTGTGTCCATATATATTGTTCTGTCTATTTAACCTGCAACTGCTTCAGTTTAAATATTGTATTTTCGGAGAATCGGCGGAAATGCGTAATTACGTTTAGTTTAAAACAAATTTTAAAATAACAAAACGTGCTTCATAGACACGTTCATGGTATGGTTGGAATCGAATGCTACACAAAATTTGATCAGCATCATGATGTGTAAGTTATTATTTGATAAAACAAAGATAACTTGAAACATCCAAATACACACAGTAATTGGGGCATCTTCAGAGTTCGCACACGCCCCACTCCCCAATCTCTAATAACTCAATAACTCTACAAGAACTAGGCAATGGCCTTACAGAAGAGTGGAACAATCGTATCCTGACACTTATTTGGAGCATGAGATGATGATGCTAGGCCTCGGTGGTTTTACGTGGATCACATACACGCCTGTCAAGGTGTCCTTTTGGGGACAATCATTTGATTTGGTTATACGTTTATATACTGGAAAAATAAGTTAGGAATATTGGTATTTTTATGACTGATATTTGATCAGTATATCAATGAAGAAATACATCATTATTCATAATTTCAAAATGTACAAATAACTCTAACTATTTTTGTCCAGTATATGTTGGTTAGATACTCACAGTTTCGTCAAGTGATCAAACTATTGGTCACTTGTTGTTTGTTTTTATTTGTGCAGTACGTTACAACGGGTAGTGGTTTATTTAACATTGGCATTACATCGACTTTAACCATAGCTTTATTTATGTACTGATCTCAAGCGGTCATTGAGCTGTGTACAGACTTCAAAAATGAACTTTTAGGAGGGATTTCATACAAATTTGGAGAAGGGGATTTTTAGTTTCATTTAAGTTTGTAGATCGGGTGATATACACAAAACTGAAATGCGCAAATAATTTTAGTTGAAACATACTAAGCTGGAAGAAAACAGAATGCTCTCAAACATATAATCATATTTAACATTTGGCGAATCTGTGAACTCTGATACGTAATGAGCTTACCCCGGGTCTGCTCGGAATATATTGCGCCACCTTGACATGCCGTATAAATCAAGCGCAGACAACTTCTGGGTTAGGAAAACGCGAACATTAGTAATACTAAACTAAAGTAACGCAGTACCAAAACGTTCAGGGAGCGATTCGCGTTTGCCAAGATGAATTGCTGTACTTGTTTAGAGAACCTGTCTCCAAATTATCGCGCTGAAATTACTTTTACACCGGGTAAGTCCGATCTTGTATACAGATTGCAATGCACAGACGTCATGCATGACTAATGACAGGTGAGAACTTTTACGCCACTCTTAGAAATATTTCAGCAATGGGCGAAAGGGGTTCACCCATTGTACCTATGTGGGGAATCGAATCCGGGTCATCAGCATCACGTGCGAACGCTTAATCAACTCGACTATGCCACCGCCCCGAGTAACGATAGAAAACTGTGCATCTAGATCCTGCATTACTGAATATTCATGATCACATGTTAAGTCTGAACTTCCGGTTGTTGCGACCTAACGTCAGCCGGCACTGTATGTCGCAATAGCTTGTTTATTTTTCCTATCAACTATCATATTTTTGGAGCCAGAACCTTTGTAGAATGGTTCAGTCGTCACGCTGAAGAACTGTGTTTAACTCACTCACACTCGAGCCGATCATCAATATGATCCTTGAGTTCCCTGCCTCTGTGTGTCTTACTGTTCGAGCTATGCAGCACAGAGAGTGATGTGACGTCCCCAGGGAGTACTGCCATGTTGCTGTCGACAGAGTAGGTGGTGTTGCGTTCACATGAAGCTGCTGCTGTAAAGTTACAGGACTGGTGTATGTTGTTTAAGGGACTTATCTTCTCTGCACATAAAGCTGTCACATCACTTCTCTTTACGTGAAAGTTATATCAGGTTGGGTATTTTCAGACACAGAATCTTGATCTCATTATAAAGCCGAGGTTGTTATAAATAACCGGTTGTATCAACACAACTGCCACGATGAGTATACAGTTGAACAGAAAATGTTCCAATGTAATTGTTTGAAATTCGACAATCTTGAATCTTGGAAGAGGGTAATTTGGGCTACAAAATGATGTTATGGCATTGAAAAATTGACATGGCGACTGCCTCAAGGTTTGGAGATGTAAGCATGTGGGTATAGCGCTACGCCTATGATCTATCCCGTTATGATAATGCATAAATATTGCTCAAATCACACTCACTCACTCACTCACGCACCATGGAGATTAGTGTTTCAACTATCCATCCTACCATGTCCTTTGGCAGAGTATGATGGGAAACCACGTATATTAACCGCAGCATGAAAGCGTATTCTTTTTATATATTTTGAAACATCGGTTCTCCGACAAAAATAGTCATTGGACAAACATAATAACATACTGCCGTTAAGATTAAACATTACCAAAAGTTTACAAACTTCAGGAAAATGTAATCCTTTGGGGAAAAAAGTTGCAGAAACACTGTAAATGTGTGATTCCATTCACAAGGTCGATGCAGCTGCTACATACCGCACCATCACATTACCATTGCTTGTGGTTCCCGCAGCTAGTACGTAGGGCAGTATACCTTCTTTTGCTCGGCAGTTTTCAAGCATTGTCTAGGAATATACGTGTACTGGGGCTCTAATCTTCAACTCTATACAGAGAGAGGGATGTTTGGTGATATGAAAATTGGGCATACAATATCACCAATTTACTGTAAACTTTTGTGTGACACTAAGTACTGTATTATATGCGTGATATACCAGCGTGTCATTTAGATTCTGTAAGTTAAATGCAGATAATATGCCATGATAAATTGCTCCGGTGCAGATACATTACGTATGAGGCTATTCCAACATCCAGAGTCCATCTATCACCAGCCTTTTTACTGTTACACCTGTCATTTGTCCCCTCACTGTAACGTGAGGCGCCCCCAGAGACCTGGCTGTGGTACCATCGCGTCACATATATCCGCACCAAATTGATGCACCGACCTCATCTGTGACCATTCGTATCTTTCCAGAACTAGCCAGTCGGTCTCAAACATTATTTGCCCTTTCGGCAATGCTGCACAGACCTAAATGGAGTAAATCTAGATTTCCTCAGGTTATGAATCTCCCATCTCAGTCTTATTTGTTTCCAATAAAAAATGATCTTCAGCAACCAGTGTTTGTCTTAAGAGGTGACTGACGGGATCGGGTGGTCAGGCTCGGTTAGTTGACAAATGTCATCGATTCGAATCACTGGACTGTCTGGATCAGACCTATTTACAGACCGCCGTCATACAGCCTGGGTATTACTGCGGCGTTGAACATCAAAATAACTAATGTTTCCATCGAACCTGTATATATTCGTAGATTAAGCTTACCAAACACTTAGTATCATCATTAGTTCATAGTGAACACATGTTCTGTCATCATATCGGTGACATGCAGACATTCACTGGATGTTCTAGTTCAGACTCGGTTTGGTTACAAACAACATCGTACAGCTGTAATACTGCTGTAACAAATATCTGCTCATACTATAGTGACTGTCACAATTGTACAGTCGATTCCGCTTAGGCAGAGACTTTTATGAATGTGGAAAGAGTTTTGTCGCTTTTATTAAGTCAAGGTACAATCCGATTTTTTTCCATCTTGATTCCGTCATTACACAAACAAATCAAGAACGAAAACATGTATTGTTCACATCCATCTTTGCATTGTCAGGGTAGGCATGGAGTATCATCTTATGTCCTCCCTGGTTGTAACAGTTCCATGCCTAAAATCTTCACAGTTGCTTTGCCTTTTATAAAGTTCGCTCAGATAACGAAGGGTATATACGAGATTCATCTCCGGGTTACTTGCGCTATGCCCGAGGTGCCCCCTAAGTAATGTAAGCGTTCAGTCACAATGACACCTAGTCAGTTCGCATATCACTGTGTTACTCTATCAAGGTATTCCACAATCTGGCATAGTCTTCATAGCTAGCGTTTCAGAAGTGTCAGATTACAACAATGATTTACTAACGTGGTTAAGCCCGAAGAACGTTCGTAACCTTTCAGTCTATGAAGTTCAGAGTGTCACACTCCAATACGCAAACAACAGTCAGGTTAATTCAAAATTAACATATCCATCTTTAAGGACGTTTTTTATTCCCATATGCCATTCTCGACATTCCTAAGCCCTCGTCTGTACATGTTTAAGCTGCTTATCGCGAATACACCATTCACACGCGGAAAATGCAATCAATTACGTACACATGCATGTACGTGTTTATCCATATTCATGTGGAAAATAGTACCTATTGGGGTTAGGCACAACACTCTCAGTTCATTTCATTACCCGTTTAGAAACAGGATGTTCAGGTCTGGGAGCGTGGGTCGCCATGTTGATAAGACGACACTCACAACACCTTCCTCCACGGAAACGCTATCGTTTGTTTCTGTGTACAGATAGTGTAAGATTATTAAACGTTTGCAAGAGTAAATATCCACCTTCATAATTTTCCATCGTGTATCTTGTTTTCGAGCGGACTGCTGACAACTTGCATCAACAAGTTATTTGAATGTATCGCCAGAAGAGCGCCAGTCTTTCTGGACGCTTTCAAGTGGTCATTAATAAACTTCAGTATCTGAATTTGTCTCAAGTTGTGTTCCCACCTCATGAAATGCCAGCAATCACTCAGTGCCACACTTACTGATAACGGCTGAATAAACCCAAATTTCGTTAGGTTTCCATGGGGATCGGAGTCGAAAGTAGTCGCTTGGCCTGAATCATGCGTTCATTTACTTCGACGATGCTTATTGGTGTGACCGGGAACGCAGTTCGTGTTCTGAACGTGAACGTAAACACTAGTACATAGTCTAACTCGAGAAGATCCGGGTTACCACTGAACCTCAGCAACTCTTGCATGTCGATATGTAATCGGGTAGTCAGGCTCGCTGACTTGCTTGACGCATGCTTGACGCATTCTTCTGAAAATCGATATAGCCTATACATTGTACCCACGATGTATCAAGTTATTGCTTAATAACAAAATTATATTACTCACACAAGTGATCGCTCTACATTTTATGTAACCTGTCTCAGCGAAAGTAGTACTTTAAATAACACCTGTACACGTTATGCACGATTTGTGTTTCAGTTTGTCCATCATCTTTCTGTGTAAGCCAGAATCATCATATATTAGACATTTAAGGTGAAAATGAAAACAGGGCTATGAAAATATCCCACAAAATCCTATCATGCAAATTAGTCCACCACGGTCATATCGGCAGCTCAAGATGCCTCCACGGGACTCCTCTGCATGGGCAGCTATACAGTGTGGCTACACACGTGTTACACCGGTTAACTGACAAACATCACGGCAGACTTGCGATCTACAAATATCAATTCACAGTATGTCAGTTGTCAATACTCAAATAGCCATTAGGAAAGCATTATCTTGTTTCAACAACGGTCATTGTCGATTCGCCCAAACGCAGCCAATGTAATAACGAATTGCCCGGACAAATGGTTGTTGCTTGAGGCTATACCAGCTCATTAGTCACTGTCACAGTAAAGGTTTAGAAGGGTTATTTTCCATCTGGTATCCCAAAACACAATCTAAACCTAGTGCCTCATAACAAAACACATAGTGGCTTGTCTAAATCAAAGTCTCAATTTTCATTTGCAACTAAAGCGTCTCGCCCTGGCGCCAAGCGAACTCCATACCTCATTTAAAGTGAAATTCCGTCTTTTTTGCATGATTATGTACAGCTTTATATTTTAAGACGATGCTCCAAGTTTATCTTCAACTCACAGAACAGTTGGGATAAGCAGTAAAATGGTCACAAACAGATTCCTCCTTTTTTATCATGATAGAGAAATAAACATATTTTGTAATGCATGTCAATGACCATAAAATCTGCTTTGATGATTGTATATGCATCGTTCTTGATTCAGATACTTTCTATCAAGTCTATCCAGTATTTATTACACGCATAATATATTGTTTGACCTTTCGATTTATCTGAGATTACATCGTCAAGGAAACGTGTTGGAAATGAGACAGAAACATGCTATGTTATCATCAGCTCATATTCACAAAACGAATGTTGTGGCTATGATATACAGAATCATGTTCGTCATGTTGGTTTTAAGAGGTTTATTTTGGGTATGGTAGTTAAATGGGTATTTTGATCCGATAATTTGACTGGGTTTCCCTACAACTGACCCATCGGCTGAAACGCCCTGATACACACGAGAGACAGAGCAGTCATGTTTCGTAATAGTGCGATAACCTATGTCGGAAAACCAGTGCAAGATATTCCATCCATGTCTTTAATCGTTCATAATGTCAGTGTCATTATTGCATGTTTCATGTCTTGAGTTTGATACATGCACAGAAATTCTGTTAACAGATCCAAGTTATATGATACGTCATAAATGTAAATATATACTGCTCAAGAGATGTTAAGAATATTGAATTCTTCTTATAACATTGTGGGTCATCAAACAATCCAAATTTACTATAGCGCTGGCGTTAGTAAACTACCATTGAGCACCAGAATAAGTCAACGCCATAGAATAACCAGTCTCGATTATCCGCAAGACAGATTTGGGCGGTAGTTGTGAAAAATCTATAAAAAGATCACAAAAAGTCAGACTCAACACCAGTAGCACACACCCTTCAGTTAGTGTGTCGTACAGACCCTGAAAAAATTATACCCAAGAAAGTCCATGCAAGTCTGGAAAATGTGGCAAGTCTAGATTTTCATGTTTCAGAAAAAAGTCTCAGGGCTTCATTTCATTATATTATGTTATTTTCACTATGAACTTTTTTTCAGTAAAATATGTTCATTTCAGAGACAAATTGTTCGTCTAACCGTTCAGACTGCATAAACATACATGGACATAGAATGCGCACTAAATTTCAAACCAAGAAAGAGTGTCATTTCATAATTGTTAATTACAATTTGTCTGGTCCCCATTTAATGCTACTGTTAAATACAGTAACTAGTGACACCATCTTCACCTCAACAACTTCATAACAAAGTTACACACATAATTATATCATGTCGCTGTTGTTGCTTTGGCGTTGTTTTAAGTAATTTGTGTCGTTTTTATTTGTGCGCAAAGCATTCCTGACAGTTCAAGGGTTAATGTGTTGTCTAATCTTCTACTGTGTTATACAATGGTGATGAATGATGTGAACGCTTTGAAGGTTAACCAGAAAATATGGTCGATGACAGGAAGTGATAAAGCATTACACCGTTAACTACAGAAAGGGATAAATTTAGCAAAACTGCAACAAGTTACAGACATTGTGAAAGAGATACTTGGGATGTTTCAGGTCGGAAATAGACAAAGTGCTAACGGGAGCAAAATAGAGCCGATGCACCCCAGAGCTTTCCTTTCTGCATCAACCTCGCCTGAAACTTGGGCGCTCCTACTGAAGGAATATCCTTCAAAAACTAAATCTTCAATTAAATCGCCGGGGTTCACTTTCCTCGACCAAGAAAACGTTTTGCGTTTGTTTTGTGTCAAAGCAAAGGCAAATATTCAGATTAAACAGCCATATTTCCCAATGTCTTTGGAACATAATTAATGGGTCAAAAGAAAATTGAATGACAATCCCAAAGAAAATATTTGTTTAACGACGACAACGTTCTGTCGCGTTTGGTTTCATTACTGCTAGTTCGAATCCAATTATATGTGTGGACCCAGCCTTGGTTTCCTACCACCAACTATCGTAAAGAGATTTGAGCCCTGAGTAAATAATGAAACAATGCCGGAGCTACACAGTATCCTATCACATCCAACACGATGGGCCTTTGTGTCAATATTTTGTTCACTCGTTCGCTTGTGTATGTTTCTGAAGTATGTTTATAAATGTCTCCCTATCACCGACCGGATTTCGCGGTTACTGACACAGCATCATGACTTCCGTACCGAATTTTCACGTGCATGTTTGAAAGTGCGGATAGCTGCACCCAGCATTAAATACCTCCCATTAACATTGCAGGTGCTTAAGTGCTTCTGTACTTCGTCGTCTGGCACATGCGCGCAGACCATAAAACTGAATTCGTTATAAACATAGAAACTTTCAATGTCGCGCCTGGCGTATGTAACAGGTTTTTTTTCAAACCACAGTTGAACTCATCTAAACCGCAGAAATCTTGATTTACTTGACAGACTGTGAGAGATGCACACCATTTGCAGATACTCTAGATAAGGATTGGCAGAATTGTATGTTGTGTAAATAGCATAGAGCATTTGGCAAACCTCGTCTGTTTCCGTACACTTACGTAAAGGAGACTCTGTGGATGATGTAACATTGGGAATTTAGTGTGGTGGTTTCAACACCTCTTTGAAAAGTATTCAGTTAGTTCACAACATTTCAGCTTTTACTGGACGAAGAACAACGTGTTCTAAGAGTTGCCTCCCTTAGAAATGTGAGGATTCGATGGTCGGAATTCTTCCCCTGCTTTCATCCGATTTTTATTAATGTTTTACCCGACATACTTGCTATGAACCTAAACAGTTACAGCAGAAAATCCCACATGCAGTCGTAGTCGGGGTTTCACAACAATGTAGGATTCACAAGATGGAGCGATATAGCGATACAGTGAAATACGAAATAGTGATAACGCGCACGATATAGCGATAGGTCGATTAGCGATGGTCCGAATCGGCCACCACATATTCACTTGCGTACTGAACCACACATTGCAAACGTACCGTAAAGACAGTAAACTAGGCTTATAGGGATCTTACGGATATAACGAAGTGGATTTCTGTTCCTTTGCTTTGGTACGTTATATTCCTAGTTTTATGTTTGTGCGCTTGGAGCAGGGCCTAGATTTTCGAGGCTCTCTTAGCGCTAAGATAGTCGTAAGTGTCATACATTAACATTAACTTACGACTATCTTAACGCAGAGAGAGCTTCGAAAATAAAGGCCCAGGATATGATGAATGAAAATGTGCGTTATAAATATTCTTATATTAATATATTAATTATTATACATTTTAAAACAAAAATATAGCCCAAGTGATGATCTGAGCTTAAATGGGATTTAACGTCCTGGATACCGTAGCACAACGTGATCATAGCGCTATGGTGGTCGCACCTCACTTACAACAGGCGTAGCACTAAGGTAGCTTTGCTCAAAAACACCTAGGACCTGTATTTTCGAAGTTCTGTTAGTGTTAAGACCGTCGCAAGTGCCATACACTGACAATAACTTACGACTATGAGGGAGATGAGGTGGAGCTGAGGTCTGGTTCCGCTCTGGCCTCTGACTGTTCAGACGTGAAGGAATCTCTAACAATGACATATACATGTATTTTTTTATGTCATGACTAAGAAACAAGCAGTGTTAATTCATGTTCTTCTCTTGAATCAAAACTCAGTTTTCAAATACAGGCGAATCTAATATCGGAATTAGTCACGATGTGTTTTTAATCAGTTCACTAACTGACCTTTGACATGACCTACTTAGACGTGCATCCTCACAATAGTATCCGAGTTCAAATTGTTTTACACGGGCACGTGCAACCGGGGTCATCTAAAGTCAAACTCCCCCAACCGGCACTTAGACCAAATCGACAGTTATGTTCACAAATGTTTGATCAACAAAAGAAACGGAAACGAATGAGGAAATACGTGATGACGGAAGAGTGTCGCTGTAATGGGTTGCTCTAAGAGCAATTAACCTTGAAGTGAGGATATGCTACAACAAATTAGGAGCGACTGTTTCTCTTGATAGGTGCTTGCATAACAGTGTGAGGCGCCAGGCTATGAACAAACACATTGAGAATCCTTTTATGCAAATTATGTATATGGCTGAAACGTCAGTGATTTTTAGTGATCCACACACATCACATTTTCTACTATTTTACGACCAATGGAACCTGTCATCGACTGAGTGAGTTTTCAAGCCGCTTTTAGAATATTCCAGCAATATCATTGCGGGGGACACCAGAAATGGGCTTCAGACGCTGTGCCCGTGTTGGGAATAGAACCCGAGGAGCGATAGCTTTTCACAATAGTCGACATCTTCATTCATCCATATCATGAACGTCGAAGTGATACGCTCCACATATTATACCAATGTAGGGAATCGAACTCAGGTCTTCGTCGTGACGAGCGAAAGCCTTTACCACTAGGCTACCCCACCGCCCCTGACAATAGTTGAGGGACAGTTAACCAGCTAGGTTACAGTTAACCACATGGTATCTGCCGGCTTTCATTAATCAGTTTATACACGCATATGCTGTTCTGGGCAATGTGCCACATTGTCCCCAAGGGACTTACTACAAAAGCACGAAGACGCCAAACCCAAACGTCGACACAAAAATATATATATAAGCAGATGGCGTAATTACAAAATAACAATTTCAATTTGCTGACAAAATTATGTACAGATATATTTCGAAACCGCAATCATGTGAGCATGATTGCACCATAACAAGAGAGGCCTGTTGTCCGCGTCTTGCACGTTATAATAAACGCGCTGTTCCGCGTACTGACGTGCCAGCGGCGCGATAAACGACATTCTGATGACCGTAAGACAACGTCAACGTTTTTTACACTCTCTCAATAGGCCGCGTAGTGCATCCGCTCTGGGCTTGCAGATCTCCCAGACGTGGACGTCAGATGTTTAATGGAGAGTTTTATATGCTCTGTTTTCGTAAACGAACGCTTGCGTTTGGATACATGGTTCAAGGTTACCACACTTGTGTACGCCAGGCTGCAGGGTCCGAGACGGTCATTGAGTTAGGGTAATCTGGAGGTTAATCCTGGCTTAGTATTATCGAGATCTACTATATAAACACACGTGTGTCCGAGTTTGGACTTCTGTATGGTATGTTTGTTGAATATTTGTGTAGACCTTCTCTCTCTGTATATATATAACTAATATCCATGTGAGAAATCCTGCCAGCATTTTGGTAAATAGCAGTGACAAAAGCTGTTTCCATTTCCTATTGAAAAAAAACCGTTAACGTTAAAGAAAAACCTCTCTGTTGCCAGACAGACCCAACAGAGCAGTGCTCCGATCCAGCGACGGTGGCATGTAAACAAATCCAGCGATTATAATTTTTAAGCAACCTCTTCTTAAAGAACAATCCTACAACTCCCACTGCATCTAAAGCCCGTGTTCATGAATCACGATCAAATAGTGATGGTGTTTGCGAAAAGTTTGGCATATCCTGTACTGGTGGTGGCGCCAGTCATAAACACACGCAAAGGCAAGTCAATTTTTCATCTGAATGGTACGTTAAACAAGGGTCATATTATCAACAGACGTCAATCTTCCTACAAAATGTCCTTCAATATCGTTATATATCCATATACATTTGTGTCATACTGTACGAACGTTGAAGCTATTCATGGACTGTAATACAAATAGTAAAAGCTTAAACGTTGTTTCATGTAAGATACTAGATCGTGGTATTGTTTCCGTCTAAAACATCTTCCACTTTCCTTAGCGTGTTCAGTGCAAGTTTCGTTCGAGAAGCCAACTTATTTTTCTAAAATACCTGGGCCTAAATTTCCGAAGTTCTCTTAGCGCTAAGATAGTCGTAAGTTAATCTTAACGTATGGCACTTAGTGCTAAGACAGCTCCGAAAATCTAGGCCCTGTATTATATTTTGTCGTCTTTCACAAAAGTCAAGGCTAAATTCCTCTGTCTATTGTTTCTTGATTTCTCAAAAGCGTCCACGAGAGCATCATTTACTTCAGTATTCTGCCACACACTCGAGTCTTTGTGTCCCAGAATATCAGTCTCAACGGGAAGGGATAATGAAACCTGTTTGCACAGCAAGAAACAAGAAATTGTGTGTACATTTCCATTCATGCATACTGATGACAAGAACACTACAGCTCTAAGCCCATCCCACCAACAGAGCGAGCAGTTGTGTCCCTTTGTCCTGTTTAATAGGGCTGAGATCAAACAGAATCGGCGACGACAGATTCCTGTTCAGACACAGAGCATCTTGTCCAGTTATACTTCAGTGAGGCAAAGTTCATGATCGTGAAGGGGAATACATGCACTGATATAACCTACAATATACGTAGTTCTTGGATACTGAACATGTACATATGCAATATGAAATGTCAGTGGAAAAGAATACAAAGTTTGACTATACTCAGAAAGGGAGCAAAGTGAGTGAGTGAGTGAGTGAGTGAGTTTGGTTTTACGCCACTTTCGGCAGTAGTCCAGGAAAGTCACACTGGAGGACACCGGAAAAGCTTCACACTTTGCGGCCACGTGGGGAACCGAACCCGGATCTTCGGAGTGACGAGCCTCGGAACGCTTTAACCACTAGACTACCCCCACCGCCCCGAAATAGAGTAGACCAGGGAAAATGACACCGGGTGTTCGCGAAAAGGGGTTACATGCCCTATTGATTCTGTGCCTTATTTATGCGAGTCATTACCGCGCTCCCTGATTTCTTAAATAACATGATAATCAATTTAAATATCACGTCTTTGATCACAGTGCAAACAAGCCCTGAATAATTTGTGAAAGCGTTTTAGTGAGCGAGTTTAGTTTTACGCCGCTTTTAGCAATGTTCCTGCAGTAGCCATGGCGGGAGAGACCAGAAATGGGCCTCACGCATTGTACCCATGAGGGGAATCAAACACGTGCCTTCGGCATGACGAGCGAGCGCTTAAACCACAAGGCTACTCCCACAGCCACAACTGAGGCGTTTGAAATGGTGATTGATATAAAGAAATGGCTTGTCAATGTCGAACTACACTTGAATCTGGCCCTTGTAACCCGGGTGGTGAAGTGATCTCTGCTGTATGCCGAGTATGTTTGTGAGTTGGGTCTCATACTGTGTTGTGTCCCCAGACAAGGCACCTCTTCCACATTGCACTCAGTACGCCCATCTGTTCAACATGGGTACCTGAGAAGTGTATGTACCGACCTACACAGTCGCGCGAAGCGCTTATATACTAGTATGGGCTTTGATACCAGAGTAATAACGTAATGCCAGAGGAAAGCATTGCGTTGGATCCTTGGCGCAAGAATTACCATTATTATTATGGCTGATTATTACTTACAAATTGTGACACCCGTGAAGGTCCCGGTGTAGAATTAGAAGATAAATGGTATGATTTGTTCAATTTCCGGGATTCATTGGAATTCAACAAAGGCAAATTCAGTTTAAAACCAATTTGTCGTGAGAAGTGTTTTTTCAAAGAACTCTTTGAATATAGCGTGATCGTGCGTCGCAATGCGGTTAGCGTCACGTGATCTGCTTCGCTGTCGCCCCAGCGACAAAACACGACACAAGAAGGGTTATGCTATTATCTAATGGGACAGATAGGTTACGCCATGCTCGAAATAAATAACTTTTAAAAAAATACACTAAACAAAATTTTCCAGTCATGTTTTTAAATGAATTATGTGTATTTATGTCAATCTCAATTGCCGCCATGACCCCTGGAAGTACAATAACAATGAAAGAAATCCAATATTTTCAGTGATGTCGAATACTATTCGACAAGGGTAATTAACCAATCAAATTGCAGGAAACACTCACTATTGGTTTACAATAGGCCTTCAGCAACCCATGCTTGCCATAAAAGGGTCGCTGACTTGGTTGACATATGTCATCGGTTCCCAATTGCAGATCAGTGCTCATGTTGTTGATCACTGGGTTGTCTGGTCCAGACTCGATTATTTACAGACCGCCGCCATATAGCTGGATCATTGCTGGGTGCGGCGTAAAACTAAACTCATTCACTACAAACTGTGACATCCGAACTCCACTTGAACACTGCAAGGCCTTTATGCTGAGTCGGGGCTGGGCACAGAGGGATGCCCAATTCCTCAACTCAGGGATAAAGGATGAGGTAGCAATTTCACAGCTTAATAAGTTAAAGGGGGATATTTTTTACACCTGTGATTTCATTGACCAAACGCAGTGTGCGTTTTAACTAAATAAAAATTGTGTTTCGGGGTAGGTGATCTGTAGGTTAATCTCGGATTATCAGAAAACATGTCAGACACTTTGTGAGTATTTATGATCATTGGTGGCGTGGAAAATAGTTTTATCATGTTTATATACGATGGATGCACTCATTAAATCGGACACGTGCTCGAACTTAAAAGACGGATACTTTAAGAGTTTACAGATACATGCATTGTTAGCACCGTGAGGTCAGTGACCTATGGTCAGCAGAAGGCGGAGGCTTTCATGCAACTATTGAAGGCAGTGATTTACAATGAAGATCTTCTTTACACTGTAGGTGTGAACCTCATGCCTGCCAGAAGTCATAATAACACCAACAGTCTTCTTGTGAAATTGTGTATCAAATTGGTGTCGTCAGACAATGAATTAGCCTTTAAAGAGACAAGTTTACAAAGGCAGACAGTCAGATGGATTTATTTGTTTATTTATTTATTTATTTATTTATTTATTTATTTATTAGAAATTATCATTTAAAGAATGAATTATCACCTTATGCAAGTCTAACAATGTAAGTACAATGTCGCATAGCAACCCCATTTGCACTTTCCGTATACATGCATACAGTCGATTATGTATAATGTACAATTGTTAATGTACAATTCAATGGTCAAACAGTACATACACTGAATGTAATTTATTGGTAAAACAGTATCCTAGTAGGCAGTGAATGTAATTTTCAAATTATACATTACCGTAGCTGCGACATGAAAGTAACAACACGCGTTTGATGTATTGTGGCAGTCATGTATTCTCTAGACGTGCTTTTGCAACACTGTATTCATGATCAGTTACCGCATGAAAAGAAGCACAATTTACAATGGTACAAACTTGTGTATATTTGACGTCATAATGCAAAAATGTATTTAGTGGCTAAAGAAAAGAAGAGCACATTTGACTAGGGTGACAATCAGTGATACAGTTTGTGCTCAGTAGGTTATACATGTATATATTTATTCTCAAACAATGTATGCAGTGGATGTACCGCTCCAAATATGTATACAGTCAACATAGTGTGGTAAAATGTGTATACATTCTATGGTTACAACGCATACATTCGTCGCAAGTGGGCCTAGTTTCAGATTTAATCGTATATATATTTTGCTTGAGTCGGTTTTACTGATATCACAGTACAATCTGGAGGTTTTATGGCCAAGGTGCATACTATCGGTCTTCTGTGTGTCCCAAGTTGAAGTAGCTTGCATGACGCTATTTAGCTGAAGTATAATGACAGTAACTGTAATCGGTATACACAGTACAGTTAATGTTAAAGTTGCATCAATCACTGGATTGTCTGGTCCAGGTTAACATTTACAGACCGCCGCCGCTAGTATATTACGGCGATAAACATCAGGCCTGTTCGTATACGGAGTCTGACACCCGGTGCTGAACAGGTGGACGTGTTTAAGTAAGCTTTCAGCAATATGCTGTTGTTAGCAAGGTTCCTGCAACATCGCTGCGTCTGAAACCAGAATGGACTTCTCACATTTACCTATTTTGGAAGACCCAGGTGTTCGAGACGGCCGAACGCTTTAACCACGGAACGCTGAGCCAGCGCAGTAACATTTTTACAACCGGTAAATAAAAAAATATTGAAAAACGCCACCGCTGTAACAGTTTTGCAACTAGTAAATAAAAAAATATTGAAAAACGCCACCGCACTAACAGTTTTGCAACTAGTAAATAAAAAAAATATTGAAAAACGCCATCGCACTAACAGTTTTGCAACTAGTAAATGAAAACAAATTTATGTTTAAGTTACACTGCACATAGCTAGGTCGTGATGGTGCACTGATGACGAGAATTTATTCAGTTATTAAGAATCTGTTGCCACCAGCACTAATGGCCTGATTCTTTCTGCCTCGAGTGACAATGGCGATCTGCATTTGTAATTTACTTGTTTTAATCTGTCATTTGTTGAAAAAACAAGACTGGTGATGTCTGACTTTCCATACATTTCAAACGAAAGAGTTGAATAACGACACAGTGGTTTTCGGCCACCATTGAAGTGTATGCTGTGCGCCTTGTTCCCTTTTAACGACGTGGAAATATCTGAAAGGGTTTAGGGTTTAACAGACATTTAATACTTCAACAGTGCGATATGAAATAATCACGTTTATGGAAAGCCTGAAAACATATTTGCATTTTTTTTGACACGATAGCAAACTCTATAGAGCCTTAGTTGTGTGTGAAATGTGTTTATCTGTTTGTCTTTGCGGTATTTTATGTGGTGTTATCCTGATTTTGGTTTGCTTGAAAGCTGATAGATTCCTGTCCTTGTGTTTTTCTGACAGCTGTTATGTTGACAGTGATATAGGATTTCTTTTCTTTTTCTGAAAATAACTGTGAAAGGATTCACGTAAACAGAAGTACCTGCCAGTGTATCCCTGCCAGGGATTTTGACTCCTGTGCTTTAACATTAGCTTACGATAGTAGAACACTATCATTGCTGTGTGGACTTGGACCAGAAATAAATAAATAAATAAATAAATAAATAAATAAATAAATAAATAAATAAATAAATAAATAAATAAATAAATAAATAAATAAATAAATAAATAAATAAATAAATAAATAAATAAATAAATAAATAAATAAATGGGGGGGTGCACTTTGTACATTATTTCTAGGGGGGTCATTCACATACAATTCCATACAAAAAAAAACAAACAAGAAAACATCATCAGCACCACCCCCTTGCCATAAATTATGAATGGCCCCTAGTAGCTGTTGTACACGCACCTGTTACTGTTGGTGTAGTCGAAGCAGCCGCACTTGCAGTGAAAACGAAGGAAGGAATGATGAGAGACTGAATGTGGTACTGTAAGTGGAAGCAGTTTAAAACATAGTACGATGTCCTAGAATTATAAGTAACAGTACCAGCTGCAGTAGTAATACCAGCTGGAGGTACTGCAAGATATATATTCAGTTTGTAAAATGCTAATACATTCCACAAGTCATGGGTTGTATGTGTAAAGGCAGATGGTTTATACGTTACATATTTCAATGGAGTATATTTCAGTGTATAGCCGATGTTTTTCAGTTTCTAATTATGTCTCGGTATGAGAGGTTTGTTTACATTATATTCTGAGCACTTTGTATCTCCTTGGAGAAGACAGTTTGCGATAGCATCTAGGAAAAAAGGAATGTGGCAACCTTCCATATTAGAATGATTGGGAGATACGAAATCAGCGATTAAATCTCAAACTCTTCGCCGCGCGAGGGCATCACGTCGGATGGGGGGGGGGGGGGGGGGGGGGGAATGACTGACTGCACAAAAAGCAGAGGAGTCGCTAACCCTACGCTACATTCCCTGTTAGGAGCAGTGGAGATTGAGATAGGAGAGATAACTTTCAACACGTGAATGGATAAAACCAGACTGTCTGCCTTTGTCAATCATATCAGTGTTGACACGTGGGTCTTTTATCACAAAATTGGTTGAAAACATTAATATGAAGCGCAGATAATGGGACGTGTCATCTCTGGTTATTTCTTATAACTGACGATCAAATCTCTACGCTTATATACACTGTGCGCCTGCGCGTGAGCAGGCTTGATTCCCGCTAGTGGAACCACGCAGCGTACCAAATGTCATACGTGTCACGTGCATTCATGCGCATTCAAATCATGGAATATATCAGAATAATTATGTCGGAAATATGTACAAAATTTGAGTATGGGGCAGAATCAGTTTGGCTAAATATGGGGAAAATACAGTCAGTGTACTTTCGTCAAGCATAAATGTTTTCTTCAAGCTTTTTCTAGTACTGTTTGAGAGGCATTCTAGAAGTTGTAAGCAATAGGAAACTTTAAGACAAGTCTAAGTGGATGATCAACTTCTTTATAGCACAAGAGGGTTATTGTTATACCGCTCATATACTTGAAAACGGCATAAGTAGTATACTGAAATGCCGCAATTGTACAAGTTGATCATCCATAAAGACTAGTCTCTTCTAATTTCTGGAACAATGTAAATTTTAGATCAGTTCCCTGTTTGCAATGGTTTGCCCTAAATATCGAGGGGGTCACACCTTGGTTCATGCTCTCATTAGCTGTATCTGTAGCCGAAACTTACATGTACCTTAAATTACGTACTGCATGTAATCCCAGTCTGACATATGAACAGATCGGATCATTTTCGTGTGGAACAATGGACACAAGATATCGATGAACTGCTTGAATCAGCTGATTTAAACGGGACACAGGTTTCGTGAGACACTGCACGTATGCTCAATGCACTCATGGAGGTAAATTTCCTGGTTCTTGTGACGTAGATATATTCTCTCTCGACGTGTTTCTCGTCGCACATTGACTTACAGCCTTCATTCAGTGGCCACTGGATAACTGTCAGACCCTGGTGAGGAATATGTTCCTCTTCCAGGGAGTCGATAAGAAAACTGAAGCCCTTACAAACCCCAAACCCAAACTAAAATCTTTTGGTTCCAGAGCTTTCAGTCCCTCCTCTGTTGAGCCATTCCATTTCACGTCTACATCACATCTTCATCACTGGACTGTATCAACTGTATCAAGATTCAAAGATTCCTAGTAAGAACATAATAATGAATTTCAAATAAACACACTTAAAAACTGGTCACCAAGTTATTGCATGTACTTGGGTTTTTGTTACATGGGCTGGCATCCTTTGTAGAAACTAAAATATTGTAGAAGGTTTTGATGAAAAAGGTTGAAATTTGATTATCCGAAAGTAGTTGATGTAACATCTAGTATAAACACCAAGAGCGAGTGAAGTCCAAAGCCGCTTTGAACAGAGTTCGAGCTGTATCAAGTCCAGGTCTTTAGTCCACGATTATAGGTTTGTGTGCTGTTCGAACACACTACATCGGATGTATCTCGCGGTGGGCCATCTGTGGCGCCCAAGACGACTGGGCTACCCGCAGGCCCATTCATTAGTAAATACAACGTATATATACATTCATATATACGTATAAACACAAACAGCTGATTTAGCGATATAAACGCTACCTCATCGACAAATTGTTCAACTCTCATTCTACGAGAACTGATTTGATCTCACCACTCGGTTTGTCACAGAATAGAACTGGCTGGTCACCAATACATTAAATCATCCAAGTGCATGTGAAACAAGGATAAGAATAAAATTAAAAATGAATCATGTAAATGTCCATTTTACTCTACAGTCAATGAGTGAGTTTCGTGTGACGAAGATGGAATGGCTGGGTGATGGTTTACATCACTATCATCCTTCCAGTATTCTGCGGCAACAATTATAGACAAAAACAAGAATGATTGTATGTTTTATGGACATGCATGATGATTTTGAAAACACTCAAATATACACTACTCAAAACAGGTTAAGGCGTACTATTATAATCAGCCTGCCGTGGTATGTTATTAATTCGAAAGAATCAGGTGCTGTTTAACTGTAAAAAAATAACTTCTCCGAGAAGTACAATTTACTGAAAAAGATGTGATGTAATCAGTGCACAAAATGATTTCCAAATTGTACTGGCCAGTCGGACTAGCGATGCCTAAAAGCATAATTCACTAGTCCGAAATTGGAAAAAAATCACGGCTTCATCATGAAGCTACTAATATGATGGAGAAAAACCAGGTTCTGTGGATTGTCAGCTTCTTTACTGCAATGACAATGGGATTAGTACCTACCCCGAACTCATTGCAATAAAAAAGTTAGCTATCCACAGAAGTTGCTTTCCTTCATCTTTCTAATATACCTTTCAAAGTGCTAATATCATGGACATTTTTATGAGGCCATAATCTTGCATGATTTAAAACTGTGTTATAACTTAACACTTGTGTTGGGTTGGGCTGGGCTTCTGTGTCGATCTGGTGCATTCTCCAAAAAATACATCATTTTCTAACTGTTCCCGACACAGCCTTAGTCCGCTGCCGATCAGTCAAAACATGTATATATGTAAGTGCCTACACTGTACTGGAAATCTACTCGCGCGGCTTTTGGTTGCAAACAGGCAAATTGTTAATATACGTCCGTAGACATGGTGATCTCCGACGCCTTGGATTTGTACGCCGAGTTGGTACGGAGCTATGCCGGAGATTCACGATGGTATCTAAAAGCAATCGGAGCATACAATGGTAACTACGCGATAACTCTGAGCACTCAACTCTGAGTGAGAATGTC
The DNA here is from genome assembly GCF_037392515.1 of Haliotis asinina. Classification (NCBI taxonomy): domain Eukaryota; kingdom Metazoa; phylum Mollusca; class Gastropoda; order Lepetellida; family Haliotidae; genus Haliotis; species Haliotis asinina. Next base: position 48,765,977 of record NC_090286.1, read on the forward strand.
ACTTGGAGTGATCAATCACTAATAAGTTAGAAGTTCCTTTCATGATCGACATAACAGCTTTATATTTATGTTTAACTTGTAAAAGATTCTGTTACAGGTCACGTTGCAGCGCAGTTGAACCATAGCGCATGGCGTGAAGGTATATAATTACTCACGTTTGAACCAGCTCACCCCGTTTCAGTGTCAAGTTTAGCTATTTTTGACATTGTTAACGAGATTTACCGAAGTGTGGAACGAAAACGTTCTGAAACAGACTAAAATACATAATTTTTTATTTGTTCTTTTTCCTGTCGTCCATAAACCGAAACATAAACTGGTTCTTTCACGACCACGCGCAGTAAAATGATTTGTGGTACTGATTGTAAAACTGTAGTTACCTTCCTGCACTTTCGTCGCTACTTCTGACAGTCTGGCACCTATCACCTGATACGACCTCGCTTAAAAGGTGGCTGAGGTGATCGTAGGGGACTCCAGATGGATCACACTAAAGGTTCGGCTCGCTTGTGCCAATTACGAGTACACAAATTCCAACGAGTGAATTCGGTGAAATGCCTGGGTGTAAAAACATTATCCATCTTTTAGTCGCCAGCGGAATCTGAATGTGGTCAGTGAGAATCAGTTGCGATGAGGCAAGCAACTGGTAAAATTAAACAGGACGGAGACAGGCCAATTTATCTTTGAGCCTGTAAACGTAAAATAATGTGCCTCCTGCCCAAAGGTTGTTTTAATCAAGGCTAATTCAAACCCTCAGTAAAGCATACTGTAAGGGACACTGTTGACATGTGAGACAATGTTCTGAAAATGAAGCATCAATAGCCAAAACGAATGCCCTATGCAAATCCCTGTTTGACTAGAACCACGTCACGTATAGTCCCTTTTTAAGGTAAACAATTACCTTGCCTTTGCGTGTGTTTGTAGTAAGTGAAACGAGTGGAATGTATTTTTCCGCCGCTTTTAGCAATATTCCAGCAATATCAATGCGGTTGACACCAGACATTTGCTTCACACGTTGTATCCATGTGGGGAATCAAACTCAGGTTGTCGGCGCGATGAGCGAACGATTTAACCACTAGTACCCATCTGGTACCATTATGATATGAACTGTCTTATAATATTTCTTTTATGAGGGAAATGACTAGTTAGTTCATTATAATGATGCACAAGAAGTAAAAATATCTATTACAATAAATTTACAACAACATACCTCACAAGGGGCGGTGGGGGTAGCTAGCCATGTTGAAGACCTGGGTTTGATTTCCCACATGGGCACAATCTGTGAAGCCCATTTCTGGTGTCGCCCGCCGTGATGCGGATGAAATATTGCTACAAGCGGCGTAAAACCATACTCACTCACAAGGAAGAATGAAGAGGACATTGACACAATCGACAATGTGACAGGAGTTGTATTATCGTGGGTGGACATAATGTGAAGGTTGTTGGGTGCTGATACGTAGCTATAAGGTCAGTGAAAAAGGGATATTGAGACCACGTCACTTATCTGAAAACACATTATTCAATGTCCGGGAAATAAATTATCTCAAACCGATCTCTGTAATTGAAGACATATTTGTCATGGGACGTTTAGTGGTTGGTCCTTTAGTTTTCAAGTGCTCGTAGAAAGTACCGCTGTTGTCAGCAATGAGTTAAACACTGTTTATGTAAGACAGAAAGTGTCCGGGTTGAATAATTAATCGGTGTTACCACAAGCAGTGTTCTCACAGTGTTATCTTACATGGCGTTTCCTTATTGCTTTACTTTCTGTCTTCAATGCTTTTGCAATGTTCCCATCATCGTGTTTACTTTGAAGGGAAGGTTTGATTCATGTGGTAAACACAGATTAAGGTTGTGTAATTTTTGCTGGTCGTTTAACACCGCTCTCGGTCACATGCCATCTGGGTGATTTTGATTTTGTTTCTCTTGTTGTATAACGGTGCATTCAGCAAGATTCCTGTTACATGGCCTTAAATCAAATCGAGATTACACAATCCAGTGATTGAAATCAGGAGCATTTATATGCATACAACAACATGGATCAACCAAGTCAGGACGCCCGACTCTCGATCTGATGCATTCATGAGCTGCGGAACACCAGGTCCATCCCGGATCATCCTCGATATCTCCAGGGTATATGTTCCGATAAATCTCCACTGTACCCTGGATGCATCTACGGCAGAGGAGCAAGATAATCTTACCTTGGCTTATTATATTATCGCCCTTGGCTGGCCGTTCATCCAATCAGTTGCCTAAGCTGTGGGAAGTTAAGAGTACCAATCACGACTGACTTTTGCTTCTTAAATTATCTAACCGATGAAACTTGGCAACACAAATGATGCAAAGGTACTCTGAAAGAGGTAGAAGGATCTTTTGCATGTACGTTCTTGAAAGTTTCGGACCTGACAGTAATTATTTGTCCGTATGATTTCCCCAGAATTAGTCGTACTGCGAACAAACCTTCGCGGCTGCGACCGCTATCTTTGTCGAAACTTGCAAACTCGACTGTAAGGCGGCTTAGCTGATTGGCTACTGTGAGAATGCGGAGCCAGCAAAGGGAGGTAATAAAATTATCAAGCCGAGCCGTAGATGCGTCCAGGATATAGTGGAGACCTATCTGAACGAATACCCTGAAGATTATCGAGGATGATTTCAGATGTTTTCGGAGAAAATGGCATCGGAGTAGCCAAGTGGTTAAAGCGTTCGATCGTCAAGCCGAAGGCCCGGGTTCCATTCCCCACACAGGTACAATGTGTGAAGCACTTTTCTAGTGTCTTCAGTCTTCTAAACCTGGAATATTGTTAAAACTAAACCCACCCATTCACTCGCTCGCTCACTATCGGAGACAAGTGCAGATATGGAGCACGTAACTTTACGAAAGATTCCCCTAAAATACATTTATATCAACAAGTATAAACCACTTTTTAATCAGGATCATGCAAACACAAAGGCCGGATCACAGTGCATAGTAGCACACGAACATCTTCAATCATACCCGTCGTGAACGTCACTGAGCAACAGCAGATCAAACATCCACGGATTGCGCCTCTCTTGAACGATCCCCTTCGGTTACCTGGCTTCCCCCCAAGGTGCCCCCTTTCAACAATGCCAGAACATGCCGATTTCAATGGAGTGAGATCTGTGCGTGGGGAACGCGAAATTCCAGACACCAATCTGTAATTTATTTAAAACATCAACGAGTGATGGCTCTGCTCCGAAGCATGTTATGACTGGAACAAATTTGTACAAGCTTTGAATCAGTATTTACCTCTAACTTTGACTGATTCCAGTCAGTGAAATTTTCCTCATTTAAACGTAGTGCATTATGCAATCCCCTGAAATCCAAAACATCATATCCATTAAAACAGTGAATCCGATAGGGGTATGTTTTTTTATAACTGATCGCATACAGTTTTGTGCCACGGAATAAAGTGAAAAGGGTTTAACGACACCTTGAACAGTTTTCCATGCTAAACCTGATGACGTTTATCAGTTTGCTAAAACCCACGAGTACGTATAATTATGGTGCTGACAAACCTACAAACATACTGGGGTAGAACTAGGATTCTCGTCATCATATGCATGTTGCTCGCGTGTCCAGGGGAAACAACCATGCACAGGAAATAGTGAGGCTACACGACAAGGTTGCCTTGCTGTGCCCCTTAGGTATAAAAGAGAGTGAGTGAGTGAGTGAATTAGTATGTTTTTACGCCGCCTCCAGCAATATTCCAGCAATGTCACGGCGAAGGACACAAGAAATTGGTTTCACACACTGTGCCGATGTAAGGAACAGAATCGTGGCCTTCGGCGTGACGAGAGAGCGCCGTACCACTTGGCAACTCTACCGCCCCTCAAGTTTAAGAAATGATCAAGGAGATAGAAACAAAGATCGCGACAAACAGGAATTTAAGATGCTGCCACTGATAACAAAGCGAGAAGCCCAACTGATGTTAACAGATCTGCTTGTGCCCAAAAGGACTGTCACATGGGTAGCACGCTGTTTGCAACACGGCTAAATATCCCGTTCCACAAGAAACGCACGTGCAGCACTCAGCCTCATTATGCGCGTTGTCCATATTATCCAGTAGTGTTATTTCATTGGATATTAACCTTTAGTCTTTTCCGTTACATATCTGTTTTATTTATACAATAAATCTTTACTAGGAAAATAAAGATAAACTATGCTTAATTACTTTACGATCCTGTTACATAGCGTCGTGATTATATCACCGCATCGGACGATTTAATTGAATGCTGTTATCTAGCCTATAAAATGCATGCAGGTACCTTAAGCAAATAAATAGCTCGGGAGAAACAAATCATACACATGAGCTTAAAACAGGCCATTACCTGCAGCATGTTATCTGTCGACGCACCCCCCTGTGGCATCACGTCAACGTTGTCTTGCACGTGCAGAAGTGGTGCACGAACCCCGTCATCAAGTCGCATCGCGCAGTGCAACCTGCTCCTGTTGTAAGGCTTTGATTAGTGTTGTTTATTTTACTTCCCGGATGCACGTGTTACACGTGTTTCCAGGTTTCAGTCGAAATTGTAGTTTTGTTGCTTGGTTCAGACAAAAAAATAAAGTTAACGAGTTTTGGAGATTGTTTATAGCTGTTATGGGTATATGTGTACATTTTTTGTTTGTTTGTGTTGTTTAAAGGCGTTAATTAGCGTTGTGTTATTTACCAAGAAGGTAGAGAGTATATAATGAGAGACTAAATGCCTTTCCACTCCCCTCTACAAATACTCAGACGTATCTGATTAAGGTAATGAGCTTGGGCGTTATAAATAGCACCGGTCATTTCACGCATCATGGATGTAGTAAACACGAATATATATTTTGGGCATATATGATACAGAAATAGCGTTTGAGGTGGTTAACACAGAGGCTGTTTCTCCAGTCACGTGGATATATAGGTTAGACATGGCCACAATTTATCACGATTCATAAAAATAACTCAATGTCAATGCTGTTGCAGAAACCTGTGTGTTCTGCTGTGGTTCCTGCTGCCGCTGACAGCGTCCGGTGAGAAGATTCAGCTGGGGTCATTCCGCGACCAGATCCTTTTCCAGCACAATGAGTACCGACGGGAGGAGCGGGCGTCCAACATGTATCAGATGGTCAGTTCCACCGCCGTTCCTCAATCCAGCCAATAATGTTCATTCTTTATTTACTTTGCATCAGTCTCCAAACCCAAATCAATATCATATTATTCCGCAACCATGCCCACATGAAATGAGTGATTGAGTGAGTGAGTTTAGTTTTACGCCGCACTCAGCAATAATCCAGCTATATAACGGCTGTCTGTAAATAATCGAGTCTGGACCAGACAATCCAGTGATCAACAACATGAGCATCGATCTACGCAATTGGGAACCGATGACATGTGCCAACCAAGTCGGCGAGCCTGACCACCCGATCCCGTTAGTCGCCTCTTACGATAACCATAGTCACCTTTTATGGCAAGCATGGGTTGCTGAAGGCCTACTAGTATTCTATCCCGGACCTTCACGGGTCATGCCCACATCAAACATGACATGCATCAATCACCACGCCCACATCAAGCATCATGCATCCGTCACCGCACCCAAATCAAAACTCGCATGCATCAATTACCAAGCCCACATCAAACATCAAATGCATTTGTCATCACGCCCACATCAAACATCACATGGACCCCTCACTTTATCAGGTGGAAATTGTGATGGTACAAAGACGGCACAATAACACGTTGAGTGTCCATGACACTGACGTTTAAAATTAGGGCAGGGGTGTAGCAACAACGTCACAAACTCTACATCCATTCAATAATGGATGCACTGAAATCCTCAATTGTATGTGCCGTCAGCACGGCAGTCCTGTCTAGCGTTTGGGTTGTGACGCCTGAACGCCGTGCACATAGACAATCGGCAGCTTTAGTACTGTTGATGTCGTCTCAACAGGGCTGAAACGGTATTTCCATGGCAATGAGAAGCCACCTCACGTTGAGACATTCTCTCACGGACCATTCTAGTAGCCCCATGACATTGACACTGAACATATTTTATTTGGTATTGGAGGGATTGTCTACGATTTTTTCAACTTATCAAAGGCTTCTCCCGACAATTACATGGAAACTAATACCTCTAATGGACAGTGAACAGAAGCAAGACACATTACACATTAACTGAAAGGCCTACTCTGTACACTGAATATATGTACGTGACTAAAATATTTTAATGAATAGTTTGTAGTAGATTGAGGCGGTCGTATAGAATGGTTTTAATATCTAAAACTTTCAGGATTTCAAAGCTTTGTATCAAATCTAACTGGCACCTGACATACTTTGGACATTTTAGAAAGAAATGATTCGCATCCTCCACCGGAACACCACAAAAGCACCACCACATGACGTTGTACAGTCGTGAATCGTGCCACATGTATAATATTATAGTTCAGTAGTCAGAACTATCAAAAGTCAAACGAATTCACAGAGTATACATTTATATCACAGCAGTTTATCGACCTGCACAAATTGCACCACTGACATCACGAAAAGTAGCCCATGCAGATGTGTTCAATGCACAGGCTACTTTGTTTCTGTGTTTGTGTACACATGTAGTACTCGATATATTTTGATTTCTTACTTGCGCAGTTTCTTTCTGGGGCACGTATATATCGATGTTCACTGTCAGATCCAGACCACAATGCCCGTTAAGATCATGGTTAGAATTGATGTTCAGTAACACATGCTTGTCGGAAGAGGCGACCAACGGGATCGGGTTGTCAGGCTCGCTGACTTGGTTGACACATGTCATCGCATCCTAGCTGCGTAGATCGATGGTCATGTTGGTGAGCACTGGATTGTCTGGTCCACTCGATTATTTACAGACAGCCGCCATTTAGCTGGAATACTACTTAGAGCGACGTTATGCAACAACCATATGAAAGAAGTTGGAATGCCTAGTGTAGGAATTGTCATAAACACCTACTTGTTCGTTGCAGAACTGGAATGAATCGTTGGCGGAGCAGGCTGAGAGGTGGGCAGACAGATGCGTGTTCAAGCACGAGATGAAAAGCGGCTTGGGGGAGAATCTGGCGTTCGATACCCGGAAGTTCGACACTTCCAAGCTGCTTGAAGGTTTGATGAAGGGATGGCATGACGAGAAGAGGACATGGAAATACGGAAGTCAGTCTTGTGGCTTCGCTTGTCATTTCACACAGGTAATGTTAATTTTACATGTAGTAAAAGCAATCTTAAACCCCCCTCTCCACTCGTTGCTTAATCCCTGAACATATTATTATAGTATATTTATATGTAGCATACATATCTACGAAACTAGTATATGCTCAAGGCGCTGGTAGTTTTCCACCGATCACTGGATGTCTATCTCAACGGCACATCGTATTATCATTCTCAGCTCCCCGAGGAGAATACACTCTTGCGGCCGCTAAGCTCACAGATTTATTGTGGCTTTCTCATCCGTACGAGGTTCCCATTTACAGCTGGGTGGACTGGGACAACTAGCCATATATTTTGTCGCTTGTTTCGTCAGGTCTCCCAACCTTTGAGCATCGCTTTGTGGCTTCCTATTAGTCCTTCCTAGGCAAGGAAAATAGTCATGTGCTTTCTCAGCGAGTCGGTATACATGTATATCTTTTGGTTGTTTTAGGGATACTCGTGTCTGTACATTGAAAGGAACAAGGCCTGAAAACAAAAATGAATTAGTAAATATTGCTTTATGCCTCGTCAGCAATTATGCGGCCGTTAATGCATGCTATTGCTATACGACAGAAGTCGTGATGTGACATCACCAAAATAAGGCGAGTTTTTAAACAGTAACAAAATGTAGTAACATTTACAGTGAGTGCATTTAAATCCTGAACGTGAACAAACAAACAATATCAAACTTTACTACGCAGAAAACTGAACGAAGATTTGGACTCTCAAGGACCAAAACACAACAAGGATACACGTACACTAAACCATGGTTGTAATGAATTCAAAGGAACCAGTTCGTTATTTCGTTATGGCTGACCCGTGAGGATCCGGGTTAGAATTATCCTTCGGCACATGTCAGCGTATCCCAGTTGCGCAGATCGATGCTCATGCTGTTGATGACAGTATTTTCTCGTCCAGACTCGATTATTTACAGACCGCTGCCATATAGCTGGAACTCGTTATAACTCTTCGTTTTCGTCATTTCGACGAAAATATACAACAAATGGTCTGTGCCAAAAATATTGCCATTTCGTCATAAATGTAGTTTATCACACATGGTCGTATAACCATTTCTCGTTTCATTCATTCTTAGCCACCATCATAGGTGTACGTACGCATTTTTTTATTGTATTGCTGGACGTCTCCTTTAGTAATATTCCTGTTATTTCACAAGATAACATCCCTATGGAGCTCTGGCATTGTCCCACTGTGGTGTGAATTGAACCCTTGTCATTGGTGATTAATTGCTGTAATCTCAGGGGTGTCCACCGCCCCCCGATGTCTTTTGCTTTGAAGAAGAAAATGGCTCCCTAACAAGTATAATGCCCCCGAAGACATACCGGGTGAAATATGTGACCATCGCTTAGCAGCCTCGACATGATACTTATGAATAGCGACTACCCGAGTATGCTGTACATTCAGGGTAGGTAGACGTATCGTCTTCGTCAGGTGACGTCATTACGACAATGCGCGCGTCGATGTGTGAGGCCGCCCGGTCGAGCTCTGTCTGTAGGTCGTGTAAGTATCTTTCGTCATCCTTAGACAACTCCATATACGTTGGTTTCGCCAAATGGACGACTCACTGAGTTTGATTTACCACTGCTGCGTGGAGTGTTCCAGCTAAACCAAGTCTATGGGCTTCATTTGAGAGGAAAGCCCAGACTGAAACAAGTCACAAACATTTACCATTTCGGTGAAATTGACAAGCCCAGAAGGCGGGATTCGAACCCCATACTATACTGTCCAATGGCCACTACCCTCCACAGACCTGATCCGGTTACTAGTTCAAAGTTAATACGTCTGTGTTGTACATTGCTGTTCCTCTCATAACTTTGTGTTCGTATCAAGTGGCGAATAAAATGATTGGCCTCTGTCTCGAAGACCCGGGTTCGATTCCCCACTTGGTTACAATATGTGGCGCCCATTTCTGGTGTCCTCCGCCGTCATATTGCTGCCGTGTTGCTAAAGGTGACGTAAAACCCTCACTCATTCGCTCTTTAAAGAACTTCACAATTAAGTTTTTTGGCTGGACACATTTAAGCCTGTGATTGATCAACCTCAACAGTCAAGCTGAACTATTTTCATAAATTCGCGTTCAGTCAAACCCAAATGCCATTCACCTTTCTTCACCCGACCATACATTTCTTGAAAGTTTCAGTCCGGGGTGATGAAAAACATTATTATGATGCAGACTTGGGTAATACCCGTTCTTCGTTCCGACGAAGTGCTTGTTCTGTATCGGATGCAGATGTAAGGAGGTGTTAATGAGAACTATTTCTGGTTGGTTGGTTCCGGAAGTGCATATATCCTGCACGGAATCGACTTTCCATCCTCCTCCATCCTCCATCCATGCACGGATGCTACCTTCGTTAAACAGTGCATAGTTCTCCAACTCCAGTTGAGTTAATGTGTTCAAACCGTGTTAACTGTTGTCACCTGCCACCGGAAGTGCAGCCATTTGTGACAGACGATTACCACCAGCGTTGTGTAATTAGCAGAACAAAATATCGTGCATTTTTACACTGCTGTTTCCTTACTTCTTGCAGTATGTAGTTTGAAATGTGAACATTTTCACGATACAGGGCTCTTGTTTGGATGTTAGCTTCGGAAAGATTTGTTGAGAAATATACCCAAATGATTAGTTTCTTGGTGTCAGTTGAAAAGTAAATGTGTCTATGTATAATATCCCAAATGTGTTTTGTTGATAGAGAAATGAAAAAAACGTGATGTCACGTCCCTCGTCTGTGCCATGTTCCTAAAAATAGTCTCGTGTTGAAGGGTTGTGACCTTTCAAACGTAATAACTCGTCCTTCGAATGGAAAGAGTTAATGGTACTCAGTAAGGACGTAGTTTGTTGTATACAGCTAATATACATCGAGCTACGTCCATTGGTAACTCATAAAGAATATTTGTTGCTAAATTGCAATGGACATAATACCGGGCAAACATCCTGATCTTGAACGTGTACAGGAACACAGGGAACAGTGCACTTCGTAAGGACATATTGCTGACTCCACTGTCTTCTCCCTAGCTTGTCTGGCACTCCACCAATGCTGTTGGGTGTGCGGCTACACGGTGCGGGCAGCTGGGTGGGCTCATAGGCTCCCAGGTCAGGAACGCCTTCTACCTCGTCTGCTTCTACTACCCTAGGTGCGTACATCAATCTGTTGACAGATGGCTGACAGAACCGTCTGACCCTTTTTACGTACCTGTGTCAACTGTCAACTCCAGTATACAAATAATATGGAGGTTATGACGTATGAAATAATTTTATTGAAATCATGGTGGAATGCTAGCTGATAGAAAAAAAAACGTAAATCATAGCGAATCGGGAATTTGATTCTTCCAGCTTCTGAAAACTGAAAACACATCATTGAAGCATTAACAGTTAGTTTGGACGATGGAATGTATATCCTTTGAGAGTTTACAGCCTTTTAGCTTCCCATAAGGTAGCATACACTGTATGATGATTCTGTATGTAGAGGCAACTGGATGGGTGAGGTGCCCTACATCCCGGGCAAGGCATGCTCCAAGTGTGAGAAGGGGTCCACATGTTCCGAGGAGCTGTGTGACGGCGGCGGAGACGAGGCTCAGGTTGCGGCAGCTCCAGCTCCAGTACACCGGAACCTAGGTGGTCCAGCCCCGGCAGGTGCGTCAGTAGTCGACAGGTACACCAGAACCTAGGTGGCCCAGCCCGGCAGGTGGGTCAGTAGTAGACAGGTACACCAGAACCTAGGTGGTCCAACCCGGCAGGTGGGTCAGTAGTAGACAGGTACACAAGAACCTAGGTGGTCCAACCCGGCAGGTGCGTCAGTAGTAGACAGGTACACCAGAACCTAGGTGGTCCAGGGAACCTAGGTAGCCCAGCCCCGGCAGGTGAGTCAGTTGTCGACAGGTACACCAGAACCTAGGTGGTCCAGCCCGGCAGGTGGGTCAGTAGTAGACAGGTACACCAGAACCTAGGTGGTCCAGCCCCGGCAGGTGCGTCAGTAGTAGACAGGTACACCAGAACCTAGGTGGTCCAGGGAACCTAGGTAGCCCAGCCCCGGCAGGTGAGTCAGTTGTCGACAGGTACACCAGAACCTAGGTGGTCCAGCCCGGCAGGTGGGTCAGTAGTCGACAGCTACACCAGAACCTAGGTAATCCAGGGAACCTAGGTAGTCCAGCCCCGACAGGTGAGTCAGTTGTTGACAGGTACACCAGAACCTAGGAAGTCCAACCTAGGCAGGTGGGAAGGTAGTTAACAAGTACCACCAGAACCAAGGTAGTCTAGTTCTGGTAGTACTGGAACCGTGGTAGTCTGACCTGGGCCATATTGGAACCGCAGTTGTCCGGATGTGATAGTACTAGAACCTCGGTAGTCTGACAAAGGCGGTACTAGAACCGCGTTAGTATGGCCCTGGTAGCATTGGAACTTTGGTAGTGACGCCCTAGTATTACTGGAACCTCGGACGTACAGGTAACGGTATTCCGAGTCGTTTGCTCTTGTCAACTCATGTGCGTCTTTTTCCTGTTGTTTTGTTTTTGGAAACAATCGAATGTATCCATCTTCCATTGGTGGCTTAAGGCCTGTAACTGTCACCATCTATACATGTTTGTTTCCATTAGTATCATGGCGATTATAATTCCAGGACTGACGTTAAGGGAGCCATTGCGCAAGTCGAAGAGTCACGTTTCCTTCATCAGAAAATCCAGTCGATTCGAGACCTTCTCCCATGGGTTGGGAGCCAATCGGAAAACGGTCTCTCGTGGTACAAGCACTCTACATAGATCTGGACCAATCACCCTGGATCGTCTCCGAAGCCCCCTGACTCTACGAGCAGAAGGTCTTGTATCTGATCAGGGGACATCTCTGGCTGCTAAACAGCCCCGACATCTGGCCTACTCTGCCGCCAGAGAAGTGAACTACAAAGTCCCCATGAAGAACAAACCCAAACGGCGCAGAAACAGATGCAGGGACAGGCTTCCTGCTTGCTGGAAGTGGTCAGACAGATGCAAAGGCAACAGAGCTATCAGAATCATGTGTCCCAAGTCATGTGATGCTTGTGAGATGGTGCTGGCTTTGGTTGACGGAAGACTGCACAACAAAAGCCAGGGCTCACGCAACGTTGGGATAAAGAAGGAAGTACGGAGCGGTTCCATTGGGCAGCGACGTGGGGTCTCTCGTTCCTCCAGGTATACTTGCTACAGCTATCGTCACTGAGCAGTCCAGTGGCACTCCTAGTGTTCTAACAGGCCTCCAAGGGCTGACATCTTGTCATTGTTCCTAGATTGGGAAAATCGGTCCCAGATTAGGAGAATCGTTCCCAGATAGGGAGAATCGTTCCTAGAATGGGAGAATCGTCCCCAAATTTGGAGAAGAGTTCCCGTGATTTCAGTCACTTGCTTATCTGAATTGAATCTGACTATTTAGAATCGGGATTGACATGTATATTGTCGACTTGGGTCCAACAATGATTGCATTACTAAACCACACTATATAATAGTTGAATGATCTTTCAACGCTAATACACAGTCCATGAAGTATTTGTTGCAGACCGACATGTTAATAAAACTGAATTATTTATGGAAGTATAATTGTAAGTACCGGGTGGAGCCGGAAATATGCCCGCAGGATAATTTTACAGCGAAATAGTTATTGTAGTCAAACTCTAATGTGAGGAAAGAAGAAATTGGTAGATCTGAGTCCATCCACGGTAAACATCCGTTGTAGGCACAAGAAAAGAAGTTTAATATTTCGGCAATTTAATAATATACTTGGATGGGGTGGTTTACATTCAAAAAAGGTTCGTACGATCTGTGGGTAAGGGCATACCTAAGCTTTCTCCCCGAATACCCGATGTTATTAGACAGATTAACCATTTGCAGTGGTTCATTCATTACATTTTCACCGCTGTTCAGCTTTTCTTGAAATTTGTTTCAGTGTTTAACGCTTGCTATCATTTAGTCATAACTGTCATGCTAATAGTGTTTTGATGAATGAAAATCGTTCTTTGAAGAAAAGAGGACAATGGAGACTCATGAATTTCTCCGATTTTTATAGAAACAGACACCATCGCAAAGGTCGTCGGCGTCATCAATCTGAAACTACTGCAGCCAAGCTACATCAAACTCCAGCACGAAAACCTGACAACATGCTTCAAAACGGAGGTCAGGTGAGCAGACGACTGAGTTACAATAGCAGAAGACAGATACGTCGTCATCACAGTCAACAGTCGAGTAGGGAAAGCCGCTACGGACAACGTCAAGTCACTAGACGACGTCATCATCGACCCCGACAACACAATCAGGGAGCCAACAGACACACACAACACAGGACCATGCAGCGGACGAGAAGTCAAGTTATTAAAAACAAACATACAGACTCTGCACAGCACCGGACGCAGCAAAAAGCAGTATTACCTCAGAAGGATAACCGTGAGTGAATCTTGGAGAATAATCTATACTAACCAACAAACAGGGCTTTGAGTTGGAGCTCACGATATTTTCATATAAAACTAAAGTGTAGTTTTATGCTCGCCTCTGAATTACATTCTGCAACGAAGTCCTGAGTTATCGGCATAAAGATTTAAGTGATTCCACAGCAGTTGATTGCCTTACAAACCAATTCTTTCACGTCCATGCTCTAGAAAACAGTAAACGGACACGCCTAGTACTAAATGTTTTCTGATTGGTTTGATAATTTGGATTAGTGGGATTTTGATTGGGATACATTCTGCAACGCAGTCCTGAGTTATCGGCAAAAGGATTTAAGTGATTCCACAGCAGTCGATTGCCTAACAAACTAATTCTTTCACGTTCATGCCTTAAAAACCAGTAAACGGACACGCCCAGTAGTATTCTAATGTTTTCTGATTGGTTGATAATTAGGATTAGCGGGATTTGGATTCGGAAACAATCTGATTTCACATTGTTGTCTTCAGGTTGTTGTGTTGATGAATAAACAGGCCTCCTCAGATATTCTTTTATGAGAACTGACTTTAAAATGTCTTTACATCGATGGAAGTATAAATGTATGAACCGATATGAACCAGGATGAACCGACATAGTGTCTGGTGTGGTGATGTTCATGATGACATGGTCTCCTTACCTAGCGTGATCGTCCATATATTTCAAACCGGACAGCAGTTCTTCATTTTTGACGTTTCATTCTGTTGATGTAGATCTAAACCAAAAATGTCTTTGTCAGTTGTGAACAGTCTGTTTTCTTCACTGCCGTATCCATTTACATGCGGAGGAGGCATGTCTAACATTAGCTGAAAATGACGATAAACAAACTGTCAAGAAAAGAATTCTCAACTCAACAAATGTATGATTGTGTACTTACTGCCCTTTTTGTGTCTGGTTTCAGCTTTCTGCACCGACAACGCAAGTTACGCTGCCCGTTGTGTGTACTGGGCGAAGACTGGGTTCTGTCGGGAAAACTATATGATGCGAGACCTGTACTGTAAGAAGAGTTGCGGAAACTGCTAGCCAGTCGAATACATGATATGAGAAATGCATATGAGAGTTTATACCATACAGTCGTGACACTATATGTGACGTCGTTATACAAGAGAGGTGAAGTCGGCATGTTATCTGTAGCTAAGACTGAAGGATGTTGCCTTTATGTTTGACGTCGAAACTGAGGGTATAAGGTGCAGTTTAATTGTACTTTCAGAGGGAGGTATGGCTGTAATCTCCACAAGATATGAGTGCTTTGGTTTGTTTGTTGGTCATTTTTATAAGACCACTGTCGTTTAAAAAAGCTATCATTAAACAAACACAAAAATCACCAGGAATGGACTCAAAGCTGGGGATGATTTACTGTATGGATGTAGGCACCTTTTCCCAGGAAAGACACCAGAATTACTGACAGTCTGATTTCTGTCAGATGCAACTAAATGGAGGCGGGGCACTCTGCGGATTGTATTTACCAATGATTTGAAACCAAAATAATCTGAAGAAGACATTTGAATTTAACCTGTCGCCAGATTAGTTTCATTTTTGAATGTATTACCCAATAGTTTCAAAATCTAAGCTGTATGAAATGCAGTGGCCCTAATTTCAGGAATATTCTGTATACACCAATATTATTTCGGCGACGGAGTTTTAAAGAAATAGTAACGGGGCCATCTGCAAGTCCGACGACTGTGGCCATGCTTATTACAGATTTTAACTCTGTGACAATGTTTACTTATTACTTCTGTAGGGGGGGGGGGGGATTTTTTGATTGTCTGTTCATATATAAACATGTACCTATTTGTGTTTTATGTACGTACTGGTGTGTTCCTGTGTGTGTTAGCATTCAGTCTGTGTTTGATTACAGTGTATACAAGATGTGTGCATCTCACTAATAGTCGTTCATATTTTAACCCCAGCTGCGAATTGGCTCACATGTTATTGCTAACCCTTACATGGTTCACAACGGAGGCGATGCTAAAAACGATAGATCATGAAGAGTTGCCTCCCTTCATCTGATTTCACCAAGCCGTTGAACTGCAGGGAAACGGTTGAGTGTATCAATTATTGTTACACAAAACACGGAAAACATGTTTGAATTATTGTCATAACATACTGATTGCCACGTAACACATATTTAAAAGAAACAAAATCAGCTGACAAAAAGTAATAAAGGCAGACATGTACACTAGATCTGTAGAAAGAGTTGGTAGCATCTTTGACATTTTACATATATCCTTGCATTTTGTATACTCGTTTGCATTGTAGAGACAGACAGCATCACGTGTCGTGAAATATGAATTGACGCGTGATCGACATAACCCTACACACTACAGTTAGTTGTTGTGAAATAAACGATATTTTGCTATGGATGACGTCTTACGTTTTGTTTGGGTTTTGAGGCTGGGTTCACGCTTTCGCCGTTAATTGTGTGTGATGCAACTGGGTTTGCCTTACCTACAACCTATCCATGGTTGTGTAAAGTGAGCGGCAAAAACAGTACTTAGGTGCTGAGAGGTCATGGACGCAATATATTTAGCTTGCCATTTCACATGAGTGAGTTTAGTTTTCGGCCACACTCAGCAATATTCAAGCTATATGGCTGTGGTCTGTACATAATCAAATCTGGACCAGACAATCCAGTGAACAACAGCATGAGCATCGATCCACGCCACTGGGAACCGAAGACATGTACCAACCAAGTCAACGAGCCTGACCACCCAAAGTCGATGTATTCAGTTGTCAGTTTAGTGTTTTCGTTCGTTTTAGTAAAATATGTTTCTTTTCCTTAACGTAGACTAATATTTGTGGTCTGTATCAAACTAAAATGCCTTTAGCTGATATGTTTGTTGGGTTTTTTTAATTTATGACTTTAGACAAATTCTGCGATATTCAACCTTGGTAAATCGGTAATGTTTCCCCTTCGGATAGGATATAGGTACCTCGGAGACATTATTCCAATTACTTTCGCTAGTTTGACAATGAAGAAGTTTGAAGTTTATTAACAGTTTGTAGGCCATCGGCCCATGTACCAAAAAAGCAATATAAATGATATTGTGCACAATGCCAATAATCAGACATTTGTGTTGTCAATATATAGAACATCGACATTTGGGAGGTGATTTGATAAATTTAGCACAATTCAGTAAAAGTGCCTCATCATTAGACGTTATTAACCTTATGAATTTACAAGCATTTGTTAAATTATTTCATAGAGGTAAGTAGCGTAAACCTGTCCAAATACTACAGTAAAATAACTAGGGTATCACATATTCGATAATTAGACCTAAAACAGTGTTAACTATGGATGACAATACATGATAAAAACAGGCTATATACAGCATTACCAAAGTGAAAAGAGACGCTACAAACAAATATAGTTACACTGAATTCTAATTGCTTGCTTCATAAGAAAATGGTATTTACAAACAAACGTTACTTTTAAAGTTTAATATAATCGTATTTCTACATTTCATGTCGAGTTCTGGACATCATGTCGTCATTAGAAGAGGTCGTACAATGGTTCACAATTAATTCGTCTGGCTCACTGATTACACATGCATTGCGGTCTTTGCACTTACTGTGTGTGATTTTGTAACATCAAGTCCGTAAGAGAACATCATCCTTTTCTAGCGGCAGCGCCAAGTCAAAACATTGTTCTTGTTTACTGGGCTCCGCCTTATTGCGCAACTTAGTACGATAACTAGTCCAGAATGTTTAGACTAATTCATATAACTGGATACATAAATATTAATCAGTATGATTTGATACGCCTAAGTACTTCTAATCCTTGCAAACGCGTTGTACAGCATGCTATGTCGTACACCGAGTTCTGACAAACGGAAACCTGGAAATCATGGAAATCTCAAAACAAGACTCTGGCGATAGAAAACTTTGGGTGTCTCCTAAGGAACTGACACTGAACTACATTGGGTAAGCTGCAAGAACACAATAACAGGTGTAACCAGTGAGCCAAATGCATTGTGAATCATTTTACGACCTCATCAAACAGGGAATTTCCGTGATTTCCAGATTTCTGTTGGACAGAGCGACGTGTTTACTAGGATTAGATGCAGGATAGTGTTGCAAACTGCAAGTGATTAGATGTATCAGATAATACTGATTAATATCTATATACCCAGTTGAATGAGTTTTGAACTGGTATTGTCCTAAGTAGCCCAAAAGGTCGGAAACCAGTAAGCAAGAAACGAGACAGTTGTGTAATCAATATTTTGACTTGATACCGAAACGGTTCGTGAGAATAAAATAAAGTAGTTACTGTCCATAAAGTATCGGACTTTTCTTAGTATTGATCACCTTCTAAAAAGCCAGTCAAACAGATCACCTGGGTTACTTGCATATGAATCAAATAAAGTCTCCAAGTGTCAGCTAAATGTTGCATTAGTGAGTGAGTTAGTGAGAGAGTTTAGCTTTACGCCGCACTTAGCAATATTCCAGCTATATGGCGGTAGTCTGTAAATAATCGAGTCTGGACCAGACAAGCCAGTGATCAACAACATGAGCATCGATCTGCGCAATTGGGAACCAGGGACATGTGTCAACCAAGTCAGCGAGTCTTACCACCAGATCCCGTTAGTCGCCTCTTACGACAAGCATTGACGCCTTTTATGGCAGGCATGGGTTGCTGAAGGCCTATTCTACCCTGGAACTTCAGGTGTCGTTGTGTTAGTGAGGTTATTGTTGCTTGCTTGAATTATACCTAGAGCATGAAGAATTTCAAAATGTGTGTTATGGTCCAGGCAAGCACTTATAAATATCAGGTCACCAGTGACAAATACATCATACATCAGTATTCATGTTGGATATTCTATTCATTTTATGCTTCCAAATTTGGTAGATTAAATTTAAGATTGTTAATCCAAAAAATTAATTAACTAAGTCCAAATTCTTCTGAACTAAAGACTGTTCACTCCTCTGTTCAGACACACTGACAAAACACCCTTCGGTATCCAAAAACAAAACAATAGATATCTGCATCAGTTGCTGTCAGCCATCAAACGATCCTTTTGCTGCTAGCGTACAAAGATCAAACCGCCTTGCTGGCGCACGATTACATAAGAA
Source organism: Haliotis asinina (assembly GCF_037392515.1). Lineage (NCBI taxonomy): Eukaryota > Metazoa > Mollusca > Gastropoda > Lepetellida > Haliotidae > Haliotis > Haliotis asinina. The sequence continues at coordinate 48,784,696 of NC_090286.1, forward strand.
CCACAAACATGGCGGTCGAGAGACCCGCAAGAGCGAAATTGATGAAGAACATCACCTGTTTAAAGTGTCACTAACCATGGATGCAGGTAACGAGCGTTGCCAATCGAGTGAATTAAAGTCATTTATACATATAAAGTCAGTCTTGAATGCTGTCATCGCGTAACTCATGTTTTTTTTAACAGAGGTAAACTCGCCCGAAGCGAGGCGTTGACTCAACGAAACAGGCGGTGATAAACTGTCACTCACAGTCGCACTCGTTTCGTGCAGGTGCACTGAATGATAGGCAATCAAACCGATTTTGTATTTGTAGTTTATAGTGGGGATTTGGGTAGTTCTTTGTTTCTCCTCACGAACTATACAAGAGATGTCTGTGATTTTAAAATAGCTTCTACAGCACTAACTAACAAAGAGTAGCCTCCCTTTAATACGGACTGGTAGGCTTCGTCCGTCTTCTTTCGCGATTTGTTTTATCGATTCATGACCTTCTTGTGCTGATATGACTCGTGTCGCTACAAGTGAAGAATATCGCGGTCTTAGATCAGATTAGTCCTGAGAGCTGCAATTGTACTTTAAATTGGTGCGCATGTGTTGCGTTCAAAATTGAAGCCGGAACCAAGTTTGAGTGGTGACTGCAACGCTGAACTCTTGATTTGTTACTAAAGTTAGCGCGTTACTATTGACAGAAGAATTTGTAGTTAAAATTATTCCGCGAGAAGGAAGGGGGTATAGCTCAGTGGTAGAGCATTCGACTGCAGATCGAGAGGTCCCCGGTTCGATCCCGGGTGCCCCCTCAGTATTTTTCAAATTTTTGTTTTAAAGAGACGACCTTCCCGAGCTATATATCAGCAACTAATATGTAAACATTAACATAAACTTTGTGGTTTGCTTACACGTACACAAGAAAGAAATGATTGTCTTAACCCAGACGTAAAAGTAATCGCAGGAAATTGCACAGGTACTATTAAAGAAAACCTATTTTTCCTACCAAAGAAAACCTATTTTTCCTACCTTCAAACACTTTTATTTCAAGTTTTATTGAAGAATTGTTCGCTATAACCAGGGAGACTATAACAGACTAGACTGTTTCAGATTATCTCTGTTATAACTGAACTAACAATTAACTGCCAAAACATGGGAAACGAATTAACGAGCAAATTGCCACAAAATCTGCTGTTAAAACATTTGTACGAGCTTTCATTCATATATTAACTTGTACATATGTTAAATGGAGGAGGGCGATCTCTCAAGGCGACTGTGTTTTCTTCTAATGAATAATGTATTCAGCGATGTTTCCGAAATGAATAGTTGTTAGCCATGGCGAAAACATATCAGTGTATTTTGTGGGAAACAGCCTAACGATTTTTTAGTTAACTAGGCCAAACGATTTTTTGGATAGCTATGTGTTCACTGGGGAAGGAAAATAAATAGTTTTATGTAACCATGGATTCACTGAAGATGGTTTAATTGAAATGAAGCATATTTTAGTAATACAAATCATTGAACACAGGTGTGTTTGGTGTATCAAGACTTGAACATCGATAACATTTACACTACATTTGTCTGGCTTAGTTAAACATTAATATTGACACCGCGTAGAGCAAATAATACTTAATGGATTGATAGTTACAGTAGTGATAGTTTAGCTAGGTATGGCAGGCTGAATCGGAACCCCAATTATCGGGACAAGATCGTATCTATTAACAACGGACCCGTGAAGGTCCGGGGTAGAATAGGCCTTCAGCAACCCATGCTTGCCGTAAAAGGCAACTATGCTTGTCGTGGTCAGGCTCGCTGACTTGGTTGACTCATGTCATCGATCCCCAACATGCTCATGCTGTTGATCACTGGATTGTCTGGTCCAGACTCGATTATTTACAGACTACCGCCATATAGCTGGAATATTGCTGAGTGCGGCGTAAAGCTAAACTCTCTCACTCACTCACCAATGCAACATTTAGCTGACACTTGGAGACTTTATTTGATTCATATGCAAGTAGCCCAAGTGATCTGTTTGACTGGCTTTTTAGAAGGTGATCAATACTAAGAAAAGTACGATACTTTATGGACAGCAACTACTTTATTTTATTCTCACGAACCGTTTCGGTATCAAGTCAAAATATTGATTACACAACTGTCTCGTTTCTTGCTGACTGGGTTCCGTCTTTTGGGGCTACTTAGTACAATACCAGTTCAGAACCCCAAAGCATGCTGTTTGTACCACTAGGTGTTGAGGTACGTGGTGGCTTAAACGTCCGTTCATCACACCGAAGATCCAGGTACGATTCTCAACAGGCATACAATTCCCGAGGCGTATTTTGCGAGTCCCCCGCCTCGATATTAAGGCAATATAGCTAAAGCGGGGAAATATCAATATATTTTTCAAAAGAGAATCGAATCGATGTTTAATGCGACTGATAATCAATAATGTTTACACTCTGATGCTTGACCGTAATTGTCGAGACCCAGACCGTTACTCTCCCGGTTTATTGCTTGGAATATTTGTGCTCGCGTTCACTAAACATTTACGTGAAGATATTTTTCTAGTAATGGTTTTCGTCACAGAGGCACTATTAAAAGAGAAAAGGTGTGTGGTTTTGAAAACGACAGGTACGAATATACAAGTACGATTGATCAATGGATATTATCTCCCTGAACTTGCACTTCGTACACTTCGTAGTTTCTGATGTGAACGTTCAGTATCACATTGCTGTAACGTCATTCTCCCCTATGTCCAGGTGATATCTTGAAGCTGGTAAAATATGAGGCTTTACCGGGAATGACGAGAGGCTGCTCTTTCTTTGTCCAGAGTATCCTTATCGAAGTAGTTCAGTAAAAGAGCATGACAGAGTACCTCTAACAATCACCACAATAGCCCCCATTCCGCTATATCTATCACATTTCATCTTCCGCTATACCTATCATATTTTATCAATGTTATCAAAGGTTATTATTGTCTTCTGACTGTACGTGACTGAATTTGAGTCACTGCTACAGTTATTCCAACATCTACACTTACTGCTATCAACATGGCTGACGTATTGCCGATGTGGCGTTAAATATTAATAACTCACTCATTGCTACAATTACGTACAGGTTATACACGTATTCAAAGGACATTACTGACAAATAGACGGAACTACACACAACATATAGATACATAATTCCAAATGGTGACTTCAACATGGTTATTCAAAAAAGACCTATACCTACTTGATAATGAGCGGGGAAAAGCTTAAAGCTTTGTTATATAACGTGTTTACGGGTGAAACATTACATCACTGAGCCCGTGTGTGTGTTGTAGTGACTCGTGAAGCACCTCCGTGATAAATGCCGTTCTGTCTTCACTTCCTGCCCGAGGCTTGTGGCACACATAGGACCCACACTTCAATCTTCCTGTCACCACGTGTTACCCCCCTCCCCTGCAGCTATAAAGGTCCCTGTGATCTCCGTTCCCTCATCCCATCAGTGACAGTACCTGCATCGTTCGGAGACAGCAACTTCGGGAAATATCAAGTATGTCTTAATTTGGTATTATCTATAAACACCACCGCCATTCCAGACATCATATTGTCGAAATATTTTGAGCAGCGCTGTTACGTTGTTGGTTGTTGAATTTTAACAACCGCTATTTCAGAAGGATGTCGTTCGCAAACGCGGTGTCACTGCTGTTCTGCTTTCTCAGTATCGTTGAAATCCTCGGTCAAGGAATTGGCAACTTTGACTTCGGACAAGAACTGATCTTATCGGACCATGGGGACATCGGGGGTGCTCATCTCATTGACGGTTTATCTGGAGGGGCAGACATTTCACCTGTGAGGAACGTCATGGTTCGATCCAGAGGTAACGTATATACTAGCCCGTCGGGTAGAAGTGATTTGTCCGCGCCCCGACCAACCACAAGGACAATCAGAGTGACAAGGACATCCACAAGGTCGTATCCGGAAAGTGTTGGAAGGACAAGGAGAAATCAATATTCTGGGAATTCCCGTGGTGGTGGCCTGGACCTCTCAGGACTTCTCAGAAGGATGACGTCACTTCCGGGACAGAGTAGCTTCAGCTGGACCATCCGGAGTCTGCCTCAGAGAACCACCCAACGGAGACAACAGGTTCGCTTGCAGAGAATCCCGGATGTTTTTCAGTCTTTTGGTTCAAATGGATTCGACATCTTCAACCAAAATCCGAGACGTACTTTTCAACCTAGAGTCAACCGTGGTCACAGTGTCATTCCTGCCTTGCCGCCGACTTCTGGTACGGGAAAAGCCTCATCCGAATATGGTTTGACGCAAGGACACATTCAGCATCTGCTCACTGCCCACAACAATGCTCGACGAGAACTTGGAGCTGCCGACATGCATCACATGGTAAGAATGCATGTCAGATGTATGTGTGTATATGAGATGCATATATTTTTGTCAGATGTACATTTTGTACATCAGAGTTTCTGTCATGTGAATTAGATACCTCAGATATTTTCGCCTGTTTTATCAAACATTTTCTACAGTTGAGTGGATGCAGTGAACTTTGAATGAGACGAACTTGATATATCCATGGTCTCTGGTACCTCGTATTTTGTATCTACGATTATTCAGTAAATCATATTTCCATTTGCTGATATAATGTACACAGTTAGGTTAGGGGAAGTCTGTGCTGTGTCAGCGATTGGACTGATGGTGTGATGATGCCATATCCAATACGAGATGCGGCTTGGGTGTTTTGGTACTACGTTGGTGTAATAGATGTCATAATCGATGGTGACAAAAGGTCAGTTCCCGTCAGTTTCAGCGCTTGAATCCAAACTGAAGAATTCTGAAATGATTTCACGATGACAAAACTAACGTTCATTATACAGTCTGCTCTTCAAATCAAATGCAAATGGAACCAAATCTATGGGTAAGCAACGTGAAACCATTACTCCACCCACTGTTTAAATAACGCCAAGGTTGAGGTCACTAGTGTCCGGTAAAACCTCATCTATCTTTGATCCTCAGGACGGAAATGTCAACGCACTGTCAATTCAAATACCGATCACAGGTTGTGACAAGGCATGGTCTGCCAGACGGTGCCGACAGTATGGAGAGATTGACAGCTGCCAAAATTCATGAATAGGGAGTAGCACTTATTTATTCGTTAGCCGCAGGGTGAGATGAGGTTAAATGTGCGGTTCACGTTTAGAACAATAGGGTTTTATTGCCCTATTGTGTGTACAGATACAAATGTACGTGACCCGGTCTTCAGTCATACGAGTTTACAGTACTGGCTAACTGACGATAATGACTCAGAAAAGACTACGTATACACCTTGTTTTATCGTGATAACGTTGAGCGCCAGGCAAGGAAACATCAAGTAATCTCTTAACGGAGGACGGCCTGACGTTTCTATTAGTTAGACCACTGACGAAGTCCAGCACTAGGGACTCAAAACGTACAATTACGCCGTAATGGATTGAATTATGAAGGTTGACGTTTATGTGTAGAAATTATGTATATTTTGTTTGCTCTTTTCACATATTGACCCTCATTACGTAACGTGACGAACACATTTGTTTCCTGACGAAACATGATACATCCTTCTAATGAAGAAAACACTCGTATGTCTTAAAACCATACAAAGTTTGTAAATTCATCAAACATAATTTATGTAGATATACAAGTTTGAAAAAAAACATGGGTACACCTGCCGTGACCCGGATTCGAACCGGGGTTCTTGCGGCCACAACGCAAAGTCCTAACCTCTAGACGATCACGGCTGTAGTGCCACTTGATAAAGGACCGTTTGTTCCGCAACATAATCTTATCTTGTAGAAGTGCTTGTCCATTGGTACTTTGGTCACCGTGTGGCACGCACGGAAATCAAGCACATCTGTGATTGACACAGGCAATCCAGTGATTGTTTTGTTTGTTTGACAGCATACTCGGTAATATGAGTTTGGTATCATGAGAAATGAACCATACAAGATCTGGTTGACGCAATCACCGAGATCATGAGCGATATGCATAGGTTCTGTACCAATGATATGCCAAGGTTCTTAGGTGTCTGTATGTTTTTCTGCTTTTCAACTTCCGCCCGTACGCCCGCCTTGATTTCTCGTCGCCCTGATTTGTTGTTTTGACGTAAATTAATACAACGTTACCTTAACTCAAATTTATGCCATGAAGCGATAAAACTGTACCCTTATCCTTGTACATATGACGAAAAGCAGACATGCTTCATCGTTTTTGTTTTAGAAAATATTTCCAAAGTAAAGCGATTCGATCTACGTAACGTATGATAACCATGATTATATTTTAATCACATTTTTCGCCCGGTCGCTTTCTTGTTGTTTTATGCGAAAATACGGATAGCCTTACACCGAATCGTAAAGGGTCTAAACCGTCAATGGTAAACCCGGCTATGTTTGAAGATAGAGGGGTATTGAGATATTGGGAATGAAACCAGTAAAAAATTGTCATAAATGTGATCAGTTACCTATTCAACTAAGCCATGTTTTACGTGTTGGCTCTTATGTCCGGACTTCTAGGCTCGATTTAGAATCAAAACGAAATTCTTAAATTCATCAGTGATACTTTTGGTCAAAATATTACTTTAAAACATAGCGACACTTGCCGTGACCCGGATTCGAACCGGGGTTCTTGCGGCCACAACGCAAAGTCCTAACCTCTAGACGATCACGGCTGAAGTGCCACATGACAAAAGCCTTTTTCTTCCACAACAGGATCTTCTCTTTATAAAGTGGTTGTTTAGGCAGGTCAAAACAGGTCACGGGACACTGTTTAACTCACTCGGAACCAACTCGTGTTAGTCCGGGACAATCAAGTCGATCGGAAAGGAAACGTCATGCGGACGGAAAAGGGCGCGTAACGACGAAAATGCATGGAGACCCGTCTCTCTACCGCATTGGACACGAATGAAAAGCAGAAAAAGGGACACTTTTTCACATTCGCACTTTCCGTGTTTAGATACAGAGCGGTTTGTAAATAATATGATCTTAGAAAGCGTATAAATCTTCACTGATGTCTATTGATGAAGCTGTTGATGTTGAAAAATACATACGTTATTGATGATTATTATGATGATTATGATAGTGTCATAATTTGTCGGTGATTAAATGAGTGAGTGAGTTACGTTTTACGCCGTTTTAGCAATATTCCAGCAATATCACCGCGTGGGACACCCGCAATGGGCTTCATACGTTGTATCCATGTCGGTAATCGAACCCGGGTCTTCTGCGTGACGAGCGAACGCTTTGACCACTAGGCTACCTCACCATCCCTTCGGTGACTAAGACGACATAAAGATAACAAAGGGCATTATGTTAGTATGATGATGTTTAACATCACACGATGGTGACCACGTTGTAACACTGTTGATTTAAAAAAGGATACTAACTGATTCTTGTAATGGTCGACCCGTGAAGGTCCCGGGGTAGAATAGGCCTTCAGCAACCCATGCTTGCCATGAAAGGCGACTCAGCTTGTCGTAAGGGGCGACTAACGGGATCGGGTGGTCAGGCTCGCTGACTTGGTTGACACATGTCATCGGTTCCCAATTGCGCAGATCGATGCTCATGTTGTTGATCAGTGGATTGTCTGGTCCAGACTCGATTATTTACAGACTGTCGCAATATAGCTGTAATATTGCAGCGTGCGGCCTAAAACTAAACTCACTCACTCACTCTTGTAATTGTCACAAGGACGACAGTATGGATGGTGATGACCATAGCGGTCGTTCTTATAACGGGTGAAGACGAGAATAATACCTATAATGATGATGATGATGATGATGATGATGATAATAGTGATGATAATGATAACTATTATAATGAAGCAGAACATGGCAGCATCGATGATGATGATGATGATGATGATGATGATGATGCCTTCAGCGATGGGACAAGCAGCTGGCCAGTGAGGCACATTCGTGGATACAACGCTGTGTGATGGAGCACCAAGGGGTGCGGGGTGAGAACCTCGCTATGGTGGCAGGGTCTATCATGAACATCGATAGCCTCGTTGACTACGGCATCAACGGCTGGTACAATGAGAAAAATAAGTGGACATACGGGGATGCGTTCTCACCTGCCACCGGTCATTACACGCAGGTAAGTGAGAAGACACTTGGAATTGCTACATATCGCTTGTGCATTGTAATGTATGTATTATTAAATATATTGTATGCGGAGCAAGATCGTACTGCACAAGGTAATCAGTTCGAGAACAGAACCTGGTAACCCACTTTTTGAGCTATTGTTCTCACCACTGGACCAATAAGGGTCATACAGAGTCATAACGTTCTACGCCGCTTTTAGCAATATTCCAGCAATATCACGGCCGGGGACCACCCGAAATGGGCTTCACACATTGTACCCACGTCGGGAATCGAACCCGGGTCTTAGGCGTGACGAACAAACGCGTTAACCACTGATCTGTAAGGAGAGTGATGAGGCCTATGTTTTACTGTGATCAGATGGTCTATGCGATACTTACATCCTGCTGATAGGAACTTTACCCCCCTATAATTTTTCCTGACAACAAATAATATGTGATTTCACAAACAAATTAAAAGGGATATTTTGAAGCAAGGCCTTTGGGTAGAAAAGAATGACACGTGGAATAGTTAGTAAAATGTCGGGCTTCATTTGAGGGTAACTATTTGGTTTAGGTTCTTAGGAGATTGTGCCATGCACCACACCAAGCCTTCTCGGTGTAGGTATAAACTGACCCAAGTCTTCAGGGGAGTTCTACAAATGCCTGACCATCATAAGTGACTGAGAGAATTTGTTTTTACGCCTCTTTTTGCAATATTCCAGCTTCAGAAATGGGCTTCACACATTGTACCCATGTTGGGAATCGAACCCCGGTCTTCGGCGTGACGAGCGAACGCTTTAACGACAAGGGTACCCCAACCATTATGACCATGTTTGCTGCTTTCTCCACAGATGATATGGTCAAGCACCACACACGTGGGATGTGCCGCCAAACGCTGTCCCGATATGTACCTCCTCGCCTGCTTCTACTCTCCGCCGTGAGTTGCCTCCCCTGCTGTCATAAAGCCATGATCATTGTTGTTTGACGCCGCAGTATTCCAAAAAGTATGAGGGCGGCTTGTAAATGAGCAAGTTTGGTCGAAAGATATCCTAACGCAGTACTTTTCTGCAAATGTTCACGGCCTCTTATTTACATTTAGGAGTTGTTCGAAATTATTCTTAATCAATTTGAATTCTCTGCGTGCGTGCGTGTGTGTGTGCGTGTCTAAATAAATACCATGTTTATCCTTATACATACTTGTCTGTGAGTTTATGTACCCATTTTGTTTTCAGGGGCAACGTCATGGGCTTCAACCCTTACACCCGCGGCGCGCCATGCTCAATGTGTCACGGTGGCTGTCAGAACAACCTATGTGTTTCCGCCCCCATCAACATCGCTGCTGCTGACGTTAGCATGGATCTCGAACGACATAATATATGACAAGGCTGATTCATGGCACCGACAGGGCCATAGGCGCCTCTCAAACATCTGACTGGACATCTCGCCTCAAGCTCTCACGTTACCTTCGTGGCAACGCCCATACGAAACGACCTGATCGGGTGAATAAATGTATTGAAGACCCTGTATCCTGTCTCATTTCAATGTTTGGTGTCTGAGTATTTCTTTTGAAACATGTTCCAAAACGTAAGGGAAATATAGATTTTCAAACGTTTCTATAACAATTATTGCCTGGACACCGGCAAAACACGTTCCAGAAATTTTCGGCAAAATACCCTCGCCACCTTTTTCATAACACAAATCTTTAGGTGGACTTTCATGATATCCGTCTTCAAGACAATGGTGTTCAGATCTGTAAAGTACTACACAGAACAAAAGGTACTATAAATTCAACAATTGTAATTTCAATAGCATGATATCAAGCGGACATTCACCCATTCATAACTTCCTTTTTACTCCTGTCCATAACATATAGATAGTATTTCTTCATGGTGTATCCATCAAATCTGAAGGTGACAAGCTCTGCCACTTTAATAATATATTCTCATTGTGTCCCCTGAAGGACGATCGTGAAACCATTCCAAATTTGTTTCACGCAAATCTTAAAATACATCATGGCACACAAGGTGGTATATTTTGAAAATGTTCACAGACGAAGATTAAATAAGATGATCCTTGTTTAAAACAGGGTCTTCAAGAGAAACAGTTAACCATAGATGGTCCCACTCCGTGTGATCTTGGGCTCCCTTTTAATGTAGTGTGAGAAATTGTCCTTGCATTTTTCATCTCCGGGCCTGAAGTACATCACCATTTCTTTCACTCTCTCGTAGGTGAATCTTAGCAGCTTTGATCGAAGATACGCATACATTATGTTGAAGCACACGATATATCCAGTGGCTGACTGGAGCTGCGACTTTCCAAGGCCCGACGTACGAAGCAGACGACACATGCTCCATCTCGTCTGAACTGCAACTAGCATAACTAGAAGTGTAACTAGGCTTCCCACTCCGAGTCCAACCAAAAGAACTTTAACAAGACGTTTATGGAACCTTTTCTTGAAGATTTTCTTCAGGGCGGGATAATTCAAAGTGTAGCATGCCCCCGCGAACACCACACTTGAAACCACCGGGGCGTATTCACCATTGTTCTTGGCTATGCATTCCAGAACCGGGTAGACCTTTCCGCATATGACATCCATGCTAATGAACTTTTAAAAATCTCCTCCGTCTGTGTCCCTTGCCCTATTCACATCAGCTGCTACCACGGCATCACCATGTTTGCGTGGCTGTCTATGACGTCACAAATGCGCTACGTCACAATTGCAAGGCTGGCGTTCAAAGTGATGCCTGTGTTAAAACGTCCCTTTACTTAATAACATCCTGTATTGAACTTGTGAGATGTAAAATCATTCGTAACTACTCGCCCTTTTCCGTAACCTGCTTGCCAGAATGACCCGAGTTACGAATGAAATGTCAAAGGCTTGAATTTGAAGCTTCCTGTGCAAGTTGAGAAAAAAATGAAAAAGGATAATGGGTGTGAAAAGTTAATGAAAGCAAAATATCTTGTTTTGTCATAACTGTATAATTCGAAATGAACTGAGGGTCTTTCGCACAACATTGGTTTTTCATATTGCTGACAGCTCAAGACAGAAAGTGAGGTGTTCAGAATGACAGTAATGATATGTTTAGTGCATCTCTGAGCCACCATATGTCACATATAGAGACAAGTTATGGTTTCAAAGATCAGTTTTTAAAAATGTTACATGACGAATCCTATGGACAAATCTTTGCAGGTCACTGAATCATGCAACTGCCCCTGATGTTCCGACATAAAGAAAGTGAAATAAATTCAACTTTTCCTTGGAACAGTTTTGGATGGATAGCACTAATGAGGTCTCCCAACTCTCAGTGATATATATAGAGTCAACATTTACAATCAGTCAGCTGATTCCATGATTCACAAAGGCACTACATTAAAGGTTTCAGTCAGCTTACAGACCTGTCCATTTTACAGATAAATTTGAGTATACTTACTGGATATCATAATCTTTCCTGTAAATATGTTAATATTTCACAAACTCAAAACTCACACCAGGCGTCTGTATGACTGAATGTTGGTTTACTGCCATTTTGGGGCCATTTTCCAACAGCAGCACAATTGTTCCCATGAAAAACACTGAACAATATTATACTCCAGCAGCAGGGTACCCTAATAGTTTCATAATACAAAGGTAACTTTGTATAGATAACTTATATTTTAATGTCAGTAACAAATATTGTATTCACAAAAAAACAAGAGACAGTCACAGGAAATACATTAATGGAAGAGGTTTGTATAGGACAAAACCACTAAATGGTTTATAGTGAGATTATACAGACTGACTATGTAAGTAAGGTCAAGATAACAGTAAAAGCTCGGATTCATATTGCTCATAGAATAAATACATTCAAAATAAAAACAAAAATGCTCTAACAAGTATTTTTTTTGTTTAAAATACAACTGTTGACACAAACAAACATAAGTTGTTTTTTTTCAAGTTCCTCTAATAGGTATTCACCAATTTCAATCTGTGCACTACATCATTCAAATATGAAATGTTGCATAGCAATAAATGGACAAGTATCGATGTTAATCACTAACACCATGTCCACTAATTCAAATATATAATGTAATCATAAATTATCATGATTTCAGAGAATGCCAACAGTGATTTGATGACAACTTGGGACATTCAGATTGGTGGTCATGATGTCACATTTGACCAGACCAATTTCATGTCTTGTTTTACGGATTTTTGTCCTCAGAAAACCTGAGGCCAAGAGGGGGAAAAAAATAAAACTAAAATCATCTGTCCAGTAATATTCCTTCTAAATACTCAAAGTATTTTACTTTTAGTAATTTATGAAGTGTATATATGACAAAAACAATCTAAAAAAAATAATTTTTTTATAAGTTTATATTTTTTACCAATAAAAACATTAGAATGTTATTTTTTGAATGGATAAATTTTTTTTCTTTCTCTTATTCTTGAAAAGCAGATCTGTAAAACAAGAACTAAATTTGGTCTGGAATTATGTCTTTTGAAACGGCATCTTGGGTTGGGTTTCTTTTCATATGACCAAACTTATACACAACACAAAAGAAGGAACGGACTATCTGATTCATACAGATTAACATAGTTAACCTTCCATGCCAAATGAAAGTAGTGAGTGGTCGTATCTTTTGAATGGTATATATGCTGAACAGAGAGATGTTACGGTCATAATAATCAGTTTCTTTATGAGACAGGCATTTTAAAATGTTCAGGCAGCTCTGACGCAAATATTTCATAATAATTCCCATCCTGTGAAATAACATGTTAACATACCTGTGGCTTTCAGAATGGAAATATGTAATAAATGGATCATTTACTTATCCCATCAGATAACTGTAATATATAATATGGACAAAAATAGTGAGGGATATTTGTAAATTTTGAAATTACGAATAATGATCTGTTTATTCATTGACATACTGATAAAATATCAGTCATAAAAATACCAAACTTATTTTGTCCAGTATACATGTGTGCATTATTGTCATCTACACTTGCCAAGGACACTGATTAAGTGTTGACTTAAACGAAGACTCATTTCTGTGAGGGAAAACAGCAGTGTTTTATCAAATTCCCAGGTACATTATTAATGTCCACCTAATCAATTCAGTTGCCTTTCAACCTGATAAACAGTCTTGAACGATGTACAAATAAATTGTGCATTATTTGGGGAACCACCAAAATCACCTTTAAAATTTGCCTTTTATGAGTCACTACTAAATTCATCATTCAGAACACTATTTAGTATCTCTCCTCTAAGTTTCTGTACAGTGGTTAAAACATCATTGCTTTCATATGTGCATTTTTATCAAAGAACAATAAAGAGTGGAGAAACTTTCTTTCATTAAACAAACTGACAATACCTAGCAGTCTTTACTTAAAAGTGTAAACATGTGTGCAGTTCAGTTTGCACATTCAACAAGGTAAAGTTCATACTACACATCTCTCCATGACTATAGCCAGAGGTAGATGTAGTCATATGCAAGAATGCACCATTTATTCACATCTGATGAAATTGTGCGTCAAAAAAATGACTCAGCATCCATCTGTTTCTGTTGCTAGTCATTATTTTGTCTCATGCTTATGAACTATGAACTAAAACTGTATGGGAATTGAAAATCCAAAGAATGAATTATTATAAGCACCTGGAACTCATGGGGAAGTGTTTAACATGATAAGTGAAAGAGTCAGCAAGCCTTGAACATGCTGAAGTGAGTGAGTTGGCTTTTACATGGCTTTTACCAATATTCCAGCAACATCACAGCAGGGGACATCAGAAATGGGCTTCACACATTGCATCCATGTACTGAATCAAACAAGGGTCTTCGGCTTGACAAGCTAGCTCTTCAACCATTACACTACACTACAGCACAATCAAGTGATATTGTTGATATAAACTTTACAGTTCATACATATATCTGTAATTTCTCTATAATCCCACATTATGATCAATTCCTGTGCAATAAAACCTGCAGAAATTTCATATCCAAAGAAGTCAGGGTTCAGAGTCAACTACAACAATAGTGTGATTCTCTATAATGGTTCATGAGTTTAGATCATTTTTAAGGCAATTTCCTAATATGGCATGAAAAACATTGTTAGTTGGCAAGAGACCAACTGGCATTTTAAGCAATAAACTGTATGACCATTATTCAATTTTGACTGTATTACTAAAAACGTTTATTAAACCTGGACCCGTTTCCAACAGTAGTGGTGAACTCCTGTATAAAGCCTAAATACTATTACTTCTGGCACAGACATTACCTGACAACTAATTATCATTGAGTGAGTATAAGGTTCAGCAATATTCCAGCAATATCACAGTGGGGTATACCAGAAACGGACTTCACACACTGTACCCATGTGGGGAATCAAACCCAGGTCTTTGGCATGACAAGCAAACGTTTTAACCTCTAGGCTAACCCATCCCTCCCAACAGGCAAATATGTATCTTCCCTATGTTAAAAAGCTTACTAACACAGACTGTATGGTTATTCAAAGATTTGGGTATGTGAAAACACAGTGACTGACCCAGACTGAAAAAACAGCATCCTCTTCAGGTCAGATATTTATTATGCTACTGACGGTTTACAGATAAGCTACTGTAAAACATGAAATTAATGTGAGCATGTTATTAATGTGAAAAATGTGTCTGTACTCTTCTCACATTATTATAATAAAGCATTTCAGTCTGACCATGAGCACTAATTTCAATGGCACTAATTGATATCCATTGAACTTATTCATCAGAAAATTATGTGACAATAGTGGAAGTGTTGACTCTATACATTACACCAATACAGGTCACTTCCTTATTACAGGTATCTCAAGTCACATGTACTCATCACTAGTTACAATCACTGGTCATTGTTTAAAGTCACTCAAGCACACCATCAGACCGGACATTCTGCATTATCTTACCTCACACATGAATGTCGCTTTCTGATTGGCTAAGCACTATTCTATTATTTCCAATGTACCTTGCTTACAGGCGATGTATTATTTTCAATGTACACCGCTGGGAATTCCAAACTCTTACGGTGCTTTGTGGTAGTACTTCTTTGTCTTGAACAACATCACGCATGAAGCACGGAAATTACCGATAGTTTGCAATTGAAAATCGATGGAAGGGAGATAACTCTAAATCTGTTTACTTTATGTTGTCTGCAAAAATGGCGACTTGCCTCGCCTTCGACAGAAGTGTTTCAAACAGTTGAAAATTAAAATTCAGGTGTTCGGTAAGACAAATACGTTGTTCACTGGTCCCTAGGGGCCATGGGCTCATGTACCCTTGAGGTTTGTTTATGTTTCCCTCACCCTGCCGGCTCGAGGACTCAAGGGTACATGAGCCCGCAGGCGAGGGGAACATAAACAAACCTCGAGGGTACATCAGCCCATGGCCCCCGAGGGACCAATGGACAACTTATAATGTTTATAATGTTGTCATAAGACAAGTATTAGCAAGCAATCACACAATCAAACATGGCAGCGTAATCAAAACATCGCCAGCTCATTTCCATTCATTGCTAAACAAACTAAATTCAGGCTATTTGGTAAAATAAAAGCATGAAAAGAAAAAGAGCAACATCAAAGAGTCAGGGTGTCACCTGTTATCATCAACACAGAATCCTGAGTTCGCATAATATTTGTGACGCATTTTACACTAGACAATCTCAATCATATCAAATTTCATGACACATAAATTTCATGATTTACAGTATTTCTGTTAATTAAAGTTAATAATATCAAACCAACTGCTCACTGTGTCATCAGCTTTTAGCTTTAGCACCTTTAACCTTCAAGATTGAGTGAAGGTAGTTTCATTGAGCTTGATGGTGGGCATGGCCTTGCTGGAGATGACCTCTGGGAATATGAGGCATGTTCTGAGTGATCTGCTGGGCTTGCGTCTGCTGTACGATACTGTTGGATGTCACAACCTCTGTAATGTTATTGCATGGCTGGACAGCAAAATACTCTGTCATGGTGTCCCAGGCCACAGCCATAGTTGTGGCATTATTGCACTGTCCTGAGAAAGAACCATGAGACGTCTGCGCAGACTGAAGCAACCGAGCAGTCTCGACCTCAGCTACAGATGTTCCCCCTTGACGAAAGTTTGGCACTTTAGGAGTCCAAGCAGGAGCTGGTGCTGTGGAATAGCTGTGGTCATCTCTCTCCTCTATGACAGTGAATGACCATGGCATTGGTCGAGTCTGTCGCTGAGCCGCCATTTGATCTTGCTGGAACACTGGTCGATCCTTCACCTGCTGAAGCTGATCTGGACACTCCCTTCCTTGGGGCATCACAGTAACAGGCATGTTGGTCTGGCCGTTGATGAACGTCACGGGAGCACACACCTCCATCACAGTCTGAGGAGTTATCACAGTGTTTGAGGTGGTCACGTTGGTGTTGATGTACCGCTCTAATGCTTTAGCTGCCTGATTGGGAGCCACAGCTACGGGGTTGTTGGTGTTGAGCTGCGGTGTGGAGAGGGTGTAAAGGTTGTAGGAAGACGATGTCACAGCTGCCTCTGTGATATCACCAGCAGCTTGCGCTAGTGGATGTTCATCTCCCTCTGGAAACTGTTGTCTCATGGTCTGTTCATGTGTATACCTGACGTGGTTCGTCAGCAGCTTCTTCTTTGGAAATATCTCTGGGCAGTGTTGACATCTGAACACTTGTTCTCCTTCAACTGCCTTCTCCTTTTTAGTTTCTTTACAATGATTAGTCTTATAATGCCTGTGTAGATGATCTTTCCTCCCAAACGTCTGAGGACATAATTCACAAAGAAAACACTTTTCTTTAGTGTGCACAACCATGTGTCTTTTAACATCCTTATTTGTCCCAAACATTCTATTACACACTGAACATGCATGCTTCTTGGGTGTATCAACAAGAGACTTGTATCTATTGTGGGTGAGTGTATGTTTGATAAGATCCTCTTTGTTTTCACACTTGGCAGAACATATCATGCACACAAGAGACACACCTTCTTTGGCTTCATGCAAGGCCATGTGATAGTCATAAGTGTTTTTATGTAAGTAAGACTTTCCACATTTGTCACATAGATATGAAAAACGATGTTGATCATGAGTCTTGAGATGAGTCTTTAGGTGGTCCATTCTGTTGAATGCCTTATCACAATATGGACACTGTCTGTTCATGGGTTTACGATGAGATAACATGTGCCTCCAGTGAGTGAATTTGGTCACAAAGCCCTTCCCACAGTTCGGTTCATCACAAGTGTAAGCACTTTTCCCAGTGTGAGAAGCTTCATGAGCCCGAAAAAAGTCTTCTGCTGCAAACTGTTCTGGACAATATGAACATGAAAACTTGGGTGTTCTCGCATATTTCTTCTTCTCACTATTCTCTCTCCTCTTCCGCTTGGTTTTGCCTTTTGATTGATCTTGTGACTTCCGTCCCGCTTTCTTCTTGCTTTTCTTGGCCTTGACCTCTACTTCAAACTCCTCATCGTCATCATCCACATCATCGTCATCATCATCATCTAGTGCCAGCTTCCTGGGGCTGCCTTTCCGTCTAGTGGAGCCAGAGCCCCTCTTCCTCCTGCTGGAGGTCTTCCTCGGGGTGCAGGAGTGACTGAACAGCTGGCTTTTGGTCTTGAACTGAGTGTCACATGAGATGCAATGGGTCCCACTGCAGCTGTCCGATGAACTGTTGCCGTCTTCATTTTCTGCTACCTGGAACTCATCATCAGTGTTGTCTACTACATCCACCTCCAATTCCGGGGGAGTTGTCATGTCGTCATCTGAAACAAGCATTACACTGTGTATTATGTGATATGTAACTTTAAATAAACAGTTGTAAAAATAATTTTTTTGGGGAAAGGGTTTCTGTGTGTTCACACACAGAAAGGTCATATCAAAATGAAATAATTGAGTCTGAGGCTGAAAAAGATTATCACGCACCAGCATTCATGTCATTTGTCTAAGTATGGACAAATGAAGCAGTAACAAAGACGAAACAGATCCCAAGAGATACCGACCTCCTTTGTGTTGTTTCCCCTGCTTCTGTTTGTCAGTACCCGTCTCCTGCTTGACATCAGTGAACAGAGACATGCCGATCTTTACTGCGTAGTCTGCAGCATACCACACCTTCAACTCCTTCCCATACTCTATTGGCTGAAAAACAACATGCCTTCATAAAGTACCACACCTTCATAGCATAACACAACTTCATATGGTACCACACCTCTATAACATACCAAACCTTCATGACATGCAACAATTCCATAAACTACCACTAAACAACAAATTATTAGCACAGTATAATCATCAATATTTAATTGTACCAGTAACATAGTAAAACATGAGGTACAATCATCGAGTTCACATTAGAATAAGTGTCAACAGTGTTCAAGGGCAGAACCAGGATTTTGGAGAAGTCGGTACCAGACACAAAGTATGTAGGCTACTTTGGTGAAATCCTCTCCACAGAATTTGGGCAGTGGGTCGAGATTCAGAAGAAGAAGAAGAAGAAGACACTCCGGATCCACCCATGGTGTTTTTGTTACCTTGATGGTTGTGTAGTAGACCTTGCGGTCATACACATAAGCAGCCATGTTCTGGTCAGTATAGGTCTGGGCCGGCTGCACAAACATCATCCAGTTACACTCTGCCTCGCTACTCAAGTCATACAGCAACATGTCATCATTACTGTCATAGCCCTGAAATATACACACACATTAAGATTAGTGCTGGACATGTCAGTGAACACTGTTTCACACCTCTGTGGTTACAATGACTCACAAGTCTTGCACTCTGATTTACTGGATTCAATCCAGTTGTCCATCAACACAAGTAACAGACAGGCAACATAGCGAGTGAGTGAATGAGTGCGTTTTATGCTGCTTCTAGCAATACTCCATTAATACCCACAGTGGAAGACAACATAAAATCGGCATCACACATTGTACCCATGTGGGGAAATCATATCCGGATCCTCGGCATGACATGACAAAGGTGAATGCTTTAACCATCAGGCTACCCCACCATCCCCACAGGTGACATAATCATAGGTAGGTTCTGTTACTGATATATCAACAGAGACTGATTGTTCTATCTTTGGTGCCAGGCTCAAAGTCATACTCATCACTAACAGGCTCATGAAGATTATATTGAATAGTAAGTTTGAAAAAAATCAGGTCAAGCAGAGGTAACCCCCCTTGACAAAGCTGGCACAACTATTTTTAAATATGACCCTGTGTCTCAAAGTTAGTTATGAGATGTAATTTTTATTACAACATACCTTTAGGTAAAAGTCAGTTTGTCCTTTGTCTGACTTGCTTGTATCTGTACAAAATGGAGCCTTGAGTGGGCCAAACTGAGTGCGTGCCTTGATATATTTTTTGGCAAACACACCTTCCCCTTTGCTACCTGAAAATCACCCAGAACACAAAATGTAAAATAAAAAGTATTGGTTGAGAAAATGAAAATTGATGTGTCTATGACAGGATCTTTTCCCCGTTATCATGCCATAGGCCAATAGCATTTTGACTTGTTGGGCCAAGGTTTTGTTCGTCAACTTCTTCACATACAAGTTTCATGCACAGACATATGAGAGAGGGAACAGTGTTTACCTACCAACTTTAATAACCAGCACAGATGGCAGTGTAAGTCGAGCATATGTCGGGACATGGGAGTCAGGAACAGTAATCAGGGAGCCATGTTTCCGACAATGGCCAATATTGCTCTTGCCACAGTCTTGACACCCTGCAAAATACCAGTGAGTGAGTGAGTGGGTTGGTGGATGGGTGAGTGAGTGAGTGAGCGAGTGAGTTTACTTTTATGCCACACTCAGCAAATATTTCAGCAAATATTTCAGCTATATGGTGGAGTGAGTGAGTGAGTGAGTTTTACGCCACTTTTGGCAATATTCCAGCAATATCAGGGCAAGGGACACCAGATTTCGACTTCAACCATTGTATTCATGTGGGGAATCAAACCCAGGTTTTCAGCATGACAAGCATATGCTTTAACCACCAGGCTACCCCACTACCCCTGGCATGTCTAAGGGGAGCAACCCAGCAAGATATAGACATAAAGTGTACTAACATATTCAAGTCCCTGAGTGACATGAAACACATATACATCCAAACGAAAGTTTCTAAGAGTACTTGTGAAGATAACAACATCAAACATGTAACTCATACATTAAGCAAAGAAATCAGGTTAAAACATGCCCAATATTTCTCACATAAAAGATTCCACTGGGGAGACCTTGAAGCTTTCTTTCCAGACCGAGTAACAGCTGTATCCTTTCCCCTAAGCTCCACATGCTGTAGAAGTTCCTGTTGAGATTGTGTGTTGTGAGATTCCACCTTTCCCGTCCCTGACACAAGCAAGTTTGTCTGTCTGCTGTCCTCTTGTTGTGGAGATAATGTCTTGGCTGAACCTTCAGCAGATGATTCACACTCAACAGGTGACCCACATTCAGCTGAGGACCCTGAGGGCTGATGTTCCTGAGTGGAGAGAGATTTCTCCTCTTCAGACTTCAATGAAACATTTATCGTTCTGGAGTCATTCATTCCAGGAACAATCTGATCCTTAATATCTTTGTCAGAGTAATTGTAATCAACTAAATATACAGCAGTATTTTCTCTGCCCTCATTAGAAATGAGAATCTGCATTTTAGGATCAACACCTTCCTGTCCTTCCAACTCTCTGTGAGAATGACCTTGAGTGACATCCTTGACTATATTGTTTGGAAGCAGAGCATCTGTCTCCATCCCACTGTTTTCAGCTTCAGTCAGCACTGCTGTCAGTGTCTGCAAACCTCCAATGTCTTGGATGGCCTTGTCATGGACCTCTACTTCAACAGCAGGGAAGTCGGTCACAGCAGCCTGAACTTCTGCTAAAGATCCAACATTGTTAACATCCTGAACAGCTTGAAGAATCTGCTCCGCCATGATTATCAGTTAGAATCAGTCCTCATCTTGACATAACTGCACAGTTTGAGACATCCTGAAGAGTAAGAACACTGCATTGAAATCAAACTACAGAGAAAAATTCACAATCATGGAAATATGCAGACACTGTTTCTTAAAAATATATAATAAAGTATTAGATAAGCAGTGAAAATTTCCAATATGTACCACAATAATAATTGCCAGATTTCTTCACACATTTTATCGTGCCTGACTGCCAAAAGTTCAAACAACAGACATGGCAAAAACGAGTGTAAGATTGTCTCTCACTATGACACTTATCATGCTCATCAACAATTATCTGCCTCTTTGCTTTTTAATTGTTTTGAATGAGACCACCGTAACTTAATTATCATGATAATTAGATCAATTTAAAGACTTATTTTACCAATTCCACCCTCTACATTTTAATCATTTACAGAAATCTGTAAGTGAAGAATTTCATTTCTAGCATTGTGTCTTGAATCCATTTTATCATTGCAGATTTCAGCATTTGACTTACCTACACTCACACTTTGACCATGATTGTTCTTCCTACTCACTCAAGCAAAAACTTCACTTGGAAAGGATTGACATGAGCCCTAAAAATGCACAGGAAGACATAGCAGTAGGTGCAAAGCATAAATGGATTTTAGTGAGTTTCAAAATGGATTTTGGTTAGTTTCAAAATTTTAATACTTTTGGGAGTGCAATGAGAAGAGAGGATCAGGTATGTCAATATGCTTTAACAGCTATACAAAAAGATAAGTTTAAAGGCAACATAAAGTCTTACACATAGTAATCACTTAATACTGATGCTGGAAATCTTTTCTTAACTGTGGAAATGAAACATAAAATATTCTTGACTGATGCTAATGTCATTACTGTCAATGTTTGTGGTTTTATAGTTGTGTTCTTCATCAAACAAAAGTGACATGGTAGAGTGACTATATCTTCACAAACAGTGTACTATTCTGCCAGGCTGGGATATATTCCTTTTCCCAAATCATGTTTGGATAAATAACACTGATTCAAGTAACACACAAAATTCAAGAACATTCAACGCTATTCAGCACAAATTAACTCATAGAGGGATACAGGGATTCACTGAATAAGTAAGCGACTCATAACAGCTCTAATATAGAATATTTCAATGTTAATCATGTAAAGAAGTTTGATTTCTTTCCCCTCCTCATGGTTTTAGGTATTTCTGGGTATAGTACTCTGATTATCAACCTGGTCAAGTGCATGATATGAGAGACAACTCCATTACAATTAGTCCATAGATCCTGCTGGCAGTAAAAGACCTTTACTAGTTTAATTAGTTCCCCCCAAATTCTACATGTACAGTGGTGTTGGGAATGTTGGGAATGCCTGAATATGCTAAGTGAAAAATAATAGAAAGTGGGGGAATTAAGTAAGACCAAGTCTGAGCTGCTCATCAGCTTTCCATATAATTAATATTACTAATTATGATAACAGCAGTTAATAACAGAGATTCTAGATGAAAGGGAGGAGAGGGGAAATACTGCTTCACCCTATAGTTCACATTTCCTCATTTTCGCATAAACACTGATAAAAGAAACATTTCACTCATCATAATACGAAAAGAATACAGGTATCACAGTATTTTTTCTCAAAAATTATAATAGCATTTTGGAAAGTTGCAACATAACTGTGATAATTTATAAAAATCATACAGTACTAGTATATGTTTCAGTGTCACTTATTCTACTCTTGGTTCTACACTATGTTGTCAATTAAATTTAAAATAAAATATTATGTTTATCAAAATGAACAAAACTAAATAACTCCATTGGTTATATCAACTCACTGATACCATGTGTTTTGTTTGGGTTTTTTTTCAAAGTAATACTGTAACCAAAATGACGTATTGTGACAGCTGACTTCACGTAATAAGGTCACAGTATACATGGAAATTCATTACTGTGACCTAACTTTTGAAGAAACAGTTACCTGGAGGCCCTCGCAAGGTTCTACGCAAAATGTAACATTACTAAATTGTAGTTTCCATATCGACATGCAGTTTAAAAGAGAGATATCTAGTTGATGAAAACGATATTTTTACAAAATCCGTAATTCAAACTGCGTAAATGAGTAACATCTTAGCACAAACCCCATCTATGTCATGGTCTGCACAATTTCCAACCTTGTCTGACGACGCCATTACTGACAAAGTATTGTGGGTCGGGAAAACCCCTCGCATAAAGCTCCGAACACCGATATCGCAGCCTGCTTCGTTCAGTGTCACAAGATATTTGCTGCTTGAAGTGTGTTATACGCGTTGGAGTAGAGTTTGTACGCTCGCAACCAGCCAAATCATTGCCTGAAAACACATTTTGTCTAGGTGTTATGTCACTATCGGTTTTGAGATATTTACGGCTGTTATGTTACAACTTTTCTACTCTTCGAACAAGTGATCAAATATTAGGAATTTCTAAATTAATTTCATGGCAGAGGAAGTTAATATTACCTCAAATATATTTGCCCTACATTTTGAAATGCAATACAACTAATATTAGTTTTACTTGATTCTTCCTCTACAAAACAAAATGTCAGCGCGCACGAAGGACCTGTGTTGATTTGTTTGCATTTAAATTTATCTGATATTTGCAGCGTATGTCCAAAATGACTTCCACAGTTGGACGTGCCAATAACGAAAACGAGAGACAAAACAAAATCGATCGATCTACAAGACAAGCTTCAGCTGACAAGAACCCGTGTATGACGGTACGGTCTGACCCTCTAGTGACGACATCGCTTCATTCTATCTTGAAACCCATCAAAATTTCCTCGTGTAACTTATGGGTCTGAGAACATTTGACATTGTTTTCTCGCTGCTCACTTGAACTACTGAACCTGTTACCCAGTTGAAAGACAACTTTATGATACAAAACAATAATGGCAACAAATAGAGGTTTCAATTAATGTCACTAAATGTGTGTGAAACCCGGCAATCCCACACCTGGGCGCTTCAGCTTCAGTGTGGGATAGGGGTGGTGTTGATAATTTGTATGGAGCAGCACGTACAGTGTGAATGTCACCCCCACCCCCTAAAATTTATGTGTAAAATAAGTGACACTTCCCCCACACCACACCACACCACCCACCCCTTTGCATGTCGTGTACAAAATCCCTTCCTTACTGCAAGACACATATTAGATGATCCTGCGCACTAAACGCATTTGTGACAAGAGAGGCAGTACAACGAATTGGGCGAGTACACTTGGCTGCTACAGGTAGCTTGACGATTATGCACGTGCAATACATGCTAAGTGTGACATGAAATCAACACCGCTACTGATTAGCATAACACCTGTCTCGCTACTGTGTAACACCAGTCGCGCTACTGTTTTACACCTGTCTCAATACTGTTAAACAGATTTCAGTTTTAGTAAAAATGTCCAAGTTAGGAAAACATGGGCAAATAGTTCATTCTCGGGCAAGGGAGATAGCATAAAATGTTATCATGTATATGGACAAAAATTGTGCAACCAAAGCAGATTCTCTTTTACAAAGTAGCCTTGCTACTGGACTCTCAACGGCAACTTTAAAGCACATTAAGGCAGACGGTGGTAGGAGTGCGAGTGGACCTACATTTATCAGTCCCACCAAGTTGCACAAACCCAAAACTTGCAGTTACAAACTTGATGATTTCGACCGGTGTGCAGTCCGAACTACAAGGGTTCTAAGTAAAGTTTTCGAAAAAATCTCAAAGACATGGGGTTTAGGTGGCGAAAAATGCAGTCAAACCGTAAACCTTTAATGGAACGTAAAGACATTGTTTCCAAGCGTTTGAAATACTTGCGTGCAATAAAGAAATACAGAGAAGAAAATCGAACACTCATCTTTATTGATGAAACATGGTTGCATGTACACCACATTGTCCCAAAGTGTTGGCAACTTGAGGGTGAAGTCATAATAAATGGGGTTCAACCTCCGTCTGGCACCAGACCTTGGCTTATTGTGGTTCATGCAGGGGGTGAAAACGGTTTTGTTCAAAATGCTTTGCTTGTTTTTGATTCCAAAATCAAATCAGCAGACTATCTTGACGAGATGAACTTTGATAGTTTTTCCAAATGGCTCCAGGAACAGTTGATCCCAAACCTTCCATGCACTCTGTCATCGTTATGGATAATGCACTATATCATAGCAAGCAAGTGGATAAATGTCCGTCAACCACCAACAGAAAAGATGACATAAAAGCGTGGCTACAAAGGCACAATATCTCATTTGATGAGAAAATGCTTAAAGCCGAACTATTGTTTTTTGCAAAATCCAACAAATCAGGCCCTGTCTACAGAGTAGACACGATGTTGAAGCAACATGGTCATGATGTACTACGTCTCCCTCCATACCACGCAGAACTAAACCTGATTGAGTTAATTTGGGCAAAAGTGAAAAACTATGTCGCTTCACAAAACTTGCAGTTCACAAAAAGTTCCTTTAGAGTTGCCATAAATGAAAGGATGTCTGCAATCAGGGCAAAAGAATGGTCGGAATGTTGTAAACATGTTAAAACAATTGAAGACGGTTACTGGCAATGCGAAATCGCAGTAGAAAGGGAAATTGACAGACTAGTGATTGACTTAGGACTTGCAAGTGATTCAGACACCGAGACTGATTCAGAGAGTGATAATTAAAGCATAAATCAGTAAGTCCGCCTAATTTTCCAGCATTGTTGTGGCTTGTATAATAATTGACACATACTATATCAGCTTTTTACTGTTCCCATACTTTGTCATAAAAAAGAGTAATCTTTGGTGAGTTGTCTGTATTTTATATTTTTTTAGTCACTGATAAATCTACTGAGTCTGGACCTGAGTAATCCCCAAACCGACAAATTTGTGTACAAAGATATTTCTCACTGACTTATCAATGTCAAAAGGTATTTTCAGTTTTTTGTACACAATTTTGGTGACCATAATAAAAATATGACAGAAATTTGGAAATATTGTTTGAATACTAACCATTTCTCTGGAACCGGTTATATAAATTTCCAAGACATGTATTCCTGGTCGATCACCAGCAGAGTTATGGACGAAAATCAGCCCGTACAGAGAAATAGGAACAAAATTATGGGATAAAAATATTTCCCCCTTGCTACTCTGATTTAGTCACCACCATTCAGTAACAGATAACTTTTAACATATTAAAAAGTTAAATGAAACACTATTAACTATATGTAGTTATTATGTATTTAATATTTAGCAGACGAAAAGTCAACTTTACCCATTAAAACAACACTGTATATTCCTTCGAATGATAAGACTGCAATTTCAGGCATAAGATACTGATATTCCACGCTAACCTTTAGTTAAAACGAAGACAAATAGATGATTGGGGCATTGACAAGCATTTTAGATATTCAACAATTTTGTTAAAAAAACCCAGGAAAATGTCATTTGCTTCGTGAAATGGATCGGTGGTCCTTAACATATTTGCTCAGTATATTGTGTTGATTCGATTCGTTGGGATTGTACCTGTTCCAAAATCGAGTGTGCTATAACAATTCATGTGTGAAACGCACAGGGAAAATGAACTTCTCAATATTTATCAGACAACCTGTCTCCCTCTTGTTTCAAGTGGATCGTTCTGTGGGGCGTTCCCAAGTATGCAAATTGGGGTCATTTGTCAGGTCGTGGATCATCTTATATGTGTTTACCAGTAGTACGTGTGTACAAAATTGATGACCTCCCAACCCAGACAAAGCACACATTTCATCAACTCCCTCTAACCATAACATATGAATGGCCCCAGACTAGAACTCTGTTCAGCAGCATACAGCATAAGACAGGTCAGCGATGTCATGATTTAATTTATTGTAATAAATCATAACACCAATATTAATTTTGTCTCTTTGATGGACCTGACTATAAATATAATTTCTAGTGGTGAAATTTTGTTTTCTTTTACCAGGAACAGAAAATGTCGTATAAATGCTTGGATGATAATGGGTATGACAGAGAGAAGTGCTCCAAGTGTTTCCAGAATTACAGAAACTGTCGTGAATTTTGGGTATGCCTGATGTGTAAAACTTTTCGAATGTCATTACCAAAGAAACTTTATTGACAATCAGTGTTTCAACTTATAAATTAAGTCTTAGTTGATTGCTAATTATGTTTATAAAGTGTCCTAACCTATCAGTTACATTGTATTAGCATAAATCATGAAGAAAATCATGACTGCAGCAAATATCATTTATGATTTTCCAATATATATTCATTATACTTGTGAATCTGTAAATACTTTAATATACAGGAAAGTATCATTTAGCCATATGGCGTATATTCAATATACTGGTGAATCTCAATACTTTGGCCTTTCAGCATGTTGAGTAAGCATCATTTAGCCATTCAGTGTATCAACAAAGATCAGTACTCAGGAGATCACAAACTTGTCAGATTACCAAAGTTAAACTGCCAAGTGGTATTATAACGTCAAAGGAAACTCTTACAAAGAGTGAAGAAGTTTTTTTTAAGTATTCTTGTCATTCAAGTAGAGTTCCAATTTCTGTAGCACTGACATTGTAGGATGCAATGGTAAAAAAGAATTAGTTACATGTATATTCAGGTACACCTACAAATTTCTGTGACTGAACAGCTTAATTACAGTAAATTTGTTATAAATGTAGTCTATTCAGTTATTGAACATGGAATTTGATTATCTAAAAAGTAATAGTGGGTGAAAATATTCTTTACCATCATTTTCAGAGTCGCATCATGACAGACAGAAGAAAGAAAGGCATCGTTCCAGCACTGCCCCCTGTAGAAGAAAGGGACAAAGTTCGAGCCGAATACAAGCACATCCTTGGCTGGTGACATAGGTCTAGGCTAGGTCAACTCTTGTCACTGTGTGTGTTGAGACTTGTGTGCATGATATTAATAAACAGGACTGAATGTATAAGACTGAGACTAAAACTGGTGCAGTTCCAGTCGAGTTGATAGGTGATTTTTAGAATATCAACCAATATAAAAAATTGAAATGTCACAGCAATGCAGCCTCGTTAAAGTCAGATACTGATGCTCATTATCTCTGTATCTGAAGACCTCCCATAGAGATTACATACTAAAAACCTTTTGTGAACTTTGATCAACCAGTCTAATGACTTATTAATTAGAAGTTGACATAAGCTCATCAGAATACACACAATAAGTTCCACACTAGCACACCTCAATATTAGACATCACTTTATATGTTGTTAAAATAGAATTTGAAAACTTAACTAAAGGATATCTGATTGGTGGCCAAAACTGAATTGTAGTATTTCCATGCTGTGTGAAGTCACCTGAAATATTTTCTCTCACTGACTCCAGAAATGAAGTGATGGTTTTTGACTGAATCAGTCTTCCAGCATTAAACTGTCATTCTGAATACTCCATGTTGACCTTTACACAGTCGCATGATAAGTGTCGCTTTCCTAGTCTGTGATTGGTCAGATGATTTTCCATTCATAATGGGAAGGTGAATGTAACACTACAACAGTGGTAAGCCCATGTTAAAGCATGGGTGTTACGACCATCTGAGCTTCATCATGTTCATGGAACAGGGTCCAGAACTTCGTTTGGCCATAATGAGACCAGGGATCTGACTTTAATGAAACTGCACAACAGTGTAAAAGTTGTTCTATTTTACTGCATGTCCAGGAAATACAGTCCCTTTGACTCAAAAGCTGACCAATGAATTGCAGTCTAACTCAAAACTAATAAACATGAGTGAGTGAGTGAGCGAGCAGGGCTTCAGATAATTTTACCAGCAATTAGGCATTTACTCCCATGTCTGTTAATGTATGAGTTAATTGCATGTTTTGAGGAGTAACTAGCATTTTGTGTACTCCCACTAGTTTAAAGAATTGAGTACTTTTACACAGTTTCTTATCCTTATTGGGTAATTAACACTATTAAATACGTAACTACAAATGCTGCTCAATAGGCTGAGGTTTTAAGTAATTCTTGTATTGCCAAATAGTTGGAAGCCATTTTCAAACACTCCGCATGGAAGTCACATGACTACTACAGTGAAGTCTAGAGAGTGATAATATCGTATATGTATACAAAATCATCACTTAACATTTGCTCATGTTGTTACAGAGTTTAGGCGCCACAACAAATTATCATACGCAAGCCAGTTTAGTTAATTGAGTAAAATATGCAAGGGATATAGAGCTATTGGCTTTTAGGTGATTCTCATGAGTTTTTTGTACTCCCATCTATTTGTAATTAATTGAGTAAATGTGATTTTTATTGAGTAAAATACGCAAATATGTGCCTTATCTGCAGCACTGAGTGAGTTTTGTTTTATGCCACTCTTAGCAATATTCCAGCTATAGGCAGTTGTCCGTAAATAATCCAGTCTGGACCAGACAATCCAGTGATCAATAGCATGAGCATCCATCTATACAATTGGGAACCGATGACATGTGGGAACCAAGTCAGGAAGCCTGATCACCCGATCCCATTAGTCACCTCTTACAACAAGCATAACGGTAGTCGCCTACTATGGCAAGCATGGGTTGCTGAAGCCCTATTCTATGCTGGACCTTCACTGGTCACTAATAAATATATAGTACTAGGACATGAATTCTGCAAAATTCTCAGAGTTGGTCTGATGGTTTGATTATGATCAGCGTTTTATTGAGTGTTATATGTTTGTTAGTTTTAAAGTTAGATTGCAATTCATTGGTATGCTTTTGGGGCCAGACGGATGGTAAATGCAGTAATCTTAAACACGTCATTGACACCACAACATGTATACACTACATTGCTCCATTACCTGTGAATACATTTAGCTGCGTTATAGTGTTAGTGTTCAACAAACCAAGTCACACTGCTCAGTGGGTGTTCAAACCAGTGAGCTCTCCAGTTGCCTCTGCAAAATTCTTGTGCGTAATTTGAAAAAGTCTTGTGGTTATCTACTCCACGCAATACTGCTGTATCAATCAACGAAAGCATTCACAGGTAGCTCTTGCCCAGACAAAAGTCTTGATCTTGTTTCATTAGCCAGAGACTTGTCATAACAGCAGACAGATGTTCTTACAGGTGGTGGAGAAATATAATATACAACATGAAGCACTGATGAAGACAATCATTTAGGAGAATATTCACTACCTCTGAGTATAGTATTGGGGTATCTGACAACTCTCCACAGTTTGGGATACAGGGGTTTGCATTTAAGTTAAAGAAACATCTCTCATCTGTACAGAGAGCCATAATGTTCACTAGAGTATGCAGAGACTCGTGATCGAGAGCAACGTGATCACTCTGTGAAGGAAATTTCTGTGATCATGGCTGTTTTACAGATGGAATTGTCTGAGGAGATGTATTATTGTAATTCACTTCTACATGATGAATACTTTGTAGTGATTCAGTATCTTTGATACGGATGTTGTGTATGATACAGATCATGTATTTGGACATGTATGTAATTATTTATTTTATTTGAAATAAAATAAAAAGTATGCCCAGTCTCTAGAGCAGTTGTTAGAGAGTGAGTTTTGCTCTGTGTGGTGTCACAAGTCATTTTGATACATGATGACCTGGAGGTTACTTCTAGTAATTGGGACAAGCAGTTTTTGTCTGTTGGTTACATAATGATGACTCAGCAATATTCTAGCTATCTGCCAGCAGGACCAGAATATAAATATATACTGGACAAAAATAGTAAGGGATATATGTAAATTTTGAAATTATGAATAATGATCTATTTATTCATAGATGAAATATCAATCATAAAAATAGCAATATCCTAAAGTAATTTTGACCAGTGTAATTATCCAGACTGGACCAGACAATCCATTGATAAACAACATGAGCACTACTGTACACAACTGGAACACGATGACATGTGTCAACCGAAGCTAGTGAGCACCTGATCCAGTTAGTTATGTGTCAATACGCAGGAAATAGTCTTGCAGTTTCCAGGAATCTAATATCATTTGATCATGTTTTTCAACCAATCAGATTACAGAACACAATGATTTTTGGTTGATACATATATGGTTGTATATTTCTCTTCAAACAATATTTCAGCAATATCACTGCAGGAAATTGCTGAAGACCAATCTAAACCCAGATATTCATGATCAAGAACAAACAGAAACCCATCCACAATATCTTCAGGGTATATCCATTCCAATAAATTTCCAGCCTCAGCCTGATAATTTTATTACGGCCCTTGGATGGCTTTTTATCCAGTTCTGTGTCTACGCTGGCAAGTTGAGTGTACCAGTCACAACTCACTTTCACTTTTTAAATTATCTAACTGATTAAACTTGGCAACACAAATCATGCATGGGAACTCTGAAAAAGGTACAAGCACTTCCTGCATATATTTTTAAAAAGTTTCGTATCTGTCATTTTGTCCATGATTCCCCAAAATATTCGCAGCTGTGACCACAATCTTTGTTGACAATGGCAAGCTCAGTTGTAACTGCAGCTTAGCCAATAGGCTACTGTGAGAATGTGGAGCCACCCAAGGGAGGTAATTAAATTATCAGGCCAAGTCGTGGATGCATCCAGGGTAAGTATAGACTTATCAGAACACATACCCAGGAGATATTGAGGGTCATGGAAACCCAACCAGAACTTAACAATGTTTATATCAAGTTTTTCACGCTTTCTTGGTCAGAGCCGGCCTGGTGTAGTTGTAGGTTTGGTTACTATTATATTGATACCCTTTGTCCCACCTTTTGTTATGAGCTCGTCAGTATGTTTTCCCACAGTCAAATTACGAATAGTTTATTTGCATCTTGAAAGAAGAAATATGTTTAATCCCTGTTATGATCCTGGACACTCTATTTGAAATAATACGAAAAAACAAACACTGAAACAATGTTTACCCCAAGACGTCAAATTTTATCAATCGAAAGGAAGATGCTGCTATTTCTACATGAAATAGATGTATATTGCATATTATACAGTCATGTATAGTAGCACATTAGGCAATGGTAACTGATAAATCTCAGAACCAGTCAATAATCCAGTATCACAACTGTAATCTGGTCACAAAAAATGGAATGTAGAAAATATAACAAAATATATATATATATATTATGTCTAAACAGTATCAAGTTCAAGATGTGTGCCAGCATTGAAGCATAAAGCAATAACATTCCTTCTCCATGGGTCACCTAAATGACATTTTGAATATATGGAGTTACGAGGTGTTCCTTGATCATCAGCTTAGTTTACACCTTCAAGTATCATTTGTTACTTGAAGTTTCACGCTTAATAACTAACTAAGAGTATATCTGCTTTGCTGCCTAGGGAACATATTGTGAATTATCACCCATAAATGACTGAATATCATGAACATTGCCCCGTTCCTCATTGTGATTTTAGTGCTATGATCGCCCCATTCCTCAATGTGATCATAGTGCTAGGATCGCTTCAAGGAACAGGGCCTAGAACTGAAAGCCCTAAAGTGTACCCAAAACCTTCATATTGTCAGTGGTGGCGTGTGGTCCTGTGCACAAAGCTCAGGTCACGAATCAGTTGAAGTTAAGCACCATTGAGCTCAAACAGGCCTTGGATGGGTGACCATGTTTGGCAGCTTGATTCCTGAGAGTTTCTGGGATTTCAGTCCTGTCCCACAACGAAGCACAGAACACATGTGGTCTCACTTTAGGCAAGTGAGTTTGTTCAAAGTTGCCTCTGTTCACCCAGCAGAAAATGGGTATCAGATGGTATCAGTCATGTAATCACTAACCTTCTCGCGCCTAACAGGCAGCATATATCACAAATGTTCATACATGTAATTGTGAGTTATTTTGGAACAGCATGTGTGAAAACAAGATTGCTCAATAAATATAGCACACATACGATTTAGGTGCTATAATATCTGTATATAACAGAAAGGTCACAATTAATTATTTAATTCTATGTTACAAAAGCTGTGGGATAACGTACTTCATAACCATATGCATGTCACATTAGAGATAATTACTGAAGGAATGTTGTTTATCTCAACACAGAAATTTTGAGGGTTTCATGTAGTTTCTGGATTCCCTGTAATAAACGCAAAAATGGAACATATCTTTCCCAGGTGGGTTTTCTTCGGTTGGAATCAAAATTTATGAGGTGGTGAAGAAAAAAAATTTAGAAAGGTGAATCCATGAATCTATACATCTTTCATTACAACTGGCAGAGTAAAAGGTCTTTCAGAGTTCACCTGTTGTGACCTTCTAGTGATCTGTCCTTGACACACAGGGAGAAAAAGCAGACTCAATCTATAAGATCTGACTTAGATGAGATTAGATGTGTACAAACAATAAATCTGGTCCAAATTCACAAATAGATGTAAAGATTATCGTTCAGTAACAGCCTCACATATACTGACTTGGTTTGTGTTAAGACTTCATGAATTGGTCTGTAAATTCAACATGCATAAAAAAATACTGAGTGAGTTTTCTTTTACGCCATTTTAGCAATATTCCAGCAGTATCACAGCGGAGGACACCAGAAATAGGCTTCACACAGTTTACTCATGTTGGGGTATCGAACCCTGAACGTATCAACAACTAGGAGACCCCAACGCTCAGAATGAAATATAGAATTGTTTGAAACAACCTCATAAAGTCAGATCTTTGTTCCTGATACCATATAAAGACCTTTGCATAGAGACCTTTGAATGGATTCCACAACATGCAGTCAGCTAAATGATGAACCACCAATGCAACGATGGAATTTGTGAGTATTAGCATATCTGAGATTCAGAATATCACTGGTATAGTGTCCTGAAACAGATATAAACCTTTTTTTCCAGCTTCCTTGGTGAGACAGGCTACACACACAGCCACAATCCAGCTATATTATGGTGGTCTGAATAAACAAATCTCAACAGTATGATCCAGGGATTTACATCATGAGCATCTGTCCACCAGCTGGGTTAAGATGACATGCCTTTCATCTGGAAACAGCACCACAAAACTTGCAAAACAGAAAATGTATACCTCAGTTTTGTTTAACACTGTTATGAAATACAAATGTCATTGGCAATTTTTCATAACACTGTCTATCATAAACTCTCAGATGCGAAACTCACACTCTAGGATATTATGAAATACTGCAAAGAATGGTATACATAGGGACAAATCTGTTGGGGAACAAAAATTTGGGGAACAAAAATTAAGAGCCAGCTAAACTCACCATAAAATGTTGAGAGATGCAACAGTCAGCCTGTGCATCAGCCTGTGCACACCACAGGTCCTGTGCTAGAGAAAACAACACACATGCTTTGGCATGACATACAGTCAGTGAGGTCACACACTGCAACCTGGCACCATGTTTATATGGACTTTTCATACATACTTGCTGGAGGGGTGTTCTGACTTACTCCCCTAAAATATATGAGTGTAGTTGTTCGTTTTCAGTTCCCAAATTTCATAACACATATCCTGTTACAAGCTGCAACATGATCCATGCTTAATACTGGAATAATC
Source organism: Haliotis asinina (assembly GCF_037392515.1). Taxonomy (NCBI): domain Eukaryota; kingdom Metazoa; phylum Mollusca; class Gastropoda; order Lepetellida; family Haliotidae; genus Haliotis; species Haliotis asinina. The sequence goes on from NC_090286.1 coordinate 48,819,150, forward strand.
AAACAAATTTTGCTTTTTCTTTCATAGAAACTGGAGTATGATAGGTAGTCCCCTTCGTGTGGATGTGAAAGAAAGACCTTTGATGACATCACAACATTCCTCTTCTTGACATCTTGACAGACAAGGTGACAAACATAGCAGGTCTAGGTGACCCTCTTGACATTACATTGGTTCACATGCATGACCTGTGAGGCAGACGTGGCTGATGACCCTAGATGATAGTAAAGCACACAGGACATGATACAACCCATAACATTATGGTGACCTTAACAAAAGTAAATACACTTCAATGTCAAGGTGTAAATCTTTAACAAGCGTATGACAAATAGACCAGGTCAAGGTGACCCAAGGCAAAGATCAATCTGACCCATATAGTAGGTCAAGCTGTCATGTGGTCATAGTAAGGTCAAGGTGACCTTTAAAACAAGTCAAGGCCATTCCTTTAGTTTGTATGCAGCAGTTCCCTCCACCACACTCTTCAGAACAAGAATGGTATTAACGCCTTCCTGCCAGGAGGGTAGAGCTCGAACTGCTGCTTGTACCTGTCAGAAGGAGAATGTCATATTAAAAATAATCCACATTGCATATTTTATTACAGTGTGTATTTCTGAACTGTCCAATGTCACAGGAGGTAAAACCAAAAATGGCTTCACACATTGTACCCATATGGGGAATCGAACCTCCACTAGGCTATCCCACCATCCCATCTAATGAGTGACAGGCTGGCACATCAATACAACAGTGACAGCTGATAATACAACCACAGACTGTTCTCAGATTTATTTGACGCGACAAGATATTGTTTCTAAGAAACATGTTGATAATACCTATTCTATCTAAATACATTATCAAGTTCAAAATATTTGTGAAAAACTCTGTCTAGTTACTCTCTTCAGAGTGCTTAAGAGTACCTCGAGGGAAGATCAACCTGTTGTCACATTGGCTGTGACTTCATAAGAGACAGGTATGTTTATGAAGAGGAAGAAAAAATGCAAGGTACAGTATTTGTATTGCTGCATTTTACAGATGAGAAACCTATTTTGAACTTGTGGCCAACAATATGTAGAATGCACAAAAACAGAGAAAATAAGTGCACTGACCAAAGATGGTTATGCCTGGACCGTGGGATAAATGTTGCAGCACAGAACAGCAGCCACACCAGTCCAGCAAGAGACCATGTTGCTATACACCTACATGAGAAATTATAAAAGGTACATTTTTTCATCATGATGAGGTTAATTGAAAAATAATATCAGTATTATTAACTTTTTTTAATCCATAATAAATGGTCACATAAAAATAACTATAATCAAAAATCAAAAATATCTACAATGCCATATATGCTAAAACATCTCTAAATTCTTAGAAATACATCACAAAAAGAACTTGTCAGATTTCTTATTTAATCATGATAATCTGTACATATATATATAACAGAATAATTATTATTTTGTTTGAGATTATGCAGATATACACCATAATGGTTTGAATGGAGTTCACAAGTCTTTGCTGATCATAACTCCAAACGTACAGTTCAAATACAAATTGGTTTAAAAAAACATAAATGGTTGCTTTTTGGAGCTAATGTTTAGCGAGCCGTCATTATTTATGGGTATAATGGGTGGAGTAATTATTCTTGGGACTGTTTCATAGTGTGCTGAACACTAGTTTTCATGACAACCCTACCCCATGAGATATCCCTAAATAATTTTCATGTTTTTTATTACCACCATGGCACAGCTGTGATGAATTCAAGCACCCTACTCATCTTGTCCTCTTCATTTGTTCATAAACAACAAACACCCAGTCCCTTTATAGAGTAAGAATTGTAAGTGTAAGACATCCTCACCAGCCTGTCCACTCCACCAGTTCCCCAAAGTAGTTGGGGCAGCTGACCAGCTCAAACAGTCCTCCATATGGAATGTTGTAATCAGTCCCTCCTGTAATACAATATGTCAACATTTGTTTGTTGTTTAACACCACTCTCATCGATATTAGACAAGTACGAACATTTGTTTGTTGTTGAACACAACACTCCGCAATATTAGACAAAATATAACCATTTGTTTGTTGTTCAACACCACACTCAACAATATTCCACGCATTGGCCAGCAGTCTATAAATAATTCAATGTGGACAACACAATCCAGTGATTGACATCAAGAGCAATGACCTATGCATTGAGGATACCACAAATCCTACCACCCAATCTCATGATGGTATCAGTTGCCTCTTCTAACAAGCATTGGTTTTTAAAGAACCAGACCTCACAAGTTCAATAGGTCAACAGTCCTGCAAACATGAATGTTTCCACTAATGAAACCTTTTGTGTGTCTTAACACTTCTTATTTGTCACAACAAGTCCTGTTCTGGTGATAGCTGTGTAAATATATACAGGAATACTAGGTTTACACACACTCATTTCTGTATATTTATGTACTGTCCCAATTAGCAAGATTTCAGTTCTACAATCACAGCCTCTCAAAGTTAAATTCTGGAAATAATGGCCAGGTAAATAGCATCAGAAAATATACCATCAACTACTCCTTTGGTGTTCCGCAGGGAGCGGAGTCTCCAGTCTGCCCATCTGTTTATGACGAAGCCAATAATGTACAAAATAATGCCCAATATGAACCGGGGATCACTGAAAGCAAGAATAAATGAATCAAACCCTGAGTGAGTTGGGCTTTACATCACTTTTAGCAATATTCCAGCTATATCAAGGCAAGGTACACCAGAAATGGGCTTCATTGTGCCCATGTGGGGAATCAAACCAGGGTCCTCCGCGTGACGAGAGAACAAAAACCTGTCATAGAGAAATGTCATTTTTTACATCTATATCAGCATAAACATACAGTGAAATGAAGAAGATAAAATTATAGAATACACATTTCCAACACTGACAGTTGTTCAATCACTCAATGTAAAGTGTACTTGTCATATGATCACTTTACTTTCAGTTTGCACCACCACTACGTGGTTAGAGTTGAAACTCTTACACTAATCTTGAGACACATGGTGTGTACTTACTAGTAATAATGATCTGCATAAGTGGCTGAGCTTATAAAATCAGCATTGATGAAGTGAAAAATGCAGTTGGGTAAAAATCCACCAATAGATATTCTGAAAAAAAGAGTTGTCTCCCCTGAATTCAAGTCTTGCTTCTCTGATTGACATGTGACAAATGATTTGTAACTTCAGATTTGAAAACTGAAACCTGTTGCATCATAATTATATGGTGTATTCAAATGTCCAAGTGTTCAACACTTTCAAGGAAGGCAGTATAAAAATGTGAAAACCAAAAGACATAAGATTTCCTCTGCTGAATAAATATTATGTAAATCTTGCTAGTCAGATAGTATGGACAGTCTGAGCAGATACGCATTGTCTGGGGGATTAATATTTAATATCATCTGACAGAAAGCAGAATTGCTTCGTCTTTTTGCTCAATCTAAAACTTGTTGACATATTGTTCTAAAAAGAACATTTGCAGCAATTTTGCAAAAGAATATATCCATATTTTCACTATGGCATCAAAACAACCCATTTTCGGAAATGATAACGAAATCAAAATGGTGGCCATCTCCTGTCCAGATTCTGCTACACCAGCAGCCCTTACCCTATATACACCATGGGGCTTCTGTATCTCATCACCAAGGGATGAATGATGCCCCTGGAACAAAACAGAGATTCATTTAGCACGTCTTCCATATCTAATCACATAAACCAGCTTGACACTTACACAAACGGGTGGTAAGGTTTTTAAACAATATTACTGCCCCTCCCTGAAAACTAGCAGGAGGACAGCTATTTCAAACTCTACTTGTATGTAACCACCACCACCACTAACTCTCAACACCACTCATATATTTCTCAAAAATAATATCCACAGTGGTACATGAGATACAATTATATACAATTTTCAATATGTACAAAATGGCAAGATTTTACATGAGCAAAGAAAATAGGATGCAAGGATACTGATGCATTTTGCTGAGACAGGGCTCTTTGATCTCTTACATAATCAGTGGTCATAATTTTCTTAAACAAGCAAAACTTTCGAAACTTAGGATACTGTATAATTACAAATTTCTATCACTGTTAGAGAAGAACCTCACATATGAGCAGACATTCATCTCCAACACAAATACAATCACAGCAGTCTTTGTAGGGCATCCTCAGTCAAAGGCCAACTTCAGTGGGTAATCTGTGATTATTTGTTCTGAATTTCAATGCTAAAAAAAACCATTGATCTAGAAAGCAATAGACATTTTTCAAACGAAGGCTGATTCTTTAAGCACTTGCAGTTAAAACCCCTTGGAACATGAGTCAGAGGTTGATTTCTAGTTGTGGATGAACTGAGATCATTGCTCATTTTCAACAAGTGAAGTCAGCCATGGCACTGAGCATACTTTCGGGTTTTGAATTACTTTGATAGAGTGCTGTTATCTATTACATTCTAAAGAAATTCTAACCATGGGAAATTCTATGGTTCTTTATGGATAATTTAATTGTACTTGAGAAGTATTTTGGATGGTTTATAACACGTTTGTTGAAGCAAGCTTATGCCAAAAGGAAATAAAATGTATATAAACTTAATATTTTATATATAATATTTCATGGTTCCATGCCCACAACTCATTGTTCATATTTGTACTGGTCTACCTGTGGATGTAGTGAAGCAGGAATAGCACCAGGAACACATAGTTTTGGTAGAACCTCACAGATCCATACAAGAAGAACACCTGCAATACAAACTAATGTTGATCATATGATCATAATATGATCATAAGAAGATTCTCAATAGTGGCATACCACGGATCATTATACCAGATGCTAATTCATAAACACAAACATGGCTGCTGATGGAAGATGCGGCAGTAACAGTACACACAGGGGCAGATACAGCTTTTTGAGAAAGGAGGGGTGCACACTGTTGAGAAAATGTGGGATATACACTTCATTTTCACCCAAGTTTTAATGGTCAGTTAATAAAGTTTCAGAATAAAAAGGGAGGGTGTACACAACCCTGCACTCTCCCTCTGGATCCGCCTAAGAGTACACACACTCACCAACAAGAACATCACAACACCAGGCAATGCATCAGAAATCATGTGACTGAGACGCTGAGGAATCTTGGGACCCCATCCTCCATTCTGAAATATATGTATTGGTACACAGTATGTACCTTGATACGCACATGTTGACCAACAGAAAAAAAAAATGATCAACCAAGCAGTTCATCCTGGATGTATTCAAGATGGCAGAGGGGTGCACTTGAATCTGAAACTTCAGCAATAGGAGGCCCACCATATTTCCACTAATGAGCACCCGAGCTTAGTTTTTCAACAGTTATTGGAGGCCTGGCAGTTTTGTGCTTACTGGTTCTGATTATTGTAATTGTTAGTGAGATGCTATGTGACACAAAATGACCTGTTACTATTGGACTCACCTCGACTTCATGTCGGCCATATGGCGCAGGTTTACAACACTGGACACATGCTGTGATGGCTGCCAACACGCCCCCTAAGATAACCAGGCCATAGTGGACCCAGAATCTGGTGCTGCCTTCCTCATAGAATGCCCATGGTTTTAACTGCAACACACATGCTGGATCATTGATGCTACAACACCCAATAGCATAAGCACTAGACACACCTTTATGACTCATTTCTATGATAAATAAAAATTATTTTATCTCAATGTGTTACATGAATTTACTTTCATCATGTTTACGATTATGCAAAATAGTTCTATTACATACTATGCAAGTCTACAAAATATCACACAACTTGATTACTACAGTTCAAGAAATGAAGAATGATTCTTGGCTCCTCATTATTTTACATGTTATTGAAAATTGAATGACTTTTTGTGTAAAATATGTTTAGTTCAGAGCTGAAACACATCCACTTCACAATGGCAACACATCCGGTTTACTTATTTAATTTTAGACATCATCTGCTTGTTTAAAGGGGCACTGATGCGGAGCGAATAATGTTTCTCGCCAACGGTCGAATTATGAAACAAAACCTCAAATTGGTCAGCGCCCACTCCTTCGACCGTGACGGACTAAGGAACTGGGCTCCTGTCCATATTAGCAGAATTTCTTCACCTAAACAGTCAGGAGGCCGGATGCCCATCATATGCCATTTGTTTAAACATATCCATGGTATCCCTTGTCTGATCGTAACCAAATATCCCAGCAGTGTAGTTCTTTTCAGATGCTTGGATGGTATAGTTACTCATCCAATTTGATCCTATTTCTGTGTTTTTAACCTCGATATTTAATCATGTTACATGAAAATATGATGTCTACAGGCACGTAGCAAGCAATTTGTTTCAGTACGGAAGATTGCAAAGCTTTATATAAATAGGTAGTTTCGAGTGTTGGTTCAGCTGTGATAGCAAATATCATACGTAAATTTTGGTAGCTATGGTAGCTACAATGGTTTATTATTTATGATAATAAAAACACAGAGTTGATTTATTTGAATTCGTAAACAAATAACGATGACTTTGCCTTTGGTAGAGAAATCTGAAAATTTTCTTACGTAAAAAAAACCCTTATTTCACCTATTTACCCAAGTACACAGCAAATGCCTGTGTGTATTCCTTAAGTAACGAAATTCCGTTGATATCCTCAAAACAGTTTCGGCCCATAAGTGTTTTCAGGCTGCATGCGACACAGAGATTACATCTTCCTTGCTGTAACTCGCGTTTGATGGTGTAAACCTACACGTGTTATTTGTGATCATTCTCTGGATGGTCAATTAATGAATTTATAACAGGTATAATTAGTAGTGACACCACTTCGGTTACTCAACAAATTTTGCCATTTGGCATTTCTCCTGTCTGGAGTAAATACTCAACATTATAAATTAAGGTCTGTAATGGCAAATGTATTGTATGTTATGTAATATGTGCATGTAAGTGATGCAAGAGGGTTTATCAGCTGAGTTACAAAAACAAACATCGATCAAAGGATTAACCGATAACACACTGATTGATTAATTACTTTTATCTTCTAGCGGATTTGTCAAAAGGCAGTGTGTGTAGATGACTACACCCTGTCGTAAAGAGTGAGTGCAAAAACAACATCCTCCCTTCAAAGAATTAAGAAACATCCTTGCGTTGATTGATTGATTGCTCATTATTGGTTAACTAAATTACTTAGAATAGTGGACATCATACAATTAGTTGGCCAGGTGTGCTATCTTGGGAGACCAATGAGAGGTTTATCTGGTTTTCACCAACGAAACACGTGAAACGATGTGTTACTTTTTCGCAAACTAGACAGTTGTAAGACACGCGACATAGAGCAGGATTATTTACCAGCTGCAGATAAATGGAATATGATTTCTTTTACGTGGATATTGATGGATACATTCCTGAACAAGGTAGTAGCCTGACATTGTTGCTATAAAATTAGTCTGTTTTACATTCATTATTTGCATTTTGTTTTAATTTACTTGTTGTAGCATTCAGCAGAATCTGTATGACAGAAAACACACACTAGATCGCGTATGTGTGTGAAATAGGATCCACATTGGCAATCTATACAATGTATAAATGTTGCTGTGATGTTAGAAATTTACTATAAGTATAAGCAGATCGTGTGTTCTTTTATTAATTTTCAGAATCATACAAATATGACAATAAACTATTAGGGTTATGAGACAAAATACAGAGACGTACATTGGCTTCGTTATTTTTCCGTCCTAATAGTTTTTTACCATTTCTATCACTGGCAGATGATTAACCTTCAAAGTGTTTCATTTGTTTTCATAATACATTTGTTATGAAGTAAAAATGACTTCACCTAAGTTGATCTGTCTATAATTAAACTATCAATTGTGCTTACGGACTGCGCAGCAGAGGTCACGAACAAGTCACGAATTCTGGGATATCATCCGGGTACTCACGGGAGAAAAACAATAACAAAAGTTTACACCAGTCCACGGAAATTGCTCCGCATCAGTGCCCCTTTAAAGCTGCACTCAGCAATATTCCATCTATTTGGCGGTGGTCTGTAAGTAATCGAGTATGGACCAACAATCCAGGGATCAACAGCACTAGCATCGATGTCCGCAAATTTGACACTATGACAAGTGTCAACCAAGTGTGCGAGCCTGATCAACAGATCCTGCTAATCTCTTGTGACAAGCTGTGCATGATTGTGTGCTGTAGGTTGTGTAGCTGAGAGCAGGGCAATGCTGTCCTTTACGACTGTGTATAAATTATAGGAATGCATCGCGGCTCTCAGCGAGGGATGCTGAAGACCAACTCTAACCCTGACACGCATGGTCCATATAAGGGTTTAATGCTGAAGACTGTTTTTAATCACAAGCCTTAAACCGGGTCGACAGTAAACATGTCAAAACAGATGGGGGGCATCATCTGTCTCGTGTATCAGCAGCCCCGCGAGGTCCATCCAGGCTCTCGGCTGCAATTGGTCACCTGGTGGTTTCAGTACGCTTTAACGAGATTTATTTTACAAGCTAGTCATGTCAAATATTTGAAGATCACACTGGAAAACTATATATTCACCTCGAATAACACCATCTCTTCTTTTGATCATCAGCCTAGACCTTGATCACCTAGGGGCAGGAAGTGAGGATGACCTTAGTTCCGGTGTAAACAAAAACAAACGCACGTGTGAGTTCGCAAACCCTTTACAATTCATTTGATTGGTTCACATTACCAGTGCCTTTAAGAGCGCTGTTGCTATTGGTTAAACGTCATTGTCACGGAAAAAGGTCACTTCCGGGTTCGAAAGTGAACTTTGGATGTATCCCTCTGAGAATGGTGATCGTTAGCTTTTTCTCACCGTAATTTACAGTGATAGAAAACTTATCCAGCTCAGATGTACACAAGATGGCGAGCGCATATTCATCACCAGTTGAAGACGGATTGCCTGATCAGACAAACGAAACTGAAATTAGTCGGAATTTTAGAAAATCTGTAAATCTAGCGACTGCAACTTCAAGCACTTGCGGAGCAGGTGATGGCCCAACAACCCAGGCCTCTGGTTCAAATTCAGGCTTTCATTCTTCAACCAAAGATGTATACCCCGACGCTACCAAAGAATCAAAGAAAGACGACGTTAGGGACCTTGAGAGGATGTTTAGATATCTAAAATTCGAAGGCTATAAATTTGATAATGACGATCACTTTCAGTCTGGATGGAATAAACTGGCAGATGTTGTGCCACCTAGTGAGCGAGACAAACACTACCTTAAGGCCAAACTTTTCTATTATTCCAAGTAAGATGATATGATGTTATTATTGCTAATGAATCCATGTGATATACAGAAGCGTTTCTTATTTGAATATGATGTCCCAAAGGCATATGTGGACATGTGAATACACATGTTAATTGATACAATTAATTGAATCAATTAACGAAAATATATGTTGGCAAAAGAATCAGCATGATCAGTGATGCTTACCTCTGCTTCCAGAATTTTCCATCTGAAATTAGTCAGTAATGTTCTAATGATAAGGAAGTGAGTGAGTTGGGTGTTACGCTTCTTTAGCAATATTCCAGCAATATCACAGTGTGGGACACCAGAAATGGGCATCACACAATGTACCCATGTGGGGAATCCAACCCAGGTCTCCAGCATGACGACCAGATCATATTCTGGCATACGGACACTGCATATATTAACAAACAGATTAGGATACACATGTGCATGTGCAATGAGAGGATGGTGGACTACCAGCCGTGAGACCTGTATTTTTCTGACAGCTATGGTGGCTGAGTGGGTTAGAAGGCAAATTTGTGTGCTGTCACTTAGGCACTCACTTTGAGAGATTGTTTTCAGTATCAGTACTGAAATGGGGTTAAAGTGTAATAGTGTAAATAAGGTATGTTACTAAAAATGATAGTTTTCCTGCATTATCTTCTTACAGGCACATTGAAGCTGTCGACATTGATGAATATATGAAGTGGAAGGAAAACCACCTAAAAATGAATGGAAAAACAGGTTGGGTAAACTCACTACCTTAAAAGATTATATTTACCATATTTAGTACCTGCTTCAGTAAGTGACAGTATAGAAACATTTTCTTTCTTGCCAGTAAGGCTAGCTATACCTGAAAGTTAGTAGCCCACAAAATAATTCACTAGCCCAAAATTTTAATGTAGACACAGGTTTCATCATTTAGCTTCCAATTTGATGAACATTTTTATCAGGGCATAATCTGGCATGATTTAAGCGTGTGCTATAAATTTACAAGTTGGAGAGAATGATATATTTACAAAATGACCCCATAGATTTTCACCGACCAGTGAATGTAGAATGTTACTGGCCTGACTGGATTTTTACTAGTCACAAGCTAGCAGGCCGGTGGCTGTTTCACACACTGTATAGTATAGTTCTTGTAAGCACCCCAAACTTTAATGGCGTTCCATATTTTTCAAGCATATAACACATTTCTTGCAGAGGGATACTACTGCCAGTGTTAGTTTTAACTAAGCCTGTTTATTTTGCACATTTCTTTAGAGCTTTCTAAATGGTCAAGGTGCCTGAAACAGGAAAGATATTAGTATCACTCTCATGTTGCAGTTACAATGGAGAATCGCTACACCTGACTATGACTCAAAATCAGAAAACTACTAATTATTTGTTGTCATTCTTACATGTTTAAAGAACAAATAATTATTTTTTAGAACTTTATCTGTTCAGTTGGTGACTAGTTGTGTTCCAATATAATAAATTTCATCAATGATCGAATGGTAGTAAATAGTAATCAAGGAATTGATCATGGTAATTAATATCTGTTATCAATAATGATCGGTTAATATGTGCCTACATTTTTCAGTAATATAAGCCAGTAAGTATTGACACTGTTTTCAATGTGAATTAGACGATTTCAATACTTGTATCATGAGATGTTAATCCGTCTCAGGTCATGTAAATCAGTATTTCATACCATATTCAACCATATAAGCACATGACAAGGAGATCCCTGATCAGCTCACAAGACTCCATGTGACCAATGACAGCCAATGCCAAGTCTGGTAATGGTCTTGCATAGTATCACTTCCTCTTTTATAAAAATGTTTACCTGGAACTTAAACGTTAACTTTATGATTGTTTTGATAATCCAATGATCGATCATGAAAATTCAAACAATTCCCAACGCCATTGGTGACTGGGTGAACTTGAGCAGGATTCACTTGACATGATGAGCAGGTGTAGTATAGACATGGCTGTTATCATATAACAGGTATCTATCTAGACCAGGGCTTAGATTTTCAAAGCTCTCTTAGTGCTAAGATAGTCATAAATTTATGTTAATGTATGTCACTTACGACTATCTTAGTGCTAGCGAAGAGTGCTTTGAAATTCTGGAACTGTTGATAATAAGTCATTAAGTGCCAAGTCTGCTGGAAATAACAGGGAATATTCCCAATTTGAATTATTAATAACCCAAATTCTCAAAATTTACAAAACAATAGCCATAAAAGTCAAATTATGAACAGAATTGGAAATATTTTTACACGAAATGCCAAGCTAAGGCACATAGTTTGAAATATCAACACATCCATTGATAATGCTTGAGATATCATACAAGATGTTAGCTTGAAACTGTTAAGTTATGTTGCAAGACCCGCAAATCATGTCAAGGTGTAGGAGAGAACAATGCTCCTTGACACCCTTTGACCTTTGGTTCACAACTATTTGCCGTGTCAGATTGTTTCATTTTATAAACTTTGGTCTGGATCAGAGACCATATAATATCTATTATATGGTCTCTGTCTGGATATAGATCTATAATCTGACAAGAATCGTGTCATTCATCTGGCAAAACATATGCTCTCAAGGTTGGTATTTCTTTTAAATATTTTCCACAGAATTCTTTTCTCTGAGCATGCTGGGGTCGGATGCGTTTAGAGGTTTATTTTCAAACTGGATTTTATTAATTTTATCAAGAGGGAGGCGTGACAACATCGCCGGCAGGGCAGGTGGACGTCAAGGGAGACAACTCCTGGAGCCCTGCTGCCACCACCGAAGACTCAGAAACAGAAACTGCGGCTCAATCCGGAACACTGAAGTTCAGTGAAGTGATTGACTTTATCCAGAGTGGGAAGACTATTCCAGGCCTCAAGACTGTAGACGTGAAGCCCACAAATGCAGATCCTTCACCATCCACCATGGACAGGAAAACCAAACCATGGGAGAGCTGACGACGTCACAGATGAGGTGACGGATGATGTGAATGTATGACTGAGAGATGTGTTTTTATGACTGACAGAAGGGGAATAAAATATCGGCTCATAATGTACCTCAATTTGATTGTTTTAGTTTATCTTTAATAAAGAAACAGATATCAGAAGACATGTTTTGTTACTTTTCCTGAAGTAGTGCATTTGTTACGTATATACGTATGATACATATTCAAGAGAATGAAATTGTTTATCCAAATTACATTGTGTAATGGTAGCACATGAATACTCATACTATTTCGATTTATTCTTCAGATAATTTTGATAGAATTGAACTTACATGATGTTTGATAGTGATATTTCTGTCTTAAGCATGTACGCAGTAAGCCATTCACCTGTTTACTTATATTTAAGCTGATAAACAGAAGTGAATATCATATGCACCTTTTGATTTTTCCCCTTTGCAAAATAAATAATACTGAGCGATAAGTGTTCTCTTGTTTCTGTTCTAGTTTCCATGACAATGAGTACCTGTAATTGAGTAGGGTTTGTGTCCCTGTCAGCATTATTACAGGTTTATTAGAAAAACAGTCAGTCTGTTTACACTGCATTTAGCAGTATTCCAGCTATATCACACTGCAACGTCAGAGATGGGCTTCACACCTTGTACCAATGTGGGAATAGAACACAAGATATCAGTGTGACAAGCAAACACTTTAACCACTAGACTACCGACCTCCCCATGACTTCTTACACAAACAAGCCCATGTTACCCTCAGACTGATCCACCACTAGGGTAGTTATCTTTGTACCTACAGGATCACTAACAGGGATCTGATATTCAGACCGTCTTTGTGACTGTGGAATATTTACACATGGGGTCGATTTCATGTTAAGGCATGTTAGGTACCAGGATACTTGGTAAAATTGGCTTTGAAACGGATGTATGTTATTTTTCTTGGGCACTGGTTGTAATCATGTGATATCAAACACAATCTGCGAAGGCGGGAGACCAGGAAATATAGCCATGGAATTCCTCCAAGATTCACCAGACAATCAATTTCCGTTCTGTATGAGTCATGTTATGAAGAAATACAACTGCACTGCAGCCCAAAGTTGCAAGGGTCAGTTTTTTTAATCCCATTAACCACACAAGTATATGCTTACTTCGAAAAAACACTACATATTGTATTTGCATGAAACACAAACGACATACTAGTGAACTTCATCCGAAATTTAATGCAAAGTGTAATTTAACTAATCCTTGTTATATATCTAAATATGAAGTAAGTAGCGCTAGGAGCTGGTACCAACACAAACACTAACAACTCAAGTTCTCATAGTTAAAGTGTGTCGTTCTGTTACACATACACACATAACACATAACTGGGCCTGTCGTGTTGAACTAGGTATGTACCCATTATTAGTATATGATACAGGATATTTATATAGCGCACATATCCACGCACTAGTGCATGGTCAAGGCGCTGGTATTTATCCCTCCATCACTGGATGTCGATCTCAACTCCCTGGGGAGTATACAACTCTTGATGCCACTAGGCCCACCTAGTTTATTGTGGCTCTCATCCTAACGAGGTACCGAATTGACAGCTTGGTGGACACATAGTCACAGCACTTTGTCCAAGTTTACTGCACATTGCTGCCCCCGCAACTGGGTGTATGCACGTGTTCATGTGGCCACTATCTGGCCACATACCAACGGATTCGTGGGTTCTTTTAAGTGCACAGGGTTGTGTACTGTACACTAGGGGTTGTGACAACACTGAGTCTTCACACAAAGTTGACTCCACGGTTTTTACACCCTCGATCCCGAAACCGAAACCTCGCTGGATCACTAGCCTTGATCACTAGCTCCCTAGCCAGCTCGCCCACCATGCCTCCTCCCCCCCCCCCCCCCCCCCCCCCCCAACACACACACACAAGTACCAATCATTTTAAAAACATAATTAATTATAAGATTCATATTGATAGCACAACAAATATAATACTTAAAGATGCCTTAGAAACAATCATCAGTCTCTGTAGTCGCAATATAGGCCGTAATCGCAATATAGGCTCAAAGTTTTGAAATAATGAACACGACTAAATTTAATGTACCTACCATGAATAAACTCAAGTCCAAATGCGAAGACAGTTCAAGCTTTCATTAAGTGATTCTCCCACATCAAATAACAAATTAAGAACCTACAGATTGGTCACGTCATCCAGAAATCATGAGAATTGTAAAAATTGTGAAAGCAATGCTCACAGGTCACATTTTTTATAACTACAGTTAAGTAATCATAATCGAAACTGGAAGACATACAAAACCTGCAGCCCCACCAGAACATCGTCCCTGTGAAACATGCAATGTCTTTGAAGATTAACAACACTATATCATATCTTGTACCAAGTATCGGAAAGGAAAGGACTCACTTCTACAAACAATGCTTTTTCACGATCAAAACTTTGCTACACATTCAAGGAAAGAACAATTTTCAACAATTTCTTTTCAAACAGAAATCCAGAAACTATTGCTAAAATATGTCATGATATTTAGAGTTTTAAATGATCTCGGTGTATTGTCTCATATTGCTTCCATGTAATTATATTGCATGTGATACAATGTTGTAATGAACGTCATTTATGTATCTATATTTCTATATGTTTGTGACTACTTTAACGTTCATATTTATAATCTATAGAATATTGCTACTATTTCTCGACAGAATGCTATGCAATAAATATCATATCTTGTACTTAACACGTGGAAAATATTTATCTGTCATGAACAGATACAAAAGTAAACATGCCACAAACAGACGAGTAGTAGTCGACTTTCCGGGTATAATATATTCGATGAAACCCGAAAAATTACGTTGTGGGCTAACTAAGATTGACACCTAGGTTGCCGTTCTGTCCCCAAAAATCGCCAGTCGACCCCCAGTTAGGTTAGAAAGTACTGGTAAACACATAAAGATGATCCACGACCTGACAAATGACCCCAATTTGCATACTTGGGAACGCCCCACAGAACGATCCACTTGAAACAAGAGAGAGACAGGTTATCTGATAAATATCGAGAAGTTCATTTTCCCCGTGCGTTTCACGCATGAATTGTTATAACACTCTCGATTTGGGAACAGGTACAATCCCAACGAATTGAATCAACACAATATACTGAGCAAATATGTTAAGGACCACCGATCCATTTCACGAAGCAAATGACATTTTATGGGTTTTTTGAAACAAAATTGTTGTGTGTGTTTGTTTTACGCCATATAAACTTTGTACAAATTGACGGACTGCACACCGGTCGAAATCATCAAGTTTGTAGCTGCAAGTTTTGGGTTTGCGCAACTTGGTGGGACTGATAAATGTAGGTCCACTCGCACTCCTACCACCTTCTACCTTAATGCGCTTTAAAGTTGCCGTTGAGAGTCCAGTAGCAAGGCTACTTTATAAAAGAGAATCTGCTTTGGTTGCACAATATTTGTCCATATACATGATAACATTGTATGCTATCTCCCTTGCCTGAGAATGAACTATTTGCCCATGTTTTCCTAACTTGGACATTTTTACTACAACTGAAATCTGTTTAACAGTATTGAGACAGGTGTAAAACAGTAGCGCGACTGGTGTTACACAGTAGCGAGACAGGTGTTAATCAGTAGCGGTGTTGATTTCATGTCACGGTTAGCATGTATTGCACGTGCATAATTGTCAAGCTACCTGTAGCAGCCAAGTGTACTCGCCCAATTCGTTGTACCGCCCACAGGGACTTGTATCGCTTAGAAACAGCGCTCGAAAGACATATATGTGTATATATGTACTAGGGTAGGGTCTATACACGTATATGTCTTTCGAGCGCTCTTTCTAAGCGATACAAGTCCTTGTGGTACCGCCTTTCTTGTCACAAATGCGTTTAGTGCGCAGGATCATCTAATATGTGTCTAGCAGTAAGGATTTAGGGCGACATTGGGCCCGAAAAGGCCCATGTTTGTTCGCATGACTGATTGTTTTTGAGGGAAATGCTAAATATTTTACGTGCGTTTCACTCGTTTGATGAAAACCAACCGCACGCGTAAAATGGTTAGTGTGCGCTTTGTAGCGAGTTTATTCAGTTTTGATCGAGGTGAAGATAAAATCTCTGTCTACACGGCGGCGAGGAGTAGATATTGGAAACATGAAGCGTTCGATTGTAGAATGCAAATATAGTGAAAATACGTCAGTGATCATTTATACTTGTAAGAATCTCTGCCCTAGTCACCAGCACTGGAAATGTTAATTATGAATACGTACCTAGAAACAATCACAGTTCAGATTCATTCTGTATTCAGAAAAAAATGCACCTACTGGCTGAATCGTCGTCAACAAGTTCACCACACGCAATGGAGTGCAATATTTTAACCTATTGACCGGGACTCTCTCGCGCTCGCCACGAACGTGTCCGTGGCATTTACGTCATTGTTACGAGAAAACGACGGAAATTATATAAGCCACACTTCCGTACAAGGGCGGGTCGTACGTGTTAACTTAAACACACACCGACTTTACATGACATGAACTTCGATCTGCAATCACGACCCGATTACAGCCGTCAAGAATGTTAATATCAAAGGTGCATCGATGGTCGGAATCGATTTTGCCATAATGAATGGCTCGTGTTCCATATACACCACGTGAAACATTCAACGGCCTTCTCTTCCACCAGAAGTAGGTTGCACCGTGTATGATCCCAAATCATGTATTCAGGAAAGAAATATGCGATACACGATAACCTTTGCGAAAAAAAATATTAATCAAGTTTGCCCTTCATAATTCAAGCATATCAGGCTTTTTGATTAACTGACCCTCACGCACCACGAGAAATGTCTCCCGCAAATATGTAAACCTTGTCGAATCCCGTCAAACAGTTGGATACTTTAAATGGTGCCTAAACGTACAGGTAAAGTTACATGTGTATAATTTAATTCTTCGTATGGCTGGTCCGGTTAACGAGTATTAGTGTGTTCGTGAAATGTCTGTTTGGGTGAACCTATTTGCAAATGTAAGTATGTGAGTGAGCATGGTTTTCCGCCGCTTTGGGCAATATTCCACCAATATCGCGGCGTCGGACATCAGAAATGATCTTCACACAGTGTACCCATATAGGGAATCGAACCCGGGTTTTCGGCGTGACGAGCGAACCACTAGGCTACTCCACCGCTCCTGTAAGTTAGTAACATACTTGCTAATGTTAAATGTAGTGTAACGTGCGTGTAGTCACTGACGGACACACAGGGATAATATGTATATTTACATTTATCACGGATGATTGCATATTTCATACATGAGCAGGGGCTGTGGGATAGCCCAGTGGTTAAGCGTTCACTCGTCACACCGAAGACCCAGGTTCGATTTCCCACATGGGTGCAATATGTGGAGCCCATTTGTGGTGTCCCCCTCCGTGATATTGCTGGAATATTGCTAAAAGCGACGTATAACCAAATTCAGTCCTTAGTAATTACTTCTGTTGTTTAACACAGCACTTATGTTAATCAATTAAGACATCGGTCTGAAAATAATCAAACTCAGTCTTCACAATCCAGTGGTTGACATAACGAACATCAATCTACCTAACTGGAATGAAATGACATGCACCTATAAAGTCAAACATCCATCCAGCTGTGTTAATCACACAAAAAGCAGAAGGAGGCGCTACGACATTAAGTCTATTATAGACATGATTACACGATGCCATTTAGAAAGTGGTCAAATGCAACATATGTCATATTTGGGATTTCACTTTCTTAGTAAAGTACAAATTTTAGTACTTTTTTTCGGTTGAGTCCCATCCGGGATTCGAACCCGCACCCTCAGAGTCAGGCACCTAATCGCCAGCACACAAAGTCAGCCGCCTAGCCTGTGTGTTTAAGTTAGCCCGCAGGCTAGGCGGCTGACTTTGTGTGCTGGCGATTAGGTGCCTGACTCTGAGGGTGCGGGTTCGAATCCCGGATGGGACTCAACCGAAAAAAGCACTAGTATTTGTACTTTACTAAGAAAGTGAAATCCCAAATATGACATATGTTCTATTATAGACAGCTGATTATGGTGAGTCCCTTTAAGTGATTTTATTTATTTCAAAGACAAACATTCAATATTGTTTCACAAGACTCAAGAGACCTCTCAGGCGAGGGCGTTCCTAAGCTGGATAATTTGTATCCAATCCATTTCATTTTCGAATAAAATATGTTTAAAAACAAAACAGACCTCCCAGTGGAATTTATGCATATTCACATTCAATACAAAAATGTATGAATTTCTCTGAGATGCACCTTGCATGTGATAATCTTTTCTACTTCTAAACATGCTCCTGCTTGTCTCGATTCATTGCATTTGTAAGATCTCACCTTAATATCTGTAAAACTCAAATAATGAGTATACGATCCTAGCAAGTATGTCTCTAAAATTATCTGACCTAAAGGTTCAAGGTAGCCATTTCAAATTTGACTCTGAGAAAGGATGGAGAGTGTTTTTGACATTTTCTATGATAAAACATGATAAGATGAGATATTTATTGCATAGCATTCCATCAAGAAATAGTAGAAATATTCTATAAACTTCAAATATGAACACAGAAGTTACAAACACATAGAAATAAAGTTACGTACATGTCTGAAGTGTTCTCGTTTGTCACCCTTTCCCCATAGTGTTCAAGTAGAGGTTTAACAAAAGTGTCATAAAAGAATCATTCAGTCAGACACAAGGTACCTGATTATATTATGGCTAACGTTTATTTCTGAATAAGTAGGAAGACATCACGGCACGCCAAAGTCCTGATGACACCGGGGGTTCCAAGGTCACTTGAAGGTCAGCATACCAGACATCACGGGGCGATTGGGGTCAATGCAGGATCACCGACCCGATCCTTCTTTAATGCTATCTTAAGAAAATATTTCGATGATTCACAAGGACAAACCGGAATAATTGGGATACACTGGTGATAGTTTTCACAGACACGACAAACTGTTTCAGGATTGCGCCCACGGGGAAACCCACTGATCGAAATGCGGTCGACACAGACATAAAGTGCTCTAACATTTAATTTCTCAAATGAAATTATTTTAAGAATTTCTTTTTGTTCAATTACTGTTAATGTATAAGTTTAACAAATATATTTTATATATTTTTAAGAAATGGAGAAATTGTTGACTTGTGAGTTTTCGGATATGTTTGTTTCAGGGTTTGTACAAAGAGACAAATCTTACTTTATACTATGTGTGACCCGTGAACTTCAAGGTGTAGAACGGGCCTTCAGCAACTCATGCTTGCCAGAAAAGGTGACTATACATGTCTTAGGAAGCGACTAACGGAATCGGGTGGCAGCTGACTTGATTGACACGTCATCGGTTCCCAGTTGCGCAGATCGATGCTCTTGCTGTTGATCACTGGATTATCTGATCCAGACTCGATTATTTACAGACCGCCACCATAAAGCTGGAATATTGCTGATTGCGGCGTAAAACTCAACTCACTCACTATCACTGTCATTTTGCAATGCGTATACGCTGATGCATGGTACTTACTAAATTTCAACATTTCAAGAGTGGGTGGTTCGGACCTTGAAACACATCTTCCACAGTTTCCCCCGATTAAATCTGATGAATCTTCCAGTGCTCGTACTCTCCAAATATCTGACGAGGTTTCTGTAAAACTGTGACAACTGTCATGTAACAGCAGCACCTGTAGCGTCACGACCCTTGAGGACAAGACTTTTAAGATCGTGGGTTCCAATCCAGGATTCACAGTGTTCAATGTACCAAGGCTAAGTGGGCTGTGGGGGTCGCCTAGTGGTTAATACGTTCGGTCGTCACGTTGGGGACGCGGGGTCGATTCCACACATGGGTGCACTGTGTGAAGACCATTTCTGGAGTCCCTTGCCCTGATATTGCGGGAATACTGCTAAAAGCGGCGTAAAACTATACTCACTCCTATGTTAGACGGCACAATTCCATCCTCTTGGGTGTGACCAAATTGACACCTCCATGAACAGCTTAAGTTAACGTATTCTCTATTGTATGATGACATAAAACATTCAGGGTGAGTTTTAACCAAACTCCTTCACTCGAAGCTATGAAGATATCAATCAGACTATTAACGCTGTTTAGATTTCATTTAAATAGATCAGAATATCTTTATAATTGATATTTTATTTTTTAAAATATGTTACATAGAATGAACCCTCTATTTAGGTTTAAGATGAGTAGAAAGGTTTCGATTAGAATGTTATATCAAGATGGAATAAAGAAAGAAAACATGCATGGGTGTTCATTTATATTTGTCACTATATGCAATGCAGGTGTGTTCTTTTTATCTCCATCTTTCATTATTAGTCGCACGTAAGGGCAATGTGATGTTCGTGTCAATACCTGGCCCTAAATGCTCCCACCATATAGAACATGGAGCAAGTTTTCAATGGTGAACGACGCTCTGTATGTCCAAGACTGACATCATGAAAGCTTAGTGTTTCCCTATGTCTTGGCTAGGTCTAGAACAAATCTACTTGTTTACTCTAAAACAATGTCAAAGCAGCTTCATGAATAATAGAACGTAATTTGCGCATACATATGAACATTCCTCTTGAAAGATGATTAGGTGGTCGTTCAGCGATGGGATCTTGACTGAGCCATCAGCACGTGCAGCCTTCCGCGGTTCTGCACACGTGGCTGAAATTGACACCAGCTCGAATGACGGGTAGATATGAAAATACGCTATAATTGCCAGTGGTCAAAACAGCTTGGTTCACTAACACAGCATGTGCTGGACCATATGGACAAGCATATCCCTCCCAGCTAACACCAACACACATGCTGTGTTTTCCGGTAAAGCCATTTCGAGAACATTGATGATCTGTGTCAAACGTTCAAAACCACCATCTTGAAACCAATAATGAAAAGAATGCTATAGCTGCTCCGTTAGACTAATGTTTAGTATCTGAATATGTACCATTTTGATTATAACACACTAACAAATTTAAATTGAAAAGGAGCACCAGGGAGACCAGAGATTCTGAACCTGGGTAAATCGAGACTTGTTTGATTGTAGCATTGCAGAGAGGGCTTGGAAGCAGGGAAAATAATGTGGTTCAGTGACTGTGAGACAGACTAAGACTAGTTCAGTGACTGTGAGACAGACTAGTTCAGTGACTGTGAGACAGACTAGTTCAGGGACTGTAAGACAGACTAGTTCAGGGACTGTGACTCAGACTACTGCGTTGTTTGGCCCAAATAACAGCCAACATGACGATTCCCTTTTTTTTTTTTGCTTTTACATGTGGGAATTAATTGTTATCAGATATCATAGCTACGATTAGATCAGATACTGGTATTTATTGCACAGCCTTAAGGAACAGCGAAAGAACAGTGGTAATGTTGGATAGACTACAAATATAAACACGGTATAGGTAAAAATACCTAATTACACAGATACATAGTTGCAAACGTGCAATGGTGTACATTGTAAATGCATATTGAAATTTGTCTAATCGCTAGCATTGCTCCAAGACTGTACTGAATGTTAAGCCCATGGATGTATAGTAATTGCATGTGGGTAAGCGGAGTCTAAAGGCCCCAGTCTGTTATTTATATTGTTTGTTAGAAATTATCTTTTAATCTCTTGATTATTGCCTCAGAGACCTGTGCATGTATATCTAGTGGAATATAGAAAGGGTTGTTAAGTTGGAATTTCGTTCTCACCATGATTCCACGGGTTTATGTTATTTAGAACCACCTGCCATGTTCTTATCGCTGGACCGACCAAATACATGGCAATCTTGTATAACATGTCTAAAGGTCTTAATTCTGGTATCCGCGCCTCGAAGATTGCCCGAAATGAATTAGACTAAAATAGGACTCGAATTTTCGACTCATCAGTTTGACCACTGACGAATTCATTTGCTCGGATTATTTTTCCGCTGAATTAAATGTCCAGCATGCATTTTCCCTGGCATTGCCTGACTCTGGCATGACACAGAATATATTTGCACTCATTATATCGTGATAATGCCTGAAGCTGTTTACATCTGACTCGGCGGAAAGTACCACCAAATAGGATTTTGGTTTGCTGGTTTATTGTTTAATGCCGCACTATTCCAGGTATATGCTGGCAGTAAATAATGGAGTCTGGGCCAGACAATCCAATGATCAACGACATGGGCATCGATCTACGAAATAGGAATACGATGACATGTGTTGACCACTTGCAAGTCAGCAGTCTGACCACCCGATCCCGTTAGTCGCCTCTTTCTACAAGCATGGGTAGCTGAAGACCAGTACTAACCCGGATCTTCCTCATCCTCGATATCTCCAGGGTATACGTTCCGATAACTCTCCACTATACCCTGATTATGCGACCCAGCAAAGGGAGGTAATACAATTTTCGGATCGAGCCGTAGATGCATCCAGGGTACAGTGCAGACTTATCGGAACTAATACCCTGGAGACATCGAGGATGGGATCTTCACAGCTCCACCAAATTTAGGAACATAACCAAATAGGAATAAAAGCTTGAAAGGACGATGGTTAAAGACTGGTTTAGGTATGTCTGTAGGTACTCTTTAAAATGTCAGGCGCGTAGTAAGTCAGTTACTTTGTGAAAGCCGAATAGGTTCCAAAGCTTATATTATTGCCCAACTTTTTTTTAGCAACAATCATTTTTTTTCTGTAACGGTTCCTACGCTCCTGTCAGTGACTGAGTTAAGATCGGCATGACGTGAGACATATAGCGACGAGAACAAATTTACATAATCTTTCTAATGATTGGATGTATTATCAGTTATATCACTTTGCCTTAATGTTTAATTACTCTAAAAGCACATGAGTCATCTGTCTGCCTGAAATGTATTGTTATGACTGAATATGTATACAATTAGAACGCACCTGTTTTAACAATATGAGATTGCGAGATATGTATGTAAACATGTTTATAGAGGTATAGTTCCGTACCAAACTGTTTGATTTGATAAGGACACATGTATTTTCTCTGTTTATGAGGACGTGGCCTTCAAACGAATGAAAGACTTGAACCTATCTCTGAACGTTAAGGATGCTGAAAAATTGTGATCTGCAACAGGAAATTACTTTGTGTTTGCCTAACAATCTTATTAATTGCCGGCCACAAATTTGAAAGCAACAGCTGATTACCACAAAAGCTGCTGGATTTCGGATGCTGATCTGTATCGACGGACGAGTCGATCGATTGGCATTAATTATTTCTGATAATTGGCTGGCATGTTTCATTAAATCACTGCCGGATTCAGATGTCGGTTTCTGCAGCTTTAGTGAAAGCCAATGTATGCACTCCCCCACCCCAGAGATCCCCTACCTAACGGAGGACATTTCACCTCCTGTGCTGTATGCGGCTCGCCTCGTATCAGGCACTATAATGAAACGGTCCGGGAAGACTGGGTAACCAGCTTCTCCTGTGGCAATTGGATTTATTATCAAACAATTTTGGAGTTGTATTGGATTGTTTCTGGTCACTTTATGACGTTTATGGGGTGGTGGGGTAGGCTGGTGTTTAAAACGACCGCTTGTTACGCCAAAGAACTGGATTCGATTCCCCATATGGGTACAGTTTGTGAAGACCATTCCAGCTGATATATCTGAAGTATTGCTATAAGCGGCGTAAAACTAAACTCACTTTCTCCCGTAATTCCAATTACGAAGTTTGCTGCTCATGATGTAATCACTGGATTATCTGGCACAAGAGACGCCGATTATTAGCGGTCAGTGTTGAGATGTCACGTAATCATCATCGTCGTCGTCATCATCGTCATCATAATCATCATCATCATCATCATCATCATCAGACGATAACACGTGGTCAGGGACGGTATTAAGGGGCTGTAGTACTGCACCGTGCTCTCTGTTCCAGACTCTGTAAGTGCTGTCACAACCCCTAGAGTACTGTACACAACTAACTAACTAACTAACTAACTAACTAACTAACTAACTAACTAACTAATTAACTAACTAACTAACTAACTAACTAACTAACTAACTAACTAACTAACCCCCATCCTCGATAATATCCAGGTATACGGTTCCGGTAAATCTCATCTTTATCGGAATGTATACCCAGTAGGTAATCAAGCCATCCTGACCCCCTGTAAAACTCCCTCCTCAGCCAACTGACTCTCTCATCCAAAAGCCACCCCCATGCACCTCCCTCGTTCCCTCTGAATGTGCTGATGAGCGGACGAATGTACCCAGTATGGAGTAACAATAGCTATGCATTGTGAGATCGACAACACCATATGTATGTAAATCAGAGTGAAACAACATCAGCAATGCAATACAGGACAAAGTTTATGGATAGCAACTTCTTGAGTTTATCACATCAGCAATGTAGATGAAACAGTAATACATATGCATATAAAAAGAGGGGGAATTCCAATTGTGACCATGCCCACACTTTAAAGGAAATACAGAGCCTACGATATCTTTACAACAAAAACTATGACAGTAAATAACATCTCTATATTCATAAGCGAATGACTTTTACACAATATAATTATATATTTGCGTTAATGTGATAATTATACTTCTTGCGCTATTTGTTCCTGAATAATTTTAGCATGGGGATATGAATTATCCACGATAAGAAAGAAGTAATTTATATAACAAAACTATAATATTACTTTGTGTTTTCATAATTCTCGAGGGTGGTGGGGTGGCCCAGTGATTAAACCATTCGCTCGTCATGCCGAAGGCCTGGGTTCGATTCCCCACGTGAGTAATGGGTACAATGTGTGAAGCCCATTTCTTGCGTATTGCTGGAATATTGGTAAAAGCGGCGTAAAACCCTACACACTCACTCACTCAACAGGGACGAAAGAGAAACCGTTGTTTCCCAAACAGCGGTGTGTTATCCAACCACAGTACACATATACTTTGAAGGTTTGAATAGACTGGCAGTTTCACACGTCGTTGTGGTGTTATTGATTTGAGGGGACAAAAGTTCTCCTGATCACTTCTTTAAGTGATGAAGTCAGCAGTTTGAAGTCAGCCTAATTTTCAGTCCTTCTCACGCGGTTGGTCGTAATAACGACATCGCGAGTGCTACTGTAACCAATGAGAGCCCTAAAACAAAGCTTTTAACACTTCCTTGTATTCAGCCACGTGAACATAACGCTCGCTAACTGATAGAATCGTAATTTATAATGTCCTCACATCAATCAGCCGTGCTGGTGTTGCTACAGCAGTCATCTCCCTTTAATTCTACTCATGTTTCAAATGGACTTCGAGTGGTTGGTTGTCCGCGGTGCTGATTGCA
This sequence comes from Haliotis asinina, assembly GCF_037392515.1. NCBI lineage: Eukaryota > Metazoa > Mollusca > Gastropoda > Lepetellida > Haliotidae > Haliotis > Haliotis asinina. The sequence goes on from NC_090286.1 coordinate 48,844,645, forward strand.
AAACAGTTGGTCGTTTGTCTCGCAGTCCCTCAACCACATCACTTGCTGGAATGTAAAAATCTAAATGAACCTTGATGTTCATGGACTCGTTTTCGGTTTAGATGTAGGCATTTTTATTCCATAGTTATAGATACTAAACGTTAGTTTATAGATTTGGGCGTCCGATTATAATTGTCAACTAGATTCTGCCAAGAATGAAGAGCCTTCATCGTGTATACAGCTTTACGACTATCCTCGATTACCAGGGCCCCGTTTCACAAAACTCTCGCAAGCCTAAGATCTCGTAAGTTTTCTCGTAGCCATTGTGCCTCCTATACTGAAACACAGGAGCTACGGATGCTACGAGAAAAGTTACGAGATCTTAGGCTTACGAGAGTTTTGTGAAACGCGGCCCTGGTCTGGGCAGGGAACCAACCTTAATTATCTAGAGTATCATTCAATATGTTGAAGTTACTGAATAATCGAGAGCGTTCACTGTATGTGTCAGTTTTGAGGCACAGATAAGTTATGATGAAGTCAATATTTTGCTCTGAAAAGGACCAGCGTCGTCATGAACGGTAGCCTTGCTCCAAGACAGATGGGTTGTAATTTTTCAGATGGGTGGTATTTCCACAAATTGGTAGTACTTCTATGCTAATACTACGCAAGTCAACACAAACGGCCAGCATATACGCTACTATTTAATAGGGACAGTTTGTTCTTATTTATCATATAATCTCGGAACTAATGATTAAACAACTGTTAGTGCCTTGGAGTCTTGCGCAAGTCTAAATATTTGCATTTTCAGATAAGGCAGTGTCAAGTTATGCAATTTCAGATGTAGAAGATTTTTTGACAATCAAGTCAAAAGATTGCTATGATTTATCGACATAATCTCTTTGAGGGTGTTCACATTTCCACAAATAGGTTTATCGGGGCTGTAGACCTCCTACCTTGATTAATTTAAATTAATAATCAACGTCAAAGCCTTGATCCAATTTTACAAAAACGGTCAGCAATCGAGTTAGACTAACAGCTTGTCTCTGAAATGAACATATTTTACTGAAAAACCGTTCATAGTGAAAAAACATAATATAATGAAATGGAGCCCTGAGACTTTCTTCATTTTCCTGAAGCTAAGGAAATGTAGACTTGCCACATTTTCTAGACCTGCGTGGGCTTTCTTGAATATATATACTTCAATGTCTGTACGACAAACTACAATCGAGTCTGTTTCGTAGTTGTTGACATGGACTTAAGTCAATCTCTTTTGCCAAATACCATGACCTATGATTGACAGAAAGGGATGAAAATAGATGATTCACTTTTTAAATAACCCTTGCAAATTTAAAACATCTGTGTGTACAACATTAAGAGCTACGAGGTAGGTAACAGTAATCATTGTATTTGCTGTTGTTTTCCTCTGTGAAATGTGTTTTCTGTTATTGAGTGTGTTATTGTGTTTAGTTACAGAAATTCCTTTTACGCTCATATAGAATAGTACCTTCACTACCCTGGGTGAGGCTTTATGATCATTCTTTGGGACACTTTCCAAACCATCAAATAGCAATTACGAAATTAAAGATATTGGCCCCGAGAGTTATCGCGTTATATAAATACATAAATGTTTGCATAATTATGCATCTACAAAATACATATGTAATGCAAATGGAGTTCAGAACAAATCTGAATTTTGCCAGAATCGAGGCTACAGAAAATAACTGGATTATTTTTGTTTTATTTTCCATTGTCTGAAACACAGATTTCCCTAGGGCACCTGCAGATCGAGAAGCTGGGTGCTCGGGTCACTGTCCCAGTATTATAAAGAGTGCTAATTCTTAACATTAGCACGTCCGAATATTTACTAGGCGTTGGGGTATATGGAAACTAAAATGTCACAGCTATCTGATGCATTTGAGAAATATTTTCACAAACCTAGATGATTGCTAGACGCGAATCATCAAATGCTGAAACATTCGACTCCTTTTCCCTGAAACCAGCATTCAAGTGAAATCCAATCCGAGGCTGCTTGAAATCCACCAGAAATCATCACATAATCGACTGTTATTAAAAAACAGAAAGGACTCCGATAAATCCAACTAAGCCCTAGATCGGTATAATAATGGTATAATTTTTAATACGACACTCAAGCCTGGATATTCATTTCTTTGACCATGACATTTCATTGCCCCAGTTGGCCTCCAGAGAAGCCACCGTTCGTTTGTCGTTTTCATTCTCTTAGCACGAGCCTAATTTGCATATCATTTGCATAAGCTGTCTGAACCCTCCCATTTCGTCCTCATCTAAGTGGTAAGGGATGATGTCATCTAACACACATAATCAATGAACAGCAGATTCTATCAATTTCCCGATCAAAGATATCCCAGTTAATTGGATTTGAATTGCACTATGCACGACAAAACCCATGTAAATCTCCATTTTGCAAAAACCGGGATAATTCAGAAGAAGGTTTGAAATGCAAGGCTGGTATTAATTGACCGACGTTTATGTGTGATCTGCCAGTACTCGAGAATCACATCTAAACTTAAGCGCTGCAGAGACGGATCCCAGTTTACCAATCACGGGGCAATTTTTGACTCAAAGGGAGATAACTTTAAGTAGGCATAGAAAGTACACTGTTGGACTTGAGATTGGAAATTGCTTCTTTGGGCGAGCATTACCAAGCAAACATATTTTGACGTTAATATCATCTGTCAACATCTTGTTTTGCGCAGCGATGTCACAAGAACAGGTCTAGGTCAAACAGTCCCGTCACTCTAATCCCCATGTAAAGAATGCTTAGCTAAAGTTGAACATATCGACATCAACAGTTTCCCATGTTCCAATGGTTCCATAAACATAAATGTGATTCAAGATGTCGTATATATCTCTGAGAACATTTTATTTCCAAACAAGTGTTTATTACTTCAAAATTCTTCATTTTTCTACAAACTGTGGGCGTTGTTGTTCACATTTTCAGTTTAGAAGCAAAAGGATACATCCATATATAATGGATGCGTGTGTGAGAGAGCGGGTGCGTGCGTACGCGTGCGCTTTGTTTTTGCTGGAAAGTGAAGGGTGCTGGCCTTTGTGTTTTTCAAAGCTCACAAAAATATACATGCATCAAAGTACAATGTCATGCTTTAGCGCGGTATCACTCGCCTTGTCGTAATAACGAAGCATGAAAAACTCCCTTTTCTACACGCTCCCCACTATAACCACTAGAAATTGAAGTGAGGTAACTGACAAATAACATTTCCAAATCGATACAGAAAAATATAAAATCTCACATCCTTGCGAAACTACAGACCACGTCGACGGTGAGAGCTGTTTGACGCCCATCACAGTCCCCCCACCCCCAATATTTGCGGCCATTCCCAAAGCTTCTACTTCTTCACAGCGTGTTATATCGGACCAATGAAAGCTACGACCTGTCTTTTGATTTATTCTTGCCTACACTATTTCCATGGATTTTGCTCAGTAGCTCCATTTAGAGTTCTGTACAAGGACTCGGTGTTATTTTTCTAGGGAATCTATCAAGACGCTCGATATCACCCCTCGGGCATGTTGTACAGTCCCCCGTATATTCCGGAAACTATTCACACCGGTTTTTATGATTGATTATTGAGACGACCTTGTCCGATATCCATTTTCTTGGAATATTTCAGACTTACCTCCCCTTAGCTGTTCTCTGACAATATAGTTCCCAGACCAGTTCAATGAGATCTGCATCAGTACAATGACTTTTGATTGGCACGACCTAGTTCCGCCAGATTTAATTTAAGTACAGGTTTTTGTCTCCTCTCCGATCACTTCTAAATTCGTTTTCCTCATCTGAATTATTAATGCGCTGATATTGAAAACTATTTTATGGTTAATACCATGGCACTGTGTGAAGGGGCGCTATATATAATGTTACTTCTACATACCTCATTATTCCATGACCTTTAACGTATATGATCTTATCTATAATCGGCTCTGTAGTTTGAACAACGGCCGTGTATATATGGTACTAGCGTCATATTTCTCCGCTTTTAGACTGAGATCATGGGCGGAAACTGGTAACGCTGAAGACTAACGCTTAGTTCCTGAATACATATAATTTTGCTAGTAACAAATAAACACGTTTAAATTGCAAAGGAGCGCCAGTGAGCTGGGAGACTCAGGCCTTAGCCTGTGTAAATATAGAACTGTTTCATTTAGGGTTTTAGCATAGCGGGGAGGGTTAGACATCAGGGGCAATAATGTGGTTCTGGGACTGTGAGACTAGTAGAGCCGTAGTGATAAGTATTTCAGCTCATCTGTGGGGTTGGTGTTTAAAAAAATCGAATCTGGACCAAACAAACCAGTAAATGATATCATCAGTGGCGATCTTCAAGGAATTGACCTCCGGCTATCACAGGCCAGAATTTGGATAGCGAAGAGATGTTTGAAAGCCAAGTCCGAATCAGAAAATCATCATTGTGACTTCATAAACCTTGAAATAAACACACACACACCTCCCGACTGATCCACAAAATGGATTATGTGTGGCAGAGTTTGTCTTTTGTCCTTTGTATCAACACCTTAGTGAAACTAGTCAATTATCCAAGAGCAGTTGATGTAAGTAAAACTAACAAAACGTTCTCCTACAATAGTAAAATTACTGACTCAAATAATTTTAAGAATCTTCAGGGACTGCCGCCATGGATCTGTCTGTACATCATCCCCTGTTCGCCTTGTGCAACATGACCCTACATCCGGTACTTAAATTAGAACACAAAATATTTGCTTTCCTGGGTTCAATATAGGCGTGATCGTCTTTTATCACGAACCAGTATAATTTCTCCCAGCTTAAGACAACGCCTGCCTATGTGATTAAATTCTCCATCTCGAAAACACGATGGGCTGAACCGGCCTGTTCAATACCGATAGCGTAGGCGGACTCGCCCTGGAACTACAGACCACTGCCAATCACTGCCCATTGAAGACGTTCAAGTGGTGCAGTCTGCAATGATGTCATACCAACTTGAAGTGAGGTCCTTCTCAATGGTCCCCTTAACTCACCCACACCCTGGGGTGGTTCTCCTAAGAAGCCCTGGGACATGTGTGTGTGTGTGTGGGGGGGGGGGGGGGGGGGGGGAGGGGGGGGGGGGGGGCGGGGGCGACATGGATGTCCATTACCACAACAGGCCCTGTCCCCAAGGGACTAACCCATTGAGGAGAGACTCTTTCCAAATGTGACCTTTTTGAGATAAGCTATAAATTAACAATCTTTTCTGCCAGGGTGTTTCTTTTGAAGTATTCCTTATCTAGCGCTCATCGAATCAGCCTTCGGGTTGGTGCTGTAAGTGGGTAATTTCTGCCATGGCATCCCGTCAACAGTGCATAGAAGCGTTCTCAGAGGTCTGGGGACTAGGTCCATCATGGTAAGCCCGCTTTTGATTATCAGATACACACGGGCTATTTGGGAAGTGGCATTTGGTAGATAACGACCTCCGTTCACTATGATAATACAAATCGAGTAAACATTTCTATCCAGTTGCGACGCTCTTCAGTTACTTGACAGTTATCGGCCTTTAATTGATACGATGTCAGCACTGCGCTACACATACCCCGACCAGCAACTGACTTAATCACGGAATATCGATCTTCATGCTAAGGGTAAGGGATGCACCAAAATATCACTTCTCAATGAGCGAGCTACGTTTAAAACCGAAGTAGACAGTATTTCAAATTTATCACTAAGTATTGGTGTCATTTTGGTGGACACCCGGAAGAAAGATTCGTTGTAGATGTACACCTCTAACAAAACGATGCACGAGCATGGGTGTGGTTCTGACAAACCAGTCTGGGATTCAAACCGAGGACAGCCGATATTGGCAAGTTAAAGCATACAACTCTGCTCAGCCAATACATGGACGAACATCTTGTCTCTGAAATGAGCACATTTTACTGGGAATAAAATCAGTTCCTAAATTATAACCATACAATAAAAAAGAGCCCAGAAATTGTCTTCATTTTCAGAAACCATAGAAAGGCAATCTGACTTGCCACATAATCCAGACTTGCATGGGTTTTCTCGGATATGTTTATTTCAGGATCACTAAGCAAACACAATAGACTACAAGTACAAAGAGCTCTGCCACTGTTCGTAGTTGCTTATACACATTTCGACCAGAGTATACAACAAGAGACCCGGGTCCAAAAACGGTATTTCTTTATATCCGTCCGTTCGACATAGCCGTGTTCGTATATAAATGTAAATGTAATCTACTGCATATGCTAGTACTACCTGGATACCAGTTATGAAAAAATACGTGAAGCTCGGGGTTAGAACTGGTTTTACGCAACTCATCCTCTGGTTGGAGGTGACTCAGACTCGCTCACTGGGTTGATGCATGTCATGGTATCCCATTTGCACATACCGATGCTCATGAGGTCAGTGCAAACACTGGATTGTCTGGTCAGGATTCCATAAACTACAGACCGTCGTCACATTGCTGGGATATTGGTGTGTGCGAAGACACAACAGAGACATGCTATCGGACATCGACATCATTAAATTTGATGACTATTCCTTTTAACCTACAGAATCTGGGATGTAACATTGTGGTTTGCTCGTTACACCGAAAGCCCGTGTTCGATTCTCCACACCGGTAAAAAATGGGTAGACCACGCGGACATAAAGTGTGTCCCCGGCTGGAATAGTTGAGAGCATCCTTATGTATCCTGTATCCAGATGCTGTATTCCTGTTCACCCACCAACCCACTAACCAAAATCACTCACTCACTCACTCTCTCACTCACTCACTCGCCCTCTCATTCACTCACTCAATCAGTCAATCAATTACGAGGTCTCCGCTGCGCGTTAATTAGGACCCTGGTAATAGGGAGCTACCAAATGGATCAGGGTGGACGGTAGTGTCTCTGAACCTGCGGCATGGATCGCTGTTCATAGTATCAATCACTGGATAGCTGGCTACAAAATACAGCATCATGTGCACAGTGTCTGTACTGCCATACATCAGGGAATACACACGCGCGCGCGCGCACGCACACACACAACATGATAAAGCTTATATATAATATAACACAAGCTCTACAACCGTCAGTGAAAAAATGAAGTGATACCATTGTCATGCTAACAAAGCAACTATTAGGAGATGATGTCACCAGTACCGTGTTGAAATGAAAGAGATCCGGTAATGTCATTCGACATCAAATGCATTTTTTAAATTTTGAAAAACTAAAAACATCACGCACGGACGTGACATCGTTTCTGTAGATTTGCACGTGCCCCCTGGGGACAGCCCTCCTTTATTTTGAAACACGTGACCATGGCTTAAGTCCTTTAGTTGTGGCCGGACTTTGAAAGACGATTAATTAGTTGAGATGATTCACAAAGTCTCTGTTCTCCAGCAACAAAGATTATGAATTGTCATTGGCGCGCAAGACGTCAAAATGTGATATGTCGCTTTATGAGGCATTGAGTCTGAAAGCTCCTCACATAACTCTATTGGACAGATATTGCATGGAGGTAATTGCCTTCTGTCGTCTGCTTCCAATCTATGTTTTGAAAAGTGTTATTTTTTTCCATTCGACACTGTTAAGAATCTAACTCGACCTTAGGAACCGTATGACACGAACCAGAACTATACTGTTTTCTTATGCTTGTTTGGGTGTTTTTTTTGCATTGGGTTTGTTTGTTGTTGTTGTTGTTGTTGTTGTTGTTGTTGTTGTTGTTGTCGTTGTTGTTGTTGTTGTTGTTTAAGCATGATAAAACGTATAATGCCTTAGCGATACGTGTGTTTGATTTTGTACAGTGTTTGCTGGGGTTTCACATTGGTTTTAGACCAAAAGACAGGCGACTGGTCAGAAATCGAAAATGTTTAGAAATGTGACAAAGAGTATAATTGTACTGAAAGACAGTGGGTAAGAATGGTTTTACGCCGCTTTTAGCAATATTCCAGCAATTTCACGACTGGGACCACCAGAAACAGGCTTCACCCATTGTATCCATGTGGGGAATCGAACCCTGGTCTTCGGTCTGACGAGCGAACGGTTTAACCACTAGGCTACCCCACGCCCTTATCTTACTGGGTGTCATGTTCACTGTCCACACAAGTCATTTGTAATGTATTATTACATTTTCAAAGGGATTATTATGTTTTAAAAAATCAGTAATATATATATCTGATCACCGGTTTTCTTCAAACCTTGTGGTTTTCAAAATTTAATCATCGGGATTAGGAACAGTTTTTTTAAGCCTTTGGCATCGCAAACCCTCATTGACGATCGATGACAAAGTAGAACACGAAGTACGAAATGAAGTACAACCGTCGGCATTGAAACGGAGGAGTACGAGCGTAATTTAGTCCATCACGGTGGCTAGCGTCCTCCCATGATCCAGATGTTCATGCGTCGGGACCAGGGCGCAGCATTTAATGATCAGTGGGTGATCATGAGTTCGGTTTCACACGTATCCTAGATACATTTGTAACACATCAGACAGACGTGAATATATAATCCGATTGTAACAAACAAACCCATTTAAATTGAAAAGGAGCCTCATGGAGACGAGAGATTCAGAAATCTAAGCTAGCTTCTTTTAGGGCTTCAGCTCTGAGTGGGGCAGGCTGTGTGGAAAATAATGTGTTTCAGGGACTGGGAGGCAGACTACACATCAGAATGTGTACTCTTAATGGGAAATCCGTGAGGCAAGGAGAAATCAGGATTTCAGCATTATCAGATTCGAACACCGTAGTTCAGTGAACTTCGACGCCTAATACCCTTGTGCTACTTTGCTACATTGTGATACACGTGTTTATGCTGTTTTGATTGTTTGTTGTTTAACGCGATATTCAGCAATATCGTAGCTATATGGTGGTGGTTTGTAAATGCTAATAATCGAGACAATCCAGTGATTAACAGCACGAGCATTGATCAATCCAAATGGGATACGATGGCACGTGCGAGTCAGCGGGCCTGTCCACCCGATCTCGTTATCACTCTACGACAAGCACGGGTTGCTGAAGAACAAATCTAAACGATATCCAAACCATGAAATTGTATCACGCACCCCGAGTGATTTGATTCCTTGAAAGTACACTCAATGATTTGATCTACGAAAGAAATGACGTGTTGTCAAATTAATAACAACGTCATAATTGCTTCAAACGTAGACAATAAGGCGTGGGCACTGATACGAAGATATTGATGGTTTGGGTGTAGCTAACGTCATACAAGTTATGTGAACGGCTACAATCGTTTCAAGCGTCCGGGATTGGGATAATTACGTAATTTGACAAGGGATGAAAGCCAGTGGGGCAGAAAAGTGTCGTTATTGTGAACAGGTTGTCGTTGCCATGTTGGATATGTCATGGCGGTAAATGGAACATCGTCTAATAAATGTGCAACAGTTAATAGTACTGTTGTAGAGATACATGTAAACTTACATGTTGGTTCTGAAATGGACCACAAGAAAAATGTAGTTTAAATAGGGTTGCGCAGCAAAGAGAAAATGACCAGTCTTCCTACATGCGAGCTCTTTGCTGCGCAACCCAATATGCGCTACATTTTACCTGTGAATAAACATATCTTACAGAAAAACAATGTTCATAGTAAATAATAATAAAGTAGAATGAAAAATAATTAACTTAGAGTCTAGACGTGCATTGTGGACTTGCATGGGCTTTGATAGGACTTAAATGAAAAGTAGTTAAAATGAAAATTTCTAAAAGAATTCATGAAAAAAAAAACAGACTGGGGTCCGTTTATCAAGACCGTTTATCATTTTCAAATATTCGTGACCGGACCAGACAACCTAGTGACTGACATCCTGAGCACGATATACAGTTAATGAAACCACCGATCTTGACGTCATGATTCCCCTGATCTCCTTAAGCCTTCTAGTCCGAGGCCAAATGCGAGAAAAGTCCCTATGGGACTCTAAGCAGCAGTAAAAGTGTTATCCAATGAAAGTGTGTGACACCTACCATCCTCCAGCAATTCCTGTTTGTATCAGATTGTATCAGGGGCGCCTTTCACGAAGCAGCCTTTACTAAGGTTAACCTTGACTCCCATTCTTTAACATTGCACTAGGGTTACCATAGTGACTTACGGTCGCCATAGTGTTTTGTGAAAGGAGGGCTTGGGAACCGTTGCACAAAGAGATCCTAGAGTTAAAGTGACCGTAACTTCCATACTTTAACATAGACTTAAGCTTTAACACAGACTTAAGCGTTAAGGTTGTTTTGTACAGTGGCACCCCAGTCAGTTAACCTGGCTGATCTCACTATTGATGGACACCGTGATCTAATGGACGGTGACAAGCACTGGTGTACAATATATGTTCAATATTTGCATAAAGATATCCAGTATACAATGTATGTAATAAGGACGTCTGTTTATTATTACCCGATTGGGATGCTAACTCTGTATTTGGCTTAGGAGTAAAGCCGGCAAATTTTTAAGCTATTCTAATCCAGGCCTTGTCATATGGAACAATTACAAACTCTTCAGTGGAACTACGTTTGAATGACACCAGACTAAACAAAAAATGCGCTGTTGTACACTCAAGGTGAAACTGACTGTTATTCACCCAAGTTGAAACTGACTGTTGTAGACTCAAGGTGAAACTGACTGTTATTCACCCAAGTTGAAACTCACTGTTGTACACTCAAGGTGAAACTGACTGTTGTACACTCAAGGTGAAACTGACTGTTATTCACCCAAGTTGAAACTGACTGTTGTAGACTCAAGGTGAAACTGACTGTTGTTCACCCAAGTTGAAACTGACTGTTGTACACTCAAGGTGAAACTGACTGTTGTACACTCAAGGTGAAACTGACTGTTATAGACTCAAGGTGAAACTGGCTGTTGTTCATCCAAACGGAAACCGACTGTTGTAGACTCAAGGTGAAACTGACTGTTGTTCACCAAACCGACTATAGAGCGCCCAAGGAGAAACCCACCGTAGGTGAAGGTGATACACTAATGTACACCCACGGGGAACCTCGCTTTGGTATAGTGAGTAAGTGAGTATAGTTTTACGCTGCTTTTAACAATATTCCAGCAACAACACGGCGGGAGACACCAGATATTGGCTTGACACCTTGTACGCATGTGTAGACTCGAACCCGGGTCCTCTGCGTGAGGAACGCTTTAACCACAAGGCTACCCCACCGATCCGCTTTAGTATTGCCTCTGTGAAATGTGAAACTCGCATCAATATGATTGTCATAAGTGAGACTCGCTACGGTAATCCAAAGTGAAACTTTCTACAGTACAGCCTCTGTGAAACTCGCTACAGGACACCCAAGATGAAACCTTTTACAGTACATCCTAGGTGATACTTGCTACAGTACACCCACGGTATATCCTCGGTGAAACTCACTGTAGTACAGCCTAGGTGAAACTCGGTACTGTACGCCCTAGAGAACACTCGTTGCAGTACAGCCTAGGTGAAAATGGTGTTAGTATAGCCTAGGTGGAACTCGCTATAGCACATCTATGGTGACAGTCGCTATACAGTACACCCACTGTAAACTCACTGCAGTACACCTCAGATAAATCTCCCTATAGTGTACCCAAGACAAATCTTGCTTCAGTACTACCCCAGTAAAACCCTCTACAGTACGCTCACGTCAGTGCAAAACGCGAGTCACTCTATCTGGTTTCGCAAGCTTAATCGTATATATTAAATTTTATCGACAAATCTTCTGGATTTACTCCCTGATCCCCACTTCCGGGTTTCCGTCGTCGTATACGCAGTGTCATTCACACTAATAAACATAATGGTTTATCTAAACGGACATGTTCGTCTCACCGGAAGTGACATTTTCGATAGCCGAGATATCAGGGCAAGCTTGATTGGCAGAGCAGGAAATGTGCCGATTGATTCAATCAAGGCGAAAACCTTACAGATTTTTAACACGCCTGTCAGCCACATATCCCTCTCTCGTTGTGAGAGATCCGGATCTCAAATGCGTATCCGAAGATGCGAATGTCTCCGCTATATATGGCGTATGTCAGTTTTGTTGCAGCTACACTGAGCAAGAAAAGAAACGCAACTAACATGTACATAATACAGTCGTAGTTTGTGAAAAGGAAATTTTTGTCAAATTATGCTTTATGACGACGCGTTTATGTTTATGATGTTTTCGGGCGTTTTGGGGTTTTTTTTCAAGAAACGCTAAGAGCCTGGTCAAGATTCGAACAAGGATTGCACTGTGAGGTTGAAAACTAGTTGAAATTCATTGCAAAACAAGTAAATGAAATATAAGAATTATTAAGAATAAAATAATCTAAAATATTTTACACAAGAACGACCCATGTCACAAAGGAAAACAGAACATAATAGAAGATATTGGTATTTTTTCATGGTTTTGTTTGACACTGTGGTGAAAGTACCGCCTCTTATGTACCTGATATACATACAATCCACCCAAACATAAAACACACCTGTTTTATCATGAGTTATATCATGAGTTATTTTATCATGAGTTACCACGATTATGACAAATACATTAATTGGGTCCAGCTATTGTACATCTGATGCACCATCGGCAATAAATGAAAACCCTTGAAAATCAGATTTGATCCTTAATTACACACGTTATCAAAACGTAATAGGTTGAAAACGGTGACCGGATCACTGCGAACGACCGAAACACGTGTGTAACCCCGTGTTATTATATATCCATTGTTTATGATCTCAAATCAAATTCCTTGACGCCATACCATCATCTACAAAGTGTAAATTATCATATATCAGAACGGATACAGAGTAGGCCTATAGCCTGTCCCACAGTCTGTGGGCCCTTTTGCGCAGATCTCCCTGTAATGGTAAAGCTCGAAATGAAGCAAGTGTAAATTTCCCAGGTTCATCTCGCTGGAGCTCCTTTTTATGTCTTGACACATGCTTGTCGTAAGAAGCTACTAATGAGATCAGGTGGTCAGCCTCGCTGACTTGTCTCATTTTAACCCAATTGTGTAGGTCGATGCTCATGCTGCTGGCCACTGGATTGAATTGATTATATACAGACACACACACACATATAGCTTGAATATTGTTGAGTGCCGTGTAAAACAACAACAAACCAAACCAAAACTCATACATGACCATCGAGTAAGTACTTCTTAGGTTGATTTTCACGCTCTATACAGTTACCTTCTAGGAGCTATAGAAAGCACTCAGAATGACACCCTTCGTTTTGGTAATTTTGTATGCTTGCCTTTAAATAATTATAATTTATGTTAAACTGATACCACACATAATAGAAAACCCGCAATATGTACTGAATACCTGAGCGGTTAACGTGAACAAATGCTGCTATAATTTGAGTCAGTTATCTCTATGAATGGAGAGCTTGTTTGAACCTGGATGAATTTCACTCTTTTAAATTGTGACACAAACACATTACTTTTTCCTGACTTTCTCAAATTAATTCCAGGCGAAGGATTATTTGTGTTTAGCCATCGTGTTACCAAAACCAACACAGCGCGGGGCAGAACTGTGCCAGATAAACAACTCTTGTAAACCACCACCACGTGCGCCCCAAGATCAAGCTCTGTGATCTGTTCCAGAATCACACCCAAACTTTTTTAAACATTGTTTTTAAATCTAGTTTATTTTGTTATTTCAATTTACTTGTAATTGTGTAATGCTATCTGCACGCGGATCACATTAGAAGCGCACGAGCTTTGTTGGGCCACGTGTTAACCGCCATTTTGGCCGTGCCAAGATGGCGTCGACCTTTAAGTGGGGGTCCCAGATCCATGGAACCAAACAAACACGTGTCAGTCTGCTGACGTATACACTTCATCATGTTTGCATAACGCAAGGAAGAGCAAAAGTGATAAGACCATCCGCGTTCTTGATTTGTATTGAATTCTAACATAAAACATCTTCTCCACAATGTTCCTGAATTTGAATTAGCCATTTCTGAATGGTTTGCCTCGTAAATAATGATTTTGTTGTTATGGAAAACGTCAAACCGGAGACCATATAATATGGAAAACGTCAAACCAGAGACCATATAATATGGAAAACGTCAAACCAGAGACCATATATTATGGTCTCTGGTCAAACTGAGAAACTGTTCGTTGCCTGCAATGTAAGACGTGACCACACCCATAAACCACAGACTTAAAAACATTGTGCCCGAGTCTTTGTTGTGCTCAGTGAGCATCGATGTTATACGAAGTTTTCAAGTCTAATTGACACAAGATGAGGATATATCATCCAGAGTGGAGACCAGGAAATATTTCAGATTTTCATTCTGCTTTGGGTGACTTCATTGTTCTCAAGTAAGGACACGAGTTTGTTTTGTTTTGTTAATGTTTGTTTGTTTTTGTTCCCAAGTAAGGACAGACGGATAGCCCATTTGTCTAATGTGCTGCAAGTATGGGTTTCACCAAAGTGATCAAAGGCAAAGACCTACCTGCAACAATTCGGACTTTCCACGCAAATTAAGCTGACATGGCTATGCATGTGAAATACTGTTTGGACACCTAATCACTTCAGGCAAAGAAAGTCGCCATGTTTCTCTACTTGATATGAATCTCACAGTGTCTGAAATAGTTTCAAATCTTTCTAGCCAGTCGGCCTAGCCACGTCTAAGTTACTAGCTCACAAGATAATTCCCGAACCCAAAATTTGATTTTAGAAATTGAGCAAAAGATTAGGAAAATAGATGGCACTAAGATACTTTTGGCATGAGTCGGAGAGTGATTATCGAATATTTACAAAATGATCCCATGAAACTTCACTAGCCAATCTGACCAGTAAGTCTGGAGATTTACCGTCCCGACTGTATTTGTACTAGCCACGAGCTAGCGGTCCAGTGGCTATTTCACACACTGAATTCACAATGTGTGATCTCTTTCAACTTCTAAACATTCACGTTTGTGGGAACAACACCCATTTGCAAGTTATGTACAAGATGCCTTGAACGAATGCATAAGGCATAAATGCATAAAACAATTCAGCTAATACATGCCTGTTGTCTGACATTTAAAAAATGTATAGTTCTAATAATTATTTTATCATTGGCTGTAGCTTCAGATCAGCACACAGGTTCCTTTGTCGTTGTAGGTGTTTTGTATTTGACGCTCTGATCAAGTCGGCTTCACATGTTCAATGCAATTTTCATGGAAGTTGCTACAAGAAAGTGCAAATTTAATAATTGGTATTTGTCTTTGGGGAAATTAAACCGGAGCAGATATGCCGATGGTGTGAATTCCTAGGGATCGAGTGACCGACTTTCTCTGAAACACTGGTCTAGTTTCAGAGACCGATCTTGCTGACATAGAGAGTTCTTTATGGAAGTCCTGCTGTCTGCATTTATTCATATTGTTTAAGATAAGCTCGTGTTCTCGTTAAAATAGGATTTGCGTCACTGCAACATGTTTATGCTTTACACCATCGTCATCATTGTCATCTCATCAACATCATCTGGGCTCCTGCATCTCTTAAGCCCGTCTTACTGAACTGTTATTGAATTAGTGAAAAATCTCATGAAGACTCGTTAGTGGCTGTTTTTGCGCTGCGGACCGCAGAGACAGATAATCGATATGGCACCGCACCCCGAACATTGTCGTGCAACACAGTGTAACCCGTAATGATCCGGAGTAGAATCGGTCTTCAGCAAACCATGTTTATAGTACGAGGTGATTAACCAGATCGGGTGGTAAGAATTACTGAATCAGCTGAGCACTGAGTTGTCTGCCGCAGAATAGCCCCTTTAAGATGCGGTTTAGATTAGTCTTCAGCAGTCCATGCTTGTCGTGAGAGGCGACAAGCAATATCTGGAGGTCAGACTCACTGTTTGGTTGATGCATGTCATTGTACCCCAGTCGCATAGATCGATGCTCATGATGTTAATCACTATCTAGTGCAAACTCGTTTATTTACAAACCGCCATAACACAGCTGGAGTATAGCTGAGAGTGGCGTTATACAACAAACAAACAGAAAAAACGTGGGGCAAAACAATCAAATTATTCTCAGCGCGGAGAGTCCTTGGATGGGTGACCGTGTTTGGCAACTTGACGCCCGCGAGAGTTGAGGACTTCAGTCCTGCCCCACAACAAAACACAAGACAACATAATCAACGTTGAGTGCGAAGAGTACTTGGATGGGTGACCGTGTTTGGCAGATTGACTCCTGAGAGAGTCCAGGACTTCAGTCTTGCCCCACCACGAAATACATGTGATACCTGTGGTTTCATCTCAGGCAAATGAGTTGCTCTGTTCATCCAGCATCAGTATGGGTACCCGATGAGATAATTCGATAATACTATAACCTCCTAGCGCCTAACAGGCAGCTTGGGTTATCCGAGGTAATAATGTTGTGCTGTTTTTGAGCGCTTCGAGTATGCCACTTTGTGGTGATATAGCAACCGTCATTATTATTATCAATGATGAGCGAGGTGAATGCCATACAGTGTTTACTCAGCAATGGACGATGTGACGTTATTTTCGAAAAGAGCAGTAGCAGTCAATATCTCAGGGGTATTCAATACTGTTTTATGTCAGTAAGGTGGTGCTAAAAACACTGGACTAACGAGGATGCAGTAGTGTCACGGAAATCGCACCTACTTCATAACACCGTCCTCTCAGCAGCCACTGTGACGTTAGACCTACCATCAATGGTCTGTTTAGACTAACGTTTTGTCTCTGAATAGATGTAAGCTTCAAAAACAAGAAAGAAAGAAAGAAAACTGACATTGGGAAAAAATTGAGTTCTTAGAAAATATTTGACATAAGCTAATTCATGCTGAATCCCAGCATGTGGGGAATGGATGCCGGCGACAAAACGATTGAAAAAAAGAAACAAAAATGTAACGTTACACTCACGTCTGTAGTCAAAAGCCATAATGCAACAATCCAAATCCCAAGACTGCACCGAATCTCCGACCAGACAGTTCGCATTTGGCTATGGCAAGTCAGACTTTGCCAGAAGACCAGTTCCCTGTATGTCAACGTTACGTCGTTCCCTTCGTCATGTCAGTGGTTGATCTTTGGCGCACAACAATGCTCACGTTGCAGGTATTTGTCAGGACTTCCTCCAGCAAAGCAATGTTCGGGTGTTACCCTGGCCTTCTCGATCACATGATTTGCCCCTTTTTAAGCATCTATGAGCTATTCTTGATTGACGCTTGCGCCAACAACCCAATCCGACACCCCAGCCACTGCAGGATACAATTTGTAAAACGATGGTTTTAATGTAACTGAGCAAAGACGTCATGTTTGAGTCAGTTATACACACTTAGTAAGAAAACTCCAAAACAACGTGTCAAGTCTCTTTTTTTAAAGAGTATAAAAATGCTGTCAGTAACACAAAAATACCATTTAATTTGTGAAAGAATGGAGTGGGTGAGTTTAGTTTTACGACGCAATATTTCAGAAATATGGCGGCGGTCTGTCGAGTCTGGACCACACAATCCAGTGACCAACAGCATGAGCATCAATCTACGCACTGGGAAACGACGACATGTGTCAACCAAGTCAGCCTAACTGGCCACCCGGTCCCGTAAGTCGCCTTTTACGACAAGCAGAGGTTACTGAAGGTCAGCTCAGTAAGGAGCTCCAGTGACACAAACCTGGGGAAATTTACACTTGCTTCATTTCGAGCTTTACCATTGCAGGGAGGTCTGTGCTCAAGGGTCCAGGGACTGTGGGACAGGCTAACTGCTTACTCTGCATCAGCTATGGTGTATAACAATATACTCTTTGTAGATGATGGTATGGCGTCAAGAAATTTGGTTTGATTCCTAAACAATGGATCTATAACAATACATCCAAAAAGGAGGTTCGGGCAGAGCTTTGGCGTTCTCTTTGTTTTGGAATGAGGTGACAGGTTTTCTCTTTGATCTGCGTCAAGGCGAACGGTCTGAGATGATAACACCACAGTACTTACTATCAAAGACCCACTGTCCGCTTAATGTCGATTAGGAGTTGGAGACAAAACAGGCTATTCTCAGCTGCTACATCTGCAGCTAAAAGGTCATAGGACAAAGCAGATAGATAAAAGAACGTCCAGCTGAGATTAATAAAGCAGTGTGTCTTCTTTTCTATCATCGACGATAGCAAAATACGGCGTATTGTAACAATTCCTTGTTACAAATTAACGTATTTATCGTCGTTTTCGTCTTTATGCCTTTCGGGTTATCTCCCTTTATAGAAAGCCATGCTTGTTCAGTATTAATCGTCTTAAGTTGCACGATTTAAGGGCTTGGACATTTTCGTCTCTTGATAAGGGCATGATTACTGATTACTGAGAGGCACACCTTTAATGAGGGTATCTGTCTGCGATCGTAAACTCGGTTTAATGTATATATAGCAGACTACTTGATGTCTGTTGAGTTTTGTAACTAATTCCTTCGTTTGTTTTTACTTACTTTCTTGAAATATTACCTGCGTGTGATGATCCCCAAAATTATAATTGACACGCTTAAGGAAACACTGCGGTGTTTAACACTGCGGTGTTTAACAATGAACCATACACACGGACACACGCACGCACGCGCGCGCACACACACACACACACACACACACACACACACACGTACAGACACACACCATTTACACATGTTTGAACATATACTCATGGAAACAAATACAGGAACACACGCAAAACAAAAGTGTTCCTATATTCGTTTCCAGATGTCTTCGCATCGTTTGTATTTCACTGTGGTTGAAAAGTAGGAAAAACATAAAGGAACATATGCCCTTTCATGAGTTCCTTTATTTGTTTCCATGAGTATATTTGGCTTACCCATGCGGGGAATGAGTATGCTTTGTTCTATCAAGTTAGTGGTGGCAATGGCCATGTTGGTGTCCAAGAATTCGAAAAACATAACTCCAACGACGATTTTTTACCATGCTCGTCTTCAGCTATCATCGCCCAACAAAAGTACGTTACAGACCCAGCAAATGCAGCCACTGTTTCTCCTCCAGCTGCTGCTGTCGATTATTCTCGCCATTATAGTGAACTACCTGTGTTCACCTGGCCAGCTTGTGTAGGCCACCACGACGTCTCCAATGCTCTTACCACAAACCCATGAGACCTGAGCCTCCATTTGCCACACTTAAACCTGACTGGAAGTCCATCAACCTGAAGACACAGCTGTTAAAACTAGAACCACGGCAGAGTTCATACTAATATACCGTGTTATGCTCGTGGCGTGTTCTTGTAAGACAACGATCGATATGTTAGTCAAATATTTATAGAGACATTTTAAAGGCCGCCTGAAAGTGCCATTATGTCAAATCGCCAGGAAGTCTTTGAATCTAAGGAACTGGTTAACCTGTACCAGGAACCGTCGGACAGTGCTTTTAGCAATATTCCAGCAATACCACGGCGGGGGACGCCAGAATTGGCATGGGTGGATCCATGAATTTTTGAGAGCGAGGGGTGGGAGGGGGGTTCGAACCTTCTGAAGCCCCTTTGCCCCGCCTGAGCATTATTCAATGAGGTCGTAAGTCATTACTGGATTTCACACATTGTACCCGTGGGGAATCTAACCCGGTTTGTCAGCTTGACTAGCGCACGCTTGAACCATTAGGCCCTTAAACAGACGTAAGACAAACTATCGATGAAAACAGGTCAAAATCCGTTAAGGTATATTTTTTCGTCCATATTGTGCCCATACCAATCATCGTAATTGGTCAGATGCTATCGGTGCAAAATAGAGACCAAACATATTACATTAATATGGTTAATTTGATTCTCCCATGAGTGGTATTTACAAATTGGCTGTTTGTATTGTCAATTACTCATTATTCCTGAATAGCAAGTAATAATTGGGCATGCCATGGGTTAAATACTGTTTAATTGTATAAGCTAGGATTCGTGTTTTCTTCAAATCTCTACTTTTGTTTGGCTCACTGCCAAAAGTGAATGACTGGATAAATTGGCATGGTGTCCAACACAGTTGTTCCGCGTTCGATTCCCAACATGAAAACTTTCACGTATGGAGTCAATTCATGGCGCCTATCTGTCATGACCACAATATCGTTTAAAGAGAAGACTAAGAACATATGCCAACATGTGAGAGTTGTAACGATCGTTGACCTGAGTCACGAACACCAACTTTAACACGTCCGTGCAGACGTACTAAGCAATGCAGCCCCCTGAAATTGACTTTTAATTGATAGGACATTTCATCTGCGAACAGCAGAGTAAACCCTAAAGTCGAAGTAAGCCCTGTTGACATTGGGAATTGCTTTCTGGAACCGAAGCCACAATCCTGCCATGTCGTAATAGGTAAACCCAGGGAACAACTCCGTCTGCAGACTGAAATATTGGACTCAAAGCTTGACAGACACGAGTAGAAGCATGTAAATTGTGCGTAGTTGCCGACGAGAACAAGCAAACTAGACTTGGATGTTGGTGGAGGCTGAGAAGGCAAATAGTTCTCACTTACTGGGTAAACACGCCACGGGGAAAAAACATTACTACGTCATGTGCTTTTGTTCCGCTTTCAGTTCCTATTTTTTAGGTAAACCAGTCCGGAAATACACAGGTCTTACATTTACATGCATTGGTTGTAATGTACCGAAATGATATATCTGAGGTGAAAAAAATAGAAATCGATTTCTTTTTCAGGTTAACAGTAATGTCTAAAGATAGACATACACATAAGGATGACTGCAGTGGGAAACAAAATAGATGGGTTTCTGTATTCTTAGCATTTGAACAATACTGCACTGTCTAAAAAGAGTCCCAGAACGTAACGCAAAATCTGTAGTTGTCAGAAACACTTCCATCACGAGTGAGTGAGTGGGTTATTTTTACGCCGTTTTTAACAATATTCCAGCCATGGGCATTTACATTATGGCATGGTTGTGCTCTTTAAACACGGAGAGGTGTTACAGCTAACATAACTGTTTACACTGCCGCATGGTCGTCGACCGGTCTTACCCACGTCAGTGTAAATGGCATACCAGCAACATCACGGCGGGGGACACCAGAAATGGGTTTCATGTATTGTACCCTGGCATGTGAGGAATCGAACTCCGGTCTTCGGCGTGACGAGCGAACGGTCTAACCAAACAAGCTATCCCACCGCCCAAAAAATAAATAACATGATGTGTGTCAGGTAAAGTGCTTTTTAACTCTGTACATATCTCTTTACAATTGTCTCCCATAATTTGTAGATTGACAATTAACTGACCAAGAATCAGCCCCATAATACATTTGTTTGTTTGTTTGTTGCAATAATCCACCCTTCTGGCTTGATTTAAATATATTACAGTTTGGACCAGACAAACCCGTGATCAACATAATGAGGATCGGTCTTCAGAACAGGGATACGAGGACAAGCGGCCTGACCACCCGATCCTGTTTGTCACCTCGCATATCACGTTGCTGAAGACAGATTCTACCCATATGTTCATGGGTACCAAACATGAATGAGTGACCCCTTGTTGTATTATGAGTTACCGTCCAGAGGAAACAAACAAACAAAAACTACATCAAACATGAATCAACGAGTGCATGCTGTTTTACGCCTGTTTCAACAGGATTTCATCCATAACAGATAAATAATGGATTCACAGACTGGGAAACGGTAGTGATCGATCGCATAAACCACCCGACTCACCACCCCCTCCTTCCAGAGAAAGGCACCATTCCCCAGTTGACGTAAAAAGTGTCGATGATATGTTCCATCCTGCTATTGCTGTAATTGTGTTGAAGGTGAAATATATACACAGGTACATTTTATTTACAGAAGCAAAATGCACTTCAAACAAGGTTTCTTTAGGCGTGTATTAAAAACAGGTAATAAGTTATTCCAAAGGGATATTTTTCTAACACCTGTCCCACTTGTGACTTTCAGCGATCCATTCATAATTTTGCTTGTTAAGCTCGATGGAATCTGATCTGCCTTATGATCGGTTACTTTCTCAGGCTCACGTTGAAAGTCTATAACATGTACATATAATCCGGGCAGTAAAACATGTGGAAAAGTTTACTGAAAACTGAAAAAAATCTAACAAATAAATCCTCAAAAATACATGAAAACGGTACCAAGAGTCTAGATGCCGAGAAACATATATTGGCACAGGCCACCGCTTTTTTTTACTTACGGGGGACAATGAGTGTTTGTTTGAAACATTTCTTGCGAGTAAACAACAGATGACGAACGGCGGTCATGAAATACATTTAAAGAAATTTGAAAATTAACACACAAAAAAACGACTTTAGGCGATTGTACGAAAGTAGGACACAAGCAAATTCATGACTGTTTCGACAAGAGCGAATACTTGAGACGTGACTGTTTCGAGAAACAACAGTTAGTTTACCTTCCGAGTGCGTGGCAGCTGCATCCGATTTAGCAATGGCTGAGGGCGACAACAGTTAGACCTTTGTGACAAGGGCTGTGATAGAGACACGTCGCATTTGTGTGGAGACCGTAGATGTCTTGAATGTTCACGAATTGTTGTAGTTCTTTGGAAACTGACTTAAAGAAAGTGAAATTCTGGTTTATTGGAGTGAGTGGTTGAGATTAGTTTTACGCCGCTTTTGGCAACATTCCAGCTATATCACGGTGGAGGACGCCAGAAATGGGGTTCATACATTGTCCTTATATGGGGGAAACGAACCCGTGACAAGCGGACGCTCTAACCACTTGCCTACCCCACTGCCCCCAGGTGTTTCGGAATTATTTTCCTCCCAGAAATATATTGAAAAGTGCCAAAATATGCCATGTCCCATACATGCCACGAAACTGGCCATAGATCAGGATGCCCCCGGTTGTCCCTGCTCTGTGTTCCAGCTGATGTGTTGAACCGGCGGGTTGTCAGATGCCTGGCATCATAATGTGTACCTTTAACAGGTAGGCAATGTCAGTCGACTGACTGACTGACTAACTGACAACAAATCATGATTTTTATTATATCCGACGCAACAGAACACTGTTAGCAATATCTGCGATCAATAAGCAACATGAACACAACTTGTAGGTGACAATCTCTCTCTCTCTCTCTCTCTCTCTCTCTCTCTCTCTCTCTCTCTCTCTCTCTCTCTCTCTCTCTCTCTCTCTCTCTCTCTCTCTCTCTCTCTCTCTCTCTCTCTCTCTCTCTCTCTCTCTCTCTGATTGTTGGTTAATGTTTTATTTTCCACCCTGGTGTTTGTACTGAGAAGTACGTGGGTGTACTAATCTCAAATGAAGTCGCGACTACCTGTTTACCCTGTGGGAAGAATCAACATAACTATCCATAGTATGCATTTTATCAGCGCATCTTTGCAATGTTAGCGATTTCATACAACCGAATTTCTGTTAACTGAGATCCAATTTGAATATGTGGGAAATGTATCAATTAGTCGGATATCACGCTCGCGTTGCTGGCTTTCGACAGAATGGTTGCTACATGACGTCATGCAGCTTGTCTAGGTCACAATGACCCAAGTGATCTTTAATTTGTACTTATGAACACTCGTTATGTACTAGTCTTTCCGAAACATACAGAAACAAGAATCTCCGAAACCTCAAGAAAAACATTGCAAATATAGGTGTTCCGATTCTGAAACTGAAGAACTCAGTATCACTCCTTTGTATTGTACATTTAGGGACCGTTCATATGGCTAGGAGGTGATGACGATTACATGGAAAAGCATGTACAATTAATGCGACAACACCACACACACCCCAACCCCTAACACACACACACACACACACACACACACACACACACACACACACACACACACACACACACACACACCACCCCTAACATATATGTACAAAGTAAGTCCTCCTCTCCCCCTGTATGTCTATATGTTTAGGCATATTTCTAAATATGAAATATGAACCTTTAAATACACTGAAATTAATATGTTTGTTCATATTTCATTTCTCATACGATATATCAGTAGATATGTAGTTAACATTAGCAATCATTTAACTGCTTTAACCAGTATTCGATCACCAGTGCAGAATCGATTGGGAGTTGTTACAACTTTCTGGGCAGCACATATTGTTCAATACCGGGTGTGGCCAACCCCAGCAGTGATGCAGGCCTGAACCCGGCGTCGGACTGGGTAGGTGAGTCTTTTGACGCCTTCATTAGGGATGCGACGCCAGGGCACCCACCAGAATGGCGTTTCCCAGTTAGTCACAACGTGCTAAATTGGGGGTAGATCTTGAAGAGCTGGAAACTGCTTTAGTAACTAAGAGAACTCTGCCCCTGCTGCCAGTGTGGCACAGTCCTGGTCCACCTCAGTCTGGCACGTTGGTGTTGGCGCTTGATGATGTCACAGTGACGTGTCGGTTCCACAGGTGAAACACTCGTTAAATATCGGTCTTCTTGTTGGGTTGTGACCTTCCCCACTTTGACTTGTCTTCACCACTGCCAGTGTGCCGCAGATGTGTGACGAGTCTGGCGATGGTAGATTTGCAGCATCCCATGGTCCTTGTCACATGCTCTTGTGTTGCTCCCATCTGTAGCATACCGATTGCTCTCTCCTTCTGCTCTGCTGGCAAACGAGGCATGTTCCTTGTTGTCAATCGATTAACATGATGAAAGAGAGTAAACGTAGTCAGTTTTTCATATGATGCGGGTAACTTTGTGCAAAATTCCCATTTTACGCGTATAAATCCTTTATATTTTTTCACAAAATACGAAATGCACGTTTAAAGGTTCACTTAGAAGAGACATGATGCGTTTTTAGCTATTTTCAAACAGATTTACCACTGTCTATAAATGGTCAGCATGTCCTTGTTCTTCAAAATGTAGGAGCCCATTACATACATTGTTTACAAACAGATTTTTATGATGTAAAACGTCGGTGGGGTAGCCTAGTGGTTAAAGCGTTCACTCGATTACCCGCATGGGCACAATATGTGAAGCCTATTCCTGGTGTACAATGTCGTGATATTGCTGGAATATTGCTAAGCGGGGTAAAGCTAGACTCACTCACTACTCATGAAGTACCTTAGTTAAGATACAGGGACTACACGAGCTACCCAGCCGTTGTCCGAGTGTCCAGTCCTGGGCCCACTTGCACAAAAGCGGTGTTAGAGCTACAATGATTGTAACTCACATTCTCCAACAAAGGCTCAAGACAGTCGTAGCGCTAAGACTTTGTGCCAGTGTGTCCATGGGTACAGTGCAGACTAACATGATCTGCTCTGAGCTGAGAAACATGCCATCACAAGATAATCTTTGATTTTCTTCGGAGCTCCGTGGGATTTGTTATCAGCAAGACGTAGTTCAGGAGTCAGGGGCGGTGGGGGTAGCCTTGCAATTAGAACGTTCGTTCGTCACACCAAAAAATACCGGTCTCGTGTCCGAACATGGGTACAATGTGTAAAGCCCATTCCAGGTATCCATCCACCCCTCTTCCCCACCCACACACCCACACCCACCACCCACCCACCCCCACCAACTGCCGTGATATTGATGTAATATTGCTAAAACCATATTCACTCACTCACTCACCCTTTCCTACAATTTAAGATATACATGATATAAAACAGCAGTTCTGAAAGCAAACAACTGTTTTCTAAGTGCGTAGCGTTATATATTTTCATGAGTATACTGCAAGTATCCCACCACCGTCTCTGTCCAACTTAATGTATAGCATGTCATTGAGTACAGAGAATCCAAGTCCCACAGCACGAGCCCCAGCTGCCTGGCTCCGGTCTGTCATTCAATCATCCACGGTTCTCGAGGAAGAACAAGCATTCCGAGCTCCTCCTTCGCTTATTTTACAAGAGGTCCAAGTGTGGTATATACTTCAAACGTTTTACCCATGAAAAAAATCAGAAGAAATGAATTACCATTTTCCCATATAGCCTGTGTATCCACAGCGCTTCTCGTAAATCAAAGTAAAAACTTTAAATACAAGTTTTCCAGAATGATGAATTTGAAAGCAATACACTGTTACCACCGTAAGTGTATTTTGTCCGTCGTTACATGCTGCGTTGGCCCTACTTGTTTAACTATGCTGGGCATCTTAAACGCGTTTGAGACTCTATCCTGCGCGTTGAGCATCTATAACTATTTTAAGTTCACTGAAGTTTTGATTCAAATAAATTATTTCAAAGAATCAAACGAGAGAGTGCTTTGAAGTAAACATTTTTTTTAACACAATTTCTATTTGCGTGTAAAAATAATACCTTGACCTTTGCCTTTGAGATTATACACACGAAGTACATCATGGCGGCAGATGGTATAGGACCTGACTCTGCTCAAAAGTTGGAATTTGTCGCATCTCAGCCTTCAGTATGCATTTGTTTGCATCAATACGGAAACAGAATTCTTGACATTGCGCTCAGAATGGTAGGTTCTGTGGTATGTCGGAATCCCATCAGGACCAGCGTTTTGTCATCAGCTGGTAAGTACCTGGGAGGCTGGGCATCATCTCTGCTACTGGCATGCACGAGTGATGAAGGTTTGCCACAGCTTGTGTTGTTGCTGGCATAACGCCGTAATGCCATACGGGTTCCCCCTGAGGGAGAAGGTGGAGTCTCGTTTGGTTGGGCTGGGTACCATTCCCTGAATGGGCGCATTCAGACTAACAACTAATCTCTGAAATGAACATATTTAACAGAAAAAGGTTCATAACAAAAAATATGTATATAAGATGAAAATGAGCTCTGAGACTTTCCTGCAGCTGTAGAATTCTATACTTGCAACTTTTTCTAGGTTTGCGTGGGCTTTCTTGGCTATGTCTGCGTCAGGGTCTGTATGACAGACAAGGGTGCAGTGTGAAATCATTGATAATGTTTTATGACTGGAATATTACTTAAAGAGACGTAAGCACATTTTCACCGAAATGTAGACTTCAAACTAGTCTCTGAAGTGAACATTTTTTAGAAAGAATCTTAATAAAACATTAAAATGTAAAGGGACTTTCTTCATTTTCTGACTGGGCTTACTTGCATGGACTTTTTAGGAAATGTTTCAGGGTGTGTATGTCATACTAGCTGAACTCGTGTCAAAACTCATATTGGATAAATGTGCTGGTGTGTGAGAGAGTAAGTTTTGGGGCTATGCCCCGTTTAGTGACATCCTCGATATATCACATCGACAGGCGATAATATATGACGTTTCATATCGTTAGCAGGTGGGGATTCGAACCCGGGTCTTTGGCGTGACGAGCAACTGATTTCACATTCACGCTAGGCAACCATGTGATGACGGTGTGTATATTCCAGTGATGCACATTCGAGTTCAACATATACCATGATGCAAAGGTAGGTTATCAGTACAATATCACATTCATTCACTTCTTTTTGCACTTATTGTGAATACAAGTGCCCTTCTAACTCCAGTCTGTGTTCGTGCGCACGGTTATTTGTGAAGCTTTTACCTGACGTTGAAACGAAATATTCTGATCGCATGAATATTTTAACGAATAACCAGCATACAATAACGATTTTCTGTCGCTTTATTGGTGTTCTCGTAATCGTATAACCTAGGTGTCATCAATAATTGCCAGTTAATTAAAACCAAAATAAAATTGTTAATAAGTAATTTTCAACTGATGAGTGAGTCACAGAGTGCTTGTGAAAAGCCGCTTAAACCCCTTGAAGATCAAATACAGTGTAGGTTCTTTATGTACGCAGGTGAGGTACGTGAAGGTGTGGGTATGGATGTTGGTGACGGTGGGCGCTGTTCAGGGTCACACAGCCACGACACCTTGCGTGTTCATAAACTGATCGGCAAATCAAATACATTTACAATGTCGGAAAGCAATGGTGCCATTGTACGTTCGCTTATTGCACGGAAAATATTGGTTCGAATATTGATACGGCGTATAAAGTCCATACTGAGTTCTGTATAATTCAGACATACTGCTGGACGCGATCCTGCACACACACGCACGCACGCACGCACGCACGCACGCACAACCGGTAAGTATTGTGCCTAATCAGTAAGTGTTGTGATAACCACTCGGCATAATAATACATTGTCATTGGGATAATTACGAATGGGTCAACGTTCTGCTAAAGGTCTTCTCGATGGCTGCCAGACAATGCATGCGGCCCATGCTTCTGTTCTAGGATAACCCACGGGCCACATATCTTGCTGATAGGCAATAAACAGACCGACATAAGCCCATTCTTGTGTTTGATGCCGACTGTTGTAAAGTACATCAACTTAAATGCCCCGCGAAACACAGTAAACAAACGAAGCTCAGAGGTAATGAAGGCTTGTGTTAGCCACAGCGGACACCGAGCGGAGAAACCGGTCGAAGAAGTGTCCGAGAGGATAGACGAGCTGTCTCTTGCGACGCCATAATTTAATTCATTTAGTCTGGAAGGGGTAACAACTTGCTCAAGCATAATGAACGAGCTGGACCTTTGATTTTCCCTTGTCCCCACAGCGGTAACGTCCCTTTGGAGACAGGTCAGTGAGTTCATCCATACTTGCTTACAGTTCCTATGACGAATTGTGAAGGCGTTTGAAGCTATATGAAACGGTATAAAATACGGTTGAAGATTCAACCTTAATTCAAGATGTTATTACAGAGTCAATAACTGAGCATTGCTCGGATGAACAATTTGGAATTATTGGTTTGAAAGAGGAACAAGAAAGTAAACTTCAGAATCAATATGTTGAGTTTAGCGACAGTGTTGCACAGAGGGTCAAGTGGTATTGAGCTGCTCCGTAGCTTCCTTGTTGACTCTTTCAAGCCCAGATTCCATTTTTTTCAGCGATTAATTTCCCCGTGTCAGTGACTCTGGTCAAGACGGGGACTTTGGATGCTTACTTTCTCGACATCCGCTTCAATAACCTCTCATCTAACCTGAACTATACACACAACAGTCTACCCACCCTTTCAAACGATCGATATCGGTAAGGGGAGGTAACTCTCAGCTCACGGCTGAACCTGACTTGTAGCTTCTCACCCTAAACTAATCGTCTTTTTATTGGCTGTAAGACGCTGCCGATAACCAATAGCTCTCTTTTCTGACAGTAAGTGTGGGATTTATCGAGAAAGAGATACTTCACAATCGATTTTCCAACACATTTGAAGAACAAATCATCAATTTTTCTCGAAATAAATAGAAAAACAACACCCTGCCTTGGTTGCTCCGACAGAAGCTGCCGCCCTCTCTTTGATGTCTCAATCGCAGATAGCACACCGCTCCATCATCATCGACCAATGTACCGTCACATCGTTTAAATAACGACATCTTAAAAGATTAAAATTCTGAAGAAAGTCTACTCCGATGTGAATTCTAAGAAACCTTGTTAAAATATTTTAAAACAGAAAGTAATATCGGTTTGCGCTGACAACATGAAATTTCGACATGGTTATAGGAATGTGGGTGG
This sequence comes from Haliotis asinina, assembly GCF_037392515.1. NCBI lineage: Eukaryota > Metazoa > Mollusca > Gastropoda > Lepetellida > Haliotidae > Haliotis > Haliotis asinina. The sequence goes on from NC_090286.1 coordinate 48,873,903, forward strand.
CGTATTCGTGACATCAGGATTGATGCAAAATCCTCGTATGACGAACATAATGTCGTCATAACCGTCCCACGATAACTCGAAATTACAAATTGCTTCTGGATAACCGAGTTTCCTGAAATAGGGCTTAACGTCCCGTTCAAGAATTATTGTGAGTGAGTGAGTATGGTTCTACGCCTTTTCCATCTATATGACGACGAGGTCAAAAGGCTTCACACGTTGTACCCATCTGGGGAATCAAACCCTGGCGCTTTAACCATTAGACCATAAACTACCCCACCGAAGATTATTGCACTCCCGAAGCAATGTGCATGCACGAGTGTGGCTGCTTGTTTCAGCCCGTGCATATGCCAGTTTTGTATTCCTAACCCTCTTGAAATAGGTTGCCACAGCTGAACATGGATAGCCACATCAGAGACAGTATTTCACAAAGTCACCTTATTGTCGAACTCCAGGCAAGGTAATAACAAGTGTCTGCTTTTATCGTCTTCTGGTGTAGCGGCGCACGATCTGTCGCTTTCCAGGCTCTGTCCTACAGACCATGCTACAGGTTTTAGACACAACTTAAGACCCAATTAGGTTTTACAGAATATGTGTCATACATCGTGTTGTTTTAAGTTGACCATGTGGATATCAGCAATAATCAACCTTAAGCTTAGGGCGATTCTAACAAGCAGGTCTTTATTGCATTCATAACTAAAGATTCTCGTAGTTTTTCTAGTTAATGAGACTGTTTGTCTTCAGTCTTCAGTGTCAGTGTGTGTTGAGGTGCGTAAAGTCTACGGCGATGTCACGTCACCTACAGACACAAAAGTGACCTCACTTATAGACTCAGAAGACACGTCACCTATAGACACAGAAGACAATCACCTACAGACACGGAAGTCACATCACCTATAGACACAGAACTCACGTCACTTATTGACACAGAAGACACATCACCTACAGACACAGAAGACACATCACCTATAGACACAGAAGCCACGTCACCTATAGACACAGAAGCCACGTCACATAGAGACACAGAAGTCACAGAACTCACGTCACTTATTGACACAGAAGACACATCACCTACAGACACAGAAGACACATCACCTATAGACACAGAAGCCACGTCACATAGAGACACAGAAGTCACAGAACTCACGTCACTTATTGACACAGAAGACACATCACCTACAGACACAGAAGACACATCACCTATAGACACAGAAGCCACGTCACCTATAGACACAGAAGACACGTCACCTATAGACACAGAAGACACGTCACCTATAGACACAGAAAACAACCCAACGGTCATCAGCAACGAGAAGCAATGGCCAGTGCCTTTATCAGCAGTACATTGTACCTTTGGCAATTTTCTTCTTGCAACGTTGGTAATTTCTTTTGTAACATTGATAATTTTCTTTTTAGAACGTTGTCAATGTTCTTTTTGGAACGTTGGTAATTTTTGTTTTTGGAACGTTGGTAATTTTCTTTGTATAACCATGGAAATTTCCTTTTTCGTTAGGATGGTAATTTGGGGTTCAAAGAGAACACTTTCTCGACCGCCAGTTAAATATCATGAAAATTATATCCCGCCGTGATGTAACATGGTTATAGCACTCACCACCCACGTCGTCTCAGTCGTCGTTGTTGATGCCGTTCATAAGTTCATACTGTTCCTACCAACATCGTTAATTAGCCTTCGTCTCAGTTATTAATGTCAAATGATCACCCGGTACTTCACGTGTCTGTTAATACACTTTCAAAATCGCGACAACTGAAACACTTGCTTCCTACGGTCTTGATAACATCAAGTCGTGCAATAATACCGCTTATACGAAAGTCACACCTCACGTCATCAAGCAGGTGAGGCATGGCAACAGACAAAAGTCATTTATATGATGTTTTCCGCCTCGTTTCATGCAACTTTATAATCCACTGAACGGTGCTCCGCGCGACTGCCGCCAACAATAACAAGCCGGCCATGAGGAAACAAGCACTTAAACCCTTCTTGTCACAAGAGGGTCTATTCAGCAATTGAATAAATCATTAGCCGGTGGATAACCGAGTGAATAGAGCCGCTTATATCCACTATAGTCAGTCTACTTAAAGATGCGACATATACAATGACAGTAAATAGAGTAAAAGCCACGTGTAATCTTCTGACCTATTTTTCCACAGATGACATGGAACGACTGTTTAAACTCTCACAGTTATTGTTTACGACGATTATTTACTTGCACATGGCATTTATGCATTATTGATTGGTTTAGCATTTTTTTGCCCCTCAGCTAAAACTGAGCTCAGACTAATTGATAAACTGAACGTTGTAACAAGTGTCTGGTTCGAACATTTGTGAAAAGGAAGTTTCAAATATGTTTAATTTTCTACTTTATTAAAAATGTGAATTTTATTTAGTGTTGTTTAAAGACCACCGACGTCTGTTAGAATTGTTTAACTTTTTTTTCTGACTGAAATTTACGGCATGGGAGGCTGGTGCTTTACAGTTCGTTCTTCAGAGTTGCGCCCCTTGGCACAAAAAGTCAAGCGCTGGTGTCTTCATAATTGTAATTTTGTTTATCAATCACTGACCTTCATCAATGGGGGGAACCCCTTGCTTTGTTGACTTATTTATTATCAAACAAACTTAGGGAAGAGACAAACAAAGGGGGGCAAACTTATGGATTCGAAACCACGAACAGCCGACCCTGGAAGAGGCCAATTTGGTTTCATTGTAACAGCTGTCAGAACAATAATTACGCTTGGATCAGACAGACCAGTAAGTGTCACTGCAAGCATCGAACTTGCTGCCATTCAATCCCCATTATGCCAGTCCTCATATATCTCCCCCAACACGAAATAGTTGGGTAACAAAAATTCTCAACTCTGAATGAATATGGGTTATCAGTTTGAAGCAAGACGGAAATTAGGAAAATTTTGGAGGTACAAAATGGTCCAGCTGTGCAGAATTGGGCCCCTTAAAACCACGAGTTCGAATCAATTTTTTGTGTCGATATTCGCCTTTGTCTTGCGTTACTTCGAGCTTTCCTCTCCCGTCCAATTGTCACTCATTGAACAACTGAACCAGTCTAAAGGGGCACAACTTGCGGTAAACCTTTCTGACGAAAAGAGAACCATGTACGATAAATATGCTAATTATACCAAAAGCCCTAGAAGCTTTAGAATTCACTAGAGCATGCTTTGCGTGGCTTGCATTATGTTCCTACTACGGGCTAAAACAAATATTACAAAGACCCCGTTGCTATGCGATTAAGCCATATATCTACAACCATTAACCTAGAAAACATGTGATACATATACCAAGGGCTTATGTGTGATCTCCAAAAGCATGACCAAGGGCACGTTACCTCTTTCTGTATGCAATATTGAACAGTTTATTTTCATGACCCGCGGCGTCACTCCAGAGGCTTAAGAATTGATTTTATCTCGCCTGGCAAAATATAATAATATTATGACAAATCTATATTAAATCAAATGGGCCAGAATTGATCCTAACTTTGACTTGATCGACCTGCCAACGTGCTCTAGGACGAAGGTACCATCCGATGATAATACACCAGCACATTAAATCTGATCCTCGCCACTACAGATTCAAACGCTGAAAAGCCTTGTAAATCCCCGAAGACTCCCGTGTTGCGGTATGTTTATAGCTTCCAGTGTTGGTCCATTATCACCAGGGATGAATATTTCAAATCTGACCCACGACCTTTTGACGTCCAAGACGAAGTGGTAAGTTCTGACCTATACGTTCATCGACCAGATTCCAATTTCACAAAGGAGGAGCCTGAGATGTCGTTCCAGGAATCAAGGCCTTTCTGGGACAATGCTACAGTCTCTGCTAACATGAAACAGCCGACTCGACGCCGTGCCATAATGGTAGCGTCATGGCAGAGAAATCAAAAAGCCGATAATCCTCGTCGTATCTGGCGCTTGGAGCTGAGGCAAAGAAATGCAACGAAGCGGAGTTGTATTACCGGTCCGTGGGATTAATTTGTGGAATATTTCCTTTATTTATTTGGTTAAATCAACAGTCTTTTTTCAGCTGGAAAGTGCATGTAGTCATATTGCACTTCGCAATACAACCGTATCACATTACAAATAATGACATTTATAATATTCTGTTGACTTGCAAGGTTATTTAGTTACAGAAATGATATGGCGCCAAACCTCAGGATTTATAAGCATAATGTGTTTTGCTCATTAAAAAGGTTGATTAAGAAAGTTAATGTCTATGTACAGAAACATTTGCGTCAAACATTCCTGTTTCAATATGATGAACTACATTCATTACATATGTACAAGTGCAGTCTTTGCTTTCTGGAAACTGGGATTCTGGGATTTCCATTGACATTATTGTTTTGAAAAAGGAAGAACTCTAATTTCAAGAACCAGATCACATTTAAACGACATATTTGAAGGAACGGAACCAGTTAGCACAGAGCTACTATAAATGCTAATAGTCTTAACTCCCATTCTTTTAACACTGCACTGAGTTTACTTTAGGGACTCACGATCACCTTTGTGATTTGTGAAAGGAGTTCCTGGTAAATAGTGGGGTAACGATGTTTTGTGACACATTCAGCCTACCCATTCTACTGTAATAAATACCCTTAACTGCCATTGTATTTTTACGAAAAGCCTTTGCCACATCTATATGTCAAAGTTATCTCTGATTCTGCACAGAATTGCTGTCGCTCACGAGAGTAATATAATTGGACAGTTATTTTAAACGCCGCAAGGGAGGGAACCGTTCGTGCTGATACCTGTTGTATGTTCAGTGAATCTGACTATTAGGGAAGTTCACCCATTTTGTTCTGGGGGAGGTGGAGGAGTCATCACTTTAGTACAGACCCTGTGGAGGGAGTTCTTTGATATTTGTACATGATAAGGGGGATGGGGATGGGTGGTGGTGGTGTCATTCACATTGTACATGCAATGCAACTCCATAAAACATCATCACCTTCATCAACCCTCCTCATCATGGCGATGGTCTTGATAGCACTAGTACAGTCTCCTTGATGATAGGCAGCTGCAACAGCTGCACATGGTTCTCTTGGGTCACACTTTGCCTGTTGTCGTGATTGTACAGGCTGGTCTGTGCTACTACAGTCACCTTGAATGTCGACCGGAAGTAGGCAGCTCAATCGCCGTTGCTCACTTATAACTATAATAGAATGATGAAGCAGGTATTGGCCCTATTTTAGCCATGATCATCGGTTTGGTGATGAGAAGCCGACAAAAGGGATTTGAACGCATCACACATTTCTGGAAAACCATTATGATACAAAATGTCACATTCAGCTGTAGCACCACTGACAAGTCGCTGGACCGGGCAGCGTCATCCTTGAGGTGAGCCACAAATCCCAATCTTTAATTCATGAATTTCACATCATGAAACCATGAATGTAAATTACATAAGAACAGTAACCATTCAATAACTGTTCTGGCGCTGTATGTGGTATTTATGTTTTCTCCGTTCTTAAGAACACAAAAATCAATATTTACTTACACAGCATTAAGTACCAGTTTATGTTCTGACTTTGCAAGTCACGTGGTTTTATTGTTGCTCTCACAACATGTAGACATTAACATTTACAAGAGACAAACATCGGGGGGAAAAAATAACGGTCGTGTAAAACATCTAAAATGTTTTAACAACGTGAACGTTGTATGTGATGGCTGTGACAACGCTGTCGTCGTTTCTGTCTCCCGACTGTCAATTTCCGCCCGTCAAGAGCTACCGGGCGGTGGTGAGAGATTCCCCGGATGCACGCGTGCGTGTTTCTGGGCTCTTTAGTAAATTAAAGATTGGCATAAAACGAACAGGGAGTAATCTTGATATTTTCAGGGTCTTTATTTGTCCCGTCCATTCTTAAGCGCGTTAATGGCAGTGATAATGACGTATGTCCAGGGAACATTACGTGAGGTGAACGGTGAAAGTTGTTGTACTGAATGTTGGGGAAATATATGTCATGGCACGAGTTGAGACATGTTTATGTCATATTTGTACGTCAGTATATGTGCTGCCAGCAGACTGGACGATTCCGATTATGTATCGCCATTAAATATTAAGGTTATGTGGTATGCATGGACAGGTGAACTTTCATGCCGTGGTGCAAAAGCACATACAAAGGCAAATCACTTATGTAAGAGAATTATTTTTGTAAACGTAAGCAATAATCAAAGGCTCAAACCGCCGAGACCTCTCAAGACCCGGGGTAGTATAAGTCTTCAGCAACCAATGCTTGCAACAAAAGACGACTATGCTTGTCGTGAGAGACGACTAACGTGATCGGGTGACTTGGTGGTCACATGTCATCGGTTTCCAATTGCGCAGGTCCATGCTCATGCTGCTGATCACTGGATTGTCTGGTCCAGACTCGATTATTTACAGACCGCCGCCATATCGCTGGAATACTACTGAGTGCGGCGTAAAACTACACTTACTCAATCTGGCAAATACCTTTGACAAAAAGTATTTCAGATAAGATATTTTGCTAACATCGTTTCGATTGATTTTAACACAAACCTCCAAAATAAGCCGGTTATGTTGTGTCTGTGCTATCGATGCTGCCGACACAAGAGACGTGGATTCAGATATCACTGAAACATTCAACTGCACCTGATCATAAAAAAAACAGTATCTGATTCTTTACTCAACTCAGTTTCTAATTATGCAGTTGGGAGAGGCAAGAAAATATTTTTAACACATAATGCATTGACAAAATCTTTTACAGCATCAGAATCACACAATCAACGTTGGTCACAATGTTTTTCCCAAACACTGCGGATCCAAAGGGATTCCCCTATTACAGAACCAAATTGAAAAATGAGCATCTCCAAATAAGGAGCGTCCACAGAGATTACTTAAAGGACACACTGTCACATATTGCCACTGTGGAAAGGCTTCCCTACCACAGGCACGACCAGGCATCAGCGCTCTTGGGACTTTCCCACCATTTCGGTGCAATGACGTCATTTCCAGCGCTTGGAAGCCAAGCGTCTGGGTTCAGCCTTGTTAGTTTTCTTGTGGAGCCTATTTGCCAGCCAGGGCACTAATCAAATTTTCCGATTAAGAGATCGGACTGAATAGTGGAGTATAACCTACGGCCGACCTCGAGCTGCAATAGATAGATTTGTTTACTATAGAGGAAAGGGATTTCACGACTTTTATTGGTACAATTCATTTCCGGTTGGGCCAAGCTGAAAAAGCCTATGTTCCATTGTATTTTGTACCAAGATCGAATAGCATTACGAACCCACATAAGGTTTTGTGAACTTCTGGTGGTCTCCACCAACGTTTCAGTGAACAAACATGTTCAGGATATATGAACGATACATATTACCAATTGTTACATAGTCCATTATAAATCGATGATATGTTAAGACAGGTTGTGTTTCTGCTGTGGTATTCTTATTGTTATTGTCATCTAAGTAGAACAATAAATGGCACACACCTTCTCTGACGAGTTAAGATTTATAAAAGGGAGGTAACCGTTGTGGTCGGAATTGGGCATTACTGAGCAAAGACCCTTTCTTCCATTTTATTTCGATCGTTAAATGCTTCTCTTCATGTTAGGTCACGTCACACTGGGGTGATACAGGAGATTATCGCTTTCTTTCTCCAGTTGCGATCTCTTAACTGACCTAGAACACCATTTATACGCCCGATCCCTGACGTAAAAGAGTAAATACTAGGTTTGCAACTCTGGAACTGTTTCTGCCAATCTTTGCTCCATTTTCTATCGATTTCTGCAGTTAACAGAACAAGATTAATTTCTTCCCCTTTCTACCACTTTCTTTATAGCTGGAGTCACGGTCAAACTTTGATGTAATTACTTTCTTTGATGTCCCACAAAGATGAACAAAAAAGCAGCCATGTTCTTCAGTTACTGTTGTTCGTTATGAGACGCCGCCCGTCCGAAATATCAGCCATCTAGGCCGATCAAGAGCGTTGGTTTTCTTGCTGGCTTTTTAATTGGACGATTTCCAATGAATTTTGAAAGAAAGGCTCCATTTGTGTCGGAGACGGTCATCATTAGCCAACAAAAACAACGGAAATCATGATACTCCTCGAATCAAGGAGCCGCAATGGGGCACGAGGAGAAAGGGAAGATAAGATAACTCTTGTTGAAGGAACTGTTCCCTTGTAAGTGGCCATTGTTTCGCAGTTAACTTTACATCTTCTTGCCCGGTGCGTTGTTATATGGATATACTGGGCAATCTAGTTTGTAAAACAAGAGGCTAATAATGCTAAGAACCTCGTTGTTGATATATCCGAATGGTGATGGAGACACCAAAAAGTGAATGAGTGAGTGCATAAGGCTTTACGCCGCTTTTTGAAATTTTCCAGCAATACCAGCGGGGAACACCGAGTACGAGCTTGACACACTGAATCGGATCCGTGTCTTCGGCGTGAAGAGAGAACGCTTCATCCACTAGGCTAGGGAACCAACGAGAACCTGTTTTAAATGTGACCTGACATTTTGGTTGAACAACATGGACCGAGTGAGTGTATAAGTGAGTGAGCAGTACATTTCATGTTGTCTTACTTACAACTATAGTCTACAGTTACATCACGTCTGACTAGAACAGAAAAACCATAAACAACAATTCCAATGTCTGTCATTCATGCAGACGAGTCACAGAGCCGGATCATTCCATCCTCTATTTTATCGACATGAAGTACCTGGAACCTCTTCTGGAAAGCAATCCAGTGACGTAAGCTAAAGGTTGGGTCACTGATCCTTCGGATTCAGGAAGAGAGGACTAAAAAGAATTAATTTCTATCTGTCAAGAAAATACACGTAGTTCTGGCAAAAATACCATAATGCAAACCTATAGTCGTCTAAAAGCATGGTCAAATATCAATGCAAATATCGTCTGGCTTCAGGCATCACATGCGTGTATGACCGATGTCCGCTGACTTGTTGGTTGTTTCGTTGTTTAAAGCCAGACTCAGCAATATTCCAGCAATATGACGGCGATCGCTAAACAATCGATTCTGGACCAGATAATGCAGTGATTAATAGCATCATCATCGATCTACGCAATTAGGAAACGATGACATATGTGAACCAAGTCGGCGGACCCGACCACCCGAACCTGTTAGCTCTCTGTTAAGACAGGCAGGGTTGCAGAAGAATTCTACCCCAGATCTTTATTGGCCTAGGTCCGTTGAGACCCAATAGGAACTAAGTAGAGAACAAGTTCTGCGGTAATATGTATCTGGTAAAAGTGGTTTCTGTAAACAAACAAAATTACAAGACAAATAACAGGAGTTCTTCATGAATAAACTCTCAGGTAGCATGAACTCTCTATTGCTCAAATAGTCAATAGAAATATCGCATTGTATACACCTAACGTCCAAAGTGGGATTGTAAAACTAGCTTTAACATTATCTGTTCTCATACAGTATACCTTGGAATTTTACATGAACTGACACAACAAATCGCATCCAATTGAAATCTGATCCGTTAATCGTTAGTGTGTGCCTCTGCCTGGCGAACAAGAGCGTCCAGATAAGAGCAGAGATTGCACTTACGATCGCCCCAAGAGGTGGTGAATCCTATGAGAACCTTGCTTGCATTAAACCACACTCACATAGAGCGTCGCTCGGGCCGGGCATGGTATATTTGCAATATTAACATGGCTAAAACGTCAATAACGTCTGTCGAATTGATTCATAACGTCATGTTCAGAATCCGTGCACTACACTCTGTCGACCAGGGGCAATAATTGGTACTGATCCGAGTACTTGGCGTGCGTAGTTGAATTAACAATGGCAATAGGACCATGAGATCGCCACATTGTCGCCCATCGGAACTGCCTATCAGCGGTAACCATAGTTACGTCATGCAGGTTTTGTCATGGTCGAGCTCGAGACTGTGTTTCGACTCCCGACCCCTTCTCCTTTCAATACCTCAAGACTTGTCAAACACTCTATGCAAAGTCGGTTTGCTTGACAAGTCAAAATTATCGGACAGCCTCCATTGATTCACTTGAACCTTCTGGCATTCAACAAGATGGTGCCACTGTTTAGATGGGATAACGTTTGCTGTAGTCAACTCGATCCAGCCACAAGCACCATCAAGTCGACTGGGTGTTCCTGCACATTTGATGGCATGGGACGATGTACTTTCTTGTGCTGGTCGGCTTCTGTATTTATTAGCAAACAGATGATGTCAATGACGAAGACATAGAATATTTACAAGCACAAACATACAGATGATGTGTTGCATTAAAATGTGACAAGTTACCTGATCCCGATATCTTGCGTTCCCGCTTTCCTTGACACATCACTCCTTGATTGTGTGGGCTGTCCTCAATTATGTAGTACCTACTGTATTATAGCTAATATAACCTCAAGCGTCAAACACCTTTCGACACTTTTCGACAACACCTTTCGGTGACGGGCTAAATTTTCACAAAAAGCTAAAACTGGTGAAAACGATACCATATTGGAATCAAAGTTCAGAAAAAGGCACACTATACCAAAAGGATTCTTTCTACAGTTTCTGGGCCCTTATTCTCGAAGCATTCGTAGCCCTAAGAATTCATAACTTTGATCGTAGCCAATGTGGTAAGAATGGGCTCAAGAAGTTCGTAGCGCTACGAACGTTTCCAGAATAGCTAGCCTGGTTTCTATAGGCACCGTGCAATACATATGGAACACAGCATATTTCGTTTGCCTGGCATGACGTAATACAAGAACGCAGTTACGTCCCTTGGTCTTGCAGCCAGAACTCATGGTGCGATATCTTCAATATTCATCCAAAATCAATGATTACATTTTCTAAACAATTAGGTCCATTAACGTGGCATGAAGCCGATTATGTCGATTGTATGCCTCTGAATTCATTTCGGTCCTGTCACTGGAATACCGTCGGTCTAATCTCGTCTCAAGACTCTCGATTAGACCAAACTGACTGAATAGTCTTTCCCTTCATTATATCCCTCTGCACGGGCCATTTCCCATTAACACCGTATCGGGCGTCCCAATGTCCACTTCGGTGATATTGTGGCTAGATCGAATCTTGACCACTTGAGGACTAGATTGATAGGCAAACGACGGGAAACAGCAGGGCATTTATTCCCCTAATAAAAGAGCTCGGGGCAGAAATCTACGCGTGTGCCATTATAACATCATTGGTGTGACCCACTTAAAGGCACACTCCATCGTAATGGCATCTCTTTAGCTTATTATGGGACATATTGCCCCTCATGAATTGTAGCCAACTTCCTCCAGTTAGCTGCTGACTCCTTATCGTCATCCATCTCCAACAAATTAGATACAGAATATGTTGTGTTTAAACAAACAGGGTCGGCGGATGGCAGGAACTGATTCAAATGGCGCATTATCCTTAAATGAATGCATTATGAAGGAACGCGGTGTATTAACTGCATTCTACCGTCTCATGCGAACACCTACCTTGTCAACAAAAGTTCTATTCCTTGCCGCCTGGGGTCTTTTGGGAATGGTAGACATTTAAAAAGATACATGTATTTTAACTTGAAATAGTTGCATTTTTTATTTACAAGAAACCATTCATGTGTTCATAAACATACACACACACACACACACACATATATATATATATAGAGAGAGAGAGATAGATAGATATAGATAGATAGATAGATAGATAGATAGATAATAGAGATATACTCATGGAAACAAGCAAGGGAACACATAAAAGTACACGTGCTCCTTTGTTTCTTTTCCGTGTTTCTTCACAAGGCATGTGTACGGTGTCGCACTGTGAAAATCTGGAAAGAAATAAAAGAATACTGTACTTTCACGGATTCCCCTGTTTGTTCCCATGAGAGCATATATTATATATTAACATGATATATTAATGGTCTCCGTGACGGTACCAAGATCTTGTGAGCAAACATCCATTCATGTCTTCACATATGAGAGAGAGAGAGAGAGAGAGAGAGAGAGAGAGAGAGGAGAGAGAGAGAGAGAGAGAGAGAGAGAGGAGAGAGAGAGAGAGAGAGAGAGAGAGAGAGAGAGAGAGAGAGAGAGAGAGAGAGAGAGAGAGAGAGAGAGAGAGAGAGAGAGAGAGAGAGAGAGAGATTGTCACCTACAAGTTGTGTTCATGTTGCTTAGTTGATCGCAGATATTGCTAACAGTGTTCTGTTGCGTCGGATATAATAAAAATCATGATTTGTTGTCAGTTAGTCAGTCAGTCAGTCGACTGACATTGCCTACCTGTTAAAGGTACACATTATGATGCCAGGCATCTGACAACCCGCCGGTTCAACACATCAGCTGGAACACAGAGCAGGGAGAGAGAGAGAGAGAGATGACGTTATCCCAGGAACCGATGCAGTTTATGTCGTCTGGGTTCTGCAGTTGATTCGAAGATATATATATATATTGTTCTTGTTTTTATTGGTTACAAGATACCTATGAGACTGGGTGAGTGCAATGGAGAAAAGCTTCAGCAGTTAAATAAATGAAAACGTTCATCTTGCAGAGACTTCACTAAAGTACGAAAAGCATAGCAGGGACTATTGATAGCACCGTTTTCTTGTCTTTATTGTAATGTTTCATAGTAGTAGATGACTGCATATCAGTCATGTGTGGGAACACCTCTTACACCGCTTTCGGTAATATTTCAGCAATATCATGACGGGGGACACCAGAAATAGGCTTCAAACAACGGATTACCCAACGGCCCCTAATGAGTATGACGCTGCGCGAACAGTGTGAACCTTAATCTGTCATACCCTGAAACAGAAATGTTAACAAATGCTCATGCAAGTCTAGAAAATGTGTAATGTCTAGATTTCCAGTATTTCTGAAAATGAAGACAACATATGGGCTCCCTTTCATCATATTATTTCTTATGCACATAACTTTTTTCCCATTTTCCCCTGTAAAATATGTTCATATCAGACACTAGATGTTAACCTAAGTGAACATATGAGTGGTTTCTTGTTTAGATTGTGGTACCCTCACGGATGACCATTTCATATCGGGCACACATCATCGTGCAGAGTTCCGTCCCTTGGTCACGCCAAAAACCTTTGATAGTTCGTGTCCCTATTTTCAGTAAACGCCTGCGATCTGTACCACTGCCAGGGACTAACTACCATTATTTTAAAAAAAACGTCCGAGCTTACCCATTTCTTTTGCTAAAGCTTTTTTCAAAATTCTATACTTTTAGCCCCAAATACCTAATACTATCTAAATATAAAGTGTTGCAACCTATTGGGCTTACACTGAAAAAGTTGTCTTGCTACGCGCTTGACCTCGGACGTTCACAACTGGCACATAAGTGGATGATTACATGAGTGTGCGCTGGAATCGTAAACAACATGACATGGCAAACTAAACCAACCATCATCGAAAACGCTCCTTGGGTGATGATGCATTGGATACAGGTTCACTGCTGCAGTGTGTCGGTGACTGTTTCCAGTCTGTGATAACGTTGACTTTCCTCTTTTTGTTTAGTGTGAAAGCGTAGTGTTTAGTCATGTAATGTTTTTGGATGTTGTTTTCAGAGACGAAACAGGGTCATCGACTTTCGAAATGATTGCGTGGTCGTCATGACGTCATGGATGTTGTCGGTGTTTATTATTTCATACATGCTGTTAAAAACTTTAATTAACTCGTTGCCTTTACCATGTAAATGAATCCCCATTCAAAAACGAAACACTGACCATTTCTATTCCTAATTACTCCCGTGCTGTGTGTTTGTCGTGCTATAAGCAATCTGTTTGATTTTCCGGAAGTGAAAGCTAGTTTTAGAAATACCACCCACTTCAGTGGTAATTCGCTTTTCTGTCGAATGGTAATATATTGCTGGCTGCCTTATGGAAACGCTGATTCTATCAAAGGATGAAAGATTAAATTAAGATTCGGATTTGTGTGGTCATCTCACGTTCAGGGCCATGCATGATGGTCTTCCATCTTGACACCCCTTCGGTCAAAGGTCATGTAATTCTAAATTAATCTGCAGACTATTGGAGTCTCAACTGGAGCAATACTGATCAAAGGATACCGATCAACGTCCCCTTAATGTGCAAATCCCTCTTGTCTTTGCTCATCACGTCACAAATCCAAAATGGCCGACAGTGTCGTCTGCCAAGAGAGATCCTGTTACTGCTCATTCCTCGGCGGGGATTATTCCTGTAATGACGAATGGTGATTGGCCTGTTGAACAACAGTCTGGTGATAATGGAAACATGTGGACGGACACAGGGCAACCGAACATCCGGCATTAACGGATGTGGCTATAACGTAGTGCGCAACGACATCATGCTGAACTGGCCCATCTCACAAACCTGTAAATTGTGCAGCAAAAAAACTTGCTCACATCTCCTGATCTAAGACGCTTGAGCATGTTTTCGGGTTATATCAAAACAGGATTATTTTCCAAAAAGAATCTAGTATGTAGATACTTCATATGTTTAAAGAGAAAACAACGATCTTTGATCAAGTGTTTCTGAAGTACAATGATCTGAATTTAATGTGACTTGAAGGAATTTTGACGTTTTTCACAATCTTCAACCAGCCAGAACAGACTCCATGGCTTACAGGAGAGAGAGTCTGTTCGGAGAGGTCCGTGGTTCGACACCTGGCTGCTACAATCCAAATGTCGTTAAAAGATGGTACTTGTTGTCACCTTGACTGGCGCTCGGCATTTATATTCTCAAAAAAATTCTGATCTTTGTGCTGGCTATTGTGGAAAAACGATCTGGAAACATCAGAGGACAGGTCACGTCCTATCGACTTTTCATCCGACCAATCGGCGCATCGCTTACCAGATCGGGAACAGTCCCAATATAATTTCGAAATATGCAAATTCGAAATGATAACACTTGGTTCTTAGAACGACATTCTATACAGAACAGAATCCATTAAGAACGTTGTCGATGGGATTTATACATTAAAACCCAAGAGACGTTTTACATATTTTAATCGACAATTCTTCACAAAGTGTTGTCTGGAACAGAAATCGCCCGATCGAAACATGCACATTGCGACTCTAGAAAGCTGCTTTCTGATTGGCCATTGGCGACTTCGTTTCTGTCATGTCACTGGTCCTCCACTGTTAAATGTCGTGCATTTTTTTATGTCTTCGGACATTTGATAAGCGGGGACAGAAACTGAGCCGTGCTTTTAATGAGTTTGGAGGATAAAGCAAGGTCTGGTTAACTATATCCACAGTCAAGCAGTTTATTGTGTCTGAGCTCGGTGGCCATGGGAAACTGGGGCATGGTATTTAAGCTGGCACCATAAAAGGGCATCAGTCCATTTCGCCTCACCCTAGCCATATATATCTCCAGACGGGAGGAAGAGTTAACAAGGGAACACCAGACATGTGCATACCAAGGTTCTGAAAATGTTTAACAAGGTCGGGCGAATCCGGATCTTGGTCGTATTATAACGTCTATGTGCATAAGAATGTCTCATGTCTCATGTCTGAGTCCTTGAGCAGCAGTGTGTCCCCTTCGGCCTACAGCCCTTCCTGCAGTGCCGAAACTCAAAATGAAGGCAAGATTTCCCCAGGTTCTCCCAACTCACTTGTTCTCCTTTTCAGTTTAAAACGAATTCGTTTCTTTCAAAATTACGTATATTCAGTGATTATGCTTTAGACCACGCAATAATGTGACTTTGTTATGAGTAATTTTGCTAACGCTGCACACTTTGGTACTTTTGTATATTATGTTTTGTGTATTATGTATATTATGTGTGTTGGGTGTTCGTTTGACGTGCATGAGAGAGGACACCCGGCACAGTGATCAGAACTGTTTACTTGTGAAATCCCCGAGATTGTGAACATGACCATTCCCCTCACTGACCCGAGATCATCATGCGGGAGAACCTGAAACACTTTCACCAGATGGTCCATTAGCAAAGAGTAACCTGTCTCGCAGACTCACGAGACATAATATTAAAAGAAGCCCAACAGGTCTAGAATGATTGGGAAAGAACTATTCTGGGCATATTGTCATTCATGTATAGGCTAAGAGCATAGGCGGATCCGGGGGTTGGGGGTGGGGGTTGGTGGGCTGGTGGGGGTGTACAGAGGTACCCATCCCTCCTTTCTTTCTAATTCTGCTAAATCACTATTGAAACTCGTGCGGAAATGAAGTGTGTATCCCATTTTTCTCAATAATGTAAGTCATTTGGAGGTTCGGCGTACAATGTAGGAAAAATAGGTCGAGACTAAAACCCCAATATCAAAAATTGAAAAACAAAGATAGAAGCAGAAGTTTCAGGACTGCAAACCACACAAATTACAAGATTATTATAAATTTACGTTCGAATGAAATGCTGCTGCAGTTTTATTTAACCACTCATTTGCAAAAATACTGAAATATGAAAATAATGTTCAGTGGGAGAGAAATTCACACAACATAGATTGTAATTTCAAACGATCACTAATGAAAAAAACCCAAAGAAAATATAAATAAGTGCACATGTACTCTGATTTATTTGTTACTAGATTACCAATCAGTTCTTCAGCAGCGCTTCAGCTCGTTGAACCAAACTAATCCTAAATCAGCGAGTAGTTCATTTTCATGACGATTTGCAGCCAACATATGAGAACTGCATTACAGATGCGAAATAAATATCGATTAGATGTGTATGTACAATACAGATAAAAGACACATACAAACATTAACCTCTGATTTCTACATTCAAGCGAAGAAGTGCCAAGCAGTGACCATACATGCAAGTTCCGTTGATTCCAGTACCTTCAGGAACTGCAAGAAAAGGCGGGGCGCCAAGCACGTGTTGTTTGTTTACATGCGTTTATTTTCATAAATTATTACACAATCCTTTTCACTCGATATTGACCAGTGTGTATGGCGTGAGAAATAAGTTAGTAGAAAAGAATACATTTACTGTGAAATGTGGTATTCTATCAGTAAATATCCTTACCACGTCTGTGTAACTATGCGAGCGAGCGAACTATTTCACAATTCACCTCGCCGCCTCTGAGCTGTTTGGCACGCAAGCGCATTGTGAACGGAAGTCGATATGTGACTTGCCGTGGAAAAGAGAAAACGACTTGACAAGGGAAAGGTTTTCACATCGTGCTGAACTGTCGAAGCGATTCATCAGCCTCTTGGTTGATTAAAATTGAAGCTTCCAGTTCATTTGGCACGGTAAGTCCATTCACGAAAAGACTGAAAGAGTCTTAATCCAGCCTGCATTTGTCAAAGAAAGTGCATGCTCACAAAAATGAAATAGATATAGACAGGACTTCGATTCTCATGCATAGTTTCAAAGTGTAATCAGCATAAAACGAAGTCTAGATAATTTACAAAATAGAAACTATTATTGTTTGTACATCCATGCATGTAATCAATGTGCCCGTCCTGTTGGACACAGGTGCCGACACTGGCTAAAAAAATGGTTTTACTTTTAAGGAACCGCCATGTGCCTGTCACCAGAGCAATGAGACAGCACACGCACGAGAATCAGATCTCATATTTAGACCTGTCACGTCACCTAAACGTGACTGCTATTCTCGGTCCTTCCATGATTCAGTTCAGCAAATAACGTCTTCATATTTTCATGTCTAAGCACCTGTCATTATTATCATGGTAACGTTTGGCATATTCTGACAAAATACATCAGCAAGCTTTGAGCAACTACATTCAACCATGCCTAATGACACACTTGTGATACTCTGGAGGGGTCGTCAGTTGACAGTATCTGTAGATCTAGCATTCCAGAATACCTCAACTAATACATTTCTGTGTCTGTACCCAAACCTGCATTCCAAAACCTCAAGCCCGTAGTAGATCTGTAGCCATTTCTTGACACCAGAAGTAATATTGCCCAAAACCTTAGTCAAGGTTAAGTTCCATGTTCCCAAACAGAAATTGTGAAAAAAACCAAAAAAAACCAGAACATCAACAAACATGCCTTGCCATATCTAATGTCCAAGGGAGAATTCCTCAACACCATCTTTCTGTCTTGTCATAATTTTTCACCTGAAGCCAATTTTCTCAGGGACTTGCACACAGTCTGAGGTAATGCATAATCCTACAAACAAACCTACTATTCCTTACAAAGCATTTTATACCAATTTAGTTTGTTACTTTAAAATCTCGCTCAGTGATACCCCAGTATCAGGGAATCCAGTATTCAACAGCATGAGTGTCCATCGTAGTATCTGGGATGTGATAACATATGTCGACCAAATCATCAAGCTGGATCATATGAACCAATACCAATAACAAGTTTAAATCACAGTAGGTCCTAAGATACCTCAAGGCCAACAGTATTGGGTGGTGAGTCTGTGACTTGTTTGTTTGTGTTTATATATCTTGACACCTGTGAAGATGAGGGTCTGGAAAGATCTTCAGCATGGGTTCCACAAAGCAAGATTACCATTTTGATAATTGTATCCCTTTAGTGCCATACAGTCATCTCGGAGGTAAGACCATTTTGGTGGGAACAGAGCCCTGGCTATCAGAGGTGGCAAACAGGATGAAGTGCTCAGACTCGCTGACTGATTTTTGCTCATGTAGTCATATTCCAATTGCATGTATCAGTGCTCATGATGTTAGTCATAGCATTGTCTGGTCTTGACTCTCAGTGTACTGTGGAAGCTGTCTAAAGCGAAACTCGCTGGGACTGAAGAAATGATCCAGTTTAGACAATGTGCCGGATTTTGGAGCTGATGGTACATGTACAAGCCACGGATGGGACTGAGATTATATGCCAGTGATGACCACTTGCCAGATTGGTCAGATGTTGGTTTTGACAGCTTCCACTGTATACCGACTGCCCTCATATAATACGGAAACATTCTTCAAACAAGCCTTGAACAGCATGTTTTGTGGCATATTACAGTAAAAATACTTTTTTTATTATATTATGTTACAAATACTGTTAACTGATCTATTTAACGGCTTTCACCACTCACATATCTAACTCATCCATTTGTGTGTATGATTTGTTCTAATGGCTCATTCACGAGTGACTTATGTGGCACACTCACTTGTGTTTTGAGATCAACTTGATGATTTGCATTTATATCATAACAAGTAATCAAAAAGAAAGAAGTTTTATTGGGGTGTTTTTGAGTGAGTACAAAATAAACCAGGATTAAAGAGAAATAAGACTTTTTATAAAATCCCATTTTGAATGAAATTAGTTTTATTTAATTTTTTGAATCCCTGTCATGATACTCTTGTGATTTATTTACGGCCCAACTTTCCTGCCTGCTTAATACCAGTCATCTCACCTGTATATATGCTCACCTACTTAATGTCTTTTGTCCCCCATCTCACCTGCATAATGGCTTACCCACTTATTTGTGTTATGTCTCAATTGTTCTGAGATTTTACACTCCTCCTAGAGAAATATGTGCTCAAAGAATGCTTTCCTGCCAGTTTCCTTTTGTGTAATCACCATTGCTTCTGGCAAACATTGTTTAGATGCTTGCCTTTGTAATTACCTACATGTAACCTGTATGTAGCTGTTTGAGTGCAATTACTGTCAACTTCATGGATCTTCTTCACAGTACTAAAATAATGAGGACCAGTCCCAGTGTGTCATCATCAGCAGCTGATAGGCTTTAGATCTTGGCAAGTAATTAAAGTAATGGGTTATTGTCTTGGTTGGATGTCATTGTTTGAGAGCGGTGGTTAAAGTGTCCGCTGATGAGAACGGGTTAGTTAGGCTTTACACTGCTTCTAGCAATATTCTGGCAAAATCAAGGCAGGAGACACCAGAAATGGGCTTCACACATTGTACTCATGTGGGGAATCAAACTGTTACCTTCAGTACCATGAACAAACACTTTGACCACAAGGCTACCCCACTCGTCATGATGAGGCATAGGTTTGATTTCCCAGATGGTACAGTGAGTTAAGCCATTTTCTGGTTTCCCAAAGTAACTCACTCTGATTTTGCAATGAGTCCCAAAGTTATGCTATGGAAGTTTAGTGTTTACTTATCATGCCAAAGGCCAGAGTTGGATTCCCCATGTTGTGAAGCCCATGTCAGGCGCTGATGTTGATGGAATGTTGCTAATGTTAACACCGCACTCACTCACTCACTCACTCACTCACTCACTCACTCACTCACTCACTCACTCACTCACTCACTCACTCACTCACTCACTCACTCACTCACTCTCACTCACTCACTCCATCGAATCCCCCGAAGTCGTCATCATTCTGTAGGTCCTTGTAGTAAATTTTCCTGAACTAATTAATTGTCTTGAGTAGACTTGATCATTTACAGTCTGTTAGCATAGACCTGAACTATTATTGCAACCAAATTTAACCTTAACTTACTGTAAAGAAACCATGAAATGTTCCCGTGAAATACTAGATAGGTTAAATGATTTGTTCAGTTTGACCAAAGAAGTTGTGCAAGCTGACATGACTTTATCATCATGGTAGTGCTAACAGCTGAATTTTATCCTTCCCACAAAATGCTCCCAGACTTTTGACCATATTCCTAAGTGATCTGCATATCAGTGTTCAGTGCTCGTTATCACCTCTGCCTTGCTTAAACCCGACTCGCCATATCACTATGGACTAATGACAGTACCCAACTAGTCATCCGTCTGCTTCTGGGTCTTATTCCGTCTAACCAATCAGTTTTCTATTGAATGCATTATCCAGCTATGCTCACAATGTGGTGATAACCACATCAAATGTTGTAGCTCTTCGACCTTATCCCCAATGCAACACCTCACCGTCATATTGGTTGGTCTGCCACAATGTATCTATGGACGTCTGCCACACGCTACCGTGGTCACATTTGCACCTCTGTGACCCAATATCTCCCCTTTCTTCCGATGTGATCTACTGCGAGTACTCTACCAATCCTGTGTCTGCCACTTTACCCTGGAGTCACCTGACCATCACCACGATGAAGATCTTCCTCATCCCGTCTCTGATAGACCTACTTCTAGGATAAGAGCAATCATACGTCTGCCACTTTCCATATAGACTTCTCCCAGTTGGACAGGGCTTATCGGTTGTATGGGTCAGCATATGCTGGCTACATGTAATGTGATTGTTAACTAATCTCCATTGTAATCGAGGAAGGACGGTAGAAGTCTCACCTGACTTGCTGGTTTCTGTGAAGGCAATTACCCATACATAAGCTTCGTAGACCTAGTAGGTGGGAAAATCAATTTTGCAATGAATTTAAAAGAGGCTAGCCAGATCATGTACATAGACTGCCAATTGAGTGCCAATTTAGTGCAACTGAAAATCGTCAATATTAAGTAGCTCCCAAGAAGAAACAAGATAGAACATAGGGAGAGACAGAAGGGCGTGGAGATGACTTCTGAGATAAGAATGTCCATTTGTGTTACTTCCGTACACTGGTAAATGTCCGCCATGGATTGTATACAGCAGACCCTTCAGCCATCAGAAATCAGAATAATATCCATGAGAGATAGCAGCATTTCTAATTTGGAAAGTTTGATAATTACAATATGAATGTATCAAAATAATACTGATTTTATCAGTGGCGATGTTAGCCTTACGGTTTAATTTTTGCTTGTCCTTGCAGAAAGCTTGGGTTCTGAATGTCGATTCTCCACAATGGTACTTCATTCATCCTTGTCAATGCATTTGCTGGAACATGTGTAACAGTATACTGAGTCACTAATTACTCCTGTGGGGGTTGCAGATCAGAGTAGGGCCCCAGAACATATTATGTTGTAGGAGCAACTTAATGGCCATCAGGTGGCAGAATTGGTGACTGGACTGATAACCATATTCGCTGAAATAGCTGTCCCTAGTCTGACATTTCATCACAGAAATAAAATTGTCTTTTGCAAGAATATATATCTACAAAGAAAATAAGTAATTTCCAAATGGAGTTAGGAACTGTGCATAATTTAGGGCTTTGAGCTTGAGCAGTCTTGACTTGAGTTGGATTCAGTTTATAATGTATACTCTTGGGTCTGTGAGGCAGAATACTTATGATACTGGATCAAGTAGTCTGTAGCAGAGTAAAAGTGAACGTTTCAGTTCCGATGTTGATGAATGAAATAAATATTTTAATAATAGTTACTTAATGATGTTTATCTCCTCTTCACTGCTCTTTTCTGTTGAACTGTATGTAAATTTTTTTATTTAATATATTGAATTATTAAGAATACAGTCAAAAGTTGGTCAGGAGTTGCCGTATTTGTGCCTGTTCTAATTTCAACTACTGGTTTGTTTACTCAGAATTTTCAGACCAATTTGGTGTGGCTGGAAGGTGTGAAGGTTTTGCAGTAAATCATGTAATTGTTTCTGGTAGATTTAGCAGTGATTTGGTATGTACTTCAGATGTTGATGTAAATATGACATTTGTTTGCTGATAAACCATTATTTTGGTGAAAAAGATTTATTGGTCAGATAAGATATTAAATTAAGGCGTGACCCATGAAGGTCCTGGGGTAGAATAGGCCTTCAGCAACCCATGATTGCCACAATAGGGGACCATGCTTGTCGTAAGAGGCGACTAACGGGATCGGGTGGTCAGGCTCGCTGACTAGGTTGACACATGTTATCAGTTCCCAGTTGCGCAAATCGATGCTGATGTTGTTGATCAGTGGATTGTCTGGTCCAGACTTGATTATTTACAGACTGCCACCATATAGCTGGAATATTGCTGAGTGCGGCATGAAACTAAATTCACTCACTCACTAAATTAAGACTTAAAACAGCAGTAGAATTTTGTTGACCTTTTGATAACATTTAGCCAAGCCCCAGTATAACAGTTATTTTTTAGTTATCCTCAAGGTACCTTAACTACTGAACAGATATTAACTGTAAGACCAGTGACGATTTCTGTACAGACTCGTTTATTTAGTAAATGTGGCCATGGGCATGGGGCCAAAAGTACAAAATGACAACTTGGATTAAATTTTTACAATGCGCTGAACAGACTTTGTTTTCAGAAATTGCTGAATGAAGTATGATATTATGGTTCTTAGTTTATAGAAGACGTACAAATGTTTATTTATTTGGGTTCCTAATACAGTGGCTTGGTATTTCTATGTAGGTTGTTCTGTTCGCAGCATAAAAAGGACTTTTCTTTAACATGTGATACTCATCTCACTGTATACTTTTGCAGTAATCACACAGGGATACACAAATGTCATTGTCTTTAGATCTTGTATGTCAAGCTACTTTCACATTGGTGGAGTCGTATCTGAATAATGGTAAAACTCTTCGCAAATGTAGCGAAGAGAGTGCAATCAACTACAGTTCTGGTATTCTGTACAAAAGACATTGAATGATGGACTCCTCATAAGTTTGCATGGCTTCTTGTAGTCAACAAATGGTCTGTTGAGCAAGCATTAGTTTCTAACTGAGTGAAATACCATGAGCTATAAGTTTCTGTAACAACTCTCAAGAGCCTTGCCGTATTTGAATAAGCACATTACGACACAAATCATATATTTCATAGTAGAAATATTTCATAAATATGTGCGCTACAACGCTTCCTTGGATTTAATGCAATTTTCTTCTGTAGTGGATTTGGTGAATGGCTTATCAATACTCTGACCCCAAATTTACATGTATTTAAGGTCTACCTCCTGACTAAAGAATACGTGCACAAGGTCTCATTGAAATAGGTCCTATGGGATAACATACAGTTTGGTTTGTTATCCTGCATCAGTGAGCTAGGTTCTATTGCGTTTGTCGATACTCGCTTCATGAGTCACAAGCATCAGTGGTTGGTATTGGTCCAAATTGTAGTTGATGTCTTTATTGGCATCAGTGTCCAGTCCTCACCGGCTTACTCCGCCATATTACTGGTGACTAGTGTGGACTATTATCAGTAAATCAACCACTATTGCTTGAGTGCTTCAGTTGCCAGACATTGGACATTGTCCTCAGGAGCTCCTTAGGCTTTGTTAGAAGTGATTATGACTCACTGACATACTTACTCAGGTAGTGAGGGGTGTTGATTTATACATCAACTGTATAACAGCTATAACATGCTGATCTGTAAATATTGAGTCGGGGAGTGACTGAGTAATTTTCAAAATGGATAGTGTTGAAATATCCTTGACAGAACCCTTTGTTAAAAGTTTGAACTTTACCTGTGTTCCTTGAACAGACAATGCTTTTTAGAAAATGGTCAAATGTAACATGAGGTTATGTTTGGGAATTCATTTTTTTATTGAAGTACATTTTCTGTTTGTTTTTGTTGGTGGGTGGGTTGAGAAGTGTTCTAACCCACAGTAATGGGATCGGGGGTAGAGTTGGCCTTCAGCAACCGATGCTTGTCATGAGAGACGTGTACTGGTTTCAGGTGGTCAGACTTGCAGACCTGGTTGATACATCTCATTGAATCCCAATTGCATGTACGTCTAAGTTCATGATCCCAAAGGTGAAGATCTATGCTTATGCTGTTAATCACTGGATTGTCTGGTCCAGACTTGATTATTGACAGACCACCGCCATATAGCTGGAATATTGCTGAGAGTGACGTAAAACTAAACTCACTTAGTTCATGATGTCAGTTGTATTGTCTGGTCCAGACTTGATTTTTTACAAAAACCATGATATACTTGGAATATTGTTAAGGCTGGCATTAAACAATACGGTTCTAATTTACAATGATTGGTTAACCAGAAATGGCCTTCACATGAGTTAACAAGAAATTGCCTTCACACTTTGTTCCAATTTAGAGAATGGAACCCCGACTTCGATGTGACAAGCAAAATCTTTCACCGATAGACTACCCCTCTGGAGAAGAAGTTAGAAAATGTGAGATTAATTTTGTTTAATTCCTGGGAAAGCGTATTTTGAACATAATGAGTCACAGAAAATAAGTTGTCTGGCATTGTATTTGTCTGTATTCAGTGTGTCATGGCTGAGGTTTTCATTCTTCATCAGCCTTTACTTTTCCATAACACATCATCATGAAGACTGAAAATGGTAAAATTATACATGCATTTCATTTAGAACTTAATAAATTTGCCTGAGCGCAAGGTAACCTCTATTCAGTATTCCTTGAATGTAGTCCCTGAATTGGCTTGGTGAGCTTCCCGAGCCAAAGACCTGCATCAGATCCATACACAATGAGGCAACTGTCCAATAAATTGCAATGGACCCTTTTCTTTGCTGGCATTTTCCTAACCTCAACATGGGCATATGACCCAAGGGATTGTGAAAAACTGTACACAGAATGAACAGCCTATAGTAAGGAGCTAATTGAAGATAGACTCAATTTTCTGCTTGGCTAAACTTTTCCAGGAACCTGATGAAAGTTGTGGAGCTTGTTGTTGGCCCAGTGTGATGTCCATAACTTGTTAATTGTGTTGTGGAAACGTCCACTGTGGGCATGTATCCTTGATGCCAGTAAAGGTTATTTTGATCCTGAAAATGATATGGTTCTGGGGCTGCTGCTGCTGTTGTTGCTGCTCTGGCTGTTGCAGATGTCAGTCATTGATTAAAGATGTATATATGTTTCATTTGAGTACTAACTTTCGAAGTTAGATTAACTTTTCCAATTTGAAAAGGATATTTATTTAATTTTATAGAAATAATTGTACATGAAAAATGTCAAGATGGCTTATCTGTGACTTTCTGACTGTTCATATTGAAATATCTGTCTGGAGATAAACAAATATAACTCTGTCTATGCCATCCGGAGAAACTGATACAGGTTAGAGCTCTTTCAAAATCTTCATTAGAAGTCATTTCTCAGCAAAAAAATATTAATCAATGAAAACATATTTCAACTGCTGATAGCAAAACTCAGACATCAAAGGCATTCTTTGTTGCCAGTTTGTGATTATGATTCTCAGGAAAAGAATTTTGATCCTACATTTTTAATGAAAAAATCTGACACCATACCATCCTTTCTTCACCAGTTCTAAAAGGTCAGTTGGAGTATAAAAGGGCATATTTTCAAACTCCTTGCTGCTGGAGGCTGCAAGGAGCTGCCAGATCAGGGGAGCAAACTGTATAGGCCAATATCCAGATGAAACAGATAGAGGGCATCACTGATGAGAGGGTGGCCTTATCGCTGGATGTTTTTGCAGGCTTGTGACAGCTTCCTTATTCTGCCTCTGACAGATGTTTGAGCTTGTGCCATTTTAGTCAGTAATGCTGTCGCCATCATAATTCTCCCCATCCAGGGCTCAATTATGATAAAGTTGCGTCTGTCATGTGTATATCTAAAAAAAGGGATGTGTTTTTCTTTTAATGAAAGCTACAAGGGGTTTTTCGAAAAACTGATCTTGATACAAAAAAAAATCCTGAACTGTCTTGATAGGATCACAGTTTTGTTTCATGTGACTTAAAGTACTTTAATAGTCAGAGGTTTTAGCCACTTGTTGCAGCGAGAGTTTTTGTATATTTCTTTTTGCCTCACTGTCAAGTTGGATTATCAGACATTAATCAGCATGGCAATGTTGCCATCAGCCTTCATGCAGGATTATGCACTCTGTACTTAATGACTCTAACTATGTGTTTTCCTCAAAACCATTTTTACAAAATATGTTTTTTTTCGATGGAAACAAATTTATGTTGTCTATTAGTCCAGTGGTTAAGACCAGAATTAATTATGCCCATAATTCCTCAGGTGCGTTTGACATGGACATTGTTCATGTCATTCAGAACCTGAAACAAATGTATCCATTTGTTTCACTGTTGGACTGTGATGGTTGGAAAATCTTGCAGTTTCTGAAAATGAAAGGGTGGTGGGGTAGCCTAGTGTTTAAAGCATTGGATTGTGACGCTGAAGTAAGGGGTTTGATTTCCCACATGGGTAAGAAGTCTCAATCCCATTTCTGTTGTTCCCTGCTTCATATTGCTGGAATATTGCTAAAAGTGACATAAAACCATATTCTTTCACTCTGAAAATGAAGAGTGTTCTGTATATTTACATATTTTCAGGTATTTTTTCAGATAAAAGATTTATAGCTGTAAATTGAAAAAAAAAAAATTTCCATGTTTTTGTCAGATTGCAAAGATCAAAAGGTAGATTTAGGAGAGGATGCTTGATATTTTGTCCCTGTCTCAACCTATGTCGTTTCTAGGGAGATCAGTATGTTTTCATATATTCTGGTCCATATCATCGAAAACCATGTTAGTTAAAATTCTGCAGAAAATGTTGTTAACATAAATAAATGTTAACAGTATACTAGAATGAAAACTATTCATGACTTATATTGCCTTGACCTTTGAAACAGTGTAACAAAAGAGATTGATAATTACAATAGAGACTGGAGGAACATAGCAGTGACTGCTCTCAAGGGGAACTTGGGAACATTTGACTGCAGCATTACTATGCTAATTGGTCTCACAACGGTCTTATTTCTTAATGAGAATGTTTAGCCATCCTCAGTGCTACTTTTATGACTGGTTGCTTGAGTTGATGAAGTTGCATGTTGAGACGTCCCGACCAATGGTAGTTAATAGTTGGTAACCAGGGTTCACCAACAATCGATATCTTAGAAAGCCTGGAAGAGACTATTATTAGACAGAATCATGTATACTACTGCCAAGATGTTAAGCTCATAGCCAATAGCTGCAAAATTGTTGATACTGTGTTGAACACTATTCACTCACTCACGCCAAAATGTTAAAGGACATGATTCTTTCATATTACTATTGTTAATCTGTTATCGTATGACCATTTAACTATAGTAATATGAAAGAACTCAGTGATCTTTAACTTTACAATGACACAAAGCAAAGGATTCTGCAAATTGTGATGTTTTGATTATAAATACACTTGTTGAATGAACATATGGAAAAGTTTCAAATGCTCATATACAATCCTGCGTCTTGTTTCTTGTACTGTTATCATATAGCTCCAATACTATAACATAGTTATGTCATTTGTAGTGTTCAATTCGCTTTCTGAAACAAGGCTCCGGGTGTGTTTATCATTTGTCTGGAAATCTGTGATTGACAATGCAGAGTTATATACAGACCCATGAAGATCTTGGTTAGATATGATCTTCAGCAGAAGCAATTAAATCATGTGGTCAGGCTTTCTGATTTGGATGACTTTGCATAGATCAGTGCTCATGTTGTTGATCCTTGGATTGTCTGGTCCAGTTTCCATTATTTTTGACCAGTGAAGGTCCCGGGGTAGAATAGGCCTTCAGCATCCCAGGGTTGCTATAAAAGGCGACTATGCTTGTCGTAAGAGGCGACTAACGGGATCGGGTGTTCAGGCTCGCTGACTTGTTTGACACATGTCATCGGTTCCCTACTGCACAGATCAATGCTCATGTTGTCGGTCACTGGATTGTCTGGTCCAGTTTTGATTTTTTATAGACCGCTGCCAAATAGCTGGAATATTGATGAGTGCACCATAACACTAAACACACTCACTTACTCGATTATTTTAAGGCAACCACCATACACCTGATATATTGCTGAAAGTAGCTTTAATCAACAATCAATCCAATCAGAGTAACATCCCAGAAACCTATCATGGTCTCAGATTCTGTCTGATTGTGTTTGATGTGTGTCACCATCTGCACTTGCAGAAGTTAGGAAATGTGTAAGTTTTGCAGCACTTTATGCCTCTCGTATCAAGCTGATCTATTTTGTTTGTGTGAAATACTGTTCAAATTGTCATAAATATCAGGCTTGCATACTTGCTCAGGCAGGCACTTAGTGTTCTACTTGTTTTCTATCAGCTGAAGACCAGCTGCTCAGAAATAAGGGGATAGGACAAGGACAAGTGTTCTGTGTCTAAGTGGGCTATTGTTATTGAAACTATGGTCTGATATTGTATAGGTCAGACAGTATGAAACTCTCTCTGGTTTGGACTAGAGGTGTTCTGATTAATTGAGATAAACGAAGATTGTTAGTATTGACTAAATGACCAAGCAATAGATCACATTTTCTCATTGAACACAAACAATTTTGGAACTACTCTTTAAGTGTTTGAAACACTTGACATACAGTGTTACTGCTGGAAACCATGTTTAATTCTCAGAAAACTTGCTTCGCTTACGGAAAAGTCATGATTGAATGTTTCTTTAAGATTTGGGGAAGATTATGTTCATTCTGTTATAGTCTCTGAAGATAATTTTGTCATCACTTCAAAGAAAAAGTATTATTTGACATTGGATGTGAAATTTGTGTAGTTTCTAAATGAAACATAAAAAAACCCAAAAAAACTCATGTTTTTTTCTTTATGGCAAATCTAAAAAATGACACTATTTTTTTTGTTATTGATGATTACTCATTCGTAAATGAGCCAATCCTTAATTGTGAGATTTCAACCGATTCCCAACACTAGTTAGGACTAGTACAAGAATGCACATAGGTATATAGGTGTAATCGTCTTGAATATGATGTTGTACCACCTCACCTGACCTCACCTTAGGTTTAGAAACCAGGTGACTCTTTGAATGTGGAGCAGCCCTAATTGTGTTTGTGAACAATTGGCTGACAAAGAAGCCTCACTCAAAGAGTCATTCAATAACTATGAACACTTGCTTCAAGAATTTTGTAACAACTGATGAAGAAAAATTGCTTTCTTGAAGATGTAAGCATCAAGTTTCTATGTGACATTACTGCACTTGGATATTGCTGTGTCAGCAAGTTTAAAATGTGGAGGTCATTGAAGGAGTGTGTTCCAAGATGTGACTTTCCGCAATCACCTAACTGCTTCTGTGTAAATGACTCTATGTTTTAGTTGAGATGTCAGTTTGATGGTTGTTACTACAGGAAAAGTAGTGATTACAGTGACTTTGTACGCTGAGAATGTATACATTCTTATCAAAATAATTAACATGTTGGATTTTCTTGGTATTTCTTGAAAGTGATTGGATGTCAGGATACTACTGCAGAAACTGTTATTTACCACCATCTTCTTGCATATTGCTAAAGTTCAGAAGTTATGGCATCCTTGATCTGACTGGGTGTTTCTGCAACATAATGTTGTGATACAACAGCAGTTTTGTCTAGGCCTCTTCAGAGTCTCTCATTTGGCTCCAAGCCTGCTATGACCTGTGAAGGTCTGGGTTAGACCCATGCTTGTCCCAGTTGCACAGATTGATGCTCATGCTGTTGATCACTGGAATGTCTGTCTAGCCTTGATTATCTACAGACCACCAGCGTCTAGCTGGAATGTTGCTGAGTGGGGCATAAAACTAAAATCACTTGCTCACCCACATTTGCTACAGATGTAGGTAAACACTTTCAAATTTGTATTAGAATTTACAGAATATATCGTTGGTAACAGTGTTTGTTTAACATCTTAATCAGCTGTATGACAGCATCCTGTGAATGAATGAATCTGGACCAGACCATCAAGTGATCAACATTATAAACATTGATGTACTTAAGTGTGATGTACCATGACATGAAGTCATCTACCAATTAATAGCTGTTCATCATTCCCCTCATGAATGTGAAGGAGTGGTGGGTTAGCCTAGTGGTTAAAGCATTTGCCGAAGACATGGGTTCAATTCCCCAGATGGATACAATGTGTGAAGCCCATTTCTGGTGTCCCCCCTGCCATGATATTATTTGAATATTGCTAAAAGTATAAAACCAAATTCACATTTGTATACAGGACAAAAAACCAAATGTTTAATAATTGTTTAATACAAGCATTTCATTATGTGACAACTTTCGACGTACTTAGGTTTGTAGTCAAGATTCATGCATGAAGTCATTGCTTCGAAATTATCAAAGAATGGTAAGATCTCTGCATGAATCCCATAATTCACACTCCAGCATTTCCTATTTCTCACCATCCAATCTGCAGTAGTTCACCAGGAAGAACAGTCTGCACCTTTGTTGTGCTTGATAACCTGAAATAGAACAGTAAGAGGTTAACCAGATTATAGATGTGTCCATTTTTCATTTCGCACCTGTAGTAGCGTGGCAAACAGTGAACGTTGACAGACCATGGACTAACTAATTGTGTTTACAGGAAAGCTGTATCCATGAAACCTACGAAAGGTATCTGTCACATGAACAATTGTCACAGCAGGAAATGAATTTGGGTGAAGCTATTTTCTGTAGTGCTAACTGTTCTGAGTAAATAAGTTACAAGGTTAGATGATCGTCATACGATTCTTGCTGTGCGGTGGGAAAACCTGATGATTGATTTCACTGCACCAACCGACATTGTTCAAACCTCACTTTCTGACTGACAATGGAAGCCTTCATCAGCATGTTCGTAATAGAAAATCTATATTTCTACCTCTAGGCTTTTTGCAAAGCTTTCTGTTGTGATTTCCTGATTCTAGTATTGAAATGCCTTAGCGCATTTTGCTGGACAGTGTTGATACCCCCCTTTTCAGCATTAGATGGTGAGATAGTATAATGGTTATAGTGTTAAGTTGAACTGGGATATAATCCCACATACCTGTTATGTTCTGGTTGTCCCAACATTGCTGGCATACTTCTGAGAGAGGGCTCAACTTGTGGCTGCTAATTAAGTGTATGCTGTAATATGTGCCATTGAATTATGATGACCATCCACACTGTTGTGATTATTTTTTCCTTAATCTCCAACATACAGGAGTCATTACAGATTGCTATGAATTCTCATATTAGGTGCTTATGAAGCTGTTGGTCTGTGCGCATCTAATACAGCAGATATGGTGATAGTAATACTCTTATTTGCATACATCAAAGACCCAACATTTGATTCCCAACATGGGTAAGTTAAATTACAATACATGATGATGCTCGTCCCTTGCTCCCTCCCTCATTTACTATCCTCTGCCGCAGGTTCAGTGCAAAGCGGGGATATAGTATATTAGGCTCTGTACACCAGTCCGTATGTCCTTACATATGTATGGATTGGAATATCTTGAGAACTGTTGACTAGATTCTTTTCATATTTGGTATCTAGGTTTGAATGGTCTCAGTCAGGTTTGGTGACCTTGACCTTCATCTCAAGGTCACAAGGGGACTTTATCGTTTTACCTTCTCAGTGTGATATTTGAAGAACCATTCCCTGGATTTTCTTAATATTCAACACCAAGCTTTATCGAGGGAAGGCACAACCTTCCATTCAGTTATGGTGACCTTCAGTTAATTTTCAAGTTCATGGTGACAACTCGAAGATTTCAGCATGAAAGCTGCATGTTAAGCTTGTCAGCGAGATATATCAAGAACCGTTCACTGGATTTTATTCATATTCAACACCAAGCTTTATCAAGGGAAGGTGCAGGGCCCAGTCAATTTGTTTGACCTTCAGTTAATTTTTGGTGTTGTATTTTGAAGTTCTGTGTTAAAGTAAATAAGTAAACAAACACTGAAGCAGTACGTTCAGTTTTTCGTAGGCTTTATTCGGACAGCAAGGAAGTTATTTCAAAGTTCATGTGGACTTGCGTTAAGGTTTGACTTGGTAATAATATTTCTGTTTGAAAAACAACTTACTATACATGGCAGAAACGCATTGCAAGAACAGAACCCAGGGCTGAACAGTTCTGCAAAACATTGATTTGTGGAGTATTAGGGCTAAATAAAAAATGTGAAATGTTTCTCGGTCATCAGTGCATCACTTTTATTAGAGTGCATAACAATTTTTTACTGCTGTTTAAAAAAATAATTTTGAATTTGCTGTCCTGGTCAACCACTTGTCCACTACAAGAACAAGTGTCTCGAAGAATGAGTGTCTGGAAGAATGAGTGTGACTGGATCTACAACTCATTAACGTGCTTAACTTGTCAAGCTGTATTACTGAGAGGAAAAAATACAACCAAGTTCCTCCCTCGTCACTTTTTTTCTGTAAAAAATTTAAAAAAATAGTCTTGCTGCCCTTGTCACCTTTGAAAAAAATGTGCCTGAGAAACGTTAAATTTTTTTTATGCAAACTTACATTTGGGCATGAACTTGAGGTCCTTGTAAATATCATGCATTGTTTGATGTTGTCCAAACAAAACTTGTCACTGGTCCAAAGGGCTGACACATTATAGTATTCCCAGAAATTATTGAGAATCATGTTGCGTCATGTAACTCATTACGTTTATTAACTTCTGGCGTTTTACTTACATAAACATGTTAAAACATCATCCTTATACAGTCTCAGTCTTGTTTTAGTACTTTGTTAGACCTCCTCGCTCAGCAATGCATGCCTGAATACGCCTAGGCACACTACCCATCAAAGTTTGTTGGTAATCGTGTGACAGGGTATCCCAATATTGGACCACCTCGGCCTTCATATCTTCAATATTTCTCAGTCCCTTTTGGTTTACTCTGTCCTTCATGACTCCCCACACATTCTCAACTGGGTTTAGGTCTGGGCTGTAACTGGGCCAGTCTAAAACTTGAACATTTTCGCCCGACAACCACTGTTTTGTGTAGCGCGCAGTGTGTTTTGGGTCATTATCATGCTGGAAAATCCAATCATCTTCATACAATGTTTGTGCTGTCGGAAGAAGGTGACCATTTAGAATGTCAGCGTATCTTTCTTTTGTCAAGTTTCCCGTGAAAACACACAATGGCGTCACTCCGCCGATATGCCACCCCACATGTGAAACTTCGGGCTATGTTTTGGTCGCTGGTAGATAGGTTTGACAGTATCTTTGGTCCAAATTTTCACACAGTTAGGGAAAAGCCAAACAGAACTTTCATCCGAAAAGAAAACATTATCCCAATCTTGATTTTCATGAGCCCGACACCAGTTTAAACATTTTTCCTTTTGTGCATCTTTCATCAACGGCGAGGGAATTCCACATTTTTTCACCCAATTAAGTCTCTGTAATTCCTGCCTAACTGTTTCATTG
The DNA here is from genome assembly GCF_037392515.1 of Haliotis asinina. Classification (NCBI taxonomy): domain Eukaryota; kingdom Metazoa; phylum Mollusca; class Gastropoda; order Lepetellida; family Haliotidae; genus Haliotis; species Haliotis asinina. The sequence continues at coordinate 48,907,583 of NC_090286.1, forward strand.
CATACCTGAGGACTTCCTCTGCTAATCATTTCATTTCTGATGTTCTCAACACTTTTCAATTTGCCTCTACTCACAATCTGCCCAAGTCTTCGGCGATCCACAACACTGAATTTCCTAGGCCGACATGCCCCTGCTTTGTGCTCTACCCCGGTTCCTGTTTGAATATTCTTCAAAGTTCTGTATACTGTAGACAGAGGAATACCATGTCTACAAGCTAACACTTTAGCATCAGCCTCACCCCTTTCAAAATCATCTAGAATGAGCTTTCTTTTCTCTCTTGCTGTAAATTCTGCCATGTCAACACAGGAAGCCGTCTGCTCAGACAAGGGAGATAACTCTTGCCGTAATGAGCTGCCTTCTAAGCCTTCAAGAGTTGTCTCCCTTATTTAGTATGCTTAGTGCATAGTGAAAGCCCTTTTTCCAATCTTAGCATCATTAGAAAAAAAACAAAGATTTTCTCCATAATTTCTGGGAACACTGTATAAGTTGTTCACTGGTCACGAGGGGTCCATAGGTTTGATTTTGCAGACAACACAACAAAAACAGATTTAGAGTTCTCAGCCTTCCATCAATTTCCATTTGCAAAGCTTGGTAATTTTTGTGCATCATGTGTGATTCATTGTTGTTCGAGATAAAAAAGTAACTACGACGAAAAGTAGCGAATGAGTTGCTATTGGCAGCGGGGTATATTAAAATGTACCATGCTTGTAAGCATAGGGTAGATCGAAAATAACAGGAGAGCGCTCAGCCGATCAGAAAACAACATTTATGTGTGGGGTAAGATAAAGAAAAATGTACAGGCCTTTTTGATTTCAATATGGCAGGATGATCTGGATCAAAAGATGTTTTTAATTGTATCACCAGCCAAGGTGGAAGTCACTATACTATACAGTGTTATATAGGTGGGTAGTCACTCTATAATACAGTGTTATTTCGGTAGGTGTTTTGTTTCAGAGTTTAGATTCATCACTATTTTCAAAAGCTGTTAAATTACTTTGTTTCCTAAATAGTCAAGACCAATGGACTGATGTTAGTGTTTGTTCCACTAAACTCGAACTCTGATATGTTAGTTTATTTGACATTTATGAGAACCAAAAAGTTATAGGGCCTTAAGAAAAAAAATCTTTGCCAGATGTCTTGACAAAAAATGTTGCAAAATTAGAGCAATAGAACCAGTTCAGTGTTGCCTTTCAGACTAAAGATTGTATGTATTTGAGCAGTGGCTGATAACAATAGTCTCAACAATAGTCCCAGTCCACTACTCTCCTCCCTATCTTCTGCGGCTGCATTGATTTGATTCGATTCACTGAAAATCGAATCTGACAGCTTTGTTTCGACTTCAGTAACCATTATCAATATTTCAATGCGATGTTTCAGTACCTGTTGAAGTTATGTCCACACAGCCAGAACATAAGTTTGATTCCAACTCAAGCAGTCTGGGGTGCTGAAATAAGGCGAAACGTGAAAATGACATTTGTTGTTTGTAGACATTGCTAAGTTGACAATGGATTTCACGATGAAAAAACTGACTCTTGAGAGTTAATGCCGTCTGATGTTTTTACATACATGCATGAAGAATCAAATTGAAAACGATTGAATCCAGTATGGAAAATCGAATCGAATTGAGGTCTGGGTGAATCATTGTGTATCTACTGTCTTCCCCGTCCAGTCAATAGTGAGCTTTGTGTGTTTCTGGAAAGTTCATTGACTAGAACATCTCACAGCTAAACATCTTCAATTTACTGTCAGATTGCCTTCTGCAATGACCTACTGGAAGTGGACCAGGTACAACTGTTTCCGATCCAGATAAAAACACGAAACAGTAAATGAACCTGCTGTTTTTTATGTTTAGTAAATGCTTTTCAAGTTGTTGAAAGAAGGTTCAAGTTGAACTTCATCAATATTCTTGTCTTTGAAGAGGCAGTGTCATGGCATTTTGAAAGCTTTATTCATAGCAAGTGTTTTCAGGGTGGCAACTGTAGAATTCTGTATATGTATCAGCTACACGTTTCATGGACTATTTTCACTGTTTCATGGCTTCTTTCATGTTTCATTTCACCTGAACCAGACAGTTAATCTATTGATGGACATTATTAACAGTTATCATATGACCATCAACACTGTACCACCATGAAGATCCAGATTAGAATCGGTCTTCAGTGACCAGGCTTCCACAAAAGGGAACTTATGGCAACATGTGATCTGTCTTCAGAATCAGTGACATGCATCAGACAAGTCACATGTTGCCTTAAGTTCCCTTTTGTGGAAGCCTGGTCACTGAAGACCGATTCTAATCTGGATCTTCATGGTGGTACAGTGTTGATGGTCATATGATGAATATGCCATGTTCTTGTGTCAGATGAGTGCCCCTAGAACTTCCGTAGCATGAACTTCTGAATGAGATTACAAAATGAACCAGCTTGAATTTACTTTGGTCACGGCCTTGACCTTGTGTGAGTATAGTGAGGCTGCTAAATTCTGAATATTGTCTACGATAGGCTAATACTTTAGTGCTTGCTCATTATGCCAAAGTCTAGGTTTGATTCCCCATATAGATGCAAAACGAAAAGATCTATCCTGCTGACCTTTGCTTGTTTTCAAAATTCTGATTGACTCTGTTATCAGACTGTGGTAGCTCAGCTGTGAAGTGGTCACTCATTGCATCAAAACCTGAGTTTGATTTCCTGTGTTCATACAACATGTGAAATCCATTCTTGCTGATGTATGTCTGATATTACGGAGGCAAGCCAATCCCTACTTTACACAAACTGAATGGAGTGTCATGCATGGTTGTGCTAAGCGACCTAAGTGCCAAGATGATTGTAACTCCCACAGCTTTACGTAGACTTAGCAATATGCTCACTTGTACATCAGTACTAGGTAGCCAGATTGTTAGTGTTCGCTCATTATGTGAAGGGAATTTGCTTCTTCCAGTGTGTACAATGTTTTGAACCCATTTCCGGTGTCCTGTGCTGTGATATGGCTTGAATATTCTGTTGATGTAAACCAGTCTCTCTCTCTCTCCCAGTCCAAGGACGTATCCATTGGGAAGACTCTTATCAAAGTTGTAAACAGCAATCAGCCTCTCCATCACTTTATTGCTTTCCTCCAACATTAAGCTTCTTGGGTGGATCACAATAATGTGTTCAAAATCTCATCAAAACAGAGGTAAACCTGAGACTAATCTCTCATTCACATTGCTCTTACTTGAGCATGCTAGGTACCAATCATGAGTTTGAATCCAACCATTGATTTTATTTCAGGGTTCGTCAACACCATGCTCAGCTTGTGCATCTCACCAATGCTGTAGTACTTCCGAAACCACTGTCACTTCAGGATTTTTAACTCACTCTGTTGACATGATGTTATATTACTGGAATATGATCTGAAGCAAATATGTGTCAGTATAAATATACTCATGGAGACAAGTAAGGCAACACATGAAAGTATAAGTGTTTCTTTGTTTCCAGAACTTCACCCAAAGTGCAATATATGCGTTGTGAAGAAATCTTGAAAAGAACAAAGGAAAAGTTGTTCTTTCAGGTGTTCCCTAATTTGTTTTCATAGTACATATTCAAATATTGCATTCTTTTAGTTGCAGAGTTCAATGAATTTGTTTTAGATAATCTGACAATCTGATCAAATTTAAACAAATGATTTATTACAAACCAAAGTAATGTATGAATGAAGGATGTATAAATTTCCGTCAGTTAAAGTTGTGTTCAGATGAATTCCAAACAGATCCATTATTCAGAGACCAGATTGCAAACATTGTAAGCGTTGCATACTGCAGTGGTTTTGCTTAAAATTGAAGATCTCATAATCTGACTCGAGTTTTTAGTCTTTACTGTTCATATTAATGACCCGGGTTCGATTCCCTACATGTGTGCTATGTGTGAAGCCCATTTCTGGTGGCATCTGCCGTGACATTGCAGGAATGTTGTTCAAGCGACAGTAAACCATCCAAGCAAGGTTTTGAAACACCTATTTCAAAATTCCCGGATCCACTCATGTCACTCACTCAGTATGCTTTACTGGATAAAATGAGTTAAGGTTCTTAATGTATCCCACAAAATGATCTTTGTACTCAGATTGTGGTAAATCTGTTAACCTACACAAGTTATGATTGTCTTAGTGCTATGAACGCAGTTAGGAATGGGTTCAGTGGCCTAGTCAGGCACTTGGAAGTCCTGTCGAAATAAAGAACACATGATGTTGACCCTGCATTTTTGTAACAAATTTTGTTTGTTTAATGCCTCTGTCAGTAATTTACTATCTTTAAATAGGGGCCTTATCTAAATGAGCCTGGATCAGACTATCCAGTGATTCAAGACATAGACCAGCTCTCTGAACCTGACTGCCCATCACTGATGTTTTATGACTGTGGGATAGCCTAGTGGTTAAAGCATCTGCTTATCACACCTACGACCCGGGTTTGATTCACCACATGGGCACAGTGTGTGATGCCCATTTCCTGCCATGATTTTACTGGAATATTGCTACAATTGGCGCAGAACTAAAGTCACTCACTCACCAATATTTTGCCCAGCAGTGGTTTCTGTGGACTGATTCCCCACTCAATTTCACTAAAGTCCTGGCTGTGTCACTAAGCTTTGACACAAGGTGAAAGGCTGTGTATTACTGAATGGTTTGCTGAATTTCATGGGAAATTTGTGAAGAGGGACTTTCAGTTGAAATCCCCAAAGTGTTTTATGCTTATTCCTTGTGTGGAAGTCACTTTGTGTAATAGGCCAACGTGCTTTGTTAATGTTTTTAAGTAGGGTCAGTGCACTCAAATACATGTGCCCCCTTTTACAGTCAACTTTGAATCTTCTAGGGTTTGACCATTAAGTGTTAATTACAGTACACACCCTTGGACCTTTATTATTCATTGTTGATTATAGGGGGAAACGGGGAGATGCTTGTTTGTGTGTTTTGTTTGGTTCTAGTTTTGCACAAATCTTTAAGTTGAAAATAGATAGTTTAAATGATTGTTTCTGAAAAATACAATATTTAAGAGACTTGTGTCCTGTTCGCTTATCTGGACTTCCCTCTCTGAAGGATAGAATAACTATACACACATGGGCTAGGCATCCTGTACATCCTTGAAATAGGGCTAGATTGGTTCCTGCTTCCAGAGATTTTTTGTGTCTGATTGCCGAGTGAAGAAATATCTCTAGTTACAACTCTCTGTAAGGACATCCAACATGCCAACATGCTTCAAACATTTCTCTCTTAAGTTCAGCTTAGAATTTTAGCAGGGCATTTAATTTTGTGCTTCAGAATAATGGAATGTACACTCGACTACTGCCTACAGGTAGTTGCAGTTAGTGCAGCCATTATTAGAGTCTGTCTATGAGCATAATTACTATCTTCCTTACACATTAAAAGACGAGATAGTATTGACCAGACTGCAGTCTGACCTCTTTAAAGGGGTGGTCAGGTAGCCTAGTGGGGAAAGCGTTTGCTTGCTCTGCCAAAGACCATGGTTTGATTCCCCACATGGGTGCACTGTATGAAGCCTATTTCTTGCCTCCCAGCTGTGATAATGATGTAATATTGTTAAAATTAAAAATTCTCTCACTCCTTATTTAAACACCAACAAATGTTAGTGGACCCCATCTTCCCATCTTATAAGATGTTTGCATTATTTGTAATATTGGGTGTGCAACCAGTGATGCAGTATTATATTCTTGAGAAATTGTTTTGGGGAAAACTACTTTGTATTGCTTCAGGTAAATGTATGTGTGATAACAAACCTCAGGGCTCGGTCTTGGCAAATGAATCCTACTTGCTCCTGGTGCAACCTTAGATTATGACCTTGTACATGTTTCATCAAACAAATAGAACAAAAAGCACCTGCTGCCCAATATAACATGACATATAGTGCTGAAATGTTTGGTACTGATGATTGAGAGCATTATTATGCCAAGAATATTCTCCGTCTCATTATATTTAACTTAAAATATGGACCCGTGAAGGTCCCGGGGTAGAATAGGTCTTCAGCAACCCATGTTTGCCATAAAAGGCAACTATGCTTGTGGTAAGAGGCGACTAACGGGATCAGGTGGTCAGACTTGCAGACTTGGTTGACACATGTCATTGGTTCCAAATTGTGCATATCAATGCTCATGTTGTTGGTCACTGGATTGTCTGGTCCAGACTTGATTATTTACAGACCACCGCCATATTGCTGGAATATTGCTGAATGTGGCACAAAACTAAACTCACTCACTCACTGACTCTGTAGACAATTCAGAATGATTGCTCGAAGCAAGTGCCCTTTCCATTTTTCTTTAGATTGAAGTCTGTGTTCATTGAAAAGCAAAATGTTAGCACACAGTGAGTTCAAGAAGGTATCAGTGTGAGGTTGCATTTTGTAGTTCGAAGTAGTATCAATGAATGTTCTAAAATCTCAAATTGAGCCCTGAAGTTGCTCCATGCAAATATTAGATTTGGGTAAATTATCATGGTGGTAAATTGTTTTTAGTTGTTTTGCCTTTTTAACTTGGCATTGTTGACTCCCCAGTTTGAAAAACCTTTTAATGATTTTGGATATTGAAAATACTGAAAGTATGCTTCATAATAACAAAAGGTATGAAATAGCACCTCCGTTACACATTTGTCCTGGTAGATCATTTTCTGTTTAAACAGTGAGTTTTTTATCAATGTTTATATATAAAATATAAAATATATTGATATGTTCATTTTTACAAAATGAGTTTAAGTGTTCCTACAGAACATACGGGCCTGTCGGTAAATGTACCCCAGAAATGTTGAATTGCCATCAGATTATTACTTCATGAGTCAGGTGAGCTACAGAGCCAAGTGGTACTGGTTTTGGTGAACAATCTGGACAAGTGACTCTATATAATTATAGCCTTGTAGAGACAAGTTCACATTTTTGGTTATTTTGGCAGCCATGGTAGTTACCATTGGTGATCTGCATAAGCTTCATACCATTGGTGATCTGCATAAGCTTCATACCATTGGTGATCTGCATAAGCTTCAGAGATACACCGCCATGGGGTCTGTGTGGAAAACAGATGGTTGGAGGGTTGGTGCTCAACTCACTCAAACGTTGATAGTGTGTACTTGTAGTTCCTCAACCTGATAGTGTGTTTCCAGGTATAACATAGTTAGGACCTTGTCGACACAGTAGTTTGCTGGGTCTGAGTGGGGCATCAGTGCTAAACAGTGGCATGATATCGTAGTAGGTTTGTACAATGATCTGGCAACAGTCTGGAGTGGTTCAAGCACACACACACTAACTATATACATACAAACACACATGCACAAACAAAACACCTCACAATATGCATACAGACACACATGCACAAACAAAACACCTCACAATATGCATACAAACACGCACAAACAAAACACCTCACAATATTTGCATACAAACACGCACAAACAAAACACTTCAGAAATGCAGCTATCTAGAATGCAAACATCATTTCACCCTGTACTTAGTAAATGCAGTTAAAATTGGACTCAAGTGCTGAGCAGCTGCAATTTTCACCAACTCAAAAAGGACCAGCTAAAATCACTTTTGTCAATACTACACCTTCAGGAAAGCTCCAAAATTTCATCCACAATTTTTTAAATTGCCAAGTATAAATGATTAAATGTAAGTGAAAGGCATTCATCTGGTAAACATAAAAATCTTTTGACATTAGTATTTGACAACTGAACATCGTCTTTTCAGAACTTAACATTACTTGACCTTCAGAGCTCTATCTAAAATCGTTTTAAGTCCTGAGTATCTTTGTGTATTTTGTCTGCACTAAAACGGGACAAGACTTAGTTCCTACTCAACCATGAGGTGAGTAACGTGAACACTGTAGGCAAGCTATTCCGAGTCGTCTCTTGTGTGACAATATCGTGTGCCTCATCAATAGTTTACTGGTACAAATGGGCTTCGGTGTGGATGTTCATTATCTAGTGAGGTAATTCTGTTTGCATACACCTAGCTCAGAGTAATTGGATTGTAGAAGAAATAGACTTTTGTCTTGACTTTGGAAGACACTTATCTATTAATTCCTCTGTGGAACGGATTTCCATTGTTAAGATGCGTCTCTCTCTTTGATATTCATGATGAATAATATTTGCATATATTTTGAAAGAGAACTTTAAAAAATGTGTCAGTCTGCTGATGGATGGTTTTTCTTTTGTTGCAGAAAATAATTCAACATTTAATTGATATTCTGCTCTCAAAAAGTTAAGAAAATCTTTTGGCACTGATGAACTTTTAACTATTTAAGAGTTAACAATCACCCCTTTGCCATTTCTTATTTGTTGCCTTTCCATATTGGCTGTTGAGATATGAAAGGATAGGATTTTCTTTGCATCTTTGGAGTAGTATATATTTTGAGGAATTTACATATTCATTAATACTTTCAAGCTTGATTGCCAATATTCGGAGTATGAACTTGGGTTGATTGCATATACCATAAAGTGTAATGGAAGCAGTACTCCCTACAGGAAAGAGCTGGTGAAGAAGAAAATCTAATCTGGCAAACTGTTACCTTCAAAGATCAGTATTTGTTACAAGATCCAATGTGAGCGACATAAAAAAGTAGTATCACATATTGTGGTCCCAATCTGTGTTTTTATGCAATCGATGAGAGTGCATCTCTCTTCAATGTCCTTTGTCACAGAGTACATCGACTTTGGTCATATTCCATCTGGAGGTTTGATTTTCTCTTGGTTGCTGTGACAACCGAGATGAAAATGTGATGTCATCACCATTGTGTCAGGTTTATCTCCATGGCTACCTTGAATTTTTTTGTCACTAAAATTTTTAAAGTAAGTCAGTGAAGATTGCTTTTTCTGCTAAAAGCTTCAGTGTAATGTGTGTTTTGGAAAACAGTGGTTAAGAGAAGCTGTAACAAGTGTCTTGTTAACTCCATTGATATCCAGTTTTACTAGAAATACAAACCACTAGGTGCACTTGCACTGCTAGAAGATTTTTATTGCAAGGACTAAGTTCAGTTCTAGTAAATTTGATGGTGCCTCTGAGTAAGTGAGCTTTACAGCTGTAACGGTGTCTGCACCTTTGACGCTTTTTGCACACAGTTTGTGTGAATGTTCACTACCAAATTGTGGACATGGTATTTACCTTATGAAACACCCTGTACCAAGAAGTACCTATTGAACGTCTTCTGACCAGTGTGTAAGTTTTGTAAGGCTACATGATGGTCAATGATTATAGTTTACATTGCAGACTTTGCACAGAACAGGGAAGGAGAAGGAACATATACAGAACTCTGATTTCATGTGTATCAACATTAGTCAGTTATAACAGTGAATGCAGTACTTGATAACCTGGTCCAAGCTGTTGGACGTGTTGCACAGATATCATTGGTGCCACAGACAACAGCATCGCAACAGATTCCATGGGTGCCACAGACAGCATTATTTGCCACAGACTTCATTGGTGCCACAGATACCATTGGTGCAACAGATACCACTGGTGCCACAGACTTCATTGGTGTCACAGACTTTATTGGTTCCACAGATACCATTGGTGCCTCAGACCCCTTTATTGCAACATATACCATTGGTGCCACAGACATCATTATTGCACCAGACACCCAGGGATTAGGAAAAGCAGGGGCCATTTTGCACATTAGAATGAAAAAAAGCACATTAAAATTTTGAAGTTTACTGTTGACACAAGGACAATGTCCCATTCTAAATTCAGAAAATGGCTAATAATCCTGAAAATGGCCCATTGTCAAAGTCCTCTTTCCCAATCCCTGGACACCATTGATGCCACAGAGAACACTGTTGGTGCCTCAGATACCTGTTGGTACCAGAGTGGCAGAGGGGCTGCTGAATAGAACATGTTTTGGCAGGTGACCAAATGACCCAAAGAATTGGTCATTGTTAGGGCAGTCTTCAAAGTCAGCTTCTTTATTTATCATATTTTAGAGGGAACTGTCCACTGAATCACTGTACTTTCAGGAAACTTGTGCAGTGTTTGATGGTGAACAGTCGGCAAACTAATCCTTATGGGTACCCATTCATTGGTGGATTAACAAAGGCTCTGTACTCACGAAGTCACATGCCAGAAGTGACACGATGTGTGCTGAATGATGAAGCTGTAGCTCAGCGATGACAACATAAATCAGTCCCATAATCCTCTACACACATGCTTATGCGAATCCCTCGTGTATAATTAGAGATATAACAGTGTTGATGGGAGGTAATGTGTCATCACTTATTTGATGTAGACCCTAAAAGTATTTGCACAAGGATATTGGAATATTGACCAGTTTCGGTGGCAGAAATATCGGGCTTTGCCAGCCCTGCTAACCTTTGTCCGAGATGATTCTGTGACAAAAAGAGTTTGTTCATGCTGGTCGGCAAGGAGACGAGGAAGATGATAATCTTCGGATGATGTCTAGGTATATTAATATCTTCAGATTGATGTAGGGTCGCTTATAGGTACTGGGCTATATGAGCTGTGCTGTGTGGGTGGGAAGAACCATCTACGTTGTAAAGCTAAATATATGAGAAGAAATTGAAGGGATAATGTGTGGGTATTTAAGTCACGATTTCAGTGTGTGCTTAGGAGGGCTTATTGGTTCAAATTATAGATCATTTGTATTCTGTTTTTGAAACTGGAAATTTGGTTGCAGCAATGATAGTTAGGGTTGCAGCAATGATAGTCAGGGGCACTGGTAGCAATAACTATGGTTAGGGTTGCCAATAAAAGTTAAGGGCACTGGTTGTAGTAATGATAGTTATGGGCAGTAGTTGCAATGATGATAGTTAGGGTTGCAGTAATGATAGGGGCACTGGTTGCAGTAATGCTAATTAGGGGCACTGGTTGCAGTAATGCTAATTAGGGGCACTGGTTGCAGTAATGCTAATTAGGGGCACTGGTTTCAGTAGTGATAGGGTTACAGTAATGAAAGGGGCACTGGTTGCAGTAATGATAGGGTTGCAGTAATGGTAGGGACACTGGTTGCAGTAATGATAGGGGCACTGGTTGCAGTAATGCTAATTAGGGGCACTGGTTTCAGTAGTGATAGGGTAACAGTAATGATAGTTTCACTGGTTGCAGTAATGATAATTAGGGTTGCATTAATGGTAGTTTGGGGCACTGGTTGCAGTAATGATAACTAGGGTTGCATTAATGGTAGTTTGGGGCACTGGTTGCAGTAATGATAGTTAGGGTTGCATTAATGGTAGTTAGGGGCACTGGTTGCAGTAATGACAGTTAGGGGCTCTGTCCAGAGTCCAGGGATAAACCTGGCTCAGAAAACATGTGAGATAAAATCTCACATGGGATCAAAAGCATGAGATTTTTTCAAATCTTATGAGATTTAACTGATCATGATCGTTCAGAAGAAATAGAAAATGAGACAAATAAGACATTGTCAAAATCAATTTCAAGTCAAGCAATCCTGAATTGCAATGAATTAAAAGTCTGTAGATCTACTAGCCTCACCATTGGTGTCTGCATTCTGGTTGTCATCAAGGTCAGCGACTCTTTCAACATCAGTCAACCAGAGGCATATACTGCCAACTAGCAGCTCTGAGGTCATAGATGAAGTTTATGTTCATCAAGAGAAAATATCAACTTATAAATTATTATTGCTACTGCATATCATACACCAGTTGAAAGGACTAATCTTACTGTTTATAAATATGAAAGTTATTTTTATCATATTTTTCACGTAATATGACTACAACTTAAATGAGTCGGTCAAGTTGTTTCTTCGTTTTTTCGTAGTCTTTAAGAATTTAAAGATTTTAATATTGAATAAGATGGTTTCGTTAGTAGCCGCCCTTTGTGTGACGTTGCAGAACACAACTTCCAAATGCGAACTCTGTACACCGTCGCACTGTGCATAAACAACACAGTACTGCGAAGTTCAGAGTTTGCCATACTCCTTTCAGCGCAGCTCATTCTGTGCAGCACTGTGTGACGATGTTCGATGTTCCATACCAGAAGTTATGTTTCGAAGATTAAAAATAGGTAGAAAGCAACGGGAATATCTTTGACAGGACACAATAACGACAAATCCTTTCTCAGTAAAACAGATTTATAAACTTCCTATCATACAGGTGAGCAGGGTGCGATTTTAAATCGCTGCAGGTAGATTTGAGTGCGACTTTAAAACAACTAGTGCGAGAAAATCGTGATGTCGCGGCCCAAGTCAATCCCTGAGAGTCTTACATTTAAATGTATTGCAGGGTTTTTACGAGATGCAAAAATTTGCACAAATATGTTTAAGTATTAAAAATATATTTATTGGATTTCTGTTGACACAAAGTAATATTGATGGTTCCACATCCTTGACAGGAAATATAAAATACCTGAAAATGAAGTTATTACTAACTCACAGTACTGTATACTACATCGTTTCAGTACTTGAACCCCCATTCATTGTGTGAGGACCTTGAAATAAGTAAATGTGAGTCGTCTGGAACGGTAGTTTTGTAAAACAAAGTAACTTCCTGGTATTGCAATAATGATTCATGTGTTGATTAAATCAATTCATGTACTGCAATATGTTACTTAGGATGTTGCATTTCTAATTTGATCTGATTTTCTGATAATGCTATGATTTTTAAAGGGGCCTGTACTATAATTTTGTTGGATTCTGTTGGATACAGACACATCATATGCACGAAACAGGTTGTGAGTAGGTTTCCCTTTTCTGTCTTAGAATAATTTTTTATTCGATTTGTGGTTTAAGGACTTTGCCAGAGAGATCAAAATCAGCCTGGTTTTCAAAAAGCACAGTATATCAGTATTTTTCTTATGAAGTGTGAAACATGTTCATCGGTATATCAAGTCATGGTGACCCAGTATACTGTGCACCTCCAAATATGATATCCATTCTGGTGTTCTTTTTGTCATTGCAGAGTTTACAATAGACAAGGGATGCTTAATCTCTGAATATATGTAATGTTGATAGCAACACATTGAAAAGACACCCTGGTCAGACGGGAGATTTGAGAAAATTTAGACTTACTTCATTTAGGGCCTTGGTATTGCAGGGGGAACCTGGCAGTATTGGATGCCCTGAACAAAGGCCAGCATACGCTAGTGGATAGGTTGCTGGATAGTCTAGTGGGTGGTGTTTGCTGGCGTGTTGTGCCAAAATGCATTAAAAGATTGCATATGATGTTTACCTGACCATCATGATGCATTCAGGGGTGATGTTGTAGCCTATTCTTTCCATGGTCTGATCATCATGCTGATATCTCATCTGTGATGTTGCTGGTATATTGCTGAAAGCAATATAGAACTTACCTCACTCACTCAAGACAATAAACTGACGACTGGTCAGCATAGTCAGAAAACTGTCAACATTGGGGATACATTTTTAACTGCTACATGGTGTCCTAGTTGGCTGCCCCTTAAGAAACCGCCATTAGGCCTGCATGCTTACCATTAGCCTCACACAAGCATGCATATTATGAAAGTGCAGTAATCTTTTGATATTCAACCCCATTTGACAATGTTAATCAAACTGAACCTACACTTAAGATTATTAGCATGGTTCCTCCCAAGAAGCATTCTCCCATCATGCAATTGCAGTATCCATTATTTACTTCTGCACCAGATTTTCAGTTTCTTGGATCCACAAAGGGGCAGCATGCTCGCATGAACCCAGCATGGTTCTTGAGTTAAGCCCAGGGAAGTCTGAAGGTCAATCAGTTTACAACATACATGATAACAGCAATCATGTAAAGGTTCATTTTGGTAATCCTGTTTACACATTTATATCCTGCAAGATCTGTTACGTCTTTCTCAATATTTTTTATTCGATCTAACAGTGAATTATTTGCAATTTCTTGATTTCACAATCCGCAGTTACATAACCACAGATTTCATAGAAACAGAATTTTGTACAAATTAGCTTTGTATCATGTTATTCATGCTTCTTCGTTGGAGCCCAGCTTGCTTCACATAATACAGAGAAGGTTTAAATGAAAGCTTTGAGATGTTTTAAGAACTATTTGTGAAAAGGCCAAGCATGTTTTTGAGGCCCAAAGATGCCACAACTTGTACAGAGTTGTGTCCCTTTGACGTCAGGATATTCTGTTACTTTGTGTAACGAATGAAAGCTGAACTTAAAGATAGACTGATTTTGTCTATGGGGCATTCAACATCATACAGACTTCTTGGCTATTATTAGTGAAGCTTTTATATCCCTCTGCACTCTTTCTGTGACAGTATTAACATTTCTCTAAATTGTTCCTCTCTTTCTTTGTGAAGTATTTCAAATTCTTCAAATTCTCTTGAGAAAAGTACCCATCAAAACTCATTTCAGTCACCAAATTCCATACCACTTCACTAAATACTGTCTTAACTTTTGATTGCACAAATCCATGTATTATTAAGGGCATTTCCAGACCTGCTTTGTCTATAAACAAATAATTCCTGATTGTGAAAGATCCTAATAATTTATGCTGTATGTTCCAATTGTTCCTTAATGCACATAACCTTTTAGAGGAAAACTTAATGGTCTTCCTCTCGTTGAGACATAACATTACCCACTCATTCCCAGGATCAGTTGTTGGAACACTTTCTCAGGGACTTGTAGTGTTATAGAACCATACACCTTGGAACTGTAGAGTTACTCCAAGAGTTGCATGGACTGTCAGGTATCAGACTCTCTGTGGGAAGGAATAGTACTACTGTTAGTCTGTAGAGCCAGCAGAATGAAAGATAAGGTGGATGTTTGGTGTGAGACAGTCTTACAGGGATTATTGGGAAACTGCATGGCCTTGTGGTGAAAGTGTTTGCTTGTCATGCTGGCACTGGAAAAAGTTAGGATATTGATACAAGCAACATGAGTTATGTTGTATGTTTCGGAATAAGTTTTCAGTGAGTATGGTTTTATGCTGCTTTTGGCAATTTTCCACCAATCTCACGGCAGAGGACACCCGAAATGGCCTTCACACTTTGTACCCGTGTGGGGAATCGAACCTTATCTTCAGTGTGACGAGCACACACTTCAACCACTGGGCTTCCCCACCCCAGGTATAAATATAAGGTATACATTTCAGTGGTAATAGTGAGATTTTTTACTCAGGTTGATGAAATCACTTGTTTTACGATTGAGTGAGGATATGCTCTGACTTACAGAAATTTCCACTTGAAGTTTTGAAGGTGGTTTAGGATATGTGTTTGTAGTAAATTTAATAAGGTGTAAGAGGGAGAATAACCATATCTGAACTCTAAATTACGGATAATCTGTCACTCAGGAACTAGGTCATTAATCCCTTGAAAAAGAGGAACTGTAATTTTCTTTGTAGCTCATATTACATGGCTGATTGTCATTGGTCCATGATGAAATTGGTGCTTGCGTTATCAGCCACTTAGGCCATTACTGAATCTTGATTTACATCCATCTTGACACCACACTACAGTTTAGTGATGGCCAAGCTGTGAGATATAGAGGTTTGGGACATCCAACATGACTTTGTAATGGCCAGTCATTTGCTATTTTGAGGGGTCGCCGATCTGGAGACCATAGATTTGGACAAAGTTGTAATATTGTTGTAATAGTTACAGCAGGACTCAAAAGTGGGTCTTTTGGCGAGTAAAGAGAACCACATTGGTGTAAGTTTACACATCTGAATCAGCTGTCCTGAAGCAGAGCTTGTGTTGCCATTGGACCTTTATCTGGCAACAATCAGATCCTGCAAAACTGAATTTGTTCTTTCTGGATTTCCTCCTGCTCATAACCAAATGACATGGTTCATGGTTTGAAGAGAGAGCCACTGAAATGTTTTTTGTATGACATTTGCCAAACTGATCTGATTCTGACATCCAGGATTAATGGTTATTGAAGTAGTTTGTGCAGCAGTTTCAGAAACTATTGGTAGTGTTGCAAAATTGAGAGGGTCTTTGGGTGCTAGAAATTTGCAACCGAGTTATATTAATCTTTGACACCCCTGTAGGTTTTCACTTTTAGAATTGGTTGAGCTTCCAGACCATTCAGTTTAATCCAGATTGTTTATGAAGATTCAGCCTTGATTATCTGGTGTATATTATCTCCATGTGATTAATACTATGGATGACTTTTACTTTGTATCAAGCATGTTGTCACCATCTCAATCAGTCCAATCACAAGCTTAGCACATTCCTTTCTCTCATTAGTATGATTTGATTGGTGTTTAAGTGTCATGCTCTTTGAAAGAGCCGTAATGAAATGAAGCTGTGTTTGCAAATTGGTCAAGGGTATATTTTAAAATATAATGGTCATGTAATTTTCAGGATCATCAACGATTGTGAAGACTTTTTTCATGGTATTCACACAAGGTGACTTGAGATCTGGGTTGTCATTGGCCTCCAGCAGCCTTGGTTGTTATATCGTTTGGCCAGACCTGCTGACTTTGTCATGTTTTCCATATCACAGATTTTCATGTCATTAGGGTTGGTGAGTTAGCCTAGCGACTAAAGCGCTAACGCCTCACCCTGAAGGCCCTGTTTTGATAGACGAGATTCCTATCAACCTAAAATTAACACACTATTTCTGTCAAATTTCAACAAACCAAATTCAAATGTGGCCTTCACTTCCATCGTAACCTCTTAATTTGATTTTGGTTTTGGTCAAACATGGATACAAGAGATTTATTTCTCCCTTGATTTGCCTCTTGAGGTTTGGAAACTGATCGCTGATAACCTGACATATATGAGTGGTTTGTCTTTGAATACTGTCGTACTAAAGGTCATGATATAGGCTGAATGTCACCAAGCTTAATGACAACCCACTGTCATCAGTATGTGTGATGAGTTGATACCATTTGTGGTCCATTATTGTACCTCAAGTATCAGTGATACAATCCTGTACCACAAGTGGTCACGAATTGACTTAGAAAGCTGAAAGTCTCGCACGTTCAAATTATAGCAAGTCGTTTGCAACAATGGTGGCTGGAAGTGACTGTCTATAGACTAGCCAATCCTCGTAAACTGTCTTGGTCGTGGAATAAATAGCCTGGGTTGTATTAGAGCCTCATAAAGCGCCACAGGTACTGGGAAGAAAGTTCATTAAGACGTGAGATAAACCTCATGGTGTTAATTTAGTGGGTGTGCTCCTCATCATTTCATTAGAGTTATTGCTGCCCATAGATCACATATAGGTATATTGACTGTACGGAGAGGCCACCCAGACCATGGTGCTGCTAGTGCCGCTGCTAATCAACCATTGTTTCCCAGGGACTCCATTGATTGGAAGGAAAAAAACATGGCAGAAAATATAGACTTTCCGTTGAATTTCTTCAGGGGATAGTGTTAGCTGTCTGACGTGAATGTTTTTTGGGCAAGTTTTGGAGTTGTATATTGGGGGAAAGTGCATGTTTTTTGTGTGGCCTTAGGGCTTGTAATCTGAACCTGTCGTGGAACCATTGTGATACTAGGTGCTTGTAGAATTAAGGATGTCACTAAATGATGGTGTTTGCTTCTAACTTTGGAAATGGTAACTTATGATGGGGGTAGATGATCTTGCTGGTTTCTTTTATTTCTTTTGGCAGAAATTTCCAGTAATCTTTTTCTTAACTTTATTCCTCCTATATGATAAGTGTGATACAATTGGAAGGTTAATGATGGATTACCGGGGAAGAAGGACATCTGCATTCAGATTAGGGTGCAAGTGTTGTGTGCTTTCAGATTTTTTGTCGCTAATGGCAGTAAAGCTGTTTGCATTGTTTTGTGCCATTCACTTCCTGTTCCGATTTGTCGGGGTGCTGGGGTATCCTAGTGGTTAAAATGTTCGCTCATTACACTGAGGACCTGGGTTTGATTCCCCTCTTGGTACATTATGTGAAGTCCACTTGCTCACACATACTGTTTCTTTGATGCTTAGTTGGACTTGTACTGAAGAGTTCCATCCCAGACAAGGAAAAATCCCAAAGTTAGTATTTTTCAATCAACCTTGCGATATAAATCAGTCGAGTTGTGGTCGGATTCCTTTGGATGCTGAACTGCATCAGTAATTTCCTTAAGTAAACTGTAGATATCCTGTGGTGCGGTAGGATAGTGCATGCTAAAGTATTCGCTCATTCTGCCATAGATGCGGGTTTGATTCTGCCACTGCCGTGATATTGCTGTAATATTGCTAAAAGCAGAATAAAACTGAAACTCACTCACTCACTCACTCACTAGATATTCAGTGTTGTGCACCAAAAGCGGGGTATAAGCAGCCAAATTCCTCTAGACTTGTCCTCGAGGCAATGTTACTGGAAAAGTCATGTGAAAAAAACTTTAATTTAAAGAGAGATACATATGAATTTCTAATTTATTTGAAAAATGTAACCTCTTTAAAGGTGATATTTACATTGTCTTTTTAATATATATAAGGTTGATATTTAGCAATAATTTATACTTTTGATGTTGACATAAAAAACATTTTATATGAATCCATGTTTTCATCAACTACATGATTCATATCCAAGCATAGATCATCAGGCAACCCCATGAAATAGATTAGAATATTTTTTCCCATTTTAGACCGAATATTGCTCTTTATTTTGAACTTCAAAATGCCAAAGATTCATTTCATCATGGTCTCTCGTGAGACACAGTTTGATAGTCTTGTCACATATAACCAGTTAATGGCACACGACCACATTACTTGACATCCATAGACGGCCGTAGATGATTTCGTGCAGACATGACAAACCTTCATTGTTTCTAGTCCTCTCTTGTTATTCATAAATGCAATATTATGACTTAATTGGTTTTATTTAGCAGAAAACATTTTGAAAGAGATCTGATGAGAACTAAACAAGATATTTTCACTACCTTATCTGGTGTATGAAAAATCAATAGCTTTGTTTGACTAAATATATGGGATTAATGGCGGATAAAAAACAAGCAGTGTGAGACCTGATTTTATACAGATATCTGTATACCATCGAAATCGATTTCATGCTTGCTTGCAATAAATTACCAAACACGTATTGATGTTCCTACAGGCTCTATGGTTGAAAGTGAAGAGGAAGAGCTTGCTGTCTATTGCCGAAATGGTTGTATTGCAATAAATTGGGTTTCAGGAAGATGTGATGTGATATACGTTGGAATACATTGTGATACCCTGAGAACTCATTTTATGGATGTAGGTGAACAGTTTTGCAGAACATTAAGTCACATTTGATGTCTTTGTACTCAGCTGGATGCTAGGATAGAGATAAATTCTTTTCTGAGTGTAAAAAGCGATCGTCCACTAAGGACTGTCAGTTGTCCTTTCTATACTATACTGGGTTGATGGGGTAACCTTGTGCTCAAAGTGTTTTCTCATCATGCTAAAGCCCCAGTTTTGATACAACTCTTGGGTATAATGTGTGAAGCCCATTTCTGGTCTCCCCTGCTTTGGAATTGCTGGAATATTTAAAACCTACCTTGCTCACTCACTTATTCACTGTATGCCTTATTTACCCCTGATTAGCTGACTCATGCCAAGTCGATTTAATGTATGTTTTATATATTCTCTACAACAATTTGATTATTGACCTACATTTGGTCTCAGTGAAGAGTTTACAGTTGGTTCAAGGTGCCTCAAATTGTTATTAGTATTTCACAGTTTTTCATAATCTTGAGATTGCCATTTCCTTTAGGCCAAAAATTGTCCTTCATTTACATCGCCTTTCAGCATGAGGTGTTAGCTTGTCTGTGTTAGCTGACCCAGTCATCTGAGGAACAGCAAGTTACTGTGCAGAGTGGCATCCTTTGGGAATGTCAGGAAAGTGTGTGTACTGGTACTATTCCCACTTTGCTCTGATTCTATATCAAGGCCTGTCAACAGTATATAATCTGTGGTGCTTAAGGTTTCACCCAAGTCATAACCCGTGAAGATCTGGGTTACAATTGGTCATAAGTAGCCCATGCTTGTGGTAAGTGATGGCTAGAGGGATCAGGAGGTCAGACTTGCTGACTTCGTCCACTGTGTCCAAATTGTGTAGATTTATGCTCATGCTGTTGATCACTGGATTGTCTTTTCCAGAAACGATTATTTACAGACCTGTTGTCATATTACTAGAATAGTGCTTAGTGTTCCATAAAACAACAGCAGTCAGTCAGTCACCATGAGATCTGTATCTCTTGGGGCCTACATCCTATTGTACTTGCCAGAATTCTGTCATGTGGTGGTATAACAGGAATTCTGTTTCAAAGCAAACAATAAACTCAGCTCGCTTCATAAGAGGTGACTAATAGGATGGGGGATTCAAGGTCCCTGACTTGGTTGACACGTCATTGCTTCCCAATTGTGCTCATGCTGTTGATCACTGGATTGTCTGTCCAAACTTGATTATTTACAGACTGCTGCCATATAACTGGAATATTGCTGGGTTCGGCGTAAAACTAGAGTCACTCACTCATGGGATTATTGCGTCAGTGGTTTCCAATACCTCTCACCGTCATATAGCTGGAATATTACAGAGTGTCAACCAATCACCCTCCGACTTTAACCAGAACTTTTTATCTGCAGTTTGCCTGCAGTAGACAGAATGCATAACCACAATGAAGCTTGACCTGTTTGTACATGGTTGATGTTATTTTTGCAACACAAGGTGCATGTTTATTCTGAATGCACTGCATATTTGTTATAGTGGCATCTGCTGGTTAAGGACAAGTCAGACCAGGATTATATTCTTGATTTGTCAACACCACACCCATAGACTTGGGTTTCATGGAACATTGTGGTCCAGGACCTTTTCAACTGCAGGCTTTCCAGCACATGACATCCATTTTTGACCAGACAGTCCAGTGATGAATATAGTGAGCAATGATCCATGATATTTGTATTCCACAACATGCATTCAGTCGAGTCACTTGACAGGTCAATCCATTTACTCACACATTACACAGATGACCTGGGGTCTGTTTCAGACAGAAAACTTGCGTAAGCCTAAGATCTTGTAACTTTCCTCATAACATTCATACCTCATAACTTTTCTCATAGCATTCGTACCAACACATAGGAGGTACAGTTGCTACGAGAAAAGTTACGAGATCTTAGGCTTACGAGAGTTTTTTGTGAAACGGGGTCCTGGAATCCTGAATAAAGCATTGGCAGAGGCATCTTGATCTGAGTAAAATACAGTGAAAAAAATAATGTAAACCCATACTCACACCCTGACACACTCTGGTTTTTAATATTTAATAATTAGCAAATAGTGAAATGATTCATTTATTGCAGCACAGATCTGCAGGAAAGATTTGTTGATTTTTCTGAGTAAAACAGGACAAGTGATTTTGTTAAAGGACATCATGAATCTTTGCTATTGGAAGACTTAAGTTTAAAAACTTGAGTCGGTTTATGGTTTGTGATGTTGAGTTGTCGTCCAACAACTTCATTGATGACTTCTTGCAGACATGTCTGTGACTGAGATATGTTAGTCTTCTTGTTGCCATGACAACATGTCCCCCATGAAAAGTTAAAAGCTACATACTGAAATGATATTTCAGAAGTTGATCTTTGTGCAGAATCCCAGGAGATGACTCCAGAGACACATGTAGAGTGGCAGGTCAGATTATCTGAAAGGTAATTTTCACCAAGGATTGAATCAGAACATGCAAGCTCTAAGTATTGTCATTCCCTGTTTTTCCCTACACATTGTCTTGATTTTCCCTCTTGTCATGAAAGAAGAACCTGTCATTTGTTTGGTTTCTCTGATCAATCAAAAAGTGTAAGTATTGGCCACTTTTTGCTCACATCTCGTGCACAAGCCATATCAGCGGCCATATTCCTCTGTTAGAGCCCCATGGTATCCATGACTTGTGTTTGGTGTATTTATTGGAGACATCTGATTAGAATGCAAAGTAGAGGAGTCTCTGCCTTTTTTCCAATTGGTTCCTTTCTTGCTTCCATGTTACGAGAATGTAGAGTTTGGTGTGGCAGTGACGTAAATGTCTGTGTGTGTTATGGAGACAAATAGCTCTGTCATTTGCCAAATCTTCACGACTCAGCAGTTTTGTTGACCTCTACCTTCCTTAAGTAGACAGCAGTGCCTGAAAGGTTTTAGCCCTCTTGCAGAAATATTCTAGAAGGTTGATGATAATTTCTTGTCCTCTGGGGACTAGTGAATATTCAGTCGTTCTTGCTTAATCAATATGCGTAGATCCACCTGCCAAGTGTTAGAAACTCTAATGCACTATCATGAACATTTATGGAAAATGATACCATGTTTGAAATCATCCAGCTCGTATTTCACGAATGCTCGGTGCTCCACAAATAGTAAATGGACCATTCTTGTCACAAGAGAAAATGTGTTAGAGTGAACATCCTAGTTGTGTGTACCCTTGTGCTATGTTATTCTGTGTGTACTCTGGTGCTGTGCTTGTTCTGTGTGTGTCATTTTGTATATCATGCTGTTGTGTGCATCTTGGTGCTCTGTGTATCCTAGTGTTGTGAGTGTACTTTTGTTCTGTGTGTCATTTTATATATCCTGGTGCTGTGTGTTACATATTCCAAGTGTTTTGTGTACCCTTCTTGTGTGTGTATAGTGGTGCCATGTGTATTTTAGTGTGTTGTGTTTTCCCATCTGTGTGTATCTTAGTGTTGTGTGTGTACCCTTGTTCTGTATGTGTCATTGTGTATATCCTGGTGCTGTGTGTATCCTAGTGTTGTGCATATCGTTTTGTGTGACCAGGTTTTGTGTGTATCCTAGTATTGTGTATATCCTGGTACTGTGTGTATCTTAGTGTTGTGTGTGTACCCATCTTCAGTTTTCCATGCTCCTTTATTCTGTCCCACATCAGTCGTGACATGTCCGACACTTCTTCCTTCGAGAACCATGCCCTTCAACACAAGGAAAAGTGAATAAATTATACGAAGGAAATGAACATGATTTTGATGGAGTGAGTGATTGTGTTGCCTACTTGTGAGTTCCCTGCTTATACCAACTTTGCTATCATTCAATACAAAATCAATAAATGATATTGATTATGCTGTCCAATCATGGCACTTGTTGGGCCTACTGTTACACTGGTCATACGCAAATGACACAGGAAAGTTGAAAAGAGGTTGATTTTCTAGTGTGAAGTTGTTAATTGCTACAAATTGAATCTGTCAATAGTGGGCAGGTGCCACAACAGATCAGCTGAGGCTGTTGCCATGGCAATAAGATCTTATACTGGGTTGATTCAGAGGATAGGTCCATTGATTTTGGGAGCTCAGGAAGTTGGAGTGA
Organism: Haliotis asinina; assembly: GCF_037392515.1. Taxonomy (NCBI): domain Eukaryota; kingdom Metazoa; phylum Mollusca; class Gastropoda; order Lepetellida; family Haliotidae; genus Haliotis; species Haliotis asinina. The sequence continues at coordinate 48,930,752 of NC_090286.1, forward strand.
CCGTTTTTGACTGACGCTCTGTTTGCAGTGCTATAACATGGCATATATAGGGTTCCCTTGGCGCTTTATGTCTTTGTAAACCTCTGCCTCTACTCCCACTGAGAGCTGTTCACACATGGGATGTTTGCATAGAACGCCGGCATAGAATAACTAAATAACACACTCGAACAGGGCTGGTCAATTCGCTTGGATCTCTTCGAGGGAATTGAATTCAGATCCTTGATTTATTCTAACTATAATGGAGGAAATCCTTTTAAGCAGCTTCTTCATGTTTTTGACAGATAAAACTTTTGCTTTTAGTTTGATTTTAAAGATTTTGTCGCATTTGTGAGTGGTTGATAGCCGGTGTCAGATTGTGCCTGAGGCGTGGATATCAAGTTATGTAGATAGGAAATAGCCATAGAGTTGATAATTATTGTTTCATGAAATATTATTTTCTTGTTGTTTGGGATGTTGGCCAAACTAGTTCCCTAATTTGAATAGAAGAAATTAGATTGAAATAGAGATAGAAAAAAACTAAATTCATCTCATTCAACTTCCATGAAAATTCAGATAAAAAAGCTAATGCAATATCACTACAAGGCCACTCCAGGATCCACATTTGTCAATGTTTGGTGAAAAAACAATGATTGAAAGTAAAATTGTCCATTGACAAGAGGAATTTGAGAAGAAGAACACAGGATTTGGCCTCTTTATCAATGATTGATCAGCAAGTTAGGACTGCTAGACAGCCATATGACCGAGGAGACTGGACGAATGGTTCTCCCTTTCTCACCATCAGCGCCATGCTTGATGATGCAGTTGTTGTGATTACTGGACTAAGTCAAGTTAATATTTATGAAAAAAAGATTGGCAGAGGTTGAAACCATAAGCAGTTGGACTAAGAAAGTGTGTTACATCCGTCCCCTATCTTTGCTTTCTCATCAGTAATGATAGATCCGCAGCCGTCCGCTTCCTGACGTCTATTTGATCATGAATCCAGTCATAGGCCAGTCATTTCTCTCTCTCCCCCATCATCGCTGCCTTTGGCTGCCTATTGATTTTATATTGCGATCTATTCACTCGTGCCTCATGGGATAGAATCGGTGTGATTGAATAGGTGGGAGCAATGGTTTTCAATGTGACGGGCCTTCTTTAGGCCTTGATTAACACTGGCTATTTTCAACTGGCATTCAACTCCCTTGCTTTTAGGACCTGCTTTCGTTTTTACTTTTCTACTAATTTCTGTTTCAGAGGTCATGCTGTGAAGGTTTTGTTGGGTACAACATTCCAAGAATTCTGCAAATTTGAATACCCTTGCTGATGTGTCTTCTTGTAGAACAGAATATGTTGGGATCATTTGAATTCCTCTTTGGTTGTGTGATTTTAGCATTGGTGACAGCATATGGCAGGGGTGACACCTTTGGTACCTTAACAACATATATTAAGAAGTTCATATCCAAACTGTTAAAACCCCACCTCTTTATGACATTTTTAAATGTTACGTAATAGAATGTTGTCGGTGGTTTCAAGACTTTAAGATTATGCGCTGAATTTGGATGCCCTTTGGTTATCAAGTTGGCTGTATGTTTGGTAATAATCTCCTTTATATTCCAATGAATTTAATGAAACCTGTTTGCTGTAATCAATATTAGCCTGGCCGTAAAATGGGATTGTGTGAATATTTGATGGTCTAACTGGACCGTAGGTTGTGACTTTTGACCTTGTGCAGAAGGCCATATCAGTCTCTAGGGTTTCATTTGGTTTGATTTAGCTCTTGTTGGAGTTAGATTTGCGTCATCCGAGATTTGTATGACAAAGATTGGAATTAACAGATTAGCATAAAGATGTGGAAAGAACTATTAGCATTCCTTCATTTTGTTATTGATATAAATTCTAAATAATTCATAGAAAATTGCTGATAACTGATTTAATATCTTCAGACTAATTGTATCAAATAAAAGTCCATATCAATTTGTACTAAGATTTCAAATGCATGATTTGGCGTTTGAGTTTGATGGCAGTGGTAATGGCATGGTTCGTCATTAGTTTTACAAGAGGATTCTCTTGAAACTTAAAAATGTTTTTAAAAAGATGCCTTCATTATCCAATTTGTACTATAATAAACTGTTTAATGTTAATATTATATCAGAAATAGAATTTTCCCTATTCTGCACTTCTTCCTGCCGTTACTATCTTCAGGAACCCATGCTTGTCACAAGAAGTGACTAAGGGGATTGGATGGTCAGGCTCACTATCTTCATGAACCCATGCTTGTCACAAGAAGTGACTAAGGAGATTGGATGGTCAGGCTCACTATCTTCAGGAACCCATGCTTGTCACAAGAAGTGACTAAGGAGATTGGATGGTCAGGCTCACTATCTTCAGGAACCCATGCTTGTCACAAGAAGTGACTAAGGGGATTGGATAGTCAGGCTCACTATCTTCAGGAACCCATGCTTGTCACAAGAAGTGACTATGGAGATTGGATGGTCAGGCTCACTATCTTCAGGAACCCATGCTTGTCACAAGAAGTGACTAAGGAGATTGGATGGTCAGGCTCACTATCTTCAGGAACCCATGCTTGTCACAAGAAGTAACTAAGGGGATTGGATGGTCAGGCTCACTATCTTCAGGAACCCATGCTTGTCACAAGAAGTGACTAAGGAGATTGGATGGTCAGGCTCACTATCTTCAGGAACCCATGCTTGTCACAAGAAGTGACTAAGGGGACTGGATAGTCAGGCTCACTATCTTCAGGAACCCATGCTTGTCACAAGAAGTGACTAAGGAGATTGGATGGTCAGGCTCACTATCTTCAGGAACCCATGCTTGTCACAAGAAGTGACTAAGGGGATTGGATGGTCAGGCTCACTGACTTGACACATGATCATTTCCTCATTACTAAGATCAATGCTCATGTTGTTGACTACTGGATTGTCTCGTCAGACTCGATTATTTACAGACTACTGCCATATATATAGCTCGAATGTTGCTGACTGCAGCTTAAAACTTAATGCACTCACTTGTATCTAGAAAACATATTGCTCACTTTGTTTGCCATTTTGTGGAAGAAACAGCTAGCAAAAATATGCTAGGACCTACTGACTCGATGTGATGCCAATGGGTTGTCCTCTATTGATAGTGGATGCTGTCAGACACATAAAACATTTCCTGTTGGGTGAACATCATTTATAGTTGGACAGTGAGTCTGCCTTTAGCCAAGGGTTAACATCCAACATGGCTGATACCATGGTGCTCAACTGGTGGTTTGTCTGCTAAGTCTGCAGAGACAAAAGAATGCTGTGGTGCAAACTGGTGGTTTGTCTTCTAAGTCTGCAAAGACAAAAGAATGCAGAAGGTATTACGGGGATATATCCTACAGTTATTTCAATGCACAGAAGGCTTGTACTTTCTTCAGATCTGCATTTCGTGACTGCACATGTATTAATTAATGTGGCTGAGGTGTAAAGGTCCTGTATTGATGTAACTCTTGTATGTGGGTGCGTTGGGAGTTGGTCACGATTTTGTCTGTGATTGTTTGTGTGATTTCAGAATGCTACTAAATTGTTCCTGAAGTTTTTTAAACTTTCTGGAAATTTTGATTCCGAGAAATGGTTCACCATTACCTTAAAGTATATGTTTCATATTGAATGTTGATGTTTTGTATTATAGCAATACTTGAACAATACTTGTCTCCTAGGTAATAATGAATAGTTTAAATGATGATTTCTGTAAAATATAAATATTCCTGTAGTGTACTGTCCTCTTATCTAGACTTGCCAGGAATTACTATACACCAATGCACAGCTTTCAGTACAGCCTTTGAGCAAGGCTATATTATAAGCTATAATCAAGACTTAGAGAACTGGATATACAGAACACTTTTCTCAGATGTCAGTTGTGATCAGTCTTATTTAGCCTGCATAATCTGTAGAAGTCTGGTTAAGCATCTCTGAAATGTCTGCAGAATGGGTATCGCTGATGGGTTCTGCAGTCATGTGTAGTTGTGTTATATAACCTTTGCAAATATCCCCTTCACAGAAACTGAATGTGAATGAAGATCATGGTTACAAATGATCTTTAACAACACACACTTGTCATGAGAAGCACCTAACAGGATCCGATGGCCAGTCTGATGACTTGTATGACACATCATTGTATCCCTGGGGCGATGGGGTAGCCTTGTGGTTAAAGCTTTCACTTGTCATGACCTGGGTTCGATTCTCAACATGGTTGCAATATGTGAAGCCCATACTGGTGCTCCCTGTCATGATACTTTTTTAAGTTAGGTAAAAGCGGCGTAAAACTTAACTCACTCATGCTGTAGATAGTGTGAGTCATTGGATTCGTTGCTTACGTAATGCTGATATATAACAGAAATATTGTTGTATGCTCCATTCAACAAACAAAACCCCAGAAGTTGAATGTCATTCTATGGTTATGATTTTGCCATTTTTATTCTTTTTCAGGATTTGGTAATTATCATCATAGTGATATTTGGACCATGTTATTTAGTTACCTTCAGTCTAAATCAAGGTCACTGACATGTCAGTTATTATGATCCTTCTTTATGAGCTGCTACAGGTCCAAGAGCATATTCCCAAATTATGAGTGAGTTTGGTTTTATGCCGCTTATTCAAGGGATATAACAGCAGGAACACCAGAAATAGGTTTCACACATTGCACCCACATGGGGAATCGAACGTGTGTTTTCAGCTTCCCCACTGCCCAACCCACCTTGTGATGAAAATAAAATGAAACATGGTGACATAAATTTAGGTCAAGACTACGAAACAGAAGTTCAAGAACTTATGTTTCCCAAACCAGAATCGATGATATTAAGCTGTGTTGGCGTATGAATTTCTTTATAAGATAGCGGGAGTTAGTTGACCTTCTGTTTTAGAGTGTACTTTCCCATGGGTAAAGTGTTATTGTATCAGTCCCATTTAAACCCTGGGGCTGAAGATGAGTGATATGAAATGAGCTTAACATCATGCTTTCACTCATATGATGATGTGCATGCATGTGCATGCGGGCTGCTTGTACTAGCAGCACCTCACTCAGACACAGTATACTGACTCCAAGCTGACCAGTCCTTGTTGTGCTCATTTTACCTTCTTGTAGCCAGGCAAGGACCAATGAGTACCATATTTCAACATCTTTTGGTATGACATGGCCTGGAATCGAACCTATGACCCCCTGTTCTCATGGTAATGCTATATCCTTTTAACATCCAAAGTGGGTTCAGGTAACTGCAGAGGAAGCTGTCTAAACGGGCACTCATCAGGACTGAAGTAACAATCCACTTTAGACAACATGTTGGATTGTAGAGCTGAAGATAAATGTACAAGCCATGGACGGGACTGAGATTTTACGCCGGTGTTGACAATGTGCCGGCTTGGATAGATGCCGGTTTTGACAGCTTCCTCAGTATTTACAGCCCATCATTATACTGCAGGTTCTTGCTTTTAAACCAACCAACCAACCAACCAACCAACCAACCAACCAACCAACCATACAAACATGCACACCACAGATATGAACTCCCATGTTTTCCAGCTCTTCTTCTGTAGCTCATTTCCAGCTCCTACTGCTCTGTTCCTGCCCAGCCAAATATCATATATTGATCTGATGTTATGCCGTATTCCCCCGTGTTTTTAGAAGAAGAAAAGAGTCTATGGTTGCATGTCATCCATCATAAGCCATTTCTCTGCTGCTGGAGGTTCAGATAGCCTGCAGTGATCGAGTTCTTTCGATTTTTGTTTGTGAATTTTCAGCAGCATTTGGTTTTGTCCTATTGTCCCAGCTGAAATAAATGGTTTCAGGTATCAAATAACAGATATTTTCAAGGTTCTCATGGCTTTGTCACTCTCGAAATATGACTTGACACAATTTATCAAAGCATTGTATGCACCATATTCCTGTTCATTGGTTTCACCAAATTTTTAAGCATTTCTGTGGTGCCAGTCTTCCAACATTAGTTGACATGCCATGATACAACTGGAATGCTCGCTCACTCACTCACTCACTCACTCACTCACTCACTCACTCACTCACTCACTCACTCACTCACTCACCCACTCATTCACTCATTCACTCACTCACTCACCATAAAGATCCAGATCTGGACTGGTCCTTAGCAACCCATGGTTAAGTTTGCTGATCTGGTTGCCACATTCAAACTTAGTCTTAGACATGATGAGCTAAGACTTTCTCCACTTGGCTATTCCACTGCCATACAGTTTGGACATTGGTAGATGGCAGCATTGTTTGGCAGGGTATTCAAGCTTTGTGTTTGTGTGGTACAGATGACATTATAATGTGTTGTTTTCGTATACCTGGTATACAATGAACAAATTTAAGTAACAGATGAAATGTGAAGTTCATGCCACAGTTTTGCATCACTAGCTACCTTCACTAAAATATTGCTATATTATGAAGTAAGCATGTCATGACAATCTTATTTTTCAGTTCTGGTCAAACACTTTCAGTAATCAGTTAGTAGTTGTGTGGTGTTTGGGTTAAAATGTTTTGATCATTATTTGATTCATGTTGGGGTTAAGAGTTTTAAAGATTTTTATTTTGCTGTGATATTTAAGGGAAATCTCTCTAGTGGAATCCAAGATGGGCAGATCCTGAGACATAAGGGAAGTATCTCAGCACAGCAAAGTGTGTTGGCCTAAACCACAAAGCTACCAGACCCATGAAAGTCCTGGGTAGAGTAGGCCTTCAGCAACCCATGCTTGCCATAAAAGGCGGCTCAGCTTGTCGTAAGAAGTGACTAAGGGGATTGGGTGGTAAGACTAGCTGACTTGGTTGACACATGTCATAGGTTCCCAACTGCACAGATCGATGCTTATGCTGTTGATCACTGGATTGTCTGGTCCAGACTCGATTATTTACAGACTGTCACCATATAGCTGGAATGTTGCTGAGTGTGGTGTAAAACTAAACACACTCACTCACTCACTCACTCACTCACTTAAAAGGCTACATGTGACCTTTATTGATTGAATGAGTGTATTTAGCTTTACACCATACTCAGTATTATTCCAGCTATACAGCAGAGGTGTCTAAGTCTGTTCGAGACAATCCAGTGATCAACACCATGCTGTATATGCACACATTATGGTTGTGGGAGCCTATGGTATCCAATATGCTCATGATTCAAATGACAAGTATTTTTTGTCTTTCATTTTTTTTTATGAGATGATTTTTGGCTTTTGTGGTTTTGTTACATTCTTTCTTGTCTTAATGTGCTACAGAATTGATTTACTGATGATTTATAGCCCCATAATGTAAGATCATAATTTGAAATAATTTGAAATGGTAATGAATAAAGCATAGAAATTGTGGACCAGAAGGTAATGAATCTGGTTAATAAGGGTAATTTGGCTCGTGTGAGCTGGGTTGACTTTTTTTGTACTGTAGAATTGGCACAGGGACTTGAAATTACCGTAAGAGAGAAACGTTTGTGTCGACTTGACATAGATTGATCAAAATGTTAATCGTGAGGTCCTGTTCTTGTGTCCAAGACAAAACCAGATTCTGACAGTGATGAAATACTTTACGGGAATGTGAACATATTTTTATCACAGTTGGTAAAGAAGTGACAACAGGGCAGTGGTACTTAGTGACAAAAGGTGCTCAAGTTACGGTAGAGGGGTGTCTCCAATTAAGTATTCATACATCATAGGTGGCCAATCATCATCATCACATCTCTATGTCCATTGGTGATGGCAGAATCCCGTGAATCGGCGTTCGAATCCTCGTTCATCCCAATTGCTCCTTTGTTTCTCAGCACCCGTATCTAAATTGTTTTGTTGACATACGGGATATAATTTTTAAGTTAGATGTTTTTAATCTCTAATTTTGATGTTCTAGTTGTTTAGTTATCCTTTAGAGACATCTCTTATATAAAATTATTACAGAACTGTTAAATATGTTGTAGTCATCATATGGCGTAAATGTTTCCGATTTTAAATAACAGTATGCAAATTTGAGGCATTCTTGACTCTGTTGCTTCCTCCTGTGATTTTACTTAAACATTACTGGAAGCAGTGTAAAACCCTACTCTCTGGTTTGTCAGATGTTGTAGTCTGGAATCCTAGATGACGTCTATTTTTAGTACTGGTTTGTGAACACCTTCCACGTGGTCAAAAGTTTCATGAAAGTGGTGCACATCAATAAACAGACTAACATTTAGTCCCTGAATATATATGTAATATTGATACTGAGGTAGCAAATAAACCCACATAATCTGAAAAGGAGCTTTTGGAAGTTTTGAGATTCCTGAACCCTTGGAAATCTAGGCTTGCTTCATTTAGGACTTAAGCAAGGGCAAATAGTGTGGTTCAGGGACTGTGAGACGAATCTTGTCCCTGTGTAAGATTTTCTCTTTAATTGAAGGCACTGCAAAGTGCTCTCTGAGTTGTGTTCCTTAGATGTACCAGGATATGCTGGTTAAGAAGATATTCTTCATTCACATTCATGGTATGTCAGCACTCACCCATACTCCTGGGTTTCTCCGTGGAGACCCGTGAAGGTGTGGGGTAAAACATGTATGATTCATATCACTGCACTCAAGTCAAAAATGTGTTCTGAAATTTAAGTCAGAACTACTGTCAGTTTAATGATTACAATAACGTTTTCACTTAGATGTCCCATTTTGACATAAGAGCAACAGTTGGGAAGAAGTGGTCTAGATAGGCCAGAGTCTGCCCCTTTTGATATGAAAACAAGTGTGGGAAAGAAGTGGCCTAGATAGGCCAGAGTCTGCCCCTTTTGATATGAAAACAAGCGTGGGAAAGAAGTGGCCTAGATAGGCCAGAGTCTGCCCCTTTTGATAGATAAGCAAGTGTGGGAAAGAAGTGGCCTAGATAGGCCAGAGTCTGCCCCTTTAGATATGAAAACAAGCGTGGGAAAGAAGTGGCCTAGATAGACCAGAGTCTGTCCCTTTTGATATAAAAACAAGCGTGGGAAAGAAGTGGCCTTGATAGGCCAGAGTCTGTCCCTTTTGATATGAAAGCAAGCGTGGGAAAGAAGTAGCCAAAATAGGCCAGAGTCTGTCCCTTTTGATATAAAAAAAAGCGTGGGAATGAAGTAGCCTAGATAGGCCACTGTGGATCATTGGATTGTTTGGCCCAAACCTGATTTATTTACAGACCTCCTCTGTATAGCTGGAATATTGCAGAGTATACTGTTGACCAACAAACTAACAATGGCATGAGCCTACCTTCTCCCAGAATAGCACCAATATAAGGCTTTGTTGTATGCTGTTTTTAGCAAAATGACAGTTCCTTCTTTACTTGAGATATGGTGATTAAGGAATAGAATAGGTCCACTAAACAATTTTTTTTCAAGGTCCTGGTCAGGCTTGGTGACTTGGTTTGCGTTATGTCATTATGTCCTAATAATGTGCAACTTTGCTTATGGTATCAATCAGTGAATTGTATGGTGAAGACTCGATTATTTCCAGGCTCCCTTCATATGGCTGGAGTATTGCTGAGTGTGGCATTAAATGACAACATGCGCACCTTCCTTCCATCTTGCTCATCAACTTGCATTGATCACTTCATTTCATCCCTTGTCAACATCATGACAATCCAGCATCTTGTATGTCCAGACTAAAGCTTGAATATCTGGAAAATGTTCTGTTCTCAAATCTCAAAAACATGTTTTTGCACCAATCCCTTCAGTGGCCATTACACAAGGCTTTATTTGGCAGCAGATGCATGGCAAGGTGTGGTTTGATCCAAACACGGTGCTCAGTGTTCAGTGTTGTTCAGCCATTGATAACTGCACCTAAAATCTCGATCCAATATGTGACTAATTTATGGAGTAATTTCCTGTCTTGAAGAATGGCCTTTTGTCCTGCACACTACCACAGAATGCTTAATGCCCCTTCTGGTTGCTCAACGGAATCAGCATGAATATCGCAACAATTGTTATTTCCATGTGTCTTGAACAGATATGAATTCATTTGTTTTTCATTTTGGTGTTTCTCTTGAATTTAGTGTTGTTCGTACATCAACAAGAAAAAGTTGGAATGATGTTTTGAATGGTAGTTGGATCGAAGTGTTCTCAGTTTCAGCTTGATTCAGTTGACAATGGAATCAGGATTCTGGCTTGGTTGGTTGCTTTTTTTTTAATTCCAGATATATGGTGATGGTTTGTAAATAAGTTTTCAACAGTATGAGTTTCAATCTATACTTTTGGATAGAATGATGTGTCAACCAGGTCATTGAATCCCTGACTACCTGATCTCATTAGTCGCCCTTTACGACAAACAGGGGTTGCTTAAGACCAATTCTAATTTGGATCTTCACAGGTTTCTGGGTTAATGTGGGTGGTATGTGCCTTACACTTGTCTTAAGGCGTGAATTGTTTGTCGTTGAATGCTGAAGAGCAATAATCCACTTGTATCCAACCATCTAGTAAATAATCACATCTGGACCAGACAATCCAATGATTGACTCTGAACAATGATACATGCCTTGTTGGTACAGTGACCAAGCCTGTCCATTTAGCTGCCAGCCATTCACATCCAGCTTAGGTTGCTGGGGAGTTATTATAGTCCAGAATCGCCTTGCAGATGCGAAACACCATTCACCATTAGATGAAAGAGATTAGGTGGCCTTTGTACTGCCAGCACATCCTTCAGGAGACTGAAGTTGGTAGCAGTGGTACAGGGAGGTGGTTACAACACACCTGCACCAAAGATGCGCAACCAGTGTGCGAAAAAGTTACCAAATTTTTCAGGTATAGCTAGCTGTGCCTGAAAGTTACTAGCACACAAAATAACTCACAATATAAAATGTAGAAATTTTATCAAAAGTTACAATAGATGAGAATAAGATACAGAAATGTTAAAAAACACGGGTTTCATCATTAAACTGCTAATATGATGAACATTCTTAAGTTATGTTCAGGCCATAATCTTCCGTGATGTAAAAGTGTATTATACCTTAACAAGGTAGAGAAAGTGATATATTTACAAAATGACCCATTCTATATTCACTAGCCAATCAGGCCAGTGACTATAGGTTTGCTGGCCTAGTGAGATTTTTACTAGCAAAGGGCCAGCAGGCCAGAGGCTATGTTGCACACTGTGCACCACAAGATGCATGAGTTAAGACAACCTTGGTACAGATCTATACTTAAGGGCAATATCATTGGTAAGGATAGTACAGGAAGATTACAAGATTAGATACATGAGCTGAGATGACCTCAATGTAGATACCATGATCAAGGATGCTTTATAGGGTGGGAACAGTACTCGGATTGGATTATACAGCTTGAGGTGAGACCACCTTGGTACGGACACATGCACCAGGACATTGTGGGTGTGTGATCAATTCTGTATTGAACTAATTGCTAAGTTCGTCCAAGTAAAATGATTCCAGGACATGTTTTCAGTGTATATAGGCGTTGCATTAATGAAGTTAACAGGTCTATATTGTTGCACCTTAGTTGGGTGTTCTTGGTGCAGTGACCCATGAAGGTCCCAGGGTAGAATAGGTCTTCAGCAACCTATGCTTGTCATAAAAGGTGACTTGTGGAAAGAGGCAACTAACGGGATCAGGAAGTCAGGCTCCCTGACTTGCTTGACACATGTCATAGGTTCTCAGTTGTGCAGGTCGATGCTCATGCTGTTGATCACTGGATTGGCTGGTCCAGACTCGATTATTTACAGACTGTGGCCATATAGCTGGAATATTGCTGAGTGTGGCGTAAAACTAATACATACATTGATACACTGGGTCTCTTTTTATGCTCAGTGGTCTGTCCAGGTGAGAGGAGTCTTCTTTTTCAATGTGTGAGAGTCTTCAGATTACATATGAGAGGTGTTGAAAGAGTTAACTAGACAGGCTTTAGCCCTGATTTTCCTCAGATTAATTCCTGCTTTTTATCCCCCCGGCATGTAATGCAGGGGGATATAGTTGACGCCTTGTCCGTCCGTAATCATTTTGTTTCCGGAGCATAACTCAGAAACCATTCAATATTTTTAGACCAAACTTGATAGATATAATGATCTCAACCTATAGTTGTGCCTTTTGCTATTTACAGAGTTTTGGCATGTATATTTTTTTCTGTTTTTCCATGGAACATGTTAGTCTAGTGGTGGGGCAGGCTTCGTCCCGGAGCATAGCTCAAAAACTGCTCAATACTTTTCTGGAAAACTTGGTAGATATGTGGGGCAGGCCCTAAAGTGGTGCCTTTTGGTATTTACAGGTTTTTGTGATTTATTATTATCTGGGTGGTGGGGTAGCGTAGTGGTTAAAGCGTCTGCTTGTCACGCTGAAGACCCGGGTTCGATTCCCCACATGGGTACAGTGTGTGAAACCCATTTTCTGGTGTCCCCCGTCGTGATATGGCTGGAATATTGCCAAAAGCGGCATAAAACCAAACTCACTCACTATTATTTTCTGGGTTTCCATCAAAATGTTTCGGACTTAGTCTCAAAATGAAGGGATGTGCTTCGATTCCGGAGCATAACTCAAAATTCGTTCAATATTTTTCTGCTAAACTTGGTAGATACACCAATCAGAAGCTGCAATGGTGCCTTTTGCTAGTTACAGGTTTTTGTGATTTCTTAGTTTCTCGTTTTCCATGGAAACGATTCAGGCTTTGTCTCAAAAGTGAGAGGTGTGTTTCTGGAGCAGAACTCAAAAACCTCTTAATATCTGTCAGTTTAACTTGGTAGATATGTGTGGCAGACCCCAAAGTGGTGCCTTTTGGTATTTACAGGTTTTTGTGATTTATTATTTTTTCAGTTTCCATGGAAACGCCTTGGACTTAGTCTCACAATGGAGGGATGTGCTTCATTTCTGGAGCAGAACTTAAAAACCATTAAATATTTTTCTGCAGAACTTGGTAGATATATCAGTCTGAACCTAACGTGGTGCCTTTTGCTACTTACAGGCTTTTGTGATTTCTTAGTTTCTCGGTTTCTATAGAAGCGTTTTTCACTTTGTCTCAAAAGTGAGAGGTGTGTTTCGTTTCCGGAGCAGAACTCAAAAACTTCTTAATATCTGTCAGTGTTACTTGGTAGATATGTGTGGTAGACCCCAAAGTGGTGGCTTTTGCTATTTATTTTTTCTTCTGATTTATTATTTTCTCCGTTTTTATGGAAACTTTTCGGACTTAGTCTCAAAATGGAGGGATGGGCTTCGTTTCAGGAGCAGAACTCAAAAACCATTCAATATTTTTCTGCAGAATGTGGTCGATATATCAATCGGAACCTAAAGTGGTGCCTTTTACTATCTCCAGGTTTTAGTGATTTATCATTTTCTCAGTTCCCATGGAAATGTTTTTGACTTAATCTCAAAAGTGAGAGGTGTGTTGTTTCTGGAGCAGAACTCAAAAACCTCTTAATATCTGTCAGTGTTACTTGGTAGATATGTGTGGCAGACCCCAAAGTGGTGCCTTTTGCTATTTACAGGTTTTTATGATGTATTATTTTTTCGGTTCCATGAACATGTTGATGACTTCGTTTCCGGAGCACAAGTCGAAAACCATTTCATATCTTTCAAAGATCTTGGCAGATATACGAGACAGATCTTGAAATGGTGACTTTTTCTGATTACAAATATATGGCATTTATATTTTTCATGAATTCCATGGAAACAATCCAGACATGGTCTAAAAAAAACAATAAGTAACTGTCAGATGATTTGTCCTTTCAAATATGTGATGGCGGGGGGGATATGTCATCTTCTGATGACTCTTGTTTATATTGTCCAGTTTGTGAAGACAACACATGATATAAAACTGCTGTCATCCCATACTGTTTCATGGAAATCTGGGCGTGGTGTGTTGCCTAGGGTTTTTATGGTTACAAAATTTACACTTATTCATCATGCATTTGTTTGGGTTTTTTTGCATGAGGTTATGCCTGTTTTTCGAGTTTGCCAATATTTCCTGTAATGAGGAGCCTTCCTGTATCCTGTTGATTCTGGTAGTGTCCTCAGTCTTAACTGGCACAGGGTTTGCTTCATGCTTTACTTTGGCAATGCATTTATTTGATTTTTTGCCGTATATAAAATACATTAAAAATGAAGCAAAATACATGTCCATACTGAATAATTTATAATCAGATACTGTTGAATCATGGTGTTGCCTAAAAGTAGCTACAAACATACGTAATATGAATTCAGACAAATTGTGCAAGGCATGTTTTTTTTGGTCACACATTAAGATTAAATCATTTGACTCCCTGGATTTGATTTGCAATCTCTACCATAGCCTCAAAGAAGTAGTATAACCGATATACTGTTACGAGAAAGCCAAGAGGAGCGATCAAGCAAATTTTGACAGTGTGTATATTTTTGTGTTCTGCATGAAGTAGTGCAGATTACGACCAGGGGAATAACTGTGTATGTTGAGTCTGCCAGGGAGTAGAATCATGATGTTGGAAGGCACTCGGTTGTGTGGCTGGTGGGTGATATGATTACGTATATCACAGGCAAGGTGGAGCTCTTGAACAGCTTTTCCCAAGTTGTTTACCATGGAAGCAGTTTGGTATTATAAATACATCCTATATCCTTCATAGGTTAAGTCTGACACTTGAGAAGGGATTTTAAAAATATAATTCTTGTGCACAGTGACCATGTGTTGGCCGCTGTATGTGGCTTTGGAATAAATAACACCATGCTCTTAAAGCATTTTGTCAGTGAGAGTCAGCGTGTAAGTGTGTTTCACATAATGAGGCTTTGAAGACCATCTTCAGTTTCATCACAGTTTGTAAGCTGTAAATGGGAAGTAAGCATTAAACAGGTTGGATACCGTGGTTTGTGCACATACCGTATGCAACATGTCTTTATGTTATCCAGTTATTTCCCTTTTTTCCTTCTTCTAATCTTACTTCATGATATTTTGGCCACACAAGCATTTATCCTGGGCAAGAGTTATCTCCCTTTATCAAATTTACTTTGGTAATACTTTTTTAATTGGAGATAATTTTGATATCGTCTGGTAGCATATTTTTTTTATATTAACTTAGTGTGAGTTTGCTATGTAATAATTCATTTTATAAAAAAACCCATCTTGTTATCAGCAAAATCTTCTTTGATAAATCAATATTTTTTTCTTTAGTTTCTGTTAATGCATCAAATCCAGCATAGTGCTTTGAAAATTGATTTTCCTGCTTTATATCATATCAATACTGAAATATATATATGAAAAAAAATGACATGTTGATTAATTAAAGTAAACAAGTTACCTTTCAGAGAACTTTTATCGACATATTACTTTTTACAGAGGGTGTCACAAGGGGACAGCACTTGTCAAACAAATCCATGGTGACTTGCTGTTTTTATTTCATAATTACATTCGAGACAAATTTTTCAATAACATGATGCCAGGTTTAGCAATTTCTTCACATTTTGATGTTTGACAAATGCAAGAGGATAGCTTTGCCATTATATTCAAAGTGGATTTGGGATTGAAATCCTTCATCATAGGATCCTGGCATGTCATGGGGAGACAACTCAGTACACACTCATGATTGTCTAAAATATATGGCATGTCATGGGGAGACAACTCAGTACACACTCATGATTGTCTAAAATATACAGTGAATTTAGAAGCTTGTGCCATTGTTAACGCAATGCTACTGGGCCTTAAGTTAAGCTTGAGTACATATTGTAATTTGCTGTTTGTTTAAACTACTTAGTTTAATGTTTGCTATTTAACTGCTCAGTGCTGATTAAAATACCTGACCTGCCGTACCTTGTTTTTTCTTTTGTCGTAATTAAACAATCACAGTTGATGTCTTAATGAAAGCTCCAAACTGAAGCTGACTACCCAACACATGTCCATGACTCCCTCTCATGACACCAGGGAGTCATGATGACTCATGAATTGTTATGCCAATGCCAAACATTGCATATATCGTTGCTCTGAGGTCAAATCTTTAAATGTTCAAACAGCCATGATGTGTCTAATACGACATATGAATTTTTGAGGTGGCGTACAAATGATGATGTATAAGAGCAATGCATCATGTTTGACAGAGAGGACTAGTCTGTGTCATGTACAAAATGATTAAGTGGACTGAAGATACTGTGACATGCATATTTTTTGGTTTTGTAAGTGCTTGGTCACCGTTTGGTGCAGATCAACATTTTCATAGTGCTTATTCATCATTCCAAAATACAGTAAAATCATGATGAGTCGCATGCTGGTGTCTCGAATATTATGCATCACGTGAAGTACATGTCGATCCCGACCATTCCCTGTTATAGCTGTCATCATCTGATTTCTGGTTTCACGAATTTGTTACATAAATACTCACGACGACTCGAGAAGGAAATTTGGTCCCATGAGATTCAAACAATAGCAATCTTGTATAGATAAGCCAAAGTCAGTCAATGAGAAGTTAATTGGTGTAGTTAACTGATCCAATTAACTACCCAGCGCGGCTCACACCTTCCCTCAATTGCTGTCTGAGTTCAAAAAGCAGATTAGTGCCATGTATATCTGTCGATGGCCGATAGATTTTGTTCATGGATTTTAAGAGGTTTGTTTATTTTGTATTTCAATGTGCTAGTATGCAAATGAGTTCTTGTTTATATACTATTCATGTTCATCATCTGTGTCACCTAATATATTGTTGTGCTATATTTTGAGAGGATGTGCTGATTATAGGAATTGTTCAATATTCAATCATTTTTTTTCTACCCTCACAGACATACCTATATCTTCAATACATCGATAAGTCGAATTTATCACTTGATCCCCCAGAAATTCGACTCATCAGGATTTGACTGTGTGTTAGTCTGATGTGAAAAATTCAGAAAATTCAAGGGCAGATTGGTACCTTTGGAGCCAAATATTGTGTGGTATGATCCCTTACCTGTGACAATAAATAGTAATCAGTAATAACTTCTGTTCTTCTAAATACTAGGCTGATACTCACCAAACAACAGACTGATGAAACTTACACACCAGTACAAAGATCATTGAATAATATAATTCTTTGAGTTTCTATTTCATGGAAAACAAGTATGTTTTCATCAGGCAATTTCTCTTTTCAAGTAACATTTCATATTGTATCTGTTTACATTCTAATAAAATGAAACATCACAAGGTGATAAATGATTTGAACAATACCTTAATGTTTTGCTCTTTATCTGTTGTAAATATGAAAACTGTTCCAGTTTGTGTGTGAGTCGAGTGACACCGTGACAGTGCTGAAGGTGCTGGCGTTATGGTATCATATTGACTAGACATTAAACCATTTCCTGCCAAGTCAATAGATTATATTCCTGAAAATGTGTTTTTGTTAGAGGTTGGTATTACTTCAATAAATCTTCTGTCGGTATATGTTGACAACAGTTGTGTGAAAACAATGCTTCATCATACTACAGCTGATAATTCAGAAAGTATTGATTGGCCATAGGCTGAAATAATGTATTTTCGCAAAACCCTGTCAAAACACATTTCATGGCATTTTAGGTTTTACTGCTTACTTCCTGTTACAGGACAGATTAAAAAAAGGGTCATTAAGTGAAAATGTATTAGTCAAAACTGTTTCACAACTTGAGTAGGCAGAGGTCATATAGGGATATGTTTTGAAGGTATTGCTGTTCTCTGGGCTCTGTCACAAAAGTCTGATGTCTGATGCAGCAAACACCGATTATTGTCTCTGGGTTCAAGTTGAGAATGAGATAATAGACAGGATGGCAGTTTGTTTTCCTTCCTGACATACCTCACTAAAATCTTAAAGGTATAAGCATTTTAGCCTGTCTAAAAAAGATGAAAGTCACCTTCAGAATTACTCTTATAACGCCCCATTTGACATTGGTCAAGAAACATCAACTATGGATTACGTCCTTGACCTCTGGTTATGTCATGTTAAAAATTAGAGAACTTTATCAGCAAATCAAATGTCAGGTTTTGATATTTTCCAGTGAATGAACATCCAAAGAAATGTTGGGATGCTCATAGGCTGGTACAAGTGCCTAAACCTCCTGGAACAATCTTCCCCTTGATGTCCACAAGTGCAAAACCTGTTCTGGCTTCAAAACATCTACCAAAACCTATCGTTTCCGCCAAGTTTTCTTCTGATTAATCCTCCCTGCACTTTGAGCATAATATCAAAGTATAGAAAAGGTGCAATACAAATCCGCAAAACAATACCCCCCAAAATGTCAAAAGAGTAAACTTTGCCGTGTAGGGTCAGATTTACCCTCCATAAACACTATGAGTGTTTCTTCATTTAATTTTTATTTTCCTTCACGGATGGTGGGTTACCCACGTGGTGACAGTGTTCGCTTGTCATGCTGAAGGCTCAGGTTGGATATAACGCATAGATGGATTTACTGTTATCCCACTACCATGATATTGCAGGAGTATTGTGAAAAGCGATGTTCCAAACATTCAAACAGGACATAGTAGATTTGTGCTAGACTATCAACTAGTTAATGAAAAATGAACGTATTTTATGGAAAAATATGCTTATAGTTAAAAATAAAATATAATGAGCCCTGAACCTTTCTTCCTGAATCTGTGGAAGTCTAGACTTGCTACATTTTCTAGACTTGTGTGGGTTTTCTTTGATATATTTGCTTTAGGGTCTTTATGACAGACTAGATTTGTATACAATAATCAGGATCCGGGATAGAATAGGTACTCCGCAACCCATGCTTGCCACAAAAGGTGACTATGTCTATGCTTGTCGTAAGAGGCGACTAATGGGATTGGATGGTCAGGCTCGCTGACTTGGTTGGTCAAAATGGCACAGATAGATGCTGTTGTTTACTGAATTTTATGGTCCAGACTCTATTATTTACAGACTGCTGACATGATATTGCTGGAATGTTGCTCAGTCCGGTGTAAAACTAAACTCACTCAATCACTCACTAGGCTTCAAGATGTCATTTATAAAATATAAGCTACATTTTGAAATTCCATCACAACTGTCATCACTAATGCCTTGGCCAATTATAGGTTGTTTTCAGGGATAGGTGTTGTTACAGATTCAGTGTGGCCTGCCCCAACGATGTGCAGTTAAGAGTAACACTATGCTAGAGAGTCATAAGTGTCATAGCTGTATTTTGCATGTAAGATCAGGGTGTCATTTGAGAACATCTTAAGAAGAAATGTTATGGCAGTGTGGTTGATAGAGGCCTTGTATTTAGGTCAGGGCCCCGTTTCACAAAACACTCGTAAGCTTTAGCTCTCGTAACTTCCCTCACAGCATTCCTACTTCCTATGTTACACTATAGTGGGTACGAATGCTACGAGAAAAGTTACGAGATCTTAGGCTTACGAGAATTTTGTGAAATGGGACCCAGAATCATGTCATTACCATATGGCAGAGGTCTGCACTTTGCCTTATCACTTGCTTGCCATTTACTGATAATTCTATCCGTTTTGCTGACACAGACATAAATGATGAGGTTTTATGAGAATGCATTCTGTTTCATTTAAGTAATGGATTGTCACACCTCCTTTCACAGAATTTGAAGATAAGAGAAATGTTTACAGAATACTTCTACCCTGAACACTGAAAAAGATAAAGGAGATTTCAAGTGGTAGGGTAGCCAAGTGGTGTAAGTGTTTGCTTATCATGCCAAGGACTTGGGTTTGATTCTCTGCATAAGTAAAACATAGAATGACACTTTTGGCATCCTGTGCTGTGATGTTTCTGTACTATTGCTTAAAGCAGAACAACATGATTCAACTTGGCACCATATACTTAAAGGTAAATTTTCATTTGGAGAACTCTAATATTTTTTAAATTGAACGATCCATGAGAATTGGGGTTCACGTTACCCTCAACAACCATTGGCCAAACTCACACATATTTGGGTAATGAATGTCATTCTAACCCATTGGCATAGATCAATATTCTAGATGTCAATCACCGGATTATCCATTCAAGTCTAGGTAATTTTGAGCCCCCAGTCTTATACACTGACTAATGCTGAGTGATATGTGACACCACAAGCCTGTCATTATCAGTGATAAGTAGTTTATCATTGATTTTGGATTATTTACAATGGATAAATGATTTGTAATTGGGAAACCACCAAATACCACAAGGTCAAACCACACGACACATGACAACCTATTGATGTTGAAATGGATTGGGTAAAGTGAATTCTGCCTGCAAATTTCTGGACAAGTATATTTTGACAGACTTCGACAAGGAATTGTGCCCTGTTTATTCACTGCAAGAAACACAACAGGCCCTGGTCAGAAATATGAAATTAGGCAACTCTTCTCAGCTCATGCATATGATGACGATGTTCCTGAGTGCATCACTCTTGGAACATAGTTTCTGCAAGACGAAGACACTGTGTAGAATGGAAGAAGTCTCTCATAGACAAAGAAGAGATGATGGCTTTCTCGATCATTCATCTTCTTGACATGTATCTTACGGAATCCTATAGCAGTGTCTTGAAACTTCCACACTGTGAAGAAAACACTGCATTGAAGAGATTGCTGTTGCGAATTGACATGACCTGCCTTTAAAACAGCCTAGTTCATGAGGCTTATGTAATTCTGCAAGTTTAAATGGGTTGGATTTGATATTGCCTTTCAGTATTTCAGATAAATTCGAGGATGAGAATTTTTCTTGAATGCGCGGAATTCCATGTATTTGATTGTGCTGGTGTCGTTTATGGTATATACTCTTCAAAAAAAGTAGGGGAACTTCAGTTTTTTTATAGTACTATTAAACATATTAAGGAGATTTAGTCAATTAATGTTGATATGATAATATTGAATGTTTTGAGAGTGCATCACCATTTGCACTTCCTTACAACCATAGTTATTTGGAATGTAGTTGCTTTTGTAAGATGATTGGTGTATGTCATGTATTTTGCATGTGTACGATTTTCATTTTAAAACAAACAACTAGAAACAAACGCTAACAAATGTGTGATGCAAGATGGTGTTCTAAGTGATTTCTCAACCTTCTTGAAAAATCGTCATAATCCAGAATGGACCCCATGCACGTTTATGGGGCTACTGCATTGTGCATGTGCATATCGTGCGTTGTGTTTAGGGGTGGTAATAGAGGGAAATGGTGGTGCATTCATAAGGTGTCTGTCCTTGAAACGTTTGTCAACATTTACACTTCTTATCCAAATTGAAAGTTCAGGTTCACCTACTTTTTTTAAGAGTGTATATTGTATTGTTTGAACTGACATGACCCCAAAGATGCCCACTCGTACCCATTCTCATCCCTGTATATTAGGACTTGGGTCTTGTAAGGATTCTTCAATGATGCAGTCACAGACAGCTGAACCTGGGTGAAGGCGATGGGCATGCGTCTGGTGCTGAATTAAGTTCGCAGGATCATGATGAAATGGATTCGGACCTAGTAATAGTATGCTGTTGTGTCTGATAGCATCAACAGAAGTTTTCCAGGGAAATTAGACACCAGTGCTGCTGCTGTTTTGGATTAGACAGAAAGTGCTTAGTTTGTTTACTATGCTGTTTATTTAGAAATTCACTCTCATATTCGGTGAATCAAATCATAGCCCTTTATAAATTCAATTTGTTGTTCATCAGGTCACCAGAACCAGACATTAACAAAGATTTTCTGTTTCTCTATGGGAGTTTCTTTTTCTTGAACCCTTATGTCCTTTTTCAAAGTGAGATGTGTAGTAGTGTATTATGTACTAGCCTTGTAGTAGCACGACATGTTAGTTTTGAAAGGCTTCTCATGGTACTGTCAGCTGTAACTGTTATATACCAGTTTTGAGTGTCATGAGATCGCTAATTATTGCTGTGACAAATTAATGCTGTCAGCATAGTGTTCTATGTTGTGCATCAAATCACTTAATTACAATATTGTTTTCATGTACAATTTTTTGCATTTGTTACCCAATATTTGTGATGTGTATTACATTCACCACATTAGTTGCAGCCATACTATTTATCCCCCGCTTTAAATTTGGTGATAGCCTACATTAGAGGATTACACAAACACCAGTTGATTTGGGTGACCTTGACCTTAACTTCAAGATCACTATGACACTTTCACAGCTATTAAAACTTCTGTGGTCACAATGTCTCATAAAACATTCCACCCAATTTCTTCAGTTATGTCAACAGCCTACTACACTGGGTGATTGTGGAGACACCAGTCTGTTCAGGGTGACCATGACCATATTTTCAAGGTCACATGACACCATATTTTTAAAGTCACATGACACTTTCAAAATCTTGTTAATGTGATAACTTCATCGCATAGCAGGTAATCTTCCATGTAAATACAATGTATTTCATTCTTCTTTAGTGGCAAGGGACATTGCCATGTTTATTTCCATCACAGGTTCTTTGATAGCCACTGAATGTGAAATAGATTTTCATTCTAGTAACCATCATGTCAGTGAAAGGAAATGACCGAGTTAGAACCCGTGCTTGCCAGAAGATGACTCGGATGATGTGTGTAGTCGTTTCCCAGATGTGAAAATGGGTGGATCATATTAATCTCTGGATTGTCTGGTTGAGTCTTTAAAACAATTTAATATATGGACCGGCGTCATGGAGCTTAAATACTACTGAGTGTGGCTTTAAACAAAAAACAAAAATGAAATGAGAAACATTTTCTTTATTCACAATCCATCTTGTTGAATAACCAGTGGGTTTTCCTTGAAAGAAAATAGTCCCACTACACCTTGCCCCTCATAAAGAAGATTGGGTTGTTAGGGAAGCGACTTGCATGTTGTGTGTCATGATGCCCTGATGATATGGGTCGACCACCCTTGCCTGTTGATAACTCGCAGGCAGCTGTGGTGGTGTTGGACATCACTGAATGTGCTTGAAATCATGTTCATCCTCTGCCTCACTTAATTAAGGGGCATGGGTATTATAATTTCAGGTGCCACAATTCCAGTTCCATTGTTTGGATCTGCTGCAAACCGAGGTCGTGGGTTCAAATCTTGGCCATCTTGATCAAAGTTGGTGTAACAATCCGATCTTTCATGTTGAAATGCAGCATAGAACTATGGATCCATTATTAGTTAGAAGAAATCAGAACAAATCAGATACTTCATGTTTTTAAACTAAAGACTAGCTTGTCTTCTGCGTACTGCAGCTAACCATAAATACAGACTCGTGGAAAACAGTGCCTCTGAGCAGAGCTTCATTGGATACAAGCCCTATACAAATGAGTAACATTATTATCATTATAAATGGTAGTTCTAATGGTGAGTGCAATAGACACATGCTACACCACTGTATATCCAAAATATTGAATAAAAATTCAGGTGAGCTTCAGTGCTCATACCTTATAGAAAATATTTGATTCACAAGAGTTCTTGTTTGTGGACACTGAGTCATATCGGAGAACCGATACATTTAGTTTATCACCCTTCTACAGAAATCAATGGCTGTTTGCAAGAAGGTGCAAAATGCTCTCGCTGCACATGGCAGAGCCACTCCAGGAGTTCCTGTAAAGTGTGTGCTGGCAGAAGGAATGGTGTGGCGCTATAGTTGATTTGTTGCAGGATGACATTATAAGACTCCATTTGTCTTTCTAACATTACAGAATATGTTGCAGGTCCCATACTGAAGCCTGGATTTATGAGACTGTTAGAATTTACATGTGAGATCAATGATGGAAGGACGTTCTTGAATTCTAGATATGTATTTATTACAAGAGAAATAGAGTTTTGAAAAACAGCTTTTGCGTCTTGAAGTGGGTGAGTGAGTTTACCTTTCCACCGCATTTAGCAATATTCCACCTGTATGGCAGCGGTTTGTAAATAATTGAGTCTGGACCACACAATACAATGATCAACAGCATGAACATCAATCTGTGCAATTGGGAACTGATGATGTGTCAATCAAGTAAGCAAGCTTGACCATCTAATTCTGTTAGTGGCCTCTTACGACAAGCATGGTTGTCTTTTATGGCAAGCATGGGTTGCTGAAGGCCTATTCTACCCCGAATCTTCACAGGTCATTGAGTCTTGAAGTATTTCACTTCATACCTGGAATAGTTTGATGAATGAGCTTCATCTGTGCTGGTGTTTGTGATTATGAAGGATGCCTTAAGTATTAACAAAATCAAGTTTCAAATTTCATACATGTTGTTTCTTCATGAAAGCAAAAAGGGATTATGAGTATGTGATTGGATATTATTGAAGGTATACATGGTCAGCTGAAACGCTTCAAATTTTTTAATGAACATAAATAGGAATCACACTCAACTAACTTTTTATTTGTATTTTTGCATAATCATTCTTCATGTTGCAACTTATGGCTAATTCTTGAGTTTATAGCAGATAAGATCGATATTCCCTTAATGAATGATGTGTATTAGTACCAGTGTATTTGCATACTTATTTGAATAGATCTGTGAAGATTAGGGTAGAATTGATCTTCAGTAACCAGTGCTTGTCATTTAGAGGTGATAAATGGGATTGGGTGGTCAGAGCTGCTGACTTGATTGAACATGTCTTTTCAGGATGATGCTCATGATATTGATCACTGGATTCTCTGGTCCAGACTCAATTATTTACAGACCGCCGCTTTAAGGCTGGGATATTGCTTAATATGGTGTAAAACACAAGTCACTCACTTTTTTGAATATTGATAGAGATACCAGCAAACAAATGGCTTTTGGACCAATATGAACATGAACACTGATAATTTTATGATGTGGATGCCTCCACCTTCATAACCCTTTGAATAATACCTAACAGCTGCAGATACGTCGCATATTGCTCTAAACTGAAGCTCCTGGAGGCATGGAAATTGTCTAGTGTTTCCAGTTCATCAGTGGATACCGATGGTGTGGTAGTGCAAGATGCATCAGTGGGTACAGGCAGTCTAATAGTGTAAGATGCATCAGTGGGTACAGATGGTGTGGTAGTGCAAGATACATCAGTGGGTACAGATGGTCTGTTAGTGCAAGATGCATCAGTGGGTACAGGTGGTCTAATAGTGTAAGATGTATCATTAGGTACAGATGGTGTGGTAGTGCAAAATGCATCAGTAGGTGATCTAGTGTGTAGTGTGATTTAGTAGTGATCTAATGCATTAGTGGGTACAAGTGGGCAAGTGGTATAACATGCATCAGTGCGTACGAGTAGTCTAGAGGTATAAGATGCATCAGTGGGTACAGGTGGTCTAGTGGTATAAGATGCATCAATGAGTACAGATAGTCTAGTGGTATAAGATGCATCAGTGGGTACAAGTAGTCTAGTGGTATAAGATGCATCAGTGGGTACAGGTGGTCTAGTGGTATAAGATGCATCAGTGAGTACGAGTAGTCTAGTGGTATAAGATGCATCAGTGGGTACAGGTGGTCTAGTGGTATAACATGCATCAATGAGTACAGGTAATCTAGTGGTATAAGATGCATCAGTGGGTACAGATGCATCAGTGGGTACAGGTAGTCTAGTGGTATAAGATGCATCAATGAGTACAGGTGGTCTAGTGGTATAAGATGCATCAGTGGGTACAAGTAGTCAAGTGGTATAAGATGCATCAGTGAGTACGAGTAGTCTAGTGGTATAAGATGCATCAGTGGGTACAGGTGGTCTAGTGGTATAACATGCATCAATGAGTACAGGTAGTCTAGTGGTATAAGATGCATCAGTGGGTACAAGTAGTCAAGTGGTATAAGATGCATCAGTGAGTACAGGTGGTCTAGTGGTATAAGGTGCATTAGTGAGAACAGGTGGTCTAGTGGTATAAGATGCATCAGTGAGTGCAGGTGGTCTAGTGGTATAAGGTGCATTAGTGAGAACAGGTGGTCTAGTGGTATAAGGTGCATTAGTGAGAACAGGTGGTCTAGTGGTATAAGATGCATCAGTGAGTGCAGGTGGTCTAGTGGTATAAGGTGCATTAGTGAGAACAGGTGATCTAGTGGTATAAGGTGCATTAGTGAGAACAGGTGGTCTAGTGGTATAAGATGCATCAGTGAGTGCAGGTGGTCTAGTGGTATAAGATGCATCAGTAGGTGATCTAATGTGTAGTGTGATTTAGTAGTGATCTAATGCATCAGTGGGTACAAGTGGGCAAGTGGTATAACATGCATCAGTGAGTACAGGTAATCTAGTGGTATAAGATGCATCAGTGGGTACAGTTAGTCTAGTGGTATAAGATGCATCAATGAGTACAGATAGTCTAGTGGTATAAGATGCATCAGTGGGTACAAGTAGTCAAGTGGTATAAGATGCATCAGTGAGTGCAGGTGGTCTAGTGGTATAAGATGCATCAGTGGGTACAGGTAGTCTAGTGGTATAAGATGCATCTATGAGTACAGGTGGTCTAGTGCTATAGGATGCATCAGTGGGTACAGGTGGTCCAGTGGTATAAGATGCATTAGTGGGGGCAAGTGGTATAAGGTGCATCAGTGAGTACAGGTGGTTTAGTGGTATAAGATGCATCAGTGGGTACAGGTGGTCTAGTGGTATAAGATGCATTAGTGGGTACAGGTGGTTTAGTGGTATAAGATGCATCAGTGGGTACAGGTGGTCTAGTTGTATAAGGTGCATCAGTGGGTACAGGTGGTCTAGTGGTATAAGATGCATCAATGGGTACAGGTGGTTTAGTGGTATAAGATGCATCAGTGGGTACAGGTGGTCTAGTGGTATAAGGTGCATCAGTGAGTACAGGTGGTCTAGTGGTATAAGATGCATCAGTGGGTACAGGTGGTCTAGTGGTATAGGATGCATCAGTGGGTACAGGTGGTCTAGTGGTATAACATGCATCAGTGGGTACAGGTGGTCTAGTGGTATAAGATCCATCAGTGAGTAAAGGTAGTCTAGTGGTATAAGATGCATCAGTGGGTACAGGTGGTTTAGTGGTATAAGATGCATCAGTGAGTACAGGTGGTCTAGTGGTATAGGATGCATCAGTGGGTACAGGTGGTCTAGTGGTATAACATGCATCAGTGGGTACAGGTGGTCTAGTGGTATAAGATGCATCAGTGAGTACAGGTAGTCTAGTGGTATAAGATGCATCAGTGGGTACAGGTGGTCTAGTGGTATAGGATGCATCAGTGGGTACAGGTGGTCTAGTGGTATAGGATGCATCAGTGGGTACAGGTGGTCTAGTGGTATAAGATGCATCAGTGAGTTCAGGTAGTCTAGTGGTATAAGATGCATCAGTGGGTACAGGTGGTCTAGTGGTATAGGATGCATCAGTGGGTACAGGTGGTCTAGTGGTATAAGATGCATCAGTGGGTACAGGTGGTCTAGTGGTATAAGATGCATTAGTGGAGGCAAGTGGTATAAGGTGCATCAGTGAGTACAGGTGGTTTAGTGGTTTAAGATGCATCAGTGGGTACAGGTGGTCTAGTGGTTTAAGATCCATCAGTGGGTACAGGTGGTCTAGTGGTTTAAGATGCATCAGTGGGTACAGGTGGTCTAGTGGTATAGGATGCATCAGTGGGTGCAGGTGGTCTAGTGGTTTAAGATGCATCAGTGGGTACAGGTGGTCTAGTGGTATAGGATGCATCAGTGGGTACAGGTGGTCTAGTGGTATAAGATGCATCAGTGGGTACAGGTGGTCTAGTGGTATAGGATGCATCAGTGGGTACAGGTAGTCTAGTGGTATAAGATGCATCAGTGGGTACAGGTGGTCTAGTGGTATAAGATGCATTAGTGGAGGCAAGTGGTATAAGGTGCATCAGTGAGTACAGGTGGTTTAGTGGTTTAAGATGCATCAGTGGGTACAGGTGGTCTAGTGGTATAGGATGCATCAGTGGGTGCAGGTGGTCTAGTGGTTTAAGATGCATCAGTGGGTACAGGTGGTCTAGTGGTATAGGATGCATCAGTGGGTACAGGTGGTCTAGTGGTATAGGATGCATCAGTGGGTACAGGTGGTCTAGTGGTATAAGATGCATTAGTGGGTACAGGTGGTCTAGTGGTATAAGATGCATCAGTGGGTACAGGTGGTATAGGATGCATCAGTGGGTGCAGATGGTCTAGTGGTTTAAGATGCATCAGTGGGTACAGGTGGTCTAGTGGTATAGGATGCATCAGTGGGTACAGGTGGTCTAGTGGTATAAGATGCATTAGTGGAGGCAAGTGGTATAAGATGCATCAGTGAGTACAGGTGGTCTAGTGGTATAAGATGCATCAGTGGGTACAGGTGGTATAGGATGCATCAGTGGGTGCAGATGGTCTAGTGGTTTAAGATGCATCAGTGGGTACAGGTGGTCTAATGGTATAGGATGCATCAGTGGGTACAGGTGGTCTAGTGGTATAAGATGCATTAGTGGAGGCAAGTGGTATAAGATGCATCAGTGAGTACAGGTGGTCTAGTGGTATAGGATGCATCAGTGGGTGCAGGTGGTCTAGTGGTTTAAGATGCATCAGTGGGTACAGGTGGTCTGGAAGGTATAAGAAGATGACACAACTAATTATCCAGCACAGCTACAGCCCTCATGTACAGTAAGACTGTCCAGATTCTTGGCAAAGATGACATAATTGCATCAATCATAACCAGGTTTGTCCTCCAGTGTCCTGTCCCATCGCTGTCAAGTATCAAACGTTTCTCATAAGCCTGAACTACCTTTGAAGAGCTGTTTAAAGAAACCCAGTTACTTGTACAACAACAAGAGAAGATAATGTAGCTTGATTCATGGACTGATGACATTCAAGGTCTGTCTTTGTTCAAGAATTAGGGGAGTGTTTCATTTAAAGTGGTGGCATTCTTTGTAAGAGGTCTTGATTGAATCAAGATGGTGTTGAAATGAAACTGTGCCTGTCATGACTGTGCTCTTGTTTGGCAGATGACATTTCTGTTCTGTTTTATCACATGTATAGTGAACCGTCAGTATTCTGTCTGATGGCTGCCTGTGTCTGAAATTGGAGTTAGTTGTTTATAATAATGATGTGTGTAAGGAGGTATTGGGTAGCCTAGTGGTTAAAGCATTTGCTCATCACACCAACGGCTGGTATAGCAGGCCAAACTATCCCCATGGCTAAACTTCCCTTGGGTGGCCAAGGTCAAACTTCCTCTCTTCCCTCTAGGCTCTGTCCTCAAGAAAATTTTGGCAGAGGCCAGATTCTCCCTGGAGAAAGTTCACACCAGGAAAGAAATAGCCCGCTATACTGGGTTTGAGTCCTCACGTGGGTTCAATGCGTGAAGCCCATGTCTGGTGTCATTTACTGTGTTAGACACAAGATATATAGCACAAACATTTCGTGTATTGCTGGAATATTTCTAAAGCTCTGAAAACCATACTCAATCACTACTCTCTCTTGTGATACGAGGGCATTGTATGTCTGAAAGTGGAGTTGATTGTACACAAGAACTTCGCATTAATGTGTCTTGAACTGCTATTTCAGACGTACGTTCAACGGGCAGATTAGGCAACTCTAGGCTTGATGGAGAAAGAGATTGTGGGGCACACCAGAGCTTAAGTCAAGCACACTCGAAGAGATGGTAAGGACATGGTCATTTACTCACATGTTCTCTAACTTGAGAAATGTCCTCAAATATCCCACACCTATACAACATGACATTTTTGATCTGATGGTCAGTCCTGAGCTGTCATGTTATGGAACTTTCAATACAACATCAAGAGATAGTTGACAATAATGTGACAGATTTGTCTTTGCTTCGAGAATGAAGAAATAAGGTTGCTAGATCATCATGAAGGAAAAATAGCTGCTGTTACTGATGTTTTATGGTGTGAAAATATAGTTCGCTACCTAATGGCATTTGACATGCCTGTCAACACAATTTGAGATAGCCATATTGTGAGGTTTTGATACATTCCCGACCACTCCTTTTTCGTGCCAGACCATTCCTGTAGGGAGTAGCTGTGTGCAGCAATGGAATTATATCAGAAACTCTAAACACTGAGTTGTCAGCATCACTGAAGTTTTGGAAAGATTAAGAGACAGAATTTACAGATAAGCCACCTGTTTTTTGTATGAAACTGATTTCTAGAAAAATAACTCTTTTCCCTGCTTAGTTGGAAACGAAATCTGTTCCTTCATTTTCATTTGACTGAAAGTCAGTTGAACTCTTGTTGCAACTTGTCTCTCCAGCTGTCATTAACTTTAACATTTCTGCAACTTTTATGCAAGAGGTTGTTGAGAGGCATTTAGAAGTCGGTATTCTAATATACGACAAAATGTTATGGATGTCAACTTCTTCTTTATTATTTTCACAACGTTTCTGGGCTATTCCTTGCCCCTTCATCCACCTGATGAAGGGGCAAGGAATAGCCCAGAAACGTTGTGATAAGGACATCCACCTGATGAAGGGGCAAGGAACAGCCCAGAAACATTGCGAAAACAATAAAGAAGTCGACATCCATAACATTTTGTCGTATATTTTATGCAGGAACTGTTAGTTTGGATTTGCAACAAGCTTGTATATCGTAACATGCATGGCACTCTTTCCATACTTTTTTGTTTGACCATGAGAGATCTTTGACCTTCAGTTTACCTCTGTTTTGAAGTGTAATTGTAATTTTTAGACCTCCTTTAATCATAAAAGGCCTTTGGTGTACTCAGACTTCATGGACTATATTTCATATGGCTACCTTGCTGTTGACAGCAATTTGCAGTGGAGAATTGCTTCCTTTGGGGTACAGAAGAAATCAGTGATCAGTTGCGTTTTACTTCTTTAAAATGTTTAGGACTTACTTTATTCTAAGTGCACAAATCACTTCTGATGGTTGCTGACATGAAAAATTCATATGTGGTATTCATGTTGTGTGAATATCAGCTACACTAAGTCAGATCTTTCCGATTTTACTTCTTTAACATTTCTTATTTGTGGAATATATTTTATATATGTCAGCACCCTCACCCTGCTCAGCAATGCTAAACATCTTGGATCTCAATCAGTTCTGTCCTGTCGAATATGGTGTTGTGCAGAATGGCCTCCCAGATGGAGCTGTTTTGAATGGCCTTCCAAATAAAGTTGAAGAAATTGACTGTCCAAATTGAGCTGTAAAGAATGGCCTGTCTAATAAAAGGGTTATATAGAATGGCGTGTCCAAATGGAGTTGTATAGAATGACATGTCTGTTAAGGAGTTGTATGGAATGGTGTATCCAAATGGAGTTGTATAGAATGGCCTGTCTGTTAAGGAGTTGTATAGAATGGCCTGTCCAGATGGAGTTGTATAGAATGGCCTGTCTGTTAAGGAGTTGTATAGAATGGCCTGTCCAAACGGAGTTGTAAAGTATGGCCGGTCCAGATGGAGTTGTCTAGAATGGCCTGTCCAGATGGAGTTGTCTAGAATGGCCTGTCCAGATGGAGTTGTATAGAATGGCCTGTCCAGATGGAGTTGTCTAGAATGGCCTGTCCAGATGGAGTTGTCTAGAATGGCCTGTCCAAACGGAGTTGTATAGCATGACCTGTCCAGATGGAGTTGTATAGAATGACCTGTCCAGATGGGGCTGTATAGAATGGCCTGTCCAGATGGGGCTGTATAGAATGGCCTGTCCAGATGGGGCTGTATAGAATGACCTGTCCAAATGGGGCTGTATAGAATGTGCTGTCCAAGTGGAGTTTCATAGAATGGCCTGTCCAAAGTGGAATTATGTGCAATGGCCTAGAGTTGTATAAAATGGAGACGTAATCCTCTTGATAATCGATGGTGAGTCAATTCTTGCGCTGTGATACTCTGACATTAATAGTGTTAATGTCAGGTATAATGAGTTTCTTGACGCAGTCATGTTGCCACATCACACATTCATCTTCCATGATCACAAACACAGTGTCTGGATATTGTGGATGTATATATTCAAGTTCAAAAGAGTTAACTTTATGGCTGTTGTGTCACCTAAGAAATAGTCTGACTAATTGATGAAAGTTAACATTCACTCAACAGTGATTAAATACGTAATAGTGTTATTTTTGGTGCGTGGGTGTGAGTAGAAATGCTTGTTTGTCAAAAAGTAAATATCAAGTGTCAAATTAGGTTATGTCTTAACTGGGGGCGATGAGGTAGCCTAGTAGTTAAAGCATTCGCTCATCATGCAGTTCCCTGAATGGGTATGTTGTGTAAAGCCCTTTTTTGGTGTCCCCAAGGTGATAATACTGGAATCTTGCTAAAAGCATCGATTAACTAAACTCACTCACACACTGGTGACTACTTGGTCTGGTGTTTGTTTTCAGTTGTGTGTTAACTTTAGTGTAGTTGCAAACCAATTTATGAAAGGGGTCAGAATTGTTTGCCATAATGCCACACATCCATATTGGAAAACCTCTTGATGATTACCCTTCAACCAGTTTTTTGTGCCTCGCCCAGCCATTCTACTCTGCAAATTTTCAACTTGCTTTGGCCTCTCTCAGGGCTAGCCTAGTGGTTAAAGTGTTTGGTTGTTCTGCTGAATACCCGGGTTCAAATCCCCACATGGATACAATGTAAGAATTCCATTTTTTAAATTGGTGTTGCCATGATATTGCTGAAATGCTGCTAAAAGCAGCATAAAAAAACTAAACACTATTACTCACTAAAGTATTGATGATGCCAGACTGGAGCAGAGCTAAGCATGTATATATTTCTTCATATGAAAACAGATTTCCTCATCTTGAAGATAGAATAAATCGAAATTCAGTGTCCATAGCAAACTTTGTCAATTTGTTGTCTTCCTATTTTAAACTGTTGACCAAGTGTCTTGAAAAGTTGTATCATGGCATTATTTTCATGTAATGCATGAGTGAACAGGTTTGTTGTTAAAACAAAAGTGTCTATCACCTTTATAAAAACATTCAGAACCTACAACAGTATGATACAAAAAAAGTGTTTTATATAAACAATTCGCAGCTAGTAGCAAGATATATTTCCTTTAAGCATAATTAGCCCCCTGCGAAGTTTAATTGTTGTGTTACACAGCTTTCAGCAAAATAGCATATCATTTAAGAATGTCACATCGGGGGAAGATGGTAATCTCCATATATTATACCCATAGGGAAAAACAAACCTTGATCTTGATGATGTTAAAATATTACCTTTGTAAAATATTTCACCAACCCATTACAAGTTCATTTGTCTATAGGGCTGGTGTGGACATTTGCCTCCATAAAGCGCAGCAGAAACCTATGACTTCAAATTGCTGTGTAGAATTATGTCCCTTGGAAAGTAGAGGACCTATGATTGCTGGTTTGAATCCCTGTTTGCCCTGATTATGTCGCGGGGTTTGTCAACGTGTCTTGTGGGGCTTGTGATGCATGAGTCTTCATAACTTCAGGCTTTATTGCCACATTAAGCTGACACACCATGGTGTGGAATATTGTTATGCCCCGCAACATGTTTTGCACAGGGTATTAAAATACACCCTGTCTATCTATCTGTGCACATTTATTTTTTCCAGAGCAGAACTCTATAACCATGCAATATACTAGTATCTTCACCAGATTTGACACATAGATTGGTCTAGTGGTGTACTGGTGCCTTTTGTTAGTTTTGGAATAAAACTAGTTTTTGAATAAAATACTTTGGGCGTTTCCGTGGCAACAAGTGTGACTTAGACTGAATGGGACTGAGTGAGTATAGTTTTATGCTGATTTTAGTTATATTCAGCACTATCACGTGGGGGACACCAGGAATGGACTTCACACACTGTATGTGAGTATGGAATCAATTTTGTGTCCATGGCATAACGAGCAAACTCTGTAACCACAAGGCTACCCCATCGCCCATGATAACCAAAGAGGAAACTTTATGTGATTTAACTGTTGTATATACAATTTAAAATTCATTATTAAAATACACATTTACAGGATGCAGCTGAAACTACTTAAATGGCACGTCCACCAGAGAGTGAGTGAGTGGCTTATCCACAGCATAAGAGTCTGCATATTTGCAAATATTCGTTTTCGACGTGGACATTATGTGGCGGCAATATGCTAAGATCTGTGTTGAGTCATTGGAGTAGAGTCTGATGGAGACAGAAGGGATGTTTTTGTATGGCCGCAACATTAATGTCACAATAAATCATCACAATGCTGTTGTCCCTGTAATGAGAAGGCTGATGGAACTGTTTGCAGGATTATTCATGGCTGTAGAAGTATATTTAGAGGCAATCTGTCATCACCGTTGCTGTGTAAAATCAGTCCTAGGCTGGGAACATCTAGACAGAACTTTCATTTTTGAAGATTTAGACAAAATATGTGATGTTTTCGGATCTGGTGTAGAATTGGAAGACAGTTGACAGAGAAGGAATTTGTCTTCGTCTGTTGTTGGAAGAATGGTGGTGTTTACTGGTTGTGAATATTGTGTCGTCAAGGTGATGAGAGTGGACATATTTTCATTTATTTGTGACTGATGAGTTTGGACACTCACCTTGATGTGAATACCTGGTATCATCTCAAGTTGACAGTATTCATTAATGCAAGGTTTTGTATTACCAGAGATTACTTCTTATGAGAAAGGTAGCCTTGGTCTAAGGCTGAACTTCATACTCAGCCCATTGGTGTGGAGTAATTCAACCCTTTAAAGAAGCAAGTCCAGATAAGTTGACAGTAACCCAGTCCATTAAACTATTCTTTAAATGTCATAGACATCATCATTTAAACTATTTATTATTAAGTTAGAGACTTGTGCAAGTCTGTGAGAAAGGCTTTGTTGCTTATATTTTTGAAAACTTAGCAGTTATTAGAAAGTTATGTTTGGAAGTGTGTCATCGGCGATGTTCCAGTAACCCCAATCCTTCATGCTGTCGATATGTGGCCCAGTAGTCTAAGCCAGGAAATTCTGTCCCTTCGGCATGCAGCCAGTGATGTGGGGTTCTAATCCAAGTCTACCTGATTATGCTCTCAGGTATTGTCAGGATCATAACATTCTGGGTTTTACCAGAGTGTCAACTGACATGGGACTGCATTACTTGGGATCATTCCACATTGTATTTGCACACTGTGATTTTAAATGGACAAAAAGTTTTGTTTGGTGTGTGACATATATTGCAGCTATATGACTGGGGTCTCCAAATAATTGAGTCTGGACCAGACAATCCTGTGATCAGCAACATATGCATTGATCTGTGCAATAAGGATACCATGACATTTGTCAATCAAGTCAGTGAGCTTGACCATCAAATCCTGTTAGTTGCCTTAATGCATGGGTTACTGAAGATCAGTTGCAACCCGCTCATTCTGGGCACTGTTAAAAGGTATGTTGAGCCCTGTCAGTCATTTACTCACCACAACGTCCAGCTGCACAAGATGATCTTAATGCTTCCAAAGTGAAAAATGGTGTTTTATCAAGCTATAATTGTTTTTATGTCGCCCACTGGAGATTCTAGGTTAGAATGGGTTCACAGCATGCTGCTCATAGGGAGCAATCAAAATGGATCGCACGGTTAGCCTTACAGTGAGTGAGTCAGTTGGGTTTTATGCCGCTTTTAGCAATATTCCAGCAGTACAAAAGCAGGTTACACTAGAAATTGGTGGTTAGGCTTAGAGACTTTGATGACTGTATCTCTATGTCATGATATATTATAACTGCTCTCATATACAGACTAGTAACTCAGCAACTAGTAGTGGGAAGAAGACTACTGGATGTTAAGACATGTTGTAGAGCATGGAAGATAATCGACAAGAAGGCACAGGGAAAATGGTTTGATTTTGTCAAGATCTGTAAAATGGATTTAAAACGGTCTCTTATTGATTAAGGAATCAAGGTTATGCAATTTCGGTAGCATATTCCACTGAGATGTTTGCCTCTGATATATTATCAACTTCACATCAGGGATAACAGGACACCACAGTTATTGAGTGGCCAGGGTAAGAATGAATGCTAAATAATAACCCTGTTTACTGCTCCTGGCTTCATGTCGAACCTCTTTCTATTATATCTTTATGTTGAGTTTTTCTTTGATTTCCCAGCGTCAAAGCAGAAATTATGATCCAATACAGCACATTAATTTCTATACATAGAAATGTGTTGATTTCATTACAAATCCATGACAATGTAACCAGAATATGGTTTGGACAGACATTACCTCCATTCCAACTTCCATGCTACGCCTGGAAATTGATGTATAAAAATCAGTTTTATTTCAGCAGTGGTATTAGTGCCTGCCAATGGAGTTAGGGGCAGGGGTGGTAAATTGCGTCGCTGAATCAGACAAGAATTTGCTGTGCTCACAACAGCCCAAGGATTGATTCTACAGGTTTTAAGTATAGTTCAATTTCCTTGAAATCAATTTGAGAAACTGAGTCAAATGAAGAAGGGCATAGCATCACCAGATGACATTTCAAATTTGCCTTTTAATGACGGCCATCTTGAATTTTACATCGTAGATGGTGCAGAGGCGTACATATACAGTTGAAAGACAGGGATTGGTTTCATAAATAATGCTTCATTTTGTTGTACAACTGATTTCATAATGCAAAAATAAAAAAAAAATATTAATCAACAAAAATCAATCTCAGATATAAAGAAAGTTATGTGAATGATTTGAAAAATTGTTCATGATGAGATTAGATGTGGGCATTGTTACATCACCTGCTGTTGTATCATCACTGGCAGACATGCATAGTTGTTGAACACTTTTATTCTGAACTCCAAAGTCCTGGGTTTGATACCAAACTTGTGTGAATTTAAGATGTTTCCTCTAATGATTTCCCTCACAGAATGGAAATTTTGTTCATTTTAGGAATGCATACTTTGAAAAGAGAAAGACGTTCTGAGAAAGATTTTCTGAACTGTTGGAAATTGTTGTCATTGCATATTTTGAGGATGTCGTAACATGACACCAAGGTTGTGTGGAATCTTGTCAAATCTGGGCACTTTTCTCCATTATCTAGACTTACAACTCTCTGACTCCTAGCACAACTGTGGTTACTTTATCATTAGAACTTGCTCTTAATACAGACTTTCTCAGTTAGGGTACTGGACTAAAATAACAGTCCCAAAAATTAACTTGCTGTGAGCAAAATGCTTTGTATTCTTGATGTGGTTGACTGAAATAACAGTTAGTTGAATAAACATCTCCCTTAATTCTGTTATCAATGTTTATTAGATTCTATAAACACACATTATTTAATGCGATAGGAAACTCAGTGTCAGTTTCATGTCCTGTAAATGACAGATTACTGGCTTGTTTCACATTCAGTTCATATGTTGGCAAGCTGACCAGTGAAAAGAAGGCAGTCTGATTTGTCACTTGGTGACGAAGTGACACTAATTGACAGTAACAGAAAAGTTGACTAATCCGGACTGTGGTATAATGCGGATAAAAAAGTTGGTCCCAGGACAGTCTATAATAGACAGATTCTACTGTATCTGTGTCATATTTAAATATTTTTTTACTCCAAGCCCACCAGTACTTGTCAAATGCTCTAAACACGGATGGTTAAAGCATTCGCTTCTTTCACTGAAACATTCCGGGATTCCTTGCATGGGTACTCAGTGTGAAGCCCATTTCTGGTGTCCGCCTCCATGATACTGTTTGAATATTGCTAATAGTGGTGTAATGCTAAACTCACTCACTCACTCTAAATACAAAATGCCAGGCAGCATATCAACAGCTCCTGATAAAAATTTAGCTGACTTTGGCAGTTATGACAAATTCCAAGAAACAGCTGCTGACAATATAGACTGATTTGTTGATATTGGATGTTATATGTTACCTAGGGATCCTGTCATTTGGTCAAAACTCGGCTAAGGTGTTTGGTACTTGATCCATGTTGTTGAGACTGAATGTTGTTAAGGTTGATAAATGCACAAACTACAACAGCAGAAGGACTTCCTCTTACAGCTGATGCTGATTTGTGTTGGGATTGTATCTTAAGCCAAGAATCCCTGGCCTCCACCAACAGGAGGAGCCCTAATGGTGTTGGTTTTACTTTATGTTAAGGATCTGGTTCTGCTTCCATATACAACTTGCCTAATCTAGGGTGATGGTATGATGCATCCTGGGTTTGAACCAATGACCTTGTGTTGTCCAGGCAGACACTGTGTCTTCTGCACCATGCTGCTTATTGGTCATGTTGTGTTACAGCCCTTTCCAGGTGTCCCTGCAGTGAGTCACTCTCACTCACTAATAAAAAAGGGAATATTTACCACATTTCCTACACATCCTTTTAAAATAATTCACGTTCTAAGTTGTCTGAAGGGTAGCTATGTGGGCGAGGCAGTTGTTTGTGATAGCAAAGCCCTGGGTTCAATTCCCTACTTGGGTGCAAAATGTGTGAAACTGATTTCTTATGTTCTGCTTGTAACTGGATTTATCTTAAATACCCACCTGCTAAAAGGACCTAAAAAGTTTTCTTGCTCAAATTTTTCAGTGACATTAAACCATCTTTGTTTGAGAGAATATATTGTGGCTGACACTGAGACACCACCTTAGAATGTACACCATGTTTTCAGAATGTCATGAAAGTTTCATTTAGCGCCAGACAAGTACAGGCATTTTTTTCCTTTTTTTTTAAACTCCGAACACAGGCTACAGCTGTCTTAAAAAGAAAATTGTGAAATTGGAAGAGAAATGCTTCCTTCATTACCAGCCGGTCCCTGGGGATGTAACCGTGCAGTACCATGATGCAGGTGATACCAGCTCCCAGCCAAGCTGGAGTATCTAGCAGCCAACAATCCCGCTAAAATGTTTACACTTCAAGCCGATACATCTGAAGTCTGCATGGCCGTGTGGACAGGATCTGCAAACTTCCACACGTGCTATGTCTCCTTGCTTTAACTTGCCGAGGAAGAGATTCAGACATGTTCAGTATACTCCATGCTACGGGCAAGTTTCAAGTGGAGGGTCGTGATTCCTTTGAAGATTTAGTATAACTATGTCCAAGTTCGAAATCATGTTATGAATACGGAAACATGGCTTTAGGCAGTTTCTTGTCGGCTTGTTTGTTTCGCATTTGCATCTGAGATAATTTGAATCGGCTAATCAGACCAGCTCCTCTTAGTTTCTCGTTGATCTGGGACTGGTGTTTGAGAAACACGATAATAATAGCAAGACTCAAGACTTGAGTGGGTGTTGTTCTCCCTTGTAGTCAAGGAAGAGACAATTTATCTTGTGGATCCTGAGAAGTGAATCACATTCTTGGTTAGGACACATTTGGAAATGTGTGTTATGATGTCTTGAAAAAATGCTTTCGTAAGTTGTGTACAAAGATTTGTTTTAAAGAGGTTGCAGCAGTATTGCTTGATTTCTTGATAATGTTCAGTGTTTTAAGGATCCCTGTGTATTAAAAATTGATCTTTAGTGGTAGGACTGTATTGCCAGGAATGAAAGATGTAAGGGTTTCCAGACCTGTGAAGGTCCAGGGTAGAATAGGCCTTCAGCAACTCATGCTTGTCACAAAAGGCAACTATGCTTGTCGTAAGAGGCAACTAACGGGATCTGGTGGTCTGGCTCGCTGACTTGGTTGACACATGTCATCAGTTCCCAATTGCGCAGATCATTGCTCATGTTGTTGATCACCGGATTCTCTGCTCCAGACTTGAGCGTTAAACTCAACTCACTCACTATGGGTTCTATAAAATTTCAAATACTACAAGGACTAACCTCTAGGACTGTGAGAGCCGATATTGCTGACTTTGTTTTGTGTTAAGCATGTCCCGTTTGCCAGAATCCTGAGTTTCTGTTTACAGATATCAGGGTAGGGAAACTTGTGGAGATTACTTTTTTAATGTTGAAGACCGAGGAGATTGCACCAACAAAAACAAATACCTATAGTGCCAGATCTTTTTCCAAAGCCGTAGCCATATTGTGGATGAATATCCAAAACAACATGCAAGACATACATGTTCTTAACAAGTTCAAGCAAATGATAAGAACACAGCTTTTTGACATTGCCTTTGTCTCAGTGCCTCTGAACAGTGGTTGAAAAAGGCCCAATATAAATATTAACTTCATTATTATTTTATTTTTACGTAGCATTTATGTTTCACAATCATGCTGTTGGTCAAACTGATCTTATGACTGTCACAAGTCCAATACAACAGATTGAAATTCATGTTACTTCTGGGATTGTTTAGAGAATAGGCCCCAAGATTCTATCTCTCTAAACTGATCTAAGCTCTAAGATGTCAAAAAACCCTTACAGAAGACTACATCCAACTTAGTGCTGTGATCAGTTTGTAGCACAGGACCCCAGAAACTTATCTCAGCGCAACTGACATGAAACATATGTAATTTATCTTAGCGCTAAGATCATTTTGTAATTGTGGAACAAAGCCTGGTTTCAGTTTCCCCAGGTGACCGTAGCATAAAGATAAACATAACTACATTCATCTAAGGCATCTTCATCAGTCACAATGCTAAGATAACTTAGCAAAATATGACCCTGTGTGTGACTACTGATACATGGAACAGTGTGAGAAGCCATTCCAGTGTGTATCAGTTTGTTCTTTTTTTACTGCATATGAAGAATATGGTCACAGCATAAACCATCTCGAAAAATCACTCGAAAGTTAAACACCTTAGGATGTAATTTATCCATATTTCTTCAGTTTGATGCAAGTTGATAGATTGGGTCCTCTGTTACATTTGTTTCAGGTGGAAATTGGTTGATTTTTAATTGTTTAGCATCACTTTTGAAAAATTATAACTTTACCAGCATGCAGGAAGGATGTGCTTTAATGAGGATTTATAGACCCGTGAAGGTCCCGAGGTAGAATAGGCCTTCAGCAACCCATGCTTGCCATAGGAAGGCGAATATTCTTTTCGTAAGTGGTGACTAACGGGATCTGGGCTTGTTGACTTGGTTGACACATGTCATCGGTTCCCAATTGTGCAGATCGATGCTCATGTGGGTCACTGGATTGTCTGGTCCAGGCTGGATTATTTACAGACCGCCGCCATATAGCTGGCATATTGCTGAGTGTGGCGTAAAACTAAACTCACTCACTCACTGGGTCAGAATTGGCTTCACACGACAACCTTTGTTAGTCAGAAAGCATGTCATGTTTCACTCACTCACTGAGGATTTATCATGGTATAGCCCTTGATTTCTCTATACCAAGTGTGAGTTCAGGAGAAACTTTGGTCCTCATTAATAGACTGGACCTCAAAAGAAACTTTGCACATTAAAAAATAATCTTTCGAAAAATGACCAAGATAGGTTGAAACACAAATAGTCTACAAACACATAACCCAAATGCAACCTGTGTTCGCATGAAATGTTGAATTGGCAGTATGCACGTCTTGTTGAAGTTGCGAAGTATCGAAAGTCATGTGACCCCACTACAGACTGAACTGCATGTGCCTCATGGGTATAAAAACTGTGCAGCATCGATGTTGGACATTCATCATCACACTGGGAAAAGACCACCTTGGAAATGGCAACAAGACAATGTGAACGAGCAATCAAATTGATTCAGATGGGGGCAACGCATACCCACATTGCAAGAATCTTTGCTTGTTCCCGTGTTGCCATTGGTAACGTGCTGCAAGGATACAACCAGACTGGATGGACACATTACAGGCCCAGAACAGGGAGATGATGGGTCATGGCACCACAGGTGGACCAGTACCTACGTACATTGCCCCTCTGCTACTGCTTTCATCGGCTGACGTCATTGGCTGCGCACGCTTTAGGTTGGCAAATCAGCACAACCATGGTGACTAGAAGACTTTGGGCAGTGGGTATCAGCACTTATCAGCTATTCACTGGACAGATGTTGACCGCTGAACATCTCTGCAGGAGACAACAATGGGAGAATATGGTATGATGTTGGCAATGTTGGGATTAAAGCAGGTTCTGTTTGTTTTCTGTTGATGGCAGACAACATGTTTACTGTCGCAGACAACAGGTGAGTCAGTACGAGGTGTTCTGTACCAGTATGACATCACCAGGTCTCATACAGCTCGTATTGTGAACTTCTTGCCGCAAGCAACGTCAGTGTCTTACAGTGGCTGTCATGCTCTGCAGACCCATAGAGTGCCTCGAGGACATCTTGGACAGGTGTGTTAGACTCCGACAACATCCTCCCCCCAACAGACAAAAGTTGGTACAAGCTCTACAGGCCGAATGGAACAGCCTCATGAGAAGTTTGACGTCTTCAGTCAGATGTTGAGTTTTTGCATGTTTGGCTGCACGGGATGGCCAGACTTGACATTTAAGTGACACATTTCTTGACTGGAGCCACTATCTGGGTGTGAATGAATTGTACAGGACATCTGGCTAACCAAAATCTTTCCCCCTTACTGACTTTGGATGTCTGTAGTGCAATACGTGATAGCAGAATGCCAGTTTTCTGTCCTTCAGTGTTTTCTGGCATTGTTGATATATTAAATATCCTGTACTTCAAACTTCTATTGTTTTTATTCTTGGAATTAGGATGATTGAAATATGGTGCAAAGTTTCTTTTGAGGGTCAGTTTAGATGCTAAACCAACTTGAGGATTGGATAGTCTGTTTGGATACTTGGTTACATATCATAACAGCATGGTTGTTTATTTGATTTATAAGCTGTTGTTTAATGCCACACTTAGCAATATTCCAGCTATTTGACAGCAGTCTGTGAATAATCAAGTCTGGACCAGACAGTCTAGTGATCAACAGCATGAGCATCGTTCTGTGTAATTGGGATACAATGACATGTCAACCTGATCACCCAGTGGATTGAACCCCAGTTCTATGGACCATCCTGCATTGTATCAATCACTGCATTTTCTGGTCAGGAGTCAGTTGCTGATAGCCCCTTGTTATGTAGCTCATTATGTCATTTTTGAAGGCAGATAGATGAAAATCTGAATGAAAAACCATACACCTTAAAGAGGCGTTAAACTGGGAATTTTTGCTGGTTCACACATATGGAAGTCAATCCTGTCTTCTCTTACCCTTAGCCAGTAACATGTAACATCTTATAATGACTCCAAGGCAATGAATGCAGTGTTTTTAAGTTTTACCCACTGTGAATCCTAGATTAGACTCGAACCAGCTCTAGGGCAGTGCTGACTTGTCTAAATAATATTTCCCAAATGATGTGAAGAAAAAAGTTGTACCTCGAAAGATTATCTATGTTTCCAGACTTTGCCTTTAATGTAGACATAATGACTGCATCTTGCACTTGAAACTTGGAGAAAGGATGCTTGTAGTTGTGAATTTGTGTGTGAGAATGACTGCTACGAAAGGGTACCTTTCGGAGTAATTGGTGAGGTGGTGATCTATCCTTCAATTTTCTTACGAATTTCAAAGAATAATGGACAATACCAAGGTAT
This sequence comes from Haliotis asinina, assembly GCF_037392515.1. Taxonomy (NCBI): domain Eukaryota; kingdom Metazoa; phylum Mollusca; class Gastropoda; order Lepetellida; family Haliotidae; genus Haliotis; species Haliotis asinina. The sequence goes on from NC_090286.1 coordinate 48,973,807, forward strand.
TCACCTTCTTGGCAGCCTTGAGGAAGGACAACCCATTCAGCAGCACCAGCTGTTTGAGTTATTGCTCAAGTAAGTCTCTTTAATTAATATAATGCTAGATTTTCTTGTTTTTCTTTCAGAGTGGATAGATATGAGCATTGTTGAAACCTAATCATGTCCACTTTGTTCAAACTCTTGACCTAAATGTCTTCCAATCTTTCAGTTTTGACCATATTTCCCACCCTCAGATTCTGTAACAGCTTTGAGTAAAACTCAAAAGAAGTTAAAGAACATACGCACTCAAAAAAGCTGTACTTTAATTTCAGTTGTGTAGAAAACATGGATTGCCAATCCTGAATTTCCTTCTGGATGTGGGTATATACTTTTGATGAAAGAAGTGCTGAAATGGTACAACTGATACTTTTTGTACAATGGTACAACGGATACTTTTTGTTGAGATTGAGATTTTCATTATCAGTTCATGGGTACAATATATGAACCTCATTTTTGGTGTCCCTTGCCATGATATTGATATAACGTTGCTAAAAGCGTGCAAAACCATACCTACTCAACACTCATTGTTATTGTTTGTCATCACATTTTGTATGAAAGTGTGTAAACCATGATGTATTCTGTTGTCATTTTTTTGAGGATTTCACTGGACACAAACATCTGCTTGTCCATCATTCTACCATACTTTGAGGTACCACTCATGTCTTGGCAGTATGACAGTTATGCTTCTATGTCTTTGTGAACCTAGAAACATTCCTTCAGGAAACATTTGTCTGTTATTCTCTGATTTTGTTTATGGTCATATTTTCAGAGCAATCAAGACTAGACATAATAAGGCATGATGAGTCATGATGTACAAGTTCTGGCCTTATGATGCTTCTTGTAGGGCTCCCAGCTTCTCGATCTTGTCTGTTTTCTTTAGCAGGAGTGTGTCCAGACAGTTGTTGTTCTCAGGAAGCCCTAGCAGGAAGGGCTGTCGGTGGTAGAAATCAGTGGAGGCACAATATTTGTAATGTACAAAGGCTCCACATCAAGCAGGTCTAAGGCACATAATCTGAAGGGCCACAGATACTATATTTCGTATGTCAGTAACACCATATCAACCAGGTCTAAGAATCACAATCTGTAGGGCCACAGTCCTCTAACTGGGATGTCAGTGGCAGAATATCAAGCAGGTTTAAGGCACACACAATCTGAAAGGCCACAATCACAGAATATCAAGCAGATCTATGACTCACAATTAGAAAGACCACAGCTGCCATATCTAGAATGTCAGTGGCACCATATCTGAAAGGCCACAGACACTGTAACTGGAATGTCAGTGGCACAATATCAAGCAGGTTTAAGGCACACACAATCTGAAAGGCCACAATCACAGAATATCAAGCAGATCTATGACTCACAATTAGAAAGACCACAGATGCCATATCTAGAATGTCAGTGGCACCATATCTGAAAGGCCACAGACACTGTAACTGGAATGTCAGTGGCACAATATCAAGCAGGTCTTAGGCACATAATCTGAAGGGCCACAGATGCTTTAACTGGAATGTCAGTGGCAGTGACCAGTAGCAGGTCTAAGGCTCACAACCTGAAAGGATGCAGATGCCATATCTAGAATGTCAGTGGCACCATGTCTGAAAGGCCACAGACACCATAACTGGAATGTCAGTGGCACAATATCAAGCAGGTCTAAATCTGTCACACGAAACCATTCTAGTCCACAAAAGTTAGAATATTTGGCTGATTTGGAACCAGTTACAAAGGTACTTGTAAAATGTTACGTGAAACCAACAGAAATAAAAGTTGCCATGGGAGTCAAGGGCAGATACTTCAATGGGATGACCCAATATATTGCAAAATCTGAACCATACCAAGATAATCGTATCGCAAGACACTGTACCTAGTTTACCAGTTTACGGGTAATATTGCACAGCCAAACTAGGCACTGTATATAGGATGTTATTGGTATCATTGTTGGGGAATGAGTAGCCTGCTTCTTACATGATTTTTAAGACTAGTTTAGAAATACAGTTCGTTCTACCACCATGTATAGTGTAATAAAGCACACTTTTGCCCTCAACTATTACAGTTTAAAGCACAAGGACGCTTGTGGCATAAAAATAAACTCACTCACTCACTCACTCACTCACTCACTCACTCACTCACTCACTCACTCATGTTTGCAGTAATTTCCCCAAATGAATGTATAATTCATATGAAATAAAAACTAGCTGAATTAGTTTCTGTCTTTCTTAGTAACTGATAAGAAACTTGACAGCCAGATCGAGTTTGTTTAAGAGGTATCAGGGGCGGACAACTTCAAATGAAAGTGAGTGAATCTGGTACTTCCTGCGCTGCACATTTATCAGTGGAAGTCAATTACTCAACTATCACTAGTCACACATACCATCGATGCACCGATAGTTTTTTGTTTCTATCATCGATTAATTGCTGTCGGTGGCTCAACAGTTGCAATCCATCGATAGTTGGATGCATTGTTACAGCCCTGCAGTCCAGTGATAATCAACATGAGCTTTGATCGACACAGTTGGAATAAGACAGTGTCAACCAAGTCAAGGAGTATGACCACCCAATCCTGTAAATCGCCTTTTACAACAAGCATGGGTCCCTGATGACCAATTCCGTATGCCATTCCCAAACTAAATGTATGTCAGTTTGTAAATACAAAGCAGATTCCACTTCCTGTTGTCCATCCAGGTTCAACTGATATGTGTGCTGTCTGTGAAGCCATTTCTTCCTGATTCAGCTGTGACAAGACTTGGATAAGGCTGCAAGTGGTGTAAAAACCTGCTTGTTCTAACATGCTAGTGTTTATATCTGCTAAACTAGTCTGTTAATGATGACAGAATCTCTCCACTCATTAAAATTGTGTCTGCTTGTGGAAAAATCCCTGCAGTTTTAAAAATTGGATATTAGATTTCCCTTTGAAGAAAAACATTATCAGTTGAGAATCAATGTTCGTAATAGATTAAGTTTGAACTGTTGGTGGAGTTATGTCCCCTGTTTACTGCCTGATGCCAGTGAGAGCATCTGCAAATTGGATTTTGAGTTTTAGTTCTGCTCACTTGAATTGTTTACACGCCTCATTTCCCTGTGTGTGCAATACCACAGCTTCAGCCATTGCAACGGGAGACACACAAAGATTCTCTTTCACTCCCTCATCCAGTGGAGAAACATTTTCATAATTTGTCTTAGTGTGGGAAACACATGTTGTGAATGGTCAGTAATGTCAATATGGCTGTCGTCTGCTCCCTTCTGCCAGTGTTCTCCTGCTCCACTTCCTATCTTCAAGGGAATAGCAAAATGTGATGTGCATATGTTAAGTTCAGTGCCAAACTTCACCCCTATTTAGACTCAATAGTGGCCATACCTCAAGGGAAATAATGTCTCATGTTTCACATCGACCCTGTCCCTCACCTCAATTATTCCTGGGAAGTTTTTGCACATTCATCCAGATTTTGATGAACATGTTATTTTTGTGCCTTTTCTTTGTTTCTGGACGTGATTATGTGGGCTGTAAGATTTTTAATAAAGTGTCTAAGTGAGTGAGTGGGTGGATTTGGTTTGATGCTCCTGTGAACAGTTTTTCAAGGCAACAGTTGGTCACTTACTCACTCACTCACTCAGTTTGGGAGTAAAGCCAGAGTTGATTTAGATCTAGATGTTATTTGAGTGAACCTGTGAAGATCTGGGATAGAATAGGTCTTCTTCAACCTGTGCTTGCCACAAAAGGCGACTGTGCCTGTTGTAATTGTCCGAATTACGCAGATCGATGCTCATCCTATTGATCACTGGATTGTCTTTTCCAGACTCAATTATTTACAGACTACTGCCATGTATCTGGAATATTGCTGCTTGTGGCATAAAGATTCACTCACTCACTATTTTAGCGATACCAAGGTATATTGCTGGCATATTAGGGTACATTACTAGTATCAGGGCAAACTGGTACTTCAGCATTTTTCCCAGTCGTTTTTCAAAGCAACCCCAGTGAAGTTTGGGAGGAAGAAAAGGCCTCAGTAACAAAAGGTTTTTCATAATCTGAGATCCCATTCCCATGGAAAATGTCTGAACTGTCTCATTCTTGTTGCAAGAACAAAAATGTTACAATCCACGACCGAGTAAAAATGTGTGTATGATGGTACTGACTGTGACAAGTTTGTTGCGCGTGCTATCAGTTACTGTCTTGCCGGGATATCTTTCATCACTCATGCTGAAGCAAGTTCCTCTCACTCATTCGAGATTACCTCATTCGTGCTTCTCTTCCAAGGGGGGAGTGGCATGGTTAAAGTGGTAGCTCATAATGACGAAGATCTGGGTTCAGTTCCCCACATGGTTCAAGGTGTGAAGCCAATTTGTGGTGTCCCTTGCTGTCGAATTGCAGAAATATTTTTAAAAGGGGTGTAAAACTGAACTCACTCGCCCATATGGATTCTGGATCAGAAGGGGTAGCGTAATGGTTATAGCCTTCACTTGTCAAGCTGAAAGCCCAGGTTCAATTCCCCACTATGGTACACACAGTATATGAAGTGCATTTCCAATGTACCTATCAGTGATATTGCGGGAATATTGCTAAAAGCAGCATGGAACCCAGCTTACTCTGGGTCACTTTTGAACCTGAAGGTCCTGGTGTAGAATAGGCCTTCAAGCAACCCATGCTTGCCATAAAAGAGGAATATGCTTGTCGTAAGAGGCGACTAACGGGATCAGGTGGTCAGGCTCGCTGACTTGGTTGACACGTCATCGGTTCCCAATTGCGCAGATCGATGCTCATGTTGTTGATCACTGGATTGTCTGGACCAGACTCAATTATTTATATACAGATCGCCGCCATATGGCTGGAATATTGCTGAGTGCGGCGTAAAACAAAACTCACTCACTCACTGGGTCAGAATTGGCTTCACATGACAACCTTTGTTAGTCAGAAAACATGATGTCATGTTTCAAGGTCCATCACTCAATAGTCCTATCTTTGTACAGATTCGCTGTGATGGTGTCCTTAGCATGAAACTCTGGTTTGTGTAATCCAGGCCCGATTATTTATAGCCTGCTGTCCTATTGCAGGAATATTGCTCTGAGCGGCGTTAAACAACAAACAATGCAACAAGCACCAACTCAACTCCATCACACTAATGGTTACATTTGGCAATAAATGAATATCACTGGCTGAGAGAGATGCTGAATTGTCTTCTGTAACAACCGCTGAAGTGCTTAATAATGATATACCCTTGAAGGGCCTGACACTTCACCGAGTGTGATTGGGCATATGCAGTGCTTTCTGGAGAACACAAGCCAGGGCTATTGGAGCAGGGAATTCTTCAGTATTGATTCTATACATACTGCACACAGCGATACATATATATCTGTCAAATATGTCATGTCTATTTCTATACCACAACTTTGAACACATCCTTGAAAAATGCAAGACAAGACGTCTTGTTCAGTATGTTTCTACTGAGAAGGTAATTTTTTCATCAAGGCTATTGTTCTGGAAATAATAGCAACAAATTTTATTCCATAATCTTAAGAATCCTCTGTATTGCAGAATCCATATTGTGCAATATCATAAACATGGGATATGAATTCTTATCAAATAGTATCAAGGGTAGTAATGTCCAAGTCCAGAATTATCACCTAAGAATTGGGTTATGGTTAGTTGGAATGGTAAATACTGTTCCAGTTATTTGAGCAGGTTCCACAAACAGATCTTAGTCTCGGGATGATTTCAACTCCCATACAATATTGCTGACTTAGCACTTACATTCTTTTGATGAATTGGTTGTGCAATTGGATTTAGAAGTAGATATTTGGAAATCAAGGTGGGGTCATCAGTCTAATGAACCAACACTCAGGCCACAAGGTCATTGAGCTGCTGTGGCAGAATCTTTATAATGTTGTACTGGATTAAACAGAGCATAATAAAACTACTGAACACAACATCAGCATCATCATATATCAAAATGGCTGACAGCTATGAGGTTTCCATTGCTTCTTGTTAGATATAAAGGTCAGGACTTGGCAAAGATACAGGTTGTTCATCTGAGTGGAAAGTTCAGCGTACAATTCATTTCTGTCCCTCACTGTAATATTGCAGGAATATTTTTAAATGCGGCATAAAACTCAACTTACCAGTACTGTTGGATTGTAACTCATATTGTATGAAATACTCACTCTTCAATCCGTTGTGAATTTAAGAATAATATCTTGTAGTTTGTATTAAAACTCAACATTTACTACAAGTAATATTCTTTATCATAGGATTGACGCTAATTCAGCTATCCTTGTTAATTATTTAGTAACCACATTATTTTGATGCTGAGAACCATAAAACTAGACTCCCTCGCTCCCTCACTATGTTTATTACAACAAACTATTTTTTTGTCCTGTCCAATTGCTGTTCGTGTTACTCAAGATTGACTGTGGTTATAAGGAATGAATAGGTGAAGTTATTTTTTGCCAAACTCCGCAATATTCCAGCTATATGACAGCAGTCTGTAAATAATGGACCAGACAGTCCAGTGATCAACAGCATGAGCATTGATGCGCAACTTGGAGATGGTGACATGTGTCGCCCAAGTTGGCGAGTCTGACCACCGGATCCTGTTAGTCGCCTCTTACAAGCACTAAAGTTAGTGATGTTGTGGAAGTATGTTGTATTTACAGGCCAATGTCATAGATTACTGAGTGTAGAGTTAAGCGAGTGAGTGAGTATGGTTTTATGCCCCTTTTAGCAATATTCCAGCAATATCATGGATGGGGACACCAGAAATGGACTTCGCACATTGTATCCATGTGGTGAGTCAAACCTGGGTCTTCAGCCTGATGAGGGGACACTTTAACCACTGGACTACCCACCATCCCAGGCAGATTAGAACAACAAGCTCGGTATCATAAAACAATTCTTTTTCATATGTCTGAAATAGTCATCTCCAATAATTTAAGCCCTTTTACCCTTTGGCCATTGTGGAAAACAGTGTGTATGTTGAGAGTATCAAGATTGATGGCAGATGCTGTTTCATTCTGCATATACTAAGCTTATACTTGAAGAAATCAATAGTAATTTTTCATAACAGGCTGTTGCAAACATGAAAAAAATCCAATATATCGAATTGGGAATATTCTGCCATACGTATGTAGTCTGCAAAATCTCTGACATTGTTATGAATTCCTGGTATGAATACTTGTTATACATCAGGCCATTTTCTTTCAATTACTGAAGGTTGCAATGAAGTGGGAAGGCTTCATGTTGGGTCTGCAGTCAAATGAGACTACTTACAGTTGATGAATGCTGTAGACACGACATTGGATAGTGTTTCACTATTTATATGGCAGTTTACTATACTGAGTTACATCCCTTACTTATGTACGGATCTGCTTATATTGGTATGTGTCATACTTGCCTTGATTTTATCTATTGTACATTGTTTTCTAAACAAAAGGGGTCAGTTGGGTAACCAAGTGGTTCAATCAGCATGCTGAAAGTCTGGGTTCGATTCCGTACATAGGCATAGTGTGTGAAGCGTATTTCTGGTGTTTCCCGCCATGATATTATTGCTCTGGAATATTGCTAAAAGTGGTGTAAAACTCAATTCACTACAAACATTCAGTGAACATATAGGTTACACTTTCATACTTCACATTCGACAGACATTAATTTTGAATAACCGAAGTGCTTTTGACTATGAAAAGCCAAATCTACCTGACTTAGTCAAATAATTATTTGTGTACACATGAAATGCTAACTGATTGCAGTATTCTTACTGAAGATGCTCACCCATTTGTGATTTCTTGTGGCTCAAGTTGTGAAAAATATATGTCAACAATCTGTAAATAATCATGTCTGAACCAGACAATCCAGTGATCATCAGCATGAGCATCAATCAAGTAGGATACTATGACATGTGAATTGTCCTCCAGAAACTTATGCTTTTTGTAATAGGCAATAACTGGATTGGGTGGTCAACCTCAGACTCTGACACACATTTTCTACCAGTTGTATAGATAAAATGCTCATGTTGTTGTCAGGTTTGTCAGGTCCAGAATCATTTATTTACTGTTGCTGCCATACAGCTGGACTATTGCTGTGCAAGGCTAGGTCAGTGTATACTGTTTTACAAATTCTATTCCAATTGGCCAAACCTGCAATTAGGAAAAGGCATTATTTATGTTAGTCAGGTTATTTATGTTCATATCAACCAATTTGCTGTAAATAAATGGAGTTACAACAAGGCAGCGACCTTTGGATATTTAGGAAACAAACAGAAATGGTGTAAGACCTGTGTGACAAGAACAGACAGGCCATGGTATCCACGTTTATGTATTTACAGGTGTGGCTACAGAGTAATGCAACACTTCCTTGTATTGGGTTGCACTGATGTGTGAATGGTCCAAAGGCATTGTGTCTTGTTGATTTGACAAAAATGTTTAACTCTTGTGTATCATCTTCCTCTTCAACATCATTCACATCATAAATTATGTATTTTGTATAGTGTATCACACAAAACAAATATTTAGAATTTTCTACAGAAGCCCTCTTCATTGTCAACTACAGAACTAGTTTCAAAGAAACTAGTACCTCTAACAGGAACTGGTTCTTCAGCAGAAAAGCTATGTTTTTTGTCTGCGTGTTCTCGAGTCAACAGTTAAAGAGTTGTGTCCCTTTGATCTGACAGACTCCTGTGATTGTCAGGGATCCTGAATAATTGTACTGGTTGACCCAAGGTTACCAACGCTGTATCCATGCTCATGCATATCAGTGTTCACGAATGGTGTTTCAAAGTAACAGGACGTTGGTTCCTGTAAGTTTTAGATGTCTGTCTGACCCACTGAAAATTCACAGGACCCACAGAATGAAATTAAAGAGACATTTCCAATTAACATTTATCATAAGTGGCATTGAAATTATTAAAGTTATATAATGACAAACGTTATAAACATAAATTTATAAACATTGAACAAGTATCACATGCCACAATTAACAACTTCAGACATAGTTATTGTGATATATTCAGTCAGACACTGGGGCCACCAGGTTGGGGACTTCTGTCTGACCGTTGGCAAATCTACCGGATTTGTCAGAGGGTCAGACACTATTCGTGAACACTGGCATATATCTGAAATAGTTGTGTTCTACCAAACACACTCATTGTCCACTAATGCTTTATACATTTTGCTACTTCTTATGCTTGTTGGATAAACGTGTTCACGCCAAAGACTCCGGTTTGATTCCCAACAATATGTGAAGCCCATTTCTGGTGTCCCCATCGTGATATTGTGGGAATATTTTAAAAGCGGCGTAAAACTGAACTCGCTCGCTCTTATGCTGGTACCCATTAGTAACCTCGTCACATTCTTTTGTTCCTGCATACAAATAACATTGAAGTGGTAGAACTATTTCACAATGTCTCACATTTCTCTGATCTTGGGTTGTAGAGAATATAATATCGGTCTTCCTGTCTGAATTTGGATGGGATAATCTGGAATTATTTATATAGCTGGGACTTAGTCTGGGAGTGTAGACAAAAGTATGTATAATCCATAATAGATAGATGGTATCACGCAGGGCCTGTGACTGCTTACCGAAATAACGCAGGTCTTCGGAACAGGGTGTCTGCTTTGACAATAAATAGATGACTCGTCCCTGCGTACTAAACCAGACAGTCCTGATGAAATTATGAAAACGAGAATGAATGTCACTGTTAGTGATCATGATTTCTATGCAACAGGCTTTTAACCTGGTCGACAAGTACACTTGTTGCCGGTTCAGAGTATGTCGCTCTTTGTTACGCTCATTTTCGGCACAAAACTCATTACCATTACTTCGTCCATTTCTTGCCCTGGCAAATTTCGAAGAATCCTTGACATAAAGTGTATTAGTACCATGCTTGTACTGACATGTACGGACCCTCCTTGGTTACGAGGCTGCGGAGCAATAAGCAATATTGAGGCCTAATATGTCTCTATTGAGTGATAACCATGCTGATCAATTGACTCTAGCTAGCCGATATTGGCTAGCGGTGGAGCGCTCTTGTATAGAGCATTGATCTGGCATCTTGCAGGCACTACGTATCGCTGCGATACTACACACACCAGCCCAGTTGTTGGCTCCATGGAAAAACCTTGCCAATTTCATTCTGGAGGGACATGATCTGTGGCCACTTTATTGGATACACTGTTTCTCGTTTCTGGATATTTCATATGTTCTGCCTGTTATAAGGTTTGTACATCTTGTTTATTCCCAGTTCACGTCTGCTTTTATTGTTCCATGAAATGTTCATGACACCTGTTCATTTTCTTTGAAAGACAATGATTGGACAGTGATTTTTGTTTTTTCTTTTTATAAATTTACTGAGCTGGTGTCAAGAATTGTTCGGAAACTGTTACAGGAAATTAGAATAATTTCTCTGTTTCATCTAAGTTACTTTTCCACTTTTAGGACTAAGTGTAAAATGAAAAAGGAAAATATGTTTGCAAATCAAATGCATTAAGTTTGGAATGATCTGGATTGCTTTTACATCCATTAAAGCTGTAAAATATGTTATAGTTTGTCCTTAACCTTTTCTGTAATTGATTTTGCATTCTTATCATAAAAAGGCACGTCTCTAACTTTGACCGGAAGTGATCTAAGACAGAGTAAAAATATTACAATGTATATCCTAGATGTTTGTCTCTCTGTCAGTGAACAAACCTACAAAGCATATAAACAAGTGGTATCATTTGTTACGTTTTTCTCTTTCCCTTGATGCTTGTTTTGTTTGCCTTAAGTACCATTTGTCACTGAACATCTGATTAAATGAACATGAATAGAAAACAGGTTAAAGTTCAGCATAAATTTCATGGCTGTTCCTATGGCAACTGATATGGAATTTCACTGCCATATTTGCAAAATCTGCTGAAACCCCGCATGGTATATATTTCATATCATTTTCTTCTCAAAGACAAACTGTCCTGATCCCAGATAGACTTGTGGAGTATATAACACAGACCTTGGTGGTTGGAGTGGTTTCTTATTTAAGCCCAGCTTGGTCCATGCTGGCATGTACTTGAAAGAAAACTGCACTTTTTCTGAACTTTTATATTTTATGCATTAAAATAGTCATAAAGCTGTTTTTCTCTCTCTGTAGGTGTAGAAACTTTTGTTTATAAAACCAGCTCAGAAAGGCAAAAAATGCCATGCAGTGTGAGGAGCCATTATTGATTGCTGATTGAATCCTGCGATCTTATCTATGGTCGGCATTTATGTTAATGAGACTGTTTACCAGCAAATCGGATTATTGTTCTCTTCGAGGTGTATTTGTCATGGCATGACAGTTCCGCCATCTATGGAGTAGAAACTAAAACCACGGTAAATATTCTTTTTCAATTTTCATTGTGTTGTGGATGGGGAATGGGGAAGGTGGTCTAGATCATGAAATTTGAGTTGTGAGTGGAGTTAGGGTTTGGTAGCCAGTGATCTGGGCTGGGGTTTGTAGGGAAGCGTTCTTGTTAGTTGATGTATATTTTAGCATGAGTATGAGGTACTCTCGGCAGGCAACAATGATGTCATCGCTAGCTCTTGCTGGACATGCTGATACAGTATGTTCTATGTCTTCATTTGCCTGTAGAGTATTTGGTCTGCAGGAGGGCTTTCATTGAATCTTTTTCACTTGAGAAGGGCATAGTTTATAAAGGATATTGAAATATGTTGATAAGCCATTGATTTACTAATCTTGCTTTAGTTAAGGAATGGAATAGAGGATATTGAAGGGCCAAGTTTTCTTAATTCTGAGCAAACAAAATCTATTTTGGTGTCTTTGCAGATTATTGTTTCAAGAGAAATTCTTGGTTTTGAAAAGATTTCCATTTTTCAACAGAGCTTTTGAAATGGAAAATTTATGCTGGAATTTTCGATGGATTGGTTTTTTAATTTCAAAAGCTCTTAGAAATGGAAATCCTTATTATTGTAAATTGTGGGTATAACTTTTTCTTTTGACAGGAAATCTGTATATTTTCCAAATAATGTTATACTTTTAAAAAGTTTTTGCTTAAAGTACATAAGTTTGTCTCTGTAAGATCTTTTTATTTGCATCTGTGTGTAAGTAAAGATGAAGAAAGCCAAATGTATCCTTTTAGCAGAGTGCAGAAATGAAATCCTTGTCCAGCAATTAGGTCAACCAACTCTGTCCATGATGGGAGTCTGAATCACTGGCAGACATATTTAATATCTGGCTCACTCAGTTGGTTCGTAAGGCAGTCAAGAAAACTGACACAACCGAACACAAAGCAAATTGATCTGAACGAATCTTTGATTCTTCTTCATCAAAGATTTGTAATGAAGAAAATCTAAAAATATCGGTTGCCATGGAAAAGTATAATCAGCTATTTATCCTCAGGAGACGTTGTTTGTAGGCTGAGTATCTCTTAAAGTAGATAGACATTTTTCTCAGTTTACATGATCTATAAGATCTTGGGGCAAATTTTAATTTGATTTGTAAATACTGCAAATAAAAATAGGAACACAGATAAATTGACACCAATACTACTGACAGTTCGAGTTATGTTAACAGGGCAAATATTTTGCCTACATGAGCAGCAAATTAGGTGGAAAGGATTTGTTTTTGATTGCTAAGAGTATTCATTCTGATTTAGTGCATCTTGAGATTGGTTTGTAAAAGTGTGCTGTTTTACTTACAAGTGTCTGGAAATAATGCTTAACATGATATGTGCAATATCCTTGTATGCTGCATGGAAGTGGAAAATTACATTTCCAATTTATACATTTTGTAAAGAAACAGAAACAATTTTCTGTCCGATCAGAAGTACAAAGTTAATAATGCCTGTTACAATATCCTCAATTCCAGATTCTATTATATTAAATTTTATTTAGATTAGTGATGTTTTTTTTCATTCCAAGTATTTGTTTTTTATCCAGCTTAAGTAAGTAGAATTCCACCTTAATGCAGCAGTTCTTGTCAGAATTGTCCAGACTGCAAAATGTTGTACTATATAGTTGATGGTCTGGTCCTTAATTTTGTCTGTTGGTGAAGCATAAAGGGCTAAAAACCTTCCATAGTCAAAGTAGGTCTCCGGCAACTGTCACAAAAAGAAAAAGCAAAACAAAGCTATTGTTTCCCTGAAATAATACTAAAACACACGGTAGAAGTAATATTAAGGATTTGCATCTGACTACAGCTTCTGAATGAATATGCTTTGTGTAGCAAGGGCAGGTATATTAAATATACCGTATTAAATGTATGAAGTTACATGCAACAAAAAGGTAATAAATTCCTGCATAATTACTCCCAGAACACCTGATGGTAATGAAAACATAAGCACAGGTAGCTCAGTGGTTAGGCATCAGTTCATTCTTTAGGGGTTGTCACCCTTTGTCATCTCAGGAACCGTTGATTGTGGTTTGAATCCTTGTCTGCATGAATATGTTACTGGTTATGTCAGCAGTATACGTGTGATTGGGTTTTCGTCCCATTCAAAGTTCATAGTCTCTGATATAACTGAAAAGTTCATGATAGCATCAAACTAAAGTCACTCACTCACTCACTCACTCACTCACCCCATGGTGGAGGTGCTAGGTAGTGCCACTATAAGTAGTTTGCTTCGTCATGCACAAGTGTATTTTGATAATGAATTTCAAATTGTGAGCAGGCAGTAAACACAACGGTTAAATCATGCAAAGCCTTCCTCTTTGGTTATCAAAGGTGGTGGATGGTTAAAGCATTTGCTCATCATGCCAAAGATGCGAGTTTGATTCCTCATGTGGTTACAATTTGTGAGTCCCATTTCTGGTGTCCTCTACTGTCAAATTGCTGGAATATTGGTAAAATCGGGATAAATCCAAACTGACTCACTCGCTTTGGTTATAAGCAAGACATGAAAATTGAGGACAGAGTTGGAAGTAGCTCTTTTTGCACAAGCCACATCCGTGAATTCCACAGGCTGTATGTTGTCATTATCGTGCACCTTCTGTTTCCAAGTTCATTTCTATCCGTGCTTATATGGTGTTCTCTTGGGCTACAGAAAACATTGTATGTTTTTGATGAAGTGAATATCATTAAAAACAGATAAATGAATCTTGAAAACTTAAATCACACATTATGACTACTAACATTGGTGTTCATGGTTCCAGATGCAGCCAAATCACTGACCTTTTATTTGCTTCTGCACTCTTAGTTGGTCAATTGATGAAGATGTCAATAATGTATGTTTATCATGCCTCAGTAAGGAAGAAGCTCTCTTATCGCAGTGTAAGATAGGCAATCAAAGGGAATAGCATTGCCTTGGAATGTCCCCTGACACCATGGAACGAATTTTGATGACCTGGATGTCCCTGAACCATGGAAATCATTGTTCATGATGGAATTGTGTACATATTAACAGATGTTGGAACACTCTTAGTCCGTCTTCATTTGGGCAGGCTTCTTGTGAATGGTGCCATTTCTTTTGTCCCATGCACCAATGAGTCAGTGTTTGAAGTCAAAGGTTATATTGCTGGAACTGGTCGATGTCAATCCATGTTGGCTGAAATAAGCAATTCTGTTGATTTTCAGGCCAGATTTGGTTCATTAGGCGTCATTGTACCCTAACAATATGGCAGGGTAATCTAGTGGCTCGTCACACTGAAGATCTGGGTTTGATTCCCTACATGGGTACAATGTGTGAAGGCCATTTCTGGTTTCTTCTGCTATGAACTTGCTGGAACATTGCAAAAAGTGGCATAAAACTAAACTCACAAATGGTGTGGATAATTGCTAATTACATCGTTTACTAAATTGTCAAGACAAGTATTAGCTACAGTTGCAGATGTTTCAAGACTGCAGGTCATCAGGATGCTAACAGCACTGTCTGGATTAGTGGTTTTGACCGTGTCGTACTAGCTGTAGATTATCGCACACAATGATAGAATGGGTCTTGATGTTGTTACTGCACTACAGGGACATACTGGCTCCTTGTATGTGTGGGCAGATGTTGGCTAACTAGGGTTGGATGACCTCAAAGTGTGAATGTGTTTATTTCGATGGCTTCCACCTAGGAGGTCCCAAGTCTCATCACTCGACTGACTGATTTCAGTGAGCACTGAAGGAATATGTCAGTGCATCCACTTTGGGCATATTGGTTGTCTTGCTTCAGGCAAAGACCCACTTTCTACTCTGCACAGTTATTGTCAGTGGTCTATTTAGGAGGTCCTGCATCTCTGTGGATCCACGGATCCTAGGTTCAAGTCCTTGATCTGTCCAGGTTTTGCTGGATCTCTTTCACAACACAAATGCTAATCTGTACAAATGCATCATTATGGTGCTAATCTATTTCACTCACCCAATAGCAAAACATGTATTTCATGATACATGAGACTTACTGTTATAGGTTTTGATAGCTTTAAGAAAATGCGACTTTGATGCAGGTTGTAAATTGTTGGCATTTTGTGCCAGAAATGAAGGTACTTTATCTAAAAGTAAATACAGTTTTCTTCAAAACATTTAGGAAAATATATGTATCTTCAAAACAAATGCATATGGAGGCTGTAACAAATATTAGTTTTTGGACAAAGACACACAAATTATTCTAGACCAGTAGGAGTTTGTCTGTGTCCCAGATGCTAGCAAATAAATTTATTGTTTGGAAATGATGTTTTTTTCACACTGCATTGCTATCAGCAAAATATCTAAAGCCTTCCTCAGAATATTTAGTTGTTTGATTGCCTTCCCCTAGAATATTTATACAGATGTCCTTTTGTGAAGTGCTCTTTCAAATTAAGCCTGATATGGCTGTCTGTCAAAAGAATTGCAAGTATGTGTCACGTCTGAATTTCAATTCAAACAATTCCACAAAGGCAGAATATTCTCCCATAAATTCCAACCAATTCCCATCCAATTTTCTCCATGAGAGATCAGGGCACTCCATATGAAACATGATATTCAACAACAAAAATCTATGTCACTAGTGACTAATATAATGCTCCAGATTAGTAAGGGCAAGACTAGCATGAATTGTGTTTGTATGGCAGTTCGGTCATATACACATTGTGAAGCCTACAGTGAGGCAGTTGTGGTTTTGTGGAGTTAATTCCCTTTCCACTCATTATGATGAATATTTGATCACCAAGCAGCATGTAGTGTTCAAACTCCCATCCCTCGGGACCAGTTCAGGTGGACATACATGCTAGTTAGCTTTAATATGGCTGCTAAGTCTGGTTTTACCTGAGTTTTCTGTCAGTCTAGTATTGGTATCCCCAAACGTACTTAATCATCAGGTTTTGCATCACAGCAGCTTTAGAAGCTCTTGGGTTTAGTATTGTATGTCATTGGCCAATTTCATGCATTATGGAAGGGAAATGGTTTGAAAATGTGGTGAAGTGAGTTTATTAGAGTTGTGTGGATGATAGCACATGACGTAATGGAGGAGATGAAATATGTATGAACTAAAGGAACTAGAATTAATCTTGTATTGATACAGTTGCATGGCTGGGTGGAAGGGTATTGTTCATCACTTAGCTGGCTTTATTTCATCACTAGGGGATTTAGTGCAACACAGGTTGATCATTTTATGGATTTTTTTTTAAACTTTCATATATCTGAAAAATAAACCATCAATTAGTAATGCCAAGCACTTGAAAAGATTTCTACAAAAACAGTTTACTCAAGTGTTTAACCAGGTCTGATTTTAGTATTCAGACAATTATTTGCTTCCTTTTTCAATCCACTAAAAGGGTAGATTCTGTCTTTGTGCTACATTAAATCCTAAAACCAGAATATTCAAGATTGTAGATATCTTAAGATGTCACAATTATGTAAAATTTTTGGGTAAGAATAAACCATGAACTTTGTCACCCTCTTAACATTATGATCAATTCTACAGTATGCTTTCTGTAAATTATCTTGCTTATGGTGATACTTTACTTTACATTTTAAATTGAGTGCTTTGAAATTTGAGTGTTCCCTACATTCTATCTAAGCTCTCCTCAGTGTCACTGACCTCCACTTATAGTCAGTGTCTTTTTTCATAGCTTAAAACACTATCCTCCTTCCAATGTTATTCAGTTATTCACAGACACACAAAATAAAATATCCTGATTTTCAATTCAATTATAAGAATGACAAAAATACAACTGAAACATGACCTACATACAGATCTAATTCTTTTTCTTGTCAGAGATTGCACAGGATCTGATCACCCAGAGCAATAAATATCATTCAACCAAACGTAGTTGTCAGGCAAATAGTCTGAAAGACCAGTTTCTTTGTTGCTGGAAACCTTACACGTCTTCTTGTGAGTTGTCCAGTGGAACTGCGTCTTCCCAGTGGCCTGAACACATAATAATGGTGTTAAGCTGCTCCATTGCCTGTATAGTTTAATGCCATGGTTTAGTACTTTCTGCAAACACCTGGAAATGAAGCCCAATGATAAATCATTAACATGCGCCAGTCTCGTCTTTCAACATCAAACAAACCCTTGAAATGCTTTACTGCTCAATTTAGAGTGCTTCAGCTCAAAATAAATACCCAATTTTATTGGATATTTCCAAAACCAATTTTTCATACAATACCTTGGCTGGATTATTAAGTGTGGATAAATATTTCGTAATGAAGAATCAGAATATGGTTCATTAGCATGGACAGATTGTAACTACTTTTTGGTTCTTGTATGTTTCCAAATCTCTCCTTAAATAGTTTATTCCTAATTAGTAAAGAAAAAAGGTTATTGGTTCACTGGTATATGCTAATCAACATCTTTGAATAAATTAACATCTACCCACTGAATTGAACATATTTCACAGAAAGACTTACACGGGCTTTGTTGAATATGTTTTTATCAGAGTCTGTATGACAGACAAACCTTGTGTGATCAAGTTGATAGTGTCACATCTTGTTTGGAAGAACAGAATCCTCTGATGTGCAAGCAATCCCTTGTCATGCTGTTGTCTCTCTTATCTAAATCTGATGGATTTGAAATACTCAGTGGCCGTCTGTTATAAACAAGATGAATGGGGGTATGACTTCAGTGGTAAAAGTTCTACAAAACCTGATTAATTCCCTCTATGCAGTTTAATGCAACAAACCATTGATATGACAAAGTCATTTTGTTTCCCTTTGGTCTTATGAAGAAAGCTGTGAAAACTAGGTTCATGCTACGTTTCATTGGTAAAATGAACCACAGCATAGATCTAACTGAAAGCTAAGTGTATGTTGATTGGCTTAAAATGTAGCAAGCATCCAATCAGGGTCATTGTTGTTGAGCTAAATGGTCAGAGCAATGATAGCATTTTGGAGAACTTAAAGTATGATGATAGACAGTAACATCCTGTTGTCGGCCTGCCTTCCTGCTCAGTGACTTTTGAAAACGGAATCATACTCTGTTAGGAAGCATAAATTTTGCTCAGACATGGATATTTAAGTAGTATTTTTGAAAAAAGGATAATTCAGCTGCAGATGACCATTAGCAAAGAGCTGTTTCATGTTGCGACTTATTTTATGGCACGCCAGGGAATGTAGTCAGCTGTAGCAACCGTATCTGATAAAATCATCATGCAGTTGTCCATGTTTTATGCTTCCATTTTTTGGTAGTTGTAAATTCTCCTTCTGTTGGCTAAATAGTGGGCCACATTTAGAACTACTGGATGACTACGTTGTGATATGAGGGGAAGTTGTCACAGCATCACATTGATTTAGCAAACTCAAAATAATTTCAGTTTCTTCTTCAGTTTCAGTCATAAATATCTGTTTGCGTAAATTCACCAGAAGTAAAGAGCTTACCAGTAGTGAAGAGGTCACCAGCCCTGTGCGTGAAATTACTGGCCAAAATGGGCGATGAAAATATTCTTTGGATAGACTTGTAAGACTCTATCTCACTCAGTGTTGGTAAATAGAGGTCAAAATGGGTGATCAAAATAGGTACAGTTACTAGTTGGATGATGACCTTGTAAGACCATATCTCACTCAGTGATGGAAATTAGTGGTCAAAAATGGCTTTGAAATAAGTATAGGTCTTGTTTAGATGACAATCTTGAAAAGACCATATCTCACTGTGGCTGAACACCTTGATTGTGTTAATCATTTCCTTCGTGACATCAAATTTGGGTGCTCCACACACCCAACTTGGATTAGATTGCTTGATACAGCTGGAAATGTGCGTACATCGTCTGGGATGCTATAGACTCCGTCACTGGTGTGAGAGATGAAGCTTGGTCCGATCAAGATTTGTAGGGTCCATGAAATCAGTAGGAAATCAAACAATGTTTAATTCAACCCTTTCTTATCCTAACTAGTTCCCAATTACGCTGGGTACATACATCTCGGAACATGTAACAGTCACTTCAAAGACATTGCATTGATTAACTTGCCCACACCTTGGACAATAAAAGCATCCCCCTGGAACCTAGTGTGTCTAATTAAACCTGTGTATCCCAACCAGGATGATATATCTGATATAGCTTCACTGACATCAGGGTGTAAATCTCCTTCTGTGTAGGTGCTGTTTTCTTGTGGCGGGAGGAAACATCTTGATTACCTCTGATCCATACAACTCACTTGATGGATATCAGGGAGATCTTCTGGTCAGTTTTCCTGTTATTTATACAACACATTCTTGATAAATATCACACTGGACAGTAGTGCCTTCAGGACTTCCACAGCAGTTTGGGAGATAAGAATGGGTACAGGGGCGGTATACTGAATTAATAGCTTTGTCTGTATCCCAGGTATTGGTATGTTCAAAGTATATTATGTAGGATGGGTGGGTAGGTAGTTTGTTGGGTCCATTTAATTTCACAGGGATGTATTTTAGGTTCAGGGTTTGCTTCTGTGTATTTATGAAATTTTAGGATTTCAATGAGATTCAGATTTGATTACACATGAAATGTTAGGTATCTTTCAGTATGTTTTAAGGTCACTGACAGCAATATTTAAGCAATATCTTCTTGGTGGGACACAAGATATATTGGTCTTCCTGGTCCGAACTAGATATTGTGATGTGCCTCACTGTTATTTGTAGGAGGGTAATGCAACATTCACTCTCTCATCTCATTCATTTGCTCTCAAATAGAATATACATATACTTGTATGTAAAACCATTGTCGTCCATTGGCAGCGATAAGACATTTCCTGAAGGTCATTCAGATGTTGAAAGTACACAGCCTTTCATGTTTTAGTCTCTAAACCACCATACAGCGCCAAGAGCTCATGATTACTTCCTGTTGTTGAGGTGGTAGCATCATTTCCATAAATTCATGAGCTAGTCCAGATAGCAAAGGTGCCATTATCTGTCTTTTGATACTCGTTCAGCCTTTGGTGTGATGCAGATTTATTGTGTTATCTTTAGGTCTTCCTCTTTCTGTTGTGGTGGCTGTGACATGTTTTACCATCTTTAGTTAGCAATATCTTTTTGAGCGATGTCTTTATAAAGGAAATGCAGTTGAAATGTTGGCATGAGAGGGACAGTGTTCATGTATTTAATTGGAAGGGTAATGGAATTGTGAAGTTGAATTCCATAGGGGGAATTTTTTTGTAAATGATATTATTATGTTATCAGATTCTGAAAGGATATTCTACATAGATAGCAAAAATCATGTTAAAGCATAGAAAATTTCTTTGAAAACATAAAACTGCAATTAATGTCTTTTCTTGGCAATAATGATCAGATTAAATTTTGATTTCATTAGGTGTGGTTCTTCGCTTGTACATGCTTTCCATTAAAAATACAGTTCTTATCTGAAATATATTTAGGTTATCCGTCACTGTAACCATTTGTTAAAGGTTTGAAGGAAAATGCAAATAAAAACAAACTAAAAATACTTTAAAAGAGGTGAAACAGAATGCATGTAAATTCTGGGCTTGAAACAAGTGCCTTGCATGTGCACCAAACAAAGTTTGAGTTATGTGATCTGTTTGTGTCAGAAATGTAAGAAGAACAGATAGTGGAATGTTGTCAATGTTGGCTGCATGTGTGCCTGATTCCATCAGTACGAAGTCGACTCTGACGTAAGCTACAGATGGCCCTAGTGATGCACTGCCAGCTGCGGAAAGATGGTTACATGACAATGATTCATGCTGTCACAGGTGCTGATTTAATCAGAGAAAACAGAAGGTTCATGTGACCTCGAGATCCCCACCCGGGAAGGGAGCACCACCTTGGATGGGGAACATATTCTTCATAGCTTCCGACATATTTGTTTCTGTTGTGTATGGAAAGCTTTGTTTACTGAAGTGAGTTTGACAGATGTAGGTTCTTGAAGTCTCCATCAGTTCATGTCATGAAACAGCATTTGCAAATCCCAGATGCAGTGCTCTAGCACAGCCTGCTTTTAATGGTGTGCACATGGGTCATATATTCTTCAGATGTGTGTATGAGTTTAAGTATTTTTCGATGTTTCATGACTCTCTATGGATATAGACAGGACTCTAGTGAGAGATAACTTCAATGCACAGAGAGTTGTTACAAGAGCTTGGAATTTCACACATTGGCTGCTGTGCAGCATTGGAGTTTTCAAGTAATTAGAGGGACAGCAGAATAGTGGTTTACCGTCCTGCAGCTTGATGAGTGGATTTTTGTGTCCTCTTTGTGTGGCAGTTCAGAGTGAGAGAGTTTGGTTTTATGCTACTTTTAGCAATATTCTAGTAAAATCATGGCAGGGGACATCACACAATATATCCATGTAGGTCTTCGGCATGACAAGTAAATGCTTAAACCACTAGGCTACCCCACCACCCAACAGTGTAAAATGTGGGGATGTACAGTGTGGACAAACCTAATGGATATCACTGATATAGATATCTCCTCATCAATGTTACATTCCGGTTTGACAGTGATACGAGAATCTGTGAAATATAAGAAGACATTAAGCATAAAACTAGTTCATATTGTTATATCCCCAACCTGAAAGAATAGGTTCTAGTCCCAGGCTTGCCTGGAGTGATTCTGCATCATTCAGTACTAGAGGTGTGACGATACGATAATTCACGATACGTACGATATCTTGGAACAATACGATGTGATTCGATTCACATCACGATATGCTATCTCGAGTTATTTTCTTTAAAAACGTATGTTTTGATATTAAGTAACAGTGTAAATTTGGCATTACTGCCGAGTTCTAATGAAAATTAGCAGTATTAAGGTCAACGATACGTATCACGATTTGAAAAAGTATTGATATATTTATCGTCTGATAAAGTATCACAAGTATCGATACTACAATACATCGTCACAGCTCTATTCGGTACCATCCCTTTAATTTTCACCAAAGTGTTTAACCTCCTACAATCTGTGTTTCTGAAGAGTTTGGAAGCCTTACACACTGTGTCATGAGTAAAATACCTAAATACTAAATATAGATGTCTATAGTCCATTAGATTCTATGCCCAGTAGAAAGATCATATCATCTAAGTGATCTTGACCAAGACTTGTGGAGAGTTTGGGAGTGAGGTTTGGACATTCCCTTATTTTGTTGGGACCTTCTGCGGTTTTTTTCCCGAATTTGAAACTTAGCCTGGATATTCAATACTGTTTGGTCAGCGGCTGAGGATTTGAGCTTACGTGAGGAAGCCCAGCGTGGAGATGATCTGTTTTATTGGAAAATGACCGTAATGTTTGATACACAAGAAAACTTAATTGTAATGGACATTGGCACTTCCCCCATAAACCCTTTTCCTCCTTAAACTGAGTGTGGCTGATGCTGTGTCTGCTCACCTCCGACCAGCTCCAGGGGTGTTATGTGCCATCTGAAGCAATATCCACATAAATAATGACCAATGCTGGTTAATTCTAATGGCAGGGCATGTTGTAAAATTGATATGTCTGTGAAGCACTTATCCTACTAGACTGATTTATTCCCTGCAATGCCTTGAGTTCCGTGTTGATACAGACTTTGATGTCTGGGCAGGTCCCGGCAGAAATTATGTATGCCTCAGATGTTTAGCTATTTTGTTTATAAATGCTTCTTAGCTGAATATTGGCCAGAGGTCTTTATTTGCGTTTGTTTAGAAGTATTGTTGAGGTGTGAGGAAAAAATCTGGAGATGGGCAAATGTATGGTGAACCCTGATACCAGAGGTTATTTCACTTCTTCTTTCAGACTAGCTTTGAGTTTTGAGCATTGGAATTGGTGAAAGGGTGTGGAGAGCGACAAACTAGTAAACCTGTTATTGCTGCAAATAGTGATTATGTAAAGACAGTCTTTGGTGACCCCTGTAGTTATATTGCTGGAATCTGCTGGAATGTTGCAGAAAGTAACTTGAAACCTTTTCTCATTCCTTGAGATTATTAGGAAGTGATGACGTTTTCAACTGGACTTGAATCTGGAAATGGCTGTAAATGTCTACACATCAAAGGAGCACCAAACTGATTTGAACTGTACAACCCTTGAAAAATCACTTCAAAGCTGAACATGTACAAAGCTATTCTTCCCAGACATACCTTCGTTGTAATTGTTACGTGAGGAATTAGACAAATTACTGTTCCTGCAAATCTTGACATTTAGTGGGTCAGGAACTCGGTGTTGAATGTGTGAACAGCAAATGCATGCTGCCATTTTTTGTCAAGAAGCAGGAATCTGTCTGACTGCATTGTTGTCGATCTCTGCCACCTCAAAAGGGTGGTGCGGCTTGCTTCTGTTTTGACAAATGCTAATCCCCCAGAAGATGATATTGAAAAGGTCACCTGCAAAATGCTTGCACACAGACAGCAGCAGCTTCTGCTGTGACAAAAACCTGATGCCCCAACCTGCTGACTGCTCCACCACTTCTGGAAGATGAGGCCTAAGCTGTATGTTGATGCTGAACAGATGGTTTGTGTGTGTTGCAGGGTAGGTTGTGTAAGCAGAGCAAAAACAGAGATTATTCCTGGAACAGTCAAGGTTTCCGTGACAATGGCAGTGTGCACCAGTTCTACTGATTGGACTAATTCACTTAGTTTTCATGAGCTTGTGATGAAGAATTCCCTTGTGAAAATATTTGTTAAAGCCGAAATGGAATTTTGAATTGTCACCAATCCAGGAGGAAAAATTGGTTTTGGAATCATTGGTGTTACTTTTTCTCTGCTAATTTTTGTTTGATGAGTATTGAGGGTGGGCTATGAGTTGATGCTGAATCAGCAAGAATTGAAGATTGCATGATCTGATAATGTAACACCCATGAAAATAAGTATTTAAAATTTCCAATTTTTAAGCTTTATTCTGAAATTCAAGTTAAATTTTGTCACTAAATTTATCAACTCTGTAAAACCAAACACATTAAGCCATAATATACTAACTAGGTTTACTTCAACATAATTGGTCAGTAGAGGGTACATGTTATTCAGGACCTTGTTCCTAAAAAAACAGACCTATTATGAGTCATGTCACTAGTCCAGAAAACTGTGCTTGTTAGCATGAATCCTGTATTCATCCTCATTATGTTTAAAGTTTTCAAGATGACATCAGTGCTTGTCAGTTTTGCTTAAGTGTAACATCTTAGGCCTGCTCCACTTTTGGCCTTCCACAAACAAGGAGCTGACATTGTATGGTGTCATTAAAATTCTGGCAGCTTTAAACTAGACTCCTTACTTATCTCCGCTTTTCACCATTCTTCTCCTCTCTGCTTCTCTCTGCTCTGCCATTTTTCCACTTTGCTTATCCCTGCTTTTCTCTGCTTTTCTTTGCTCTGTCCTGCTGTTCTTGGCATTTTTAATGCTTATCCTTGCTAATCTCTAGTCTGCACTGCACTGCACTGCACTGCACTGTTATTTTTCCCTCTCAACTGCTCTGTTTTTATGTTCTGCTCTGCAGTGCTGTTCATGTTGACACAGCTCTGCTTTGGATATTCTTCATGCTGATTTCTTTTCTGTGTTCATCTTGTTCTGTTCTGCACTGTTCCGTTCCATTAATGTTCTTCCCCTCAGGTAATGTTTGTGGTCATGAATTTAACCCGATAACGCAACTCTGACAGCATAATGCATTTTGAGCAGGAATCGATTTAACAATTTCTGTAATTGTTTCCCAGAGCACCGCTGTAAATTAGGATCATTTGGGCAGCTTCTATATCTCCAGGTGCTCGCTAGATTGGACAATTTTCAGACTAGGGCCATGCTGAAGGATTAGCACTGTCATGAAAAGGTCATGAGGCTACCCATGTTTGTTTAGATATTAAATCTTGATCCCTGTGGGACATTTATATTTTGTGAGGATGAAGATCATAAAAATTGGTGCTGCTTCCTGTTCCAGTGAGTTCTTCAGGACAGAAATAGGTCCTTCATGTTTGCTGTCAATGTCTATGGAACGTCTGTTTTCTGTAGAAACAGTAGGTCAGTGCACAAAGGATCTGGGATAGCTGCTGTTAGAAGATGAGGACTATGAGCACAAATGAAATATGAATAGAAAGTAATAAATGATCTGTGGTGTGATTGGACAGACAGATCAGGTCATGGTGAAATTATATATTGAGAATTTGCCAGTAAATCTGTCATTTTGAATCTTCTGGTGAACTCTGCATTTCATGGAATTTAT
Organism: Haliotis asinina; assembly: GCF_037392515.1. NCBI lineage: Eukaryota > Metazoa > Mollusca > Gastropoda > Lepetellida > Haliotidae > Haliotis > Haliotis asinina. The sequence continues at coordinate 48,999,286 of NC_090286.1, forward strand.
GGAAAGACAAGTAAGAAGAATGTATTTGATTGGCAGATCGGCATCTTTTGAGCTTGTCACAGTTCGATGATTATGAGTTTGAGCCCCAGATTTGCCTGTCCTAATGTTCCAATGATTGGTTTGCTGAGGTCATTCCCTGCTAGAGGGTTTCACCCATCATATCAGACTTCCCACTGACATGATGACTGTGACATGCATTTAGATGATTGGAACATCAACCATTACACAGCTGCTGTATAACTATTATCCTGAGGGTAGCCAAATGGGCCAAATGGATAAAGGTTTAGCTTGCCACACCAAAGACCCAGATTCACTCCCCACATGGGTACAATGTGTGAAGCCCATTTCTGGTGTGGCATTGCTGGAACATTGCTTAAAGCGACTCACTATACTCACTCACTATATTACTGATGACATCGTATAAACTGTCCTAATTTGCATCTTTCACAGATGTGTTTCAGCATGAACTAACCATGTTCATGAAAACAAACAAAGCTTGTTGATTCCTTGTGGACTTTTTCTTAAAACCTTTATGGCTGTGAATGAAATGATCGAAAGCAACTCTTCATGACGAATCTAAATACCGAGTAAGCCCACTATTAGAGGCCAGCTTTCATTGTCTTAACAGTCCTGGGTGTGTCAGCAGGTATTCCAATAAGCTGACAAAGGATTGACCATCGTGGCATTGATTGCCACCAACACAGTGTGGTTCATTAGGTATGGAGTTTGTCACAGTCACTTGCTTTATACCATAGTATTAAGGTGCAATTTGTGAAGGATGTAAAAACTTCTGCCTCATTTAGTGTGATCTGTTATTGGATTCAGTCCGTTCATTGGGATCACTGAGTTCACATTTGTTCTTCTGCAGTAGTTGACAAAAATATATTTTTTTGTTTCATAACTGTCAATCCCAATATATATTGGACTTTTTATTTTCCACGTGTGATAATGTGTTGGTAATATTAGATGTTTCTTTTGTCTTTCCAGAAAATATGTTTTTGAATTTGTTCCATGCCTTCCAAATCTGTCCGTGGCAAATTACCTTTTCAGCTGCAGTTATCACTGTCATATTGATTGAGGAAAAGATATTGACACACTGTGTTGTTGTCTGTTTAAATAGATGTCAACTCATCATGTTACAGACGATGCACTTATCGTCATGCCTTTCTGGTGGAATGAAGGCAAACACAAACCGAAAATAACACAGTGTGCTGCAGTGGCACATTTCTCCAACCATATTTCTCCCCAAAAATGTTCCAACACTACAAGCACTTATTAAAAGAGAGAGATGTAACTTTGTCATCTTAAACTCTTACCTCTTAAACTAATTTGATCTGTGATTGAAGTTTCTTGTCAGTTAGTAAAAGAGACTGAAACTACTTCAACTTTTTTTTTCTTCTTATTATCAATACATTCCTTTGCGTCACAATTCTTATATTGAGAGTTGCTTCCCTTTGTTGTTACTGGATGGGCTGATAGTGAGTTTGGATTTCAAAATTGCCCTGATTATGATTCTGAGTCTGTCTGTACAGTCTCCATGCTTGTGCTTTCACACGACCCTTGCAACCTGCATCACTGGAAGCTAGGTCTTTGGTTAAGAGAAAGCTTGAGAGCAAGTTTAAACTCAACACAGACATTATTTGTGAATACCTGTTTGAAATTTTAATGATTTGTGTTATTTTTCTAGGACATATCTTTTCAGTGCATGAGAGCTGAGTGAGTGAGTGAGTTTAGTTTTGTGTTACGCCGCACTCGTCAATATTCCAGCTATATGGTGGTAGTCTGTAAATAATCGAGTCTGGACCAGACAATCCAGTGATCAACAACATGAGCATCAATCTGCGCAATTGGGAACCAATGACATGTGTCAATCAAGTCAGCGAGTCTGACCACCCGATCCCATTAGTTGCCTCTTACAACAAGCACAGTTACCTTTTATGGCAAGCATGGGTTGCTGAAGGCTTATTCTACCCCAGGACCTTCACGGGTCCATAGGAGCTGACAGAATGGTTGAATTTGTTCTTTTAAGCCTAAACAAATTTACTCTGAAAGTTGAGTATCTTGGAGTCACCAAAAGGAAATGATCATGGGTTCGTATCCCAGAATTTTTTGGGGAGGTGATGTCACCATCATACCTGCCATTGTTTGTGTAAGAAGTGGATATGTGGGTCCTTCATGCCTTCAAGTTCTCCTCATATTCAAATATTTTTCAAACCATCTTTATATACAAGTCATGTTGCCAGTTATCTCTATACACACGTGACAAGCCATTTAATGATGATTGAATGACCAGTCTGTGGCTTGTATCGTATGGTTGATTCCTCAAGGGTTCGACAACCACAGTAGTTTCCCCTACCTCTGTGGGATTCTTGAGAGTGCATTGAAAGTACTCGAGGACATCAAGCTATTTTGTGGTGGCTTAGTGCAAAGCTAATGACAGATATGGAAGGTGGGCATAATTGGATCGTGAGACGATTGTGGTGCTTGTGAAGGAGAACCCTGATGGGAACTGGGATCAGGATCAGAGCAACCGAGTTGGAGTCCGTTTTGTGAGGATTAAACCTGAATTGTACTGGCATGCACACAGTGCTAGTGTTAGTACTATAGTCTGCAATTGTATGTCAGTGTAAATGTTGGGAAATCCTTTGTCGAATTGTTCATATTAAGAAGGTTGAAGCATGAATTTACTTGGCAACTGGTCATCATGAAATATCTAAATTGCTGAAAATGTTTTTGCGGAAAAAGATCATGTTGAGACTTAAGCGTAGATTACTTTGCATGTGGTCGTGATAAATCATTTGAGAGAATGACTGACTCATTGACATGAATGTTTTTGGACTAACTATGTAGTAACCTTGACCTTTGTTATGTCCAATACTTCATGTAGTTGAATGCCTGAGGTTATAGCAAGACTAAGGTTATTTCTGTTTGTAGGTTTCTGACAATCTGTAGATTCAGTTTTGTGTATTTTGTTTCAAGGATTTGGGATTAATGACATGTATCTAAATCTGGATATCGTTCTATCATGATAACGTTTTGCGATGGAGCTGTTGGGTCTGTGTTAAAACAGTTGCTATGATACGTGTTGTTGATATGATATGTTGATAATGACTCAAGGAGTTGATGTTCACCATGAGATCCCAGGAACATCTATCAAATTACCTCATGTCACAAATGGGCCATAATCACAAAGTGTGGCAATAACTTATGTGTAATATATTCATGTTTGTCATGGGAAGATCCTATTCATGTTGAAATCGCAAAAAGACTTCATGTCATGCTTTGGCCCTGTTCTCAAAGTGATCATAGTAACAACCTCAGCTGACCTCAGTGTTCTAAGTGGGAGGTCTCCATCCTGAAGGTGATCTCAGGAACTTTTGTCACATCTCTATGTTTAGTTATGGGAGTTACGCAATTGTAACACTGCAAGTTCTCAATGTGGAATGAGCCAGTATGTTCACAGGCCTGGTTTCACGACATACCTAACATCATCTAGAGGATTCCTTGCATCCTTCTCCTGTTGTGAAGGAGTGCATGTCAACTTTGTAGCATATGCATGTCAGGTTTGTGGAAGTTGATGCTCTTGGTAACAGTTACATAAAAGAATTTTTTTATCTATTCCTGTTCGGGACAGGTGGTAATCAAATTTGAGCTACGACTGGAACACATTCAAGACTTGAATAGGAACTTAGTTATTAATCACTAATAGAAGGATGTTGCTCACTATATTCAGACAGTTTTGTTATCAGGCATTGAAGGAATACTGACAGTGCCAGGGCATAGACTGATAATGGTGCTTTGTCTTGAAAGTGCCTAACTTACAAAGAGTGTGACCATCAGGTAGAACCATTTGAGAATATGACTTATTTTACTCATATTTTCACTATTCACTCACTACAACTCGAATAGATGTCTGAGTCCTGCTGCAAGGAATAATTTTAGCTATTAGCTATTATTGTAAGTCACTTTTCTTGTTATGAAGAAACAATTGTCTTAGTGATAAAGTGGGTTTGTAGTGCTACGACTGTCTTGAGTCTTGAGCAAAAGCACAGAGTTATGTTGGTAGTGCTACAACTGTCTTGGTAAAGGCTTTTGTGGTAGATTTCTCCACCATTGATCTGAGTACTTCTATCATGTTTTTTTGAGTCTCAGGTATTGTCAGAAGGGCAGGTATTATCAGAAGGGCAGGACATCGACGTATTTACCTAATGTCATCACTGATTTTGCATGATGCATTCACATCTCTGTTATGTCATATGCAGTTCTAATGCGTTCACTAGTGTTGCCATTCCATGGCATCGACATCATATATACTACAAACAGCGCCCAGGGCGCTCTTCATCAAAATGATCTGCTGTGCCTGCCATAACTTCAGCGTCGGTGCTAAGATCATTATGTGGAACCTCGCTACTCTAATTTCACTTCTGGATTGCCTGTGATGAAAGCTGGTATATAGACCAAGTACATCCCGTTGTGATTACCGCATGTCCCCCAGGTGCTTTGTGGTGTGGTTATCACAGACATGGGGTCAGTGGTGGATGGCACACTTACGATCAATACATACCATACATATTGTCTAATGATGATCAAGGGACTGTGCCATTTCTGCAGGGATTCATGCAAAATGATGTTCTTGAAAATTACTTTTAATAAAACCATCTTAACACTCATGTGTGAGGCTTGAATTGTCAAAGGTTAGGGTGAAATTAATAGAAACATTAGTGTTTTGCGCTGACTCAACTTCAGAGGCGTTTTGGGAATTTTATGCTTGAAACATAAGTATTGTGAAGTTGCCCTACTTTGTATGGAAGTTGTAGAGGGAGGAAATTAGATAGAGTGACATTTGAGTACTGAACAAGATGTTTGGTAAGTCCTTTGGGGGGTGGGGTCATGAAAATGTGAAATAATTGATTGAAACCATACGTATGTAAAACAATGACTTATATTTCCCTGATTTAAGATTTAAGTGCAGTGAAAGCAGGTGCCATAAAGGACTTTTCAAGAAGGTGTTGTTGAAGCAGGATCTGCTGAATGTAGGTTTGAATTCCAAATTGTCCTTTGTCTTTCATCACCATCAGTGTTAAAAAACTAAGCCTGAGAAGTAAAGCACTCATAACCTAATATTGAAAGGTAGACTTCGTGCTAATTAGATTAAAAAGACAGTGGATCAAAAGCTTCAGCTGCCCATGGCTGCCTTATATCAAACACCAATAACAACCTGCCCGTTTTTCACCAAAACAGCAAATATCTACCTCCTGTCTAGTAAACTTTCCTTACTCATTAAAGTTGGTGTACTACTCAAGGTAACTTAAAGATGCATTGGTAGAGTAGCTGCAGTAAATGCAAGAATCGGGTTGTCTCTCACTTCTTGAGGAGTTAATATACATCGCATGATTGATTCAAAGAAGTGTTGAACCCATTTCACTCACTAACTGTAATCTTTCTTGCTCTTCGACCCTTGAAGCTCAGGGTTAGAAGTATAGGACAAAACACGCCTCTGAGGTTTTGGTAGACAATGTAAAACTGGAGGTGGAGGGATTTCCTGACCCCAGTGGTTTTACGTTGTCTACCCAAACTGAGGAGAAGTGTTTTCTCTATCATATATACCGTCAATGATGAGTAATTACAATGTAGATAGTCATTTAACCAAGTGCACATAAAATCAATTTAATGACAGTAACTATAGGTAGGCAATTTAACCCCTCCACCTTCGTTGGCCTGGTGGCCAAGCGGTAGAGTGTCTGCCTACGGATGAGAGAATTGCGACTTGTATTGTGACTTTAATCTTGAACAATATTTTTCAATTGATTTCAAACACTCATGTAGCATTTGAATGTTGATGTTCATATAAAGTTAGGAAAGTAAACCCTGGGAAGCATTCTTACTAACGAAAAGTAAAGCCTGTCCCTCTAAAACAAAAACCTTAAATGCGGTTATACTGGGAAAACAAGAGATGACCTTATATATGGTGAGAAGCACACTTTAGGTTTTTATCTGGTCTTCAGTAACCCCTTGTTATGGTGAGAGGCAACTAAAAATATCAGGTGGTCAGACTTGCTAATTTGGTTGACACATCATTGCATCCCAGTGGCCCAGACTGATGCTCAGGCTGTTGGTCACTGGATTGTTTGATGCAGACTAGATCATTTACAGACCACCACCATATAGCAGGAATATAGCTGAATGCAGTGGCCTTAGACAGAAAACCAAACGTCTTGCGCTTCAGGTTGGAGAGGAAATGAAAGGTAACCTTTATTAGTAGAATGATGAAGTCTTGCGGTATCTAGTCACTGTGATGAGTCTCCATTCTCTCTCATTATATTCCTGTGTATATAATGAGTTTCATTCTTCGAAATGGAAGTTATTAATGAATGTTGTCAAGCTAATAGAATAGAGAAGCGATTTCTTGGAATCATATTTGATCTCTTGCATTTCACTTCTTTCTGGTTTAATGAAGAGATTAGTTCTGCTGTATTAGCAAGTCATTGTTGATTTATAATGAGGCAGATTTGAGTATTGTAAATATATTCATGTTTCTGCAGATAAAATGGCGCATGACAACTTTCTTGTTTTTCCTTTGTTCTTATTTCCAGGAAAATGAGTGATTACCAGAACATTTAAGATTTTTATGTGAGAGAATTTTTTATGCGAGAGGACATGAGGATATGGTCTGCATCACTTTTATATACTTGGTGAGGTTTTCTTCAAGACAACATGTTCACATTAATTCATTATCCGTGGAGCTCAAACTACTAAGTAAGGTAGTTAAGTTTCCTGGAAGAAAAAAAAAATAACAATTTTCAAAAGTAAAAATAGGACTAGATCTTCTTGGAGTTCTTTCCCTTGTTCCATAAATCATGCGAATGTTTTATTGGAGGCATTTTTTAGGCTAAAAAGCCTACATTTTTCTTAAGTGAAATTTGAGTAGCTTCACCATCATGGCTCCCAGGGTTAATTCATGTTAAGTGAAATGCACCACTTCACTTGCTGAGCATTCCTGCATTACAATATTTGAAATTGAAATCCTTCGATGTTCATTGCAGTCAATTTGAAAAATGATTTGGAAAAATCCTAGGCTTTTTTTCTGTCGTGATGTAAAAAATATCCAAAGACTCTTGGAGTGTTCTGATGTTTGCGATTCATTGTTGACAGAAGGCCTTGTTGCAGTAATAGACCCAGTGCACATCAAACAGACATGGGTGGAGATCAAATAACACTGTATTTCTTTGATAAGATGAGCAGAGAAAACAGTTCAGGAACTAAATGACAAAATGGTTGCAGGTTTTCTTGGGATGTCATTATGCTGACATCGGGAACAATTTGATGCTGAGCTGACGTTGGTGTGTGTATACACTTTACAAGGTCTCATTAAGATAATTACCTTGTTAAAAAAACACAAACTTAATGAAGGGAATGTCAGGAAAGCAAGGTGCTCTCCTTTGAGGAATATTGTAGTACACACTTGGTGTGTATGTTTTGGTTCAGTTAGCATGATGACACTCATGCCTGGTTGACTTTATCTTTTGTGTCTGGTTGTTACGGGATACATTGGTACAGCAGTGTTATACTTTGTTGTGTTTGTCATGGTGCAATACGATTGCATTGGTTGGAGGAGTATGTTATATCATCTTCTTTCCTGCTATGCTTTATTAAACTCCATTGTTATACCGTATGTAAATGACATTGTTACATTATACTATATATAGGACTCGGCACTATTTTTGAAATGCATGGTTATGCTGTATGTATATCCATGGCATTGTGATGTCATTGTATGATGGTATTTTTAGGGCATTGTTTAACAGTTTTATGTTATGTTTATAGCGTTGCCTTGTTTGATGCATGTGACTTTGTTTGGACATTGTGAATGAGCATGCGGGCACAGGCATTCATAGAGAAACCCACCAACACACAGGAGGCTACTTAATATATCATGTAAGCAACATCCAGGACTTTTTTTCAAATCCAACGAGTACAGTTCTCATTTTGTTTCCGATGCAAAACCTCTAATTCAACTGTCATCACCACTTCGAACGATATGAATCTACACAATTTCATAGATGTTGCATTTTAACATTGAATATAAATACTTTTATATCTGGCTCCAATCAAAGTTTATGATGAGGACAAGCCACTTTTTCTGAAGCCTTTTGGCACCAGTCAAGCTGTTGGTACTGGCTCCAGGTCACCTATATATCATTGTACAAGGAGTAAGTGGTCCAATATGTCTTGTTTAATGTTTTATACCTTCCTCCTTTCAAGTTTAATTTTTGTTGTAAATTAGAGGTGACGTCTGATAGATGAATGAAGAAATGGTTCCTGATCTCCATCCATTGCCTTTGTGCAAACATACCCTTCAGAGTCTTCAAAGCAGTGTATTAAGTCTGTAGCACCAGAATTAGCAGGAAGGGTATTTATGTAGGAGAGATACTCATCTGAAGTCTGACTGTTTTCGCTTTGAGTCAAGTTTACCATGAAGAAAACATTGGCTGAGCCTGTCAGCCATTTCAGTAGCAGATAACGGTAACCAGTGTTAAAGCTAAGTCAGGTAAACAGACCAGGTGATTGTCTCACCTGGGTTTACCTTGTGTACATGCATGTCTACTGTTTGTTTTTTCAAAAAAGCCGTCCCTTCCATCAGTTTACTGAAAAGACTTTGGCTGTCCAATTTATTTCATTTCCTTGTGTGATATGACTTTTCATAAGATGTTTTCATATGAGTTCTGGAACATTTGTTATGCCTTGCTGTCTTGGTGTGTAGATTGCAGATATAGACACTGTGCTAAATTCAGCTTGTTCCATTTCATGGTATTTACATATCATCAATGTATGTTTGGAACTGAGGATAAAATCTCAGGATCCCTGCCCTGTACAATGCAGGGCTCTTATTCTTGAAACGTTCATAGCCCTAAGAATTCTTGACTTTGGTCGTAGCCACTGTGTTAAGAATGGGCTTAAGAACTTCATAGAGCTACGAACGTTTCGAGAATAGTTAGCCAGGTGTGTAGGAATAAATGAATTACGGGATCTTACACTGAAATTCTGAAAGAAACCTTGGAGAGGCTTAGTGACTCCAGGGATTCATTTTGTCCTGCGTCATGCATAAATTATGCAATTTTTGATCAAATTACGCAAATATTTTAATTGGCGTGCATACCTTGGTTGCACAACAAGTAAAAAGAGAAAATGACTTTGTCTGTGAAGACATAGGTTTGCAATTAAACATCACTAGACAAGATTATTTACCTTTTTGATTCAAATATATTTTTTCTAGGGATTGTATGATACACAGGGGTTTAGATTATCATTGGTATTTGTCTCGTATATAGAGCTGGAAACAGCAGTCTGCTGTGCACACGTTTCCTAGTGATCTTACTAAACACACCCAACAATACAAGGGGATGAATTCTGATTCAGTTATCGGTAAAATAGAAATAAAGAAGTATTATTTTACAAAAAGAAATATCTCATAGCACCGTGTAATTTTACTAAGAGGTTTTGCTCTATGAATGTAAAATATGTAACATCAACACTAAGGTTATATAGACCCTTGTGAAGTAGCAGAAGTTGTATGTATATGGAATGAGGTGAAATAAACATGCCATTTGACACATTTTCACCAGTGTTAATAAACTAGACCCTATACTATGGATGACGAGGCAATAATCATGATTGTTGACAAAAATGTGAAATTGATGCTATCATGATTGGAGCAAAAAATTGTACCCTCATGAACATGTTAAGCGGAAATTGTACACACATGGAATGAGGTCAAATACACGTGCCAGATTGTTGTGATTGCCAGCTACAATAAATATGACATTCAGCAAAACAAAATATATATGCATATCAATTTTCTGTCAACTGTACTTCTTTTTGAGGCTTGAGTAGACACAATATAATTGTAATTTCAGTGAATAATATGGATAGAAGTTAATTATTATCGGTAGTTGCCAGTTGTCTTGTGGTTTGACAAGGGTATTCGCTATTCAGTACTGTTTTCGGAAAAATGATTAGCAACAATCGATTATGAAACTAAGCAATCGATTGTCACATTTGGAAAGGGTACTCAATCAATTTTCAATTACAATTGATTATCTGTTTGTGCAAGTGCAAGGATTAGACTCTTCATGTGTCCAAGTTACTAAATAGTTTGAAAGTGTGTATTTGACAATCTGAGTCAGCTAGAACTTAAAGTTTGTGATACATATAAAACTTCACACTGTTTTTTCCCCAAAGGTTCAAAGCAAACTGTATTGACTCACTTTGATTAAATTTGACTCAGTGTTTCAAGTTGTAAGGAGTCATTTTGACTCATGGTCAAGAAGAGCAAAATGAAACAGTAGACTTCATTGGGCAGGGACCAGAGATGCCATGTTATGGAGTCCGGAGTCTGGAGTTGGCATACTGGCCTCTCACACCAAAGGCCTGGGTTCGAATCCCAGTAGGAATGCCAAAATTTTGTGACTTGGGTCTCATACTGTGTTGGGTCCCCAGGCAAGGCTCCTCTTCCACATCGCACTCAGTCCACCCAGACATTTAAAATGAGAAGTGGATGTACAGACTTATATGGTCGTGCTTAGTAGCAGGTTTGAAAGTAGAATTCCCTCACGGAAATAATGTGACATCAGAGGGAAGCATCACATTGGATTCTGGGTGCAAAAATTAGCACTATTATCATTATTTTTACGTTGATGTTGGAATAAGGCTGAATTGTTGCAGTGGTCATATTTACCAGGAGCCTGCCTTGAAACTAACTATACCCCCATCCGTCCTTCTGTCTGTCCATCCCTCCATCCCAAAACTTTGTCCGGAGCATATCTCTTAAAGTTTACATTCTAGGTTCACCAAACTTCACATACATATTAATCATTACTCATAGATGTGGCTCTTGCTATTTTGAAGCGTTCAGAATGTGTGTTGTTGTTTTTTTGTTGTCTCCATGGAAACCTGATTTAAAGCCAAATTTGTTGATGGTTTTGTCTGGAGCATCACTCTTCAAGTTTACATGCTAGGTTCACCATACTTCACACATACATTAATCATTACCCATAGATGTGCCTTTTGTTGTTTTGAATAATTTTTTTTCAGATTTTTTTTGCTTTTGTTGTGTCCATGAAAACGTGATGCAAAATGTGTTTGGTGGTGATTTGGCCACAGCTTATCACTAAAACTATACATGCTAGGTTCATCAACTTAATACACAAGTTAATCATGACCCACAGATATGCCATGTGCTGATTATTTGCAAAATGTGATTATTTGAAGTGTGATGTTAACTTTTCACTTTTCATGGTCTTTCTTCATGTCATATGTACCAGTATGTGGTTTATTTTCTGTATCTAGATTAGTTATTTCCTTGGTGTTATCAACATGTGATTTATTTTCTGTATCTACATGGGTTGTTTTGTTCATGTCATAAGTACTAATATGGTTCCGATTGATTCTAAATAGTTAATTTCTTACATGCAAATAAAGGTGTACATGGCAAAACTATTATCTAACATGTATACAAAGATTAGGAGAGTCAAAGAGAAAGTTTTGTGAGCTGCTGATCCATGTTACATTATATATCAATATCAGTCATTCCATGTCCCAAAGTGAGAAGCTGGGGTATGTGAGCAGTGCTCACTTCTACACTTGTTTCTCACGTTTTGTTTATCTTTGATTTACTAGCAAGTAGGTCTGTAGCTTGTATCTGGGGGTAATGGTGGCTCAGTGGTATAAGATGCAGTATTTCCATGTGTCAGGATCTGCTATCATGTTTCTGTAGCCAAATGTGTGAAGAGCATTTCTGGTGTCCCTAGTCGTGATATTGTTGGAATATTGCTAAAGGCTTAGTAAAACTTACTCCCTCACTCACTCCATGACTTGACTCACTTTGTGTTCTGATCCCAGTCCTGCTGCAGCGCTTGAGCACCACCATACCCCCTTCATCATTCCTATCTCTATACACAAACTGTGATGTATGACTGAAATACTTGCACCAACATTATAGCATTATGGAAAATTATTACATGAATGTCTGCTAGCCCTTTGTATGCGACAACTAAATCAGAGTAACAGGCTTAGTCTATGTCTCAAGCAGCCAGCGCTGATATCTGTATGCCTTGCTGCAAGAACTATGCTGTGTGTAAATAAGAAGTGCTTGTGTGAGGAATCTTTCGACATTCCCCACAGACTTGTACACAAAGAGAGCATAGGTTTATCTGTGTTAGCCTACCTGTCTGAGATGATCAGTGTAGACCCCTTCCTGGTGCCCCACTGAGATCGCAGTCAGATCAGACATTAACCCAGGTACCCTCATGGGAACTTACTCCAAGTCATTCCACAACTCACCTGCTTTGTCATAAGTCTTTGTCTCCCAACAACTGGTTGTTTCACATCACTTGTCTCAGAAAAACCAATGCTGGGTTTTGCTTGTTTCTTGAGCAAAACAGTTGTATTAAAGCAGATGTTTTATGCTGTTGATAACAAAACACCCCATTTGTTCCCTCATAATGTCATTTGTGGCCAAATGTTTGCAAATGTACTTCAAGCAGGACAAACTGTATAGCTGATAAACTGCTAAAACCTGATTCTCATAATTCGTTTATGGATACTTTATTTCATGCACAACAGGTAGAACAAATTTGTACTTACTGTCATGTCAGAGTATTCTTCTTGTACAACTAAAACCTTTCGCTCACTAACATATGGTCATGTTATTGACTGAAATGCATCCGGATTGAGGATATCTGGTGATATACAACTGCTGTGTGGTTTATATTCGTTGCAGGATAGGAATTTTCTAGTCTCTGTTTTGGAAAGATTCCTGTGCAGTCCTGCATATTAATTATGACAAAGGTTAAGAGAATAATTGTTTTTTTTTAAATAATTAAATTTTTAAAGACTTTTAAAGCTTTTGGAACATGTTTTAGCTCATGATGATATTAATGTGGTTATGTTTGTATTTCCTGGGGTTTTGTTTGAAAGGCAGTTGACACACGTTTTAAAAGTATTATTGACACTTATCAAACAGCAGTTAATTATAGTAACTTATCTTGTAATTTCATTATAGTTATATAAATATCCTCTTCTGAAACTCTGTAAGCTGTTATGATCTTCAGGTCATCTCTGACCTTGCACAGTGTGAATTCACATTACCATTTTTCAAAATATTCATCACTCTAGTCAGTGTCATAAAAATCCCATACCTGTAGGCATTTATTGTTTGAAAAAGTATTGTAAAATTAGTACTATCATTAGGAACATTCTCCTCTTCCTTGCCCCAAGGGAATGTGATAAACAAATGTTTGCCGATGCTTGAACATACTCCTTTCTTATCCTCTTTATGAGTCCTGACTTCAGTCAGCTGTTGCATGTTGCTTTTATGTTTAAAAACTTTTTGAAACATTCCCCCAAATTACCTCAAGGAAAGTTAACCTTCTGTTGATCCAGAACAAGCTTTGAAGTCGATTTTGTCAAGTGGGCTTCCTGCAATGATTTGCTTCTCCAGGCCACATTAAGTACTAATTACAAAATCAGACAGTGAAATTATCATCCTGGTGAGGCTGGCGAGCAAGCCTGATTGTATAATAGCCTAATAGGTAGGAAGGTTTTAGCAAATTTTATCAGAGAGCTGACTGGGAACTCAGATGAAAGCATCTGCCCAAACAATTGGACCCAGATTGGCCGAGAGAACGTGGTGGGTGTAATTGTACCTATCTCAACTTCATCCTGGTGGGATTATCTTGATCCAGGAAAATTTGTAGCTACGACAGGAGCTAGCCCTCTGGGCCATGGCACAAGTAGGGTCCTTAGGTTGAGGTTTGGAGTCACAAGGTGAATACTGGCTCTTACTCAAAGCTGGAACAAGTTGATGAGCTGTAGGTTGGAACACTTTTGTTTTGTTTTGTTTATTTTATTATTTGCCAGTGTGCAAAGAAGTGATATGATCCAGAAATTATTCCCTGCAATTGGCTAGAACTGAATGTGAAGGTTTAGTTTTTGGACTTTATCAACCCAATCCAGTACAACGAAAATGACATGATAGGTAGTGTCTAGGAATACAGTGTCTGTCTAGTACAGGAAGGAATCACTAAAGGTAGTGTTTAGGAAGACATTATTGTCCATCCAGAACAATGATGGTGGCAAAAACATGATAAGTAGTATTAGAAGAACATGATGTACTTTTATGTCACTTGTTAATTTAAATTAAAATCATCCTTCATATTCTCATGTGTTTTCAATTAAATTTTAAAAAAATATGTGCTCTTAGTTTGCATGTACATGCATATGTCTCCGCACCATGTGAGTAATACAAAATCAGTCATTTCCAGTCAGGGTTTTTCATACATCCGTCACTCCAGCTGTGGTGATCAAGGTTATTTATCTTCAGTTGGTAGACAAGCATGTGTTCTGGACTCTCAGTTTAGATAGTAATGTGGAACAGATGAAATATTGCATAGATGAAGAAACCAGTTTGAATGTCATCAACTGACAGCACAGGATGATCATTTTTCCCAGTAAGAAAAATAAATATCAACATGATATCTTTTGAATAAACAGAATGAATATTGTGAAGACATTTCCTGGCATTTATTTATCAAAATTTTCCATTTATACTGCCAGAAAGGTGGAGCTTTTTCATCTGGCTTCGATTAAAGTGTTGGATGGTTTTGAAAACTGATGGTTTTGTCATAGAATTCATCTTGTTTTTCTGATCAGAAGCATATTCATCCAGATGTTTCCGGTGCAAATACAGCCATTGTGTGAAATCTTGGGGAACGTGGACAGGAAGGTTGGATAATGATGGTGGTCTAGTGTGAATATGTCCTGAATATGTACTTGTCTCAAACATGTTCTAGGTGGATTGCACACAGAGAAGTGTATTTGTTTGGTATTGGAAGTGGTGGGATAAATATATGATGTAGTGAGGAAAACTATTTATATCCGCGGAAATTAGAGGTATGGCTTTAGTGTGTTTACTTTATTGTTGGATGAGGTGTATATCATCCCTTCATTGGGCCAGATTTAGTATGAAAAAAAAAAAGTTTTTCTTTTGTTTTGTTACCATCTTTTTTAAGAAAGTTAGTACATAAGAAATGATCATACTAAAATATGTACCGTATTTTGTCTGAAGTTGCAGAAGCTTGAAGTCAGCTGTTGTTGATGTGATGTGTTTTCTCACAGTAAAACAATCCGTGGAATATTTTTACTTGAAACTTGATCACACAACAAGTGTTCCGAAGCATCTGAGAATACTTCTGAACTCAGGTAAATAACATGGCTCTGTATCACACACAAATAAAAATATATCGGGAGACAAGACATAAATACGTCTGAGGTACCCGACCAATGCAGACTACACACGCCTTTCACACATGCCATCTTCTACAGTTGTCTCTTGTAGTGCATGTGGCAACCTCACAGGCCAGTGGCGCCCTCTATTGGCCCAGCAGTAGGAAATACTTGGCGTTAGTTTTCGCATCTTGCTTCAGGGACTGTAAGACTAAGCTTGTGTTACCCTCAGGGAACTAAGGACCAGCGGTCCTCCCTTTGTACATTTCTGCTGGAACTAACACGCGTTCCATGATCTCAACCTCCTGCTAAAGGTTGGGCAGGTGTCATTGTGCTGTTTTTGTTGTGAAATGCTCAGAACTATATGAGGAGTTTCATGGCTTGTTGATATATTACTCTGAACTAACTACCAGAGTTCTGTAATAGCTATTCTGTTGTCAGAAGTGCAGGAAGTCCTACACATTTGCCTTCGTCCCAGTGATGTATTTTGAAACGAAATGAGCTGTTCAAGGCTTTAATGTGGACCATGATAAAACAGGCAACATGGGAAAACAGGCAACAAAAAATGACGGATAAATTTGATAAGGAAAACATATGCATGGAACAAGACTGGTAGACGTATATCAGAGGATTGCGACGTGTTTGTACAGCATGGGTCAGGTGGTGTATTATGTAATGGGAAGATAAAGTCCGGAACATCCACTGTTGATGTCAGCCTTGGAAAACTATAGTGAGATAACTCATGTATGAAAAGCATCAATTTAATAACCCTTGTGCTGGCGTTTGAATTTCAGAAATAGATTAATTTATTGCCACAGTTTCATAAATATGATGAAGACTGGTAGTGATATTTGTAATGCATTTCTTATTTGTGTGTATTAGAATTTAATGTGAGCTTTGAAGTTTTGAATTGTTGACAAACCCTTGTTTAAGGAGTTGTGAAGGTAATTGTTTTAGATAATGTTTTCATGATTAGGTTTACAAAATCATGTTTGAAAAAAATAGCTTGATAAATCACATCAGAATACATCCTAAAACATTGTGCCTGTCAGAACTGGAAATTAAAAACATATTCAAATGGTTGTGAGTCTTATTGTTTGTTTGTTTCATTGTTTATTCAACATCCCACTTTGCAATATTCCTGTAGCCTGTAAATAATTGGGCCTGGACCAGTCAGTCCAGTGATCAACAGCATGAGCATCAATCCTTGCAACTGTAATATGATGACATGTGTCAGCCAAGTCAGCAAGCCTGACTACTCACTTTCATCAGTCACCTCTTTCAACAAGCCTGTTGAAGACTAATTCTATCCCAGGTGTTTACGTGTTGTTTATCTTATGAGAAATTGTGTCTTTGTTCATCAGTACAGTCAACAAGTGGACCGAAGTAGAATGAACTGTTCACTACTCATGGTAAATCAGAAGATAATTGGGTGTAGGTGTTTGTAATATGGCTGAAATAGAAGAGTACAAAATAAAGCCTGAGTGTTATCACGAGTTGCTTTTAATGTTGAAATCATTAAAATGAGGTCCAAAATTGGATTATCAAGGTTGTTCTGTCTGGAACAGTGATATGTTCTGCCAAGTTCTTTAGTGAAGTACATCTGTAATGCAGTGTAAAGACACAGGTCTGATTATATGGCAGTGAGATGTCTCTGATCCCAACAGCTAGTACGCACATTTGTAATGCATCCCCAGCATAAATTAATTATGTTTCATTTCAAGTTAACTTAACAGGACAGGGCCTGCACCTTGGAGAAGAAACAATAATCCAATCAGACAGTAATGGTGGCATCTCCTGGGCGGTGGCATGTGAGTCGCCTGTTTAAATTGGATGGACTGGAGAGTTCCTCCTCCACAACAAAGGCTCATTGACCTGGGGTCATCCCTTCCAGTCTGCAGCCATGGCCTGATGGACAGCCAGGAGGCTCCACTTCTTCTAGTCTTGCTCAAGTCACTGTTGATTAAGATGTGTCTTCTATAGTTAAAATATGTTGATAAGAGGTACAAGGTAGTCCTTTATAGGAGAGAATTTACAAAACAAGCAGTAAAATTAGAAAATTATTTGTGAAACTTTTTTTCTGTTGTTAAATTGACTAGTAATGTTGTTGTGGAAACATATGCCAGTCTAGGTTCCGGTCTTCAGAGCAGCATGACAGTTTGTTGTAGACTTGCTTCAGGCTCAGTTTGGTCAAGGAGTTGCCTGTGGGAGTGCTTTGCTAGAAAGAGAACAATAGAATGGTAAAGGGCACTACTTGAGTGTGAGTTGCAGGCATAGTTCAGTTCTTTCTTCATGTGGATATGCTGGAAATAAACCTGAATATCAAGGTATGGTGAATGAATAGTTTGTTCCACTTGAATTGCCAGGAATATGAAGTTTCTGGTATATGATTTGTCTGAAGAAGGCTCATTAGGACCATGATGAAGGTAGTAGGCACACTGCCGGAAGATGTACAAGCTCTACAAGCTCTTCAAGCTCTTCAAGGGATTACATTATGTCAGTAGTCAAATCTATATTGTGCTTGATTCTTTTTTGACAAGAATTACGATTGGATGGCACATACATTCAAACATGAGAAGGAAATACATCCTTTGTCAGTGATAAATGATCACCTCCAGCATTGACTATGAACAGCATCTGAGCACCCACTCACTCACTTTGAGGCAGGGGTAGCCTAGTGGTTAAAGCGTTTGCTGATGATGCCGAAGACCAGGGTTTGATTCCCCATTTGTACATGGGTACAAAGTGTGAGGCTTATTTCTGGTGTCTCCTGCTGTAAAATTGCTAAAAGCAGTGAAAAAAACATACTCACTCATTCACTTTGAGCCACTTGAAAACTTGTTCCCAGAAAAGCTGCAGAACATCTCAGATCTAAATTATTCCTCTTTTCCTCAAAAAGTTTTATAATGTTCTGTTTGCCACTTGTACAGTTTTCAAAAATTTTCATCTAGGAGAGTCTGTTGAGACAAATTCGTGAATCATGCAAAACAGAATGGTTTTGACAAGATAGTACAATATATTTAATCTTCTACAAGAATATAGAGCCATTGTGACCATCTAATGATAATGGTAATTGCTTTAGGCAACTACAGTGCACAGGTTGCTCTTGGAGTCTCCCTGTGTACAACAGCCTTGGTGTAGTGTGTAGACTCCCTAATGTGCCTGCCCCTCATCCACGTGTGCTGGATTAATGGGCCAGGCGTGAGACCAGCACCAGGCCAGCTCAGCCACTGATTGGTAGCGACAGCTTCAAATGCAGGAATACTGTATTTTTTCTTTGCCTGCATTCTGCAGCTGTTCCTTCAACAGTTAAGGAACTTGCAAGGGAATTTCTCTTTATCTTTGGATACATACATATTGCAAATCGGATTTGATACTTCTAAAGAGGTGAGAATTGTCATGTTTTGGTTATGTTGTATGAAGGTCTGTCTTGCTGAGGTAATGTTAGCCTTGTGTCAGCCTGACTGTGGTAAGATACTGGCAGTGGGTCGACCAGGGAGCTTTGGAGCATGTGAATTTCACGCTGAGACGTAAACAAATGCTGTTGGGTCATAATGCGTTATTAATGTGATTTCTCCTTAATTGTGTTATTAATCATAACAGATGGATGGCTGATTTGTGGGATGAGATACACGTGGGATTGTTAGCTTTACAGCTGATTTCATTGGTCGTAAAGATCACCATCATTGTGGAGTTTAATTATGGCAACAGGGTATTGAATTTGGCGTCAATATCCCAATGAATGCTTGAGTCACAGAAGATACACAGGATACACACCCATGTTAATTTCATCAATGCTTAACCCCCTAGTTGTCATGACAGTGTAGCTTTTCAAAGGTGAATTGATGGAATATATAGATCAACAAGAAAAAGGCGGGAGCATGGCCACTGAGGCCAATATCCCCAAGTTAACCCTTTTGTTTCCGTGATGTATGTATGAAGACGAGCCCTGCTGTGCCATCAGATGAATGGTGAGGGTTGTTGGGCCATGTTCTGATAATGGAAGACTCGGTTATGAGATCCATAAAACATACAGCTTGAACGTCCCAGGTATTGGTGTAGACAGGTTATTGGCGTTGTCAGGAAGGAATGGGCTGTTAGGATTACACTACATAGCTAATATTACCTCCATATCTGCAGGTTATGATTAGCTTGTAACTCAGTTTGGAAATAGTTTCAGTTAATGATGGGTGGTCCAGGGGTAATTTGTTTTCTGTGAATGGTTTGATAATGTTGTCAGATGTACGTAGGTCAGCGGGTTGAGATGTGCACGTTGGACAGTAGATTACACTTTAATCAAGAGTTCATTGTCTTCTACTGAGTTGGACTGAGAAATTTATGTGGGACAGTACATTGCATTTTAGTCAAGTTCATTGTCCTATGTTTAGTTTTGCTTAATGTTGTCATTAGTCATTTTGAAAAATACATTTGGGCAGGATTTTGAAATCAGGACTGCTTGTTACAAATTCATGGAAGGATTTGACCATGTTAGTTAGGGCTAGAGGGAACATAGGTGGCACATTCGTTAGTGATGCTTTGGAATTGTGGCCTTTTATTGTGTATGTTATAACAGCTAATCTCTGAAATAAACAGTTCATAATGCAACAAGTAAATATTATGAAAAGGAGCCCTGAAACTTTCTTAATTCATTCCCAGAAACATCCAGAAAAAAACGTTCCTGAAACTAGAAATCTGGACTTGAAAACGTTCTAGACCTGCATGGGCATTGTTTGTGTCAGGGTCTGTATGACAGACTGTGTGTGTTTGAGTCCTGTCTCATGAGGACCATGTTTCTAGGTGTGGCAGCACCATCCCCATGCCCGAGGGTCTCCCCCACCACCCCAAGTGCTAGATATTCTACGCCTGCTTTACTTCTTGCTCTCCTCCCACTTTAAACTGGCACATGGTGATGTAACTGGAATCCATTTCAAAGCGACATGAAACCAAACCCACTCAGTCACCATCAGATAGATACGTGCAGGAAATTGTTGTTACAAGCTATTGAAAATAACATAAATACTATCCCTGATTGTGACAAATTCAAGAAGAAGAAAAAGGAAGTGTTTCCACCTGTTTCTGTTATGAAACATTTTGAGTCTTGGCAAACCTCCTTGCGTGGAGACCCGTGAAGGTCCCAGGGTAGAATAGGCCTTCAGCAAGCCATCCTTGCCCTAAAAGGCAACTATGCTTGTCTTAAGAGGCGACTAACAGAATCGGGTGGTCTGGCTCGCTGACTTGGCTGACACACGTGTCATCGATTCCCAATTGTGCAGATCAATGCTCATGTTGTTGGTCGCTGGATAGTCTGGTCCAGACTCGATGATTTACAAACCACCGCCATATGGCTGGAATATTGCTGAGTGCAGCGTAGAACTAAACTCACTCACTCACTCATTCCTTGCATGGATATGGGACAAGAAAAGCATGATTATTCTGTGGCATGATGTTGGTTGTGTGTGGTTATGACAGAAGTATGTGAGTATAGTTTTTGATGGCTATTTCCTGACATACATGGATGACTTTCATGTAAATGTAATAAATTGCTATCAAATATTAGTCTAACAGTCTGCGGTTCATTTGAGGAACATGCATTGTGTCAGAGGTTTGGTTTCCCACTGAGTGGTAATGGTGGTAGCAGATCAACAACAGCATGTACTGTGAGCTAATGACTCTGTAAATGCAGACTTCCTCATCGGGGCTTTACAATCACAGTGTAGTTGGGAAGGCATGTTTTACGTGTAGGTAAACATCTGTTTCTAAATATAACAGGTCTGAATACACAAGATGACGTTATCAATGGTTCTGGAACAGTGATAGGTAGAGAGGTGAGGTTGTCTCTCAAAGGCTCCCAAACAGGTTGAGGTGACGTGTCTCAATGGATCTTGGATAGGGTAGGTGGAGAGGTGATGTTTTCTATCAATGGATGCAAGACTGGGTGAGATGACGTCTCTCAATGGATCTTGGGACAGGGTAGGTGGAGTGGTGATATTGTCATCAGTGGTTTTTGAACAGGGTAGATGGAGAGATGAGGCTGTGTAGCACTGGCTCCAAAACAGGGTGAGGTGATGTCTCTCAGTGGATCTTGGACAGGGTAGCTGGAGTGGTGATGTCTATCAATGGATGCAAGACTGGGTGAGGTGACGTCTCTCAATGGATCTTGGGACAGGGTAGGTGGAGTGGTGATATTGTCATCAGTGGTTTTTGAACAGGGTAGATGGAGAGATGAGGCTGTGTATCACTGGCTCCTAGACAGGGTGAGGTTGTCTATCCATGGATCTTGGAGAGGAGTAGGGAGAGAGGTGAAGTCTATCAATTGTTTTTTGACAGTGGTAGGTAGAAAGGTGAGGGTGTCTACCTATGGCTCCTCTAGTGGTGTTTGTGCTGTACTAAGGTTGTCTATTAATGGCTCCTGGAGAGATGTTAATGTTCTGGGGAGGCTCACGTAACATGTACTAAGGATGTCAATTCTGGACGTCTGTTTGTGTTTTGGACCCTCAACATGCCAGTACATACACATACTTGTGGGTTTAGACCAATTGAATATCGTGGACCTGCACCAGTGGAGATGATCTAACATAATTGCCATTCAGAGACCCACTCATTTACCCATTCCATTGGCAATACCACCCTCCGATTTGAATGTTTCTGTTCCTCTATGAACACTAAACGGATTACTTCAGAGTTTCAGACCTTGAAAGGTTTCAGCATCTAAAAATCGTCTTTTAAGTCGAGCATTACATTTGAAGTCTTATCATACAACCCTCAAGGCTGGTTTTGCTGATGAGAGAAATTGCATTCATAGACCAATTTGTCAGTGCAGTCAATGAGCAAGATGTGTTTGATGTTTGTGAAATACATTTAGTGTTGAGAACTACAAGAAGAATAATTTTTCTCTGGATTTGTTTCATAACTTCACATTCAGGTTCAGGTAGTACAGAAAGAAGAAGTGAATCATCATTGGAGCTCTACTACCATCCAAAACTGTGTTCCACAGGAGATATTGCTGGTGTGAGATCAGACAATATCTCCTAGGAGATATTGATTTAGCAGTAGATTCTGTACAATCTTTGACAACTCTATGACGTCATGAAGTTGGTGAAGTCACAATGCTGTGACATTGCTGCACTGCAGATCTAATGGCAGTACTGTGTTCAGTAATGTACATTTTTCATTGAAAACTGATTAAGAATGATTTTGGATGATAAATAGAATCTCATTCTCATCTCTACGGATACCAGTTATATCAACACTCATTGATAGAGATAAAAATATCCTAGGCAAGTCTGGGATGTTTGTTACTTTATCAACTCGTGTTGATATATTTAATATCAGTAGACACTTGGGAGATATTCTATATATCTATACCCTGAAGGTGTGCTTGCCATAAAAGGCAACTATGCTTGTTGTAAGAGGCGACTAACAGTATCGGATGGTCAGGCTCACTGTCTTGATTGACACATAGCATTGGTTCCCAATTGCACAGATCGATGCTCATGTTGTTGGTCACTGGACTCGATTATTTACAGACTGCCACCATATAACTGGAATGTTGTTGAGTGTGACGTAAAACTACGCTCACTCACTTACTCACTCTTTATATCTGTGAACATGCAGTCCAGCGATTTGACTCTGTAGTTTTGTCTTTGTTTTTTTAAATGTTATAGATCTTCATACTGTTTGTTAATTTGGTCAATCACATGTTAGACTGGAGAATCTGCAAGTGAAGATGAATTGTTAAACCTCTTTGCTGTTGTTGACAGAATATTGTAAATAAAGTTATGTTCATCGACTACTGTAAGTCAGCATCACATAAGCATGCACCATTAAGCCAAAGAATAACTAGTCTGAATTATACATTCAAACAGTTTCTGCAGGGCATAAAATATAAGTAGAAGAAATATGAATGAATCTCTGATAATCGGTGTCGACACCAGGTGTTCGCGAATAGAGTTAATGTATCCTGTATCTTCGTTCTTGCAGCTACAATCTTAGGGGTGGTGGGTAGCCTAATGGATAAACTGTCTGCATGCCAAAGATCAAGGTTTGAATCCCCGCATGGTTATGATGTGTGAAGGCCATTTCTTGTGTCCCCCACCATGATATTGCTGGAATATTGTTATAAGTGGCATAAAACCAACCTCAATCTTATAACTTCAGCTGCAGGTAAATATTTGCCTGCTTGATTTAGTACTTGGAGAGGACTCGATTCAAGACTGTGATCATCAGTATGATCTAAAATAGACAATGATTAATTATATAATATCTGTTCCAAGGAGTTGAATCAGCCATACATGTAAGTTGCACATTCCCCCACAGGCAGTGTGTGAAATGTTAATCAGTACAAATATACATGACATGAAGTTTTTGTTGTAAAAGACAGAAATAGATTTAATCATTCATCCAGATGTATTTCTGGATTCCTGGAAATAGTCCTGAATAGTGACAGCCATTCAAAGCTGGCACCAGGTCAGCCAGACATGGAAACCTTTTCTTCACTCTTAGATCCTCACGGCTCGTGTAATGTTTTTCTAATAATTTGTATGTTTGGGGAAGTGAACACAATCGCTTAAAACAATATGCACAAAGCGACACAAGGGAACATTTGTTCTTTCGGAGTTCCATATATTTTGCTGCAAGGTTGTATTTATTGATATTAATGAAATGGGTTTACATATCCATCATCACGATTTAAAGCAGGTCAGGTTGTTATGGAGCCAGACGGCCTCCTCTTGGTTACACTATATGGGCAGAGCTGGGATGATACTGAGCTGGAGGATGGTTGGTAGCCTTGCTTCAAGGCTCAACTGAATACTGAGCCCATAGATGAACAGTTCTATCCTTTGAAGAAACAAGTCTAGATGAGCGGGCAGTGCATCTAAGTACACAAGTCTTGTCTATTTATTGTTTTTTTTTTAGAAATTATCATTTAAATTATTAATTTTTTCCTCAGAGATTTGTGCAGGTCTAGGTGTGTGGGAATGGTGGACTTGTGCTGAGTTCTTCAGATTTGTAACTGGTTGTGGACAGTTGTGAATTTTGTTTTGGGTCCTATAGGTTTGTGCAGATTTGTGTAGTTGTCTTTTCAGGTTTGAGTTAAAGGGGTGTATAAGTTTATATGTTTTGGGTTTTTTTATTCTGCCATTGTATGTAGTGGTACAGGATTGTGCACATTTGCACATGTTGTAGAGGATTCTTTTGGTTAATGCAGAGATGTACATTTTTTTACAGGATGGAAAAGTAAAGGTTGTTACAGGTATTTACAAGGCGGTGTAAATTGGTAGTAGGTGTACAGGTCTTGTGTGTTTCTTTCAGATTCTGTATTTGTGTTACAGGATGACATCATTTGTGTGGAGCCACACAAAGCGGTCATGTGTTCTATATGGTTTTGTATGTTGGAGTGCACATGGTTGTAGAAAAATGTAGTGTTGTACCTTCATACAAGGATACTTCCTTATGGCATCTGTGCCGTGAGATAACCAAGCGAGTAAACGGTTAGTTTGTCATGCCAAAGTCCCAGGTTTTGATTTCCCGCAATATGTGAAGTCCATTTCAATGTCCCCGCCATGTTATTGCTGGAATACTGCTAAAAGCTGCATAAGACCCAACTTGCCCACTCGCTCACTTACTCGCTCTTACTGAGTCACCACCAGCCCAAAAAATCATCTCCACTCTGCTGCAAGTATAACTTAGCAGACTTCCCTTTTATATTATCCTTCAGAATTTAAGATTGACAAGGACATTTCCAGAGAAACAGGGTACTCAAATACTTATGTATGTCTTTGATATTTCAGCTAATTGGATGATATGTTGGACTGCAGTGTTTGCGTCCAAACAACCTTCTACTTTGTTCAGGAATCTGCATTTGCAGTCTGCTGTGATGTGGGTAGATAGTAATGAACGTGTCCTTTGCTAGCACGGTATTTACATCAAAGAGTATGAGAAGGAGCCCAGTCCATGCATAATGAAAGCCATGCATGCATGTTCCAGGTTCACAGGTCACATCTGACCTGGCGAGGAGAAGAGACCTGAGGATGAACCATCCTTCCACTTGACTTGATTGGGGCTATAAATTAAGGCAAATGGTTACAGACATGCTGGCACTGCCTCATACATTTAATCAACTAGTGTTAGCTGGCCAGTATTAATGATTCCTTCAAATGATGCTCTTCAATTTGGAATCAAGTTTAAGTGTAATTCTGACAAAGAATTAATTTTGTTACTCAAAGCATCACTGATTAGTAAAAGATGTATTTGCTCTCTGATGATGCTGGCTAATTTATTGCTCTCTGAGATGGCTTATGGGCTGTTGAATGTTGTGACACTGAGGTGAGATAGTGCTTTGGTCCACATATTGGGACCAACACCTTGATGCAGTTGAGATTGAGGCTGTGCAGCTGTAGCCAATACCTGTTTTATCATCTCTTTTATTTTTCAATCTTGTCAGAGTATAATCAGTAATTTTGTCACTGAATATGATTTGTTAAGATGCTGTTCATGGCATTTTTGACACTCTTTCAGTTTTGTTACTGTTTTTCAAACCATCACTTGCATGACAAAGTCCTGGGTTCAAATCCCCACATGGGTACAACATGTGAAGCCCATTTCTGCTGTCCCCTGGCCCCATGAAGGTCCCGGGGTAGAATAGGCCTTCAGCAACCCATGCTTGCCATAAAAGGCGACTATGCTTGTCGTAAGAGGCGACTAACGGGATCGGGTGGTCAGGCTCGCTGACTTGGTTGGCACATGTCATCGGTTCCCAATTGCGCAGATCGATGCTAATGTTGTTGATCACTGGATTGTCTGGTCCAGACTCGATTATTTACAGACCGCCGCCATATAGCTAGAATATTGCTGAGTGCGGCGTAAAACTAAACTCACTCACTCACTGGTGTCCCCTGCCATGATATTGCTAGAATAAAACTTCTCATTCTTTCACTAAACTCACTCACTCATTCTTTCACTTTCTGTCTTTTAGGGATTATCTATCGGTACCAAGATATGTGTAAAAGGAGATTTGTCCTGAACATCCCTAACTGCATCTCCGTGTAAGTGAGTGAGTGAGTTTAGTTTTACGCTGCACTCAACAATATTCCAGCTATGTGGTGGCAGTCTGTAAATAATTAAGTCTGGACCAGACAATCCAGTGACCAACAACATGAGCATCGATCTGTGCAATTGGGAATCGAAGATATGTGTCAACCAAGTCAGCGAGCCTGTCCACCCGTTAGTCGCCTCTTACGACAAGCATAGTCGTCTTTTATGGCAAACATGGGTTGCTGAAGGTCTATTTTACCATGGCACCTTCACGGGTATCTCAGTGTAACTAGGGTATTGATTGTGACTTTAGTAGGAGTTTGGTACACACTGACACTGATTTGAGTAGGGTTAATTAGGTGACCAGTTAAAAGGGTGACCAATTTGAGTAGGGTATACGGGGAAACGGATTTGAGTTGAGAATACTGCGAGACTGATTTGAGATTCTGTACAGTGTGGCCTGATGCAGCTCAGGTGTCCAGAAAAGCTGATGTCAAGATGTTGAGTTTGACTAAGGCCATTATGACTCCTCGTAGCTGGATTTAGGTAGACTTTTGAACATTCCATCGAGAGCAGACGGGAACGATGCCTGCAGTGAGAGGTTCAGCATAATAGCTGCTCCAGTGCTGTGCAACTTTACCATTTACCCTCGTATTTCACCACCTCTGATCAGCGCTGGATTGGGTGGTGCAAAACTGGGGCGGATGTGCAAAGTTGCTGGATTCCAAAGATAGTGTACATAGCATTTATGATGCTGCACTGTTGGCTCCCAACGTTGTCATGGTTGGAGGGATATGATTGCAGGACAGAAATGTCACTCCATGAAAACAAGCATGGATATGTCTTTGTGGAATATATGATGTGAGCTGTCCATAAATTGTGTTCATTATAGACTTATATATTGATGTGACTGGTTCATATTCATGTAGATGTCACATGCTGAACATGGTGTTGCTGCATGTTGCGTATCAGCTTAAGTTTCTGCTGACAAAGGACCAAGTTGTCTTGTCAAGGTTGTTTTATGAGGAATTCATCATGACTATTTTGGCTATGGAAACAATGATAGCTATTTTTTTGGACAACACACATCTGTTAGCCATGGGATTTTTCTGGAAAGTTTAGTGTGGATAGATTTGGATTATGCTGAACTGAAAAGCGAACATATGATATTCTATTGCTATCATACTTGCTTCATTGCCTTGTCCAAGCTGAATCTTCGAATTCACTGCTTATCGAGCTGCTGATTCTAGTTGTAAACTTTAATATCAGGCAGGTTTCGTCAGATTTATCACTCGAACGGCACCAAAGGTTTTAAAAAAAAAAAAAGCTGTCATGAACAACTGTGGTTCTTGCCAAAGTCTGTGTACATTACTTAGCCTTCTGTTTGTGTCATTATTCCATATGCCCCTTTTGAACTCTGGGAAGGGCGTAATAATTTGCTTAACCATGACCTTTGCCAGTATTCCTTGTACAAACAAAACATTTGCATGCTATTCTCCTTACAGCTTGTAATTAGAATCATCTTGAGCTGGAACACATGTAGATGGGAAGGGACGGCATCCATGTCCCTTACACTGAGATAGTCTGAATGTCCATTCCCTGCCATTAATCTCAATCTCACCATCATATCCAGACCCATCATCAACTGAAGCCTTGACAGTCATTGGTCTGTTCTGCAGTGGTGTGTCGATAGTGTAGTGAACAAGAGATAGGGATGTGCTCCTGCCATGTTGATTCAGTGATAAAAGGATGTTGTTGGTTTCTCCAGACCCAAGAGAATATATCAAAAAGCAAACCCAACTGAGGTTTAGGATGATTTTAGTACAGTTTGTATCTGGTCTAGCCTTAGTCTGTCACATTATTTTCCTAACTCAGCAGTATTTGAGCTATATGGCAACAGTCTATAAGTAATTGGACCAGAAAATCTGATGATCAACGTTGTGAGCATCAACCAATCAATTGGGATATGTTGGCATGTGTAAACCAAGTCAGCAAGCCTGACCACCTTATCCTGTTAGTCGCCTCTTACAACACATGTAGGAAAGGATTTGGGGATTCAAGCTAGTTTACTACAGTGTGTACTGTCCACTTAAACTAGTTCTGCTGCAGCTGATGCACAGATGTGTTCGGTACATGTTGTGAAACAGCACTGATTAGAATTTATGCACCATTTATGAACAGTGACAATATTAACTTTACAAATAGACACTTTTGATTTTAAACCTCTTTAAACATTGATAAAAAATATGAAATTGTCGTCCATTTTCTAAAAACTGTGTACTTTAAATGAATTGCCATTCAGTTTTTAAGGAAATATATACGTTATTGAATTACTGGTGACTGATAAGAATTTCTTTAATAAGAAAAAGAATTTTCCTTGGCTCCAGTACCAAGATGTTGACAGATTTCCTTCAAGCCCTGCATTTCTGTTTGTATTGTGAAGAGAAATTTTGCAACTCAGCAAGAAATATGAGGACAGAATCACATGACATTTCTCTTTTCTGTAAGAAAACATTAACTATTGCATGCAGATATTGCCGATTCTTTTATGCAGGTATTTATGTAAGACACATGGCTAGCTTATGTAAAGTTTGTGAGAGATAGGACTATCTCTTGAAATGAAATACATTTTATTAGATCTTAACTCTTTGATGTCATTCTCTGTATTTCTTCTGAGGTTTATATCAAAGACATGTTGATAGGAAAATGTTATCACATCCATGGTTAAAAGACATATAGATACTGATATATTAGATGTAGTTTACACATGCTTCTTAGCAAGCAATCTGCTTGGAGATAGTTGTATCTGTGCTAGTATCGCCACATGCTAGTTCAGAGTACACCAATATGTCTTCATTTTAAATGGAAAATGTTTGTAAGATCAGGAAGTGCACTGACATTTGTTTAACTAAAATGTTTAAACTGCTCATTTATAAGAATTTGAATCTCTCAAGGGATTTAGATTCAATTTGATGAAGTGTTAAGAAAAGAAATTAGGTTTAGAATGTGATACATAACATGTCAGTATGATAAGCTCGAGGGAGATTATGGGAGGAAATTAAATCTCAGGAACTAGGGGCAGGATTATGTGAATGCAGTTTCTAAAGACATTTGTTTATAGAGCACACATGTATTTGATTGTTTCTGGACTAATCCTTTCGCACAACAGGAGGAAAAGGATATTCTGAAGATAGGAAATGTCAATTTGTATTATCTTAAATATTCAAGGTAAATAATTTATTATTTAGTTTCAAGAAATGCTCCAAATACATTTGAGTGTCAAACACGATTTGACATGATTTTGGTGAGTTTGATGATTATAGTCTGTATACCCCACCAAGGAAGTAAAGGACCAGTGATTGTTTCATATTACTGCAGTTAATGTGTCATACCAAAGGCGGTAAGAAACAATAACACGTTTCTCAACTTCTTTTCAGTAGTAGGGCAGTGGGTTTGATTCATGGAGGAAGTTTCCCCGGAAGATCCAGGTTGGATGGGACAACGTGTGAAGCTCATTTTAGGTGTCCCTGTTTTCATATTGCCATGATATTGTTAAAAGGAGTATAAACCTTAACTCATTCACTCATTGTAATATTTGATATTGGAAACTGTTGAGAAGTCGAGTTATGTTTTAACTGTGTGATATTTGGAATAGGTGCCTTGTAGAAATCCCAGTAAGAACAGACAATTGTGAACTTAAATCGCCCATGCTTGTGAACCTTGGAAAGCAAAAGGTGACCTTGAAGTGTCGCATGTCTGAGATGTATGAAAATATGTTATTTCTTTTGGTTTGAATTGTAGGTAAATTTGAACAGAAAATATTCGTGGCTTCAACAAACAGTGTACAATGATTAGAATGGGTGGATGAATCAGTCGTCAGATAGTTTCTTGAACTGTTTGAGTAAATTATTTCCATTTCTAAAAATACAAAAATTAAGCTAAAAATATCACTGTTTTGTTCTCTTAAATGACTGACAGCCTCCAAATGGTCACATGCATTCACTGACTGCCAACACACTCACTCACTCACTCATTTGTGCTACTGCAGACGTGACAGTCTGCTCATAGAGATGCCATACCCCTCAGCTGCAAAATATGAATATCTGAAACGTTACTTGAAACATATGGTGTATGTGAATTTCAAATAAATTCATTCATGAAGATTTCTTATTTTGAATTGATAACGTATAATTAATGACTTGAGAATATCTAGGATCATGGACTTGTTTATCAGACTTTTATCAGACCTCTGATTCATCACTGGTGTTTATCAGGGTTATGACAGGGACCCAGTGAATGTCATCTAATAGAGAACACACTGTTGTGCAGCCCTAAATAATCCCAACAAACTGACAAGGGCTGCATATTAATGGTGACTTTGCTTTATTCCTTTTCAAAGTCCATTTATAAATTTCATCCCTATCTGACAACACAAGATCAACTACTCAGTGATCATTTAATGTGATTCTTGCTTCAATTTAACCCAGTAATACTGCCATACCTTTTCAAGCTGAGTTTATGAATAATATAGCACTATTAGCAATCTGACAAATCAAAGCCAACAAGTCAAAAGTTCTGGAACATGATACTAGCAGAACACCCAAGAGCTCTAGTATAAAATGTAATAACTGCCTCCCTCTTTACTTTGGGTAACATCATGTATAAAGCAGTACCAATCAAAACATTTCGGACAAAGTCTAGTGCCCCGTTTCACAAAGCTCTTGTAAGCCTAAGGTCTTTTAACTTTTCTCACAGCATCTGTAGCTCCTGTATTGCAGTATAGGAGGTACAATGGCTATGAGAAAACTTGCAGGATTTCGGGCTTATGAGAGTTTTGTGAAACGGGCCCTTGGATTCTTGGTCTTAGGCGATGCTTCTGCTTCTATATCTGCACCATCAGCTCCAGGTAATCCAACAATGACTCCTTTTCAAACATAAATCAAATTGTGAACGACAAATCAGATGATCTTCATCCATGGTTCGTCAACAAGACCCTGTCCATGATCTTAATGTTAACACACTACTGACAAGATCAATCCATACTTTGTCAAACACTATTTGTGTTTGGTGTGAACCACAAACCAACTGATCTTCAGGCCTGGTTCCTCAACAAGCCACTGTCCAGAAGCTTCAGCAATTACTACTTCTATCCGTACCTTGTCAAACACTATTTGAGAATAATGTAAACCTTATATCTTCATCTCTGGTTCTGCTACAAGAC
Organism: Haliotis asinina; assembly: GCF_037392515.1. Taxonomy (NCBI): domain Eukaryota; kingdom Metazoa; phylum Mollusca; class Gastropoda; order Lepetellida; family Haliotidae; genus Haliotis; species Haliotis asinina. Next base: position 49,030,823 of record NC_090286.1, read on the forward strand.
CCGGTCCATCAGTGTCCATTGAACATAACAGTGATAGCATCATTCATTCTTTGTCCAACACTTCATGTATAATGTGAACTATAAACCAGATGATCTTCACCGATGGTTCTGCAACAACCTGATGGTTCTGCAACAAGAAGCTGTCCATCAGGTTGAGTTTAACCCAGTATTGACCACCTCCTACCCTGCAAACCTCCCACCTGTATGGCACGCTGATTGCACTGTTCATGCTTATGTTTGCATTTCATGGCTTCCATCTGTTTGCCACTGAAGCAGAGATGGCTCATTGTTGTTCCTCGGCTGGCTGAATGCATTTACTTTTCTCTGTCCATCTCCATAATGTGTTCCTCCCAGGTAATCCGTGTGGGTCTGTTTCTGATTTTCCATTTTGTTTGTTTACAGACAAATGGTCGGCATGAGCGGAAGATGGTTTGATTTAGCGTTGATGTTTCCGTTGTTTTTTGCCCTGCTTGTTCCTGAGGGTTTGTAGTGATGTTTTGCACTGGTTGAAATACACTAAGATGAATTAGGTCATGTTGTTGAACTTGTGACCTGAGCAATCAATATTAGATCAATGGTTCCAGTGAAAACCTTGTTAAATGATAATGAACCTACCTTGTAAGAATCTCAGTATCTGGCTATGATTAATTTATGTTGACATTTGATAAGACTGCTCTTCATGTTTCAGGGATGCTTAAATGTAGAAGACAAATTATTGAATACTCAAACTTATTCTCTCTTCAGATATTGGCAAATATGATCATTTTACACAGGATGTTTGAATTTTCTTCAAAGTTTCACCAACTGACCTGACAAAAATTTTGCAGGCATGATGTAGCAATATGCACAATACAGGCAAGACACTTTAAGGATGAAAAGTTCTGTAATACATTCATGATACATCATTTTGATATAGATTGTTTGAATTTTCCTGTCAAACCAGAAGTAAATCTCACCAAGTGACCTGACAGAGTTGATATGTTCAGATGTAGCAATATGCACAATTAACACAGAATACTTTTTGGATGGCAAACTCTGTATTACATTCACTATGCATTATTTTGGTATAGATTGTTTTGTTGTTGTTAAGGTCAAGGAGATCACATTGCACAGTGGCTCATGCTTTCACTCACTGGACTGCCTGGTCATTTGCCTGGTATTTGAGAAAATAAAAATGAGTCTGGTATAGCTTTAATTATTTCTCACTGAATCACACTTTTAAGCCAGGGACGGTGGTGTAGCCTAATTGTGGGAGAAGTATTTGCTTGTTTTACAAAGAATAGGGATTGATTCCCAATTTGGTACTGTTGTTCTTGTCTTACTAACTCATTCTTAAATGGAGAAAACAGACATCTTGTGTGGATTTTGTTAGTTTGAAATATTTGAAATCTGAAGCTTTTCCTTTTCTTTCAATCTAATCCTTGAACCAGACTGAACTGTTTGCAGACTTTCTGAAAATGTTGGAGCAGGAACACTGGACAAATCTTCACACCAAGACTTCATTTGTTGCATGTTATAATATCTCTGTTCAGTGTTTTCATCCTTCCACCTTTTGACTTGAGTTTCAGGAAAATTTGATGTGTAATCTTTTTGATTTGTCCGTTTCAGTCATCAGTGATCAGGGACTTCATATATAATGTCATGCGTGTGTCAGTAGGAACAGTGTGGCTGCTAATGAAATGCATATTTAACCTTGTTATGGCCAGATTTAATTGCAGAAGTGCTTGGTGAAAACACACAGCACTTTCTGGAGTCAAGACATTTCTGAAGCTTTGATAACCAAATGATTGTTTTGTGTGGATATGACAAAGACACCATTACCCTGGAAACAAATGCATTTCAAATGTCTACATGTTCAGCCTGTCTGACCTGTAGATTGTGTTGTGGAGGTTTAGGCAGAGGAACATGATCACTTCTGTCTTTTTTTCAGGGGATATGTTTGTCGGAGAAAGCTGAGAGAGCCCCACACTGAAATGCCTCGTAGTACACCCAATTGGAACATTGTCATCATTTGTATGTCATATATGTAAAATAGCATAACTTGAGATTGGAAGATGGAGCAGTAGGGTGGGTGTAGGAGTACCTTTGAGGGACAGTGGAAGAGCCTTGAGGTTCACTCCTAATGCCAAAGAATGAAGCCTATTTCTGGCGCCCTACTGTGATATCACTTGAATATTAAAAGCAGCTTAAAACTAATCTCATTCACTCATTCCAGTTGATTCTGGGTTTCACACAGTAGATGTTTTTAACTTGGTTCAGTGTGTGTCATCATATACCCTGATACATAGTTGTTAAGTTTACTTCTTGTCTTGATACGCCCTTATCATTTTGATTTCATCTGAATTACTGCCAATTTATTTTCTATACCATTTTCTGTTCACAAATAGACAAGAGCAACAAGAAAGTCTTTACTCATAAAACATCACCATTGAAGGGAGTCCATTTTACACTTCATGTTACATGATGCTGTATTTATGAGTCCTTTGCAAATAGTGATGCTGTTTTTTAAAAGTAAAGCAGATCCATGCACAATAGTTTTAATTTTTGGTTATATTTTCTCAAGATAGGAATCTCTTTCAGGGGTAATGTTTGGTTCATGCAACATACTATTATTTGAGGCATGTCAGCCATCTTGAGATTTGAAACCCACTGAATAGTTTCACCCATGAAAACAGGACTGTGTCAATACTTTAGCTGTTTTGTCTGTTTATTTGTAGTCGTGTGGAAAAGGTACTTAGTAAAATTGTTACCCAGCAGTTCATGGAGATCGCACCCATAGTGATGATGGTTTTCAGCTCAGTGATCGCAACTGCCACCATAAGTATGTCTGACCTTGACCCCATTGTCTCTGTGATTGCAGGTCCCACAATGGATTATAAAGGCTGATGCTGGCGTCATGTAAAGACTGGGCTGCAATGGAATTTGTATTAGGATAGTATACAACCCATCACTCTGTCCCTCCTCATCGGACTTACCTCCCCTTCAGCAGCTGTATGGTCACAACATACACAGGTATGTACCATTGTTTGTCAGTATTTATGAGGAAATCCAGGTAGGTACATTTGTTCGTCATTACATGTTAAGAAATCCTAATGGTTGGAGAAATCAAAATTTGTGATGCATCTCATTATCAGTGCATACTGATAAATTCGATACACCTATTTGTCGTGGCTGAGGGTTAACTTAGGGTTAATGCGGTCTCTCGTCACGCTGAAGACGGGAGTTCAACTTCCCATATGGGTACAATGTGTGAAGCCCATATCTGGTGACGTTGCTAAATAGTGTCAAAAGGGACATAAAATCATATTCACTCACTCTGTTGTAAAATCACGATTGATGCATCATCCAAATCGGTGGATGATTGTAATTCTTCAGTTACTGTTGTTTTGTAGTTTTTCAGTATTGACTTCATTTGAATTAATTGGAACATATAGAAACAACATCAAATACATGTACTTGATATGAGACACTGTCTGGCCTCTATTTCACTTTATTCTCTTAGTAATAAACAATGTGAAACACATTCATTGAGTTATCAACACACATAATTTGTGAACTTCTTTCCTAAAGGTAATCGTGGAGGGGTAGCCTTGTGGTTTATGTGTTCATGCCAAAAATCTGGGTTTGATTCCCTTCAAGAGTAAATCTCTGTCACTTACTCTTAAAGTTTATAACACTTTAGAACATGAGGGTTCAAAATCTTACCTTTCAAAATGAAACATTGTTCTTAATGTTTCTGTCATGTGGACCATTTCCTCAAGCATAGATTATTTTTAGTAATTGCAACATCACAACATTCGTCAGGCATAGATTATTTTAAGTAACTGCAACATCACAACTTTTCACATGTTAAAATATTGTGTGCCCTGTCTATTACTGTTGTTAATACGCTTGAGCTGAAAACAAAATTATACCCATGAATTATCCATCATTGTACGTTTTCATTTTAGAGCATATTTATTGCATGTGATGATATTTCTGTTTTGACCAGATGTACAGGATGCAGATACAGGATATTGTGGATGAAGGTGACCATGGAAACGCATGCTTGTTTGTTTTCATTGGTCAACTGTGTATATGTGAGCATGTGAATAATGATTGTGTTTGTGGCTGAGACAGAATTCAAGTTGATGTGATGTATATTTGTAATCTTTGCAGAATAAGAAAAGATGTAGACATAGAAATTTGGTGTTCCTTGTTTAAGAATGTTGAAATTATAATTAAGTTTTGCAAAAAATGTGCTTATCCCTTGCATCATGTAACTTCCAGTGAATATAAATTTTTCATAGAATAAATGATAGATTCTTGTCATTTCAACTTGGATTCCATTTTCAACGTGGCATTTCATGTATTGTTTTTTCTAACAGGCATTATTTTCAGAATTGTAGGATGGTTGGTATGGCTACACAGAAAAGGTAAGTCAGGAACTATGGGACATAGTTCCTCTTTTTTATCACCAAATAAAAAATGCAGACAAATCAATCTTAATACATGAAATGTACCAAAAAAAGGCACACACACAGGTTACTAAACTGAAAAAATGGACATTTTTAAATGACAGCAGTGGGCACAAATCCTGAGGCAATTTTTGTACAACTGTTAAATGTTTCAAGGTGATTTGAAAACAATGTGATGTAAGAGCCAAACCCAGACCCTTCAAAATGCATTCTCAGGAATTCACACGTTTTTCAAATGTTTGTCGTCATAGGAGCAGAAGCTTTGGAGGCAGATGTTCATCAAGTGTTACTTGCTGCTATGGTAGCAACGTCTCTGGAAATTTTCCTCAACCATTTGGCAAAAAGTGAGGTTCGCATATAGATCCCTTACAGTTAAGTGGCATAAGGGTGAAAGCTTCTCCAGGAATTCTGAGAGGCTTCCAAAAGGTGGCATAAGGTGGCAAGTTGAAGAGAAAACAGCCCATGAAACTTTTTTATGGAGTTATTTTTGGCAGTTTTACAATACACCCCATTGATAACTTGATGTATAGTCACTGCTCTCTGTCACATAACATTTGTAATGTCTCATGTTTTAGGGAATGGAAAACGTGAATGAATATGGCCAAAAATCAGTTGATGAGCTCGAGAAAATTGCTACAAGAGACTTTCATGATTTTGTGTCAGAACAAATTTTGACATGAATCTTCAGGTGTGTTTAGAAAACCTATCTTAAAAAGCATATCTTTGAAAGTTTCTATTGAAAGCATTGCTATTCTGTTTCAACTAGTGTCTATTCAAAATGAAGTTTTTCATTATTCTTTTTTTTTAGTCCATGAAAAAATGTGTGAGAACTTAACAAACAGGAATAAATGCTCTGTTTCCTTTAAATTGTTCAAGATCATATATTTGTACTTTCTTGTACTATTTCATGGACACCATTTACAAATTTGGTAACCTGTGTGTTCTTGCTTTGAAGGAATAATATCGGATGTGTCTAATGGCTATAAGTTGATCAAGGTTTGAATTGACCTTCAGTAACTAGAGCTTGTAAGAAACGAACAACTGGATCAAGGGATCTTGTGAGCTGACAGGATCAGGTGTTCCTGATTGATGAATATGTAGAGTACTTTCTTAGAGGAGCCGGTGGTATAGCCTCGAATTAAACATTCAGATTCGATTCCCCACATGGGTACAGTGTGCAAAGCCTGTGACATTGCTGGAATATTTCTAAAAGCAGCATAAAACTCATCCACTTCTGTACAGCAGTTGTCATCGGTTTGAATCCCGGGATTGCTGACCTGATTCCTTACATACTATTCTTGTATAACAGGAAGACTGCTGGGTTTGGCAGCAAACAGCACATGATCAGTCAGCCGTCACTGGTATTGAATTGAGAATGATAATTAATGGTTTTTGCCAAAGGTCAACTCAAGTCAGTACCAGTGTAGAAGAGGAACTGCTGTCTGCTTTTAGACAAGAAAAATTATACTGTGTGATGCAATTATCACTTTGACGACGTGTTGATGTATCGGTTTGAGTTCAGCACTTGTGCTGTCTGTCTATCCATCAACAGCCAAAGTTATCAGCTATGCCATGAAGTACCTATATGCTTTTGAGTGCAATCAGTACGCTGTTCTTCCAACAATGAGAGCGGTATTTACGATGAGCAAGACTGACTCAAGAAAACAAAAGTCTGACAATAGACATGTTCATTAGCAAGAACCATTATCAAACACATGCATGATTAATGACGCATCAGGCAGGAAGGACAAGTTTCACAGCCATGCAGTTTGAAAAATGTCAGATGGATGAAAATATCATTTGCCAATTTACATATGAAAAAAATGGTAGTTGTGCCTTTCTTGATGTTTCAGTGTTTGATCCGGTTTCTTGGTAACATAACTAAAGGACAGGAAGGTAATTTGTCCATTAAGCATAGCTGAACGGTAGAGATGAATCTAGTCTCTTCTTCTGGCTACCAAGGTCTGACATGATGACAGAAAACATGTGCATGAGAAGTGTTGCTTTCAATTTGTTGACTTTATATTGCTCCAAGAGCCTAATATAATTAGATGTGATTGTTTGTGACATTGTTCAAAATCTTTATCTTAGCACTAAGACCCCCCACACATTGACACTGGATGGCTTCATAGATCAGGCCCTAGTACAATTGTGTTTCTCTCAGTTTCATAAAATGAGGATTCCTTTTGCTCTTCTTTAACTTACCTTATATCAAATATGTTCATTTGAGAGACTTTGTTATTCTGAGGTGGGCTTCAAATCACTGGAGGCTCGCTGACTTGTTTGACACATGTCATCGGTTCCCAATTGGGCAGATCGATGCTCATGTTGTTGATCACTGGATTGTCTGGTCCAGACTCGATTATTTACAGACTGCTGCCATATAGCTGGAATATTGCTGAGTGTGGCATAAAACTAAACTCACTTACTCACTCACTGGATGATTCTGAAGATGTTTTTCGTTTTCTTTGAACCATGCATATATTATGCAATAGTTTTCATTTCCAGTTAAATCATTTCCTGATTTAGTTTGTTTATGTCCTAATTAGGGATGACCCATTGGAGGTTTATGTCAAAATTGTGTTGATGGCAAGAGTGATAGGATTGCATGACATTACATGCTGTAGTTGATGCTGAGGATGTAGCAGAACTAGGAATTCTGAAGGTTTGTTCTTTCTGTCTGTAAATTGATTTGATTTTAGAAGCTACTCTAGTCATGAACATTTTACTGGACTCTGAGTTCTAAATGCTAAATCGATAACAATTTGAGATGGATTTCATTCTGCTAAAATTGCTTTGCTGCTGTTTTTAGTCACCCTAAAAAGAGTCCTTCTATTGAGAGGATTGTGTTAGTACCATATCCAGTATTGCACTGTTTCAATTTTGTATCCTCATTGCCAAAATCTGAATATTAATTCAAAATGGAACACTTGGTTTTTTTTATTATTTATGTTTTTATTATTTTTTTTTTCAAGCTGTCATCATCAATAAATGCCCAACGGCAAAGAAATATAGCTCCCCATGAAAGCATTTAAAGAAAATGTATGAAAAAGGTCAATATAAAAGTTTAATAATTCCCTTGAGGCAAGCATACCATCACTGACCAAGCAATTACATGCTGTAACCTGGTGAGCAGACGGATTGAGCAGACGTAATATTGGTGGCCATTATTGAGAGTGGAGATTGTCTTCACCTGATGAAATCCTCTTCCCTCTAGTGATTTATTGTATCCGACAGCGACGGTTACTTCATTTCATGGTCATAACACCAAGCCATGGGCTGTGAAGATGGAGTTCTGGCTGAAACTGACGTAGTGCCACAGCCTCCGACTCCAGATGGAATATGTAATAATCATTGGAATATTTTCTGTCTACCTGTCAGGATTTTACTAGGCAGAACTGTTATGTGATGGGATGTCGTTTGGTGGAGTGAGGGAAGATGGATGATCTCCACAGGGCTGTAGAAACCAGGATTTACTGCTAATTTGATGATGCTTTGTTTTTGAAGTGAAGAGGAATTAATTCTTAAAATGGGTTGTTGAGGAGTGTTAGAAGAATAAATCTAGGTGTGATGCTGTACTTGGAAAGTTTGTTTCAGAAGAAAGGACTGGAACAAATCTGAATTTAAAGGTGGTATTTATGATCTAGGTTATTTAAAAGTGCAGTTGACTTTGGTTGTATTGGCTGAAAAATGCATTGGATGAATTTGGTATACTTTTGATGTTGTTTTTGAGTCAGAAGTCAAAATGGCAAAGTTGTGTTTTTCATAGTTGGACAAGATGTCCCATAGATTGTATAAATAAGTTATAGACAAGGATATCTTTCACAAAACCAACATTGATCCCACTGTGTTGTTAGTGTTAATGGTACATTTAACATCACTTAATGGCCCAATTTTTTAAACAGTGCTTAGATCTGTGATAACCTGAAGAATGGCTTCCATAAAAAATTATGTTGTTTTAATGCCACGCTCAACAATATTTCAGCAATGTGATTGTAGCCTGTATATTAAATAATTGAATCTAGACCCAACAATCCAGTTAATGATCCTTCAGAAAAGATTTTCTTCATCATAAGAGCATAGGGCCAGGGTTGTGGTACTGGGATTTATGAGACTCATGAAAAAAATCAAGCAAATGAAATTTCAAGGTATAATGATAATATCTTAAGATACAGAACAGGGCCCTTATTCTCGAAACGTACATAGCGCTAAGAATTCTTAACTTTGATCGTAACCAGTGTGTTAAGAATGGGCTTAAGACGTTTGTAGGGCTACGAAGGTTTCGAGAATAGCTAGCCTGGACACTACTTGATGACTTTTCAGGATCATCATGTATCTTGTTGGGACACTTTAGTTTGGTAATAAGGGGGTCCCTGGACCTCAGGACCATATGGGTACAGTGTGTGAAGCCCATTTCTGGTATCACCTGCCAATATTTTGTCAGAATGTTGCTGAATGTGGTGTAAGAATAGACTCACTTTGTCACTCACTTATTTTTGTACACATACTTTATTGAGCATGGTAGAACCCTGATGGTTCATTGTGATATATAGCTGAATGTGTGTCATTGTACATTATCCACCCTAACTTTCCCTGGCTCAGAGGATTTATAGGCTGTGATGTAATTCCTGGAATGTCTTTAACAAAATAATGCTGTCTTTCAGACAAGAAGAAAAGAGCGAAATCAAGAAAATGATCAAACAGCATTTTCAAAGTCTGAAATATTTAGTAAATTACAGCAGACTTAAACATTTTTCTCTGATAAACTGGGTAGTTCACTTCATTTGGTATTTCCAGCCCGTGTATTCTCAATGAATTGGTTATAACTCTACACTTTCTCTCCGATAAACTGAATAGTTCCCATCATCTGTTATTTCCCACCCATTTAATGTCTATAAATTGGTTAGAACTCTACACATTTTCTCTGATATACTGATGCTTTAAGTTCCACAGATATTTTTGTTTTGGCTCCTCGTACAGCCCTGATTTAGGGTGTTGAAGCAATTTGGCATTTGTCGGTTTAATATCAGTCCAAGTGCTTCTTTACCTGATAAAGCAATCAGTAAGGGAACTAGGACCAGCCATAGAGATAAGGTTAACGATGGAGGCAGAAACATATATGTTGATATTGGTCTTCTGAAAGTCAACTGCCACTGACATGAGCTGTAAGTGAGACAGTAACTGTCGGGTAGGTTGGCAGGAACCGTTTAACAGGGCATGGAAAGGCAGAAGAATAAACAATAGCTTCTGGATAGGTGCTGACCTGGGGCTGCAGCCCTGGCTGAGGAGGTGGAGGAGATCCTATCCCAGACTTCATTTCAGACAATGATTCTTTTACTTAATTTGTTCAGAGGCTCACGAGCATAAACTGGTTCTGCAGCCATTTCCTTCAGGAGGTATGGCATTGCATGCAGCAGACTGAAGTAGGTCTTGAATTGCTGTCCTGGAGTAGACTTCACATTCCTATGATCTTGCTAAATGCCAGGACTGGATTATACACTTCCAGGGACTGTCTAAGGGCTGGGACATTATTGAAAGGCTGTTTGTACTTTGATTTTTCTGTTACAAAGGGGCAGCAGGGTAGCCTAGTGGTAAAGTGTTAGCTTGTCATGATGACGACTTGAGTTTGATTCCCCACATGTGTACAATGTGTTTAGCCCATTTCTGGTATCTACTGCATGCCCCCTTTTGTGGAATATTGCCTATAATAATTTAAAATAAAATTCAGTCACTGCTACAGATAATAAGTTTTTTTATTCACCAGGACACAGTTTAAAGTTGTTGCTGACTTTACTCTTTTTGAGTTGTAGTGATTAAATGAAGATATAACTTACTTTTAACCAACAATGTATCTGTATTAAGGTAGGAACATTTACAATGCTAGATCTTCATATTCTGGACACTTGTTGGGAGTCAAACTCAGATGTCAATAATGAAATAGTTCTCTTCCCACCATGCTTTTAGATAGGAGAAACAAAGTTTACACTGTAACCAGATCAACCAGAACAAAAATTCTATAAGCATTGTAGTATGTTTTAGTGGTCATGTTGTAGTAACTATGATGGTCCTGATATTGAGGTGTACTGTATCTAAAGCAGGAGGGAACAAGATGTCAGAAAGTTGGTGAGCGGTGATAATAATTGCAGCAGCTGTCAGTCTGGGCAAAGGAGCTGTGTCATGGAACATTGACCTCTCACTCAGCTGGAGGAGATCCATGAAGTGTCAGTGCTTGTTCCGGCAAGTGTTCTGCAACAACCATGATTGTCCACAATATGCCAATGGCGTTTTCACAGAACAATGAAATGACCCATGTCAGAAAAGCCATGCTGTAAATTCTGTGGTGATATACTGCCAGAAATATCTATTTAATATGAGGAAAGGTCAATAATCTGGGCAGTGTTTATGAATCTGCAGGGGCCGTGGATTTTCAGATGTGTATGAAATATGGATTGTCCGGCCTCCCAGGAAAACTGAGCATTTGAAAGGAAAACAGGGGAGTGTGGAGATTGTTTGCCTTCCCTCCTAGCCAGAGAGCGTGTTTACTGAAGAATGGTACACGGTATTTCCCGCAGCATTGGGATGTGATTGGAAATGGAGGAGACCATTCTCAAAGACAGATCCTGCTGGAGGGTCACAATCACTATGTGAAAGAAGAGAGATTTTTCTGTATCAATACAGGCAGACAAATCTAGAAATGAGAGTAGGGTTGCTGCTTGTCCATTGCTGAGAGTTTTTCTCTTCGATTTTCTCTTACAATGTCCTCATATAGCTGTTACCAAAATATAGTACCATGTCTTTTAGCTGCTATCTACTCTTTTTTCGGTATTCCTGAAGATGTTAGTTAAAATCATACAGATCACTGATAATTATTGGTGATGGCGGTTCCTATTCCTTTCTGTGTTAGGTTTGTTATGTTTTGAGTTGTTATATGTTATAAGAGAGAGTTTAGTGTTGGAATATGCTACATAAGCTATTAAACTTTGAAGGTATGATACAGAATTTATCGAATAAGCAGTGTTCAGAAAAAGACAGGACTCCACCTTATTAACTGTTTGTCAGTTCATTTTGTAAAGGGTGTAATTTGAAATTCAATTTTTTGGGAACCAAAATTATTTGATTTATTAGTGTGAAAAATATTCTGTGTCAATATCAGTTTTATGTTTATAAAGAATACAATAACACTGCAACTGAGCAAAGCACACTCACTCACTCATTGAGTATGAATCAAACAATTTGTATGTTTGGGAAACAGGACACGTTTTAAACAGGGATAATACTCCAGCTACTTGAGAAGAGGAAGTACTTTAACTTTCTGAAGAGGTCATATGGCTAGACAACATTGTCTGATCACAAGTCTGTCTTGACCTTTCCAAATTATTCACTTCCCATATGAATGTATGACCAAGTTAAATGAAGCCGACTTGGGTTGGAAGACAATGAAAATAGTCTGTGTTGATATTACCCAAAAGGGAGTCAGTCTTTGAAAAGCCCAATTCTTCAGGGCAACCAACAGACAAGTGCATGGCACCAGAATTAATGGTCAGACAGTTACTTGTAATGTCGTTCCCAGTACTCATGACAGGATAATGCCCTACAGCGACAAGCTTGTCTTTTTCACAGCTGTTGAATATGGAACTGGGTGTATGAAGTACTTATGAGACTGTGTCTAAGCCCTTACCTGCCTTTAGGGTGGAATTGTTGTGTTGCTTTCACCAATAATACACCTGTTGGTGAATAATCGAGTCTCTACCAAGCAATACACTGTGATTGACATCAAGGACAGTGAGATATGTAATTTGAATACCATGACATGTATCAAACAAGTCAGCAAGCCTTTGGGTTTTTTTTGTTTTTGTTTTTGTTTTTTGTTTTTGTTTTTGTTTTCAGAATTTTGGGAGTTTTCTTCTTTTTTTTGGCTGTATCCATGGAAACCTGACTTGGTGCCAAATGTTTTTGATGGTTTTGTCTGGAGCTGAAAGTTTACATGCTAGGGTCATTAAACTTCATGCACATGTCAATCATTACCATAGATGTGCCTTTTGCTATTTTGAAGCTTTTCCGAATTTAGGGATTTTTGCTGTTTCCAAGGAAACATGACTTAGTGCAAAATATGTTTGATGGTTACCTGGCCACAGCTAATCACTGAAACCATAGATGCAAGATTCACCAAACTTAATACACAAGTTAATCATGACCCACAGATGTGCCATGTGCTGATTATTTGCAAAATGTGATTATTCGAAGTGTGATGTTAACTTTTCACTTGTCATGGTCTTTCTTCATGTCATATGTACCAATATGTGGTTTATTCTCTGCTTCTAGATGTGTTATTTCCTTGATGTTATCAACATGCAATTTAAGGTGACCTGGCAAAACTATTATCTAATATGTATACAAAGATTAGTGGATTCAAGGAGAAAGTTTTGTAGCTGCTGATCCTTGTCACATTATATATCAATATCAGTCATTTCCATGTCCCAAAGTGAGAAGCTGGGGTATGTGAGCAGTGCTCACTTCTACACTTGTGATCGTCTTTCCCTATAAGAATGATCTTCATGCCAAAAGAATCTATCCCATTCTGAGTTGATGAGAAGGGTCCATCCATCTGTTTGTCCCTGAATCAAATCATTTTCCCAATAACCTAGCCCTCCCTGTAGTGATGAAGCAAGTCTAGATTTTTTCTAGATTTTCCCAGGTTCAGGAATCTCCCGTCTCCTTGGGGCTCCTTTTCAATTGAAGTGGGTTTATTTGTTAAAATCAACATTATATATTCAGAGACATTAGTCTATGGCCCTCCTTCCATCCCTCGCTAACTCCTGATGTGACAAATATGTTGGCCTTTAAAACTAAGCCAGAGACTTTGCTTCCATGACAGTTATTCCATAATTTTACCCGACAAACTGTACGTAAAATGATGTTCCTAAACAGCCTCATAAAACTCTTGTAACATTTTTTGAGAAAGCCTCTTTGATTGACATCACAATCAATATTTATCTGCAGAAATTCACTGGTAGAATGTTTCCCAGCTTCCTTGACATTCATTCACCGGGGACATGTCGCACTTCAATTTTTTTACCATGGGTGTCACACAAGTATGTAGAGAATATCCTTTCTGATTAGTCTGCTCGCGCTGATATTGTTGTGGAACTAGTTTTTAGCCTGAATTGCGCCTGATTCTGTGGCAGTGTTGTTTTGTCACTTTTTGACAGACAAACTTGATAGGCAGTTGTACTTTGTATTAAATGTTCATGTGTTTTGTTCTCTTCATCTTGCTTATCCATGGTTGTCATCAAAGTGGTTAAATAATTTTTTTTTTTAGACTCCATGGAAATGTTTCTCAACATCTTAAGTGAAACATACCGTTTTGCTCTGTGCTTTTCTTTTTACATCAAATGAATCTGTTGCTAATTAATAATGTTCCAAGGTGCGGACATTTATGTTTGTATTTCTACATTTGATTTTTCTGGGTGGTCAAGGGCCCATAATTTGCTGGACTGCTTGCAGGTTAGATTCAAGTAATCATGTAACAGTTACTATCTGAAAAGAACACATTTACAGAAAATAAAAATTTTTGAATTAAAACGCTGAAGACCTGGGTTCAATTCCTCACATGGACGTCTATTAGCATTGTCGACCCCACTGTAATATTGATGGGCTATTGCTAAAAGCGATGCAAAACCCAACTCACTCACTCATTGTACAGTGAATCTAGAAGTATATGGGTTTGATTCCTATTGTGTTCTGACTGAGCATAGGGGTAGCCAGATGATTAATATGTTCGCTTGTCATGCTGAGGGTCCAGGTTCAATTCCCCACTTGGGTACACTGTGTGAAGCCTATTTCTGCTGTCCCCTGCCGTGGTATTGCCAGAATATTGCTAAAAAAGACATATAAATAAACTTGATCATCAGAACAACCTACTGTACCACCTGCATTTCCTCTGAAGTTGACGAGGTGTGACATAACAGGAACATTGGTGAAGGCTATCTTGGTACCAACTTGCACCTTCACTCAATGGCTCCTTGATAGATTATTCAATGTGCTTTCATAACGTAGACTGATTCATTTCCAGGATTCTCCATAGCTCCTGCATGCCGGATACAATTTTAACGTTCATTGTCTGATTCGTTGAATTTCCATCATCAATCCTGTCAACATGCCGGATACAATTTTAACGTTCATTGTCTGATTCGTTGAATTTCCATCATCAATCCTGTCAACATGCCACATACAATTTTAACGTTCATTGTCTGATTCGTTGAATTTCCATCATCAATCCTGTCCTCCCATCAGAGGAATAGCTGCACATGGTGGCCAAATGGTTGTTTGGCTATACAAAGAATATTAATAGGGTTAGGTCAGTTCATTGCAGTGGGTTCATTGACAATGAAAAATGTTAGAATGTGAGAATCGCTGAACAATTCAATTCTTTGTCTACAGAGTTCCCTATCATGACCATATTTCCTTCACCACCTTTGAAGTCTGTAGAATGTGCTTCATGCTCTTGAAACAAAAAACTGTGTTTCCGTTCGAATTCTGGTTTCCTTCCTCCAAGCATTGTAAAACTTGAATCAAAATCACAGTCTATGTAGGTCACTATCTCAATGTCGAGATCCAAGAGAGAGGACGATTCAAATGTTTAAGTCTTAACATCATATATAACATTTCTGTTCCTCTCTCCTTGT
The DNA here is from genome assembly GCF_037392515.1 of Haliotis asinina. Lineage (NCBI taxonomy): Eukaryota > Metazoa > Mollusca > Gastropoda > Lepetellida > Haliotidae > Haliotis > Haliotis asinina. The sequence continues at coordinate 49,045,965 of NC_090286.1, forward strand.
TTCCAAGATCTGAAACATGTCTTTTTTAATAATACTGAAGAAGTATGTTTGTTGATATTGGGCTCGGGAGTATTCATATTCTTATGAGTGTGTTTATTTCTAGACATTTACAGGATGGGAATAGACGTTAAGATACTGCATCTTTTACCGTAATTAGGATTTCCAAATGTTGGTTTCAGCACACTGATATATTTCGCTGTTACTGTAGGGAATGTTTTTCATCATAACGGTGTACATGTTCTCTCGTAGGTGCTAGTATACAGCTGATTGGGAAAGTGGGTGGACATGGAGTGAGTGAGTCAGTATAGTTTTATGCATCTTTTACCGTAATTAGGATTTCCAAATGTTGGTTTCAGCACACTGATATATTTAGCTGTTACTGTAGGGAATGTTTTTCATCATAACGGTGTACATGTTCTCTCATAGGTGCTAGTATACAGCTGATTGGGAAAGTGGGTGGACATGGAGTGAGTGAGTCAGTATAGTTTTATGCTGCTTATAGTAATATTCCACCAATATCACAGCAGGGGACATCAGAAAAGTGCTTCACACATTGTACCCGTGTAGGGAATCAAATTCTGATCTTCATTATGACGAGCAGACAACATAACCGTTATAAAAAAAACCTAATACACATGTATATACATTTTTAACATGACCCAGTTGCATAGATGCTGTGGATCACTGGATTGTCTGGTCCAGACTCTAGTATTTACAGACTGTGGCCATATAGCTGGAATATTGCTGTGCCGCATAAAGCTAAACTCCCTCACTCACTCAGTTGAACATAACATGAAACTAAATATGGCCTCACCCCTTCCCAAGTAGCAGAGGGTTGATTTGACATTTCTCATGTGAAAAATGATACAGAAGTTGAATCCAAACGATATCAGAAAGCCAGTGGATTGAAACAGTGTTGCCACCATAACTCTGTACCTAAGACACACAGTGGAATGTCGAGAAAGAGAAACAGGTTGGCTTGTGGATCACATTTCAGTGATTATGAAGACTAAATCTGTTTGTCTCAACTTCTTGGTAAGGCTTTTTGAATGCCTTTGAACTTATGATGATAAATATATTGATGAATACTTAATAATTAGAATCAATGTAAGACCTGTATCCTGTGCTGTTGGTCCCAGTTCATTTGTTTTAAGTTGCAGTTCAGATACTCTTTGTCCTAGTTCAGGTACTGGGAATTCTTCAAATACTGTGGTTCTAGTTCCGATTATTGTTTGCTCTAATTCAGATAATGTGGATACCAGTTCAGTTCCTATTTAATGTAATGTGAATCTTCCTTCATACACTGTAGGTTCCAGTTCAGATAATGTTGGTCCAAGTTTAGATTTGATTGGACCTAGTTCATCAACTGTAACATTGTGTATATCCTTAACATGTACATCCTTCAGAATGTTTAGTGAAGGTGACTAGGAGGTTGATGTTTCTGGAACATGGAAATCAACTTTGGTACACTCCAAATAAACCTGTCTATCAGAATATGAGAAATCAATGAAGGTCACAATGCTATCAAGCGGGAGCTCTAGTCTCTATTGATAATTTATGCCTTCCCAATAAGAGTCACTGGCCGGTCAGAGACCAGGGCTTGAGGACAAAAATAAACCCTTGCAAGGCTGGTAGATGTCAAGAAGAATAATTTCATTATGGTATTGATTCAGCCTAAGGCTTTGGTCTTCAGGAACAAGTGGCCATCTTCTGACCTTCCCATATATTGCATTATACAGAGGAAGGGCCTATGGCAAGCTACGACAAGTTGCGGGCAATTGCTAGGATGACAAAAGACAATTTGCCCTTATTGTAAGGTCTCCTCAAGGTAAAAAGTTTGGGATGAGCACAGGCCTGAAGACAGGCAAAAAATATCTCACAGAATCTGCTCATTGTCTCTATGAAAGGGAGAGAATTGCCATTGGGGAAAGAATGTTGACCATGCGGCTTGTAGCTTGAGTGATTGATGATGTATTGGAAGATGTTTAAGCCTGATGTATTGCCGAGAGGGAGACAACTGCAGGGGAGGATGAATAATTGATATTCAATGAAGAGCTGCTTAAAACAGACATAGGGGAGAGATTTTTTAAATGAGCTTTGACAGCTCTTTGATGTGTAGATTTTTTGGCAATACATTGGGCAGCCATTCTTTCACCTAAATGGAGACATTAATATCTGACAAGACAGAGGAGCCGATCCAAGATCCCAGGGAGATAGATCTTCAGACAAGTAGAAGTGGAATGGTCCAAGAGGATGATATTTGGTGTCAGAAGGTGTCTGATGACATTTGCTGGCTATAGTTAGGCATTAGGAGGACAATTTGCCGCTTCGTCTTCTGATGTGGAATAAATAACTCAAGATGAGAGCATCCAGGAAATAAAATGTCGAGGTGTAATTCCTCCTTCCTGTATGGTCAATGAATGAGTTGACACTGATGGAATGACCTTCAGTCTCGTGTATATAACTAGTTAGGAATTAATCCTGACAGATAACTAAATGGTGAAATTAGGTCATTTCTGGTTATTTGATAAGTGTCTCCAGCCATTTGCTGGAAAGAGGAAGCTATATATTTGTTTCCACACATTTCATTTATCACTGATATTGATTTTACTATATCATCATTATTTCAAAAATATTTTATGCACCTTTTCTGCACAACAGGATGTTGATCTTAATGATCAGATGAATGCATGATAGTCAGTTATAGTGGAAGCTGTCTAAAACGGCACTCACTGGTACTTAAGAAATAATCCAGTTTAGACAACATGCCAGATTGTAGAGCTGATGATAAATGTACAAGACATGGGAAAGGACTGAGACATTATGCCAGTGTTGACAACTTGCCGGATTGGACAGATGCCGGTTATGACAGCTTTCACTTTTTATGGCTCTAACGTAGGATGATGATTATGAAGATTATGAACTATAACTATTGCAGTGTAAGTGTCTTTGTAGGTTAATCAGATCTAAATTAACAGTAACGCTGTGGTGACAAACTTCGGAAGGAGACGTGTACCTGGGCCTTATTCACAAAACCTTTGTATCCTTAAGAATTCTTAACTTTGATCATAGCCAATGTGTTAAGAATTGGATTAAGAAGTTCATAGGCTACAAACGTTTCTTGAATAGCTTTGCCCATTTTATTTGAAACACTATGGTGCTTCCATTTGTGTGATTGGTAAAAAAATTATAAAGATTTCATTGATACGGTTCTTTGTATGTTAATGTTAAACTTAGTATTACTGGAGACTATTTACTAGAAAAAAATGGTTTTCAGTTAGATGTAAGAGCACATCAGGGTTTGTGACAAGTTTATGTACAGATATCCGACAACAATCTGAAGGTCAAGGCATTTGAAGGAACAGTCTACAGTAATGAATAGTTGAACATGATGTTATATTAAGGGGAAATGTGGGTGGCCCAGTGGAGTGGTACAGTTTGCCATGCATGGCCATGTACCTTGGCAGAAATCTACAATCATAGGTTCAAATCCTGGTTTGCTCACAGTATGTTCCTTGGTTTAAATGCTTACAAGTCTATGGTTTTGGTTTCAGTATTACATATGTAGCTAGACCAGCTTCACCATTGGCTTTCATCTTCCTTAAGCTGAAACCCTGTGATGAAGGTGTCTGACAGGGTTTTAAACTCAATTCATTCACTCATCATCAAACTTTTGTGGCTCACAAGAGTTGGTTTAATCCACTGTCAGAATTAACGTTAATTTCATTTGTAAAAGATATAAACCAGGTAAAATTTGCATTTGTGTGCAGACAGAAAGATATGCAGTTTTATATTTGGGCTGATTAAACGCCCCAAAACAGCCGTGTAGAGGCTGCAAGTAATTGTTTTCCTGTGCTTACACTGCACAAATGGAATATACCAGGTATCACAACGCCATTTTCACAGTCATCACGAAGCCAGTCTTCAGCCTCAGTCTCCAAATCTCATCTGAAACCTTATAGAGCTTCAGCTCTGAATGAAATTACAGATACCTATTATGGCTCTTTGTATTGGTCGAGCACTTATTGGGCAGCCATCTCCTGGAAATGGTCACCCACTTCCATCTGTTTTAGAGTTGTCAGAGGCCATGTGAAGGAGTGTGACTCAAATGTGTAGACATTGGGAGGACCCTGTCACAGCATTGAACAAGAGAGACTTCATTGAATAGATTCATGGCAAAGAGGTTTAGTTTAACATGGAGAAGCTGAAGATACTGTTTCTGTTTAAGTCAAGCCTTTTTCAAAGGTGACGAATGAGGAGGGGTGATTAATGGGGAGTAATTTGTGTACTTCCCTAGGGGAAAAGGACGGGTAATTAAACAAGGCATGTGGTATTGAAACTTCTCGCATCATGAAGTGGTACCAACACACTGCTGTTCAGTTCACTATTTTTTGTGTATCGAGAATACGGGAGTACATAAGGGGCACTGGTGGCCTGGTATCACAACTCTTGTGACAGTTCCGGGGAGGTTGGGTAGTCTTGTGGTTAAGTCATTCACTACTCATTGTGATTGGAATGACACGGGTTCGATTCTACTCATGGGTACAGAGTGTGAAGCCCATTTCCAGTGTCCCCTGCAGTGATAGAGCTGGAATGTTGCTAAAAGCAGCAAAAAGCTAAACTCACTCACTCACTCAACAATTTCAATCCCAACCTGCCTAGGCTATCATCAGATGCTTGATGATGATGATGATGATGATGATGATGGCGACGATGATGACATTTATAGTGCATCAAATTCATGAATAGAGTAAATGTCATAAACCTGCATCACATCAGGTTTGTCTTCTCAACCAGAATTGACAGACAGTGATATAACATAGCAAGAAATATTAGCTGTAAATCTGAAAGAATTTGGTGTTCTTTTATATTAATAGTTTTTGTAAGAGGTAACTGTGAAAAAGTAATTTTTGTTCATGCAGTTATTTTTATCATTTGAATTCCTTCCTATTGTTTGGAACAAGTGGATATCTGTGAGGAGTCTTATCAGAGAAACACAGTTGTGTTTGGAAACCATGTGGGCTCCAATAATGCTGTTTTCCTTCCTAGAAAAACAACATACACTATCACTGTCATGCTGAACATATAGGCTGGCAATCTGCATGTGCATCGCATGCAACCCTAACGTTCAACAGCTGGTAACCTGCTCACCTCACACTGAGAAAATTCTTTAAATGTCTTAAAACAAAATTCAAGATCCTGGTGGCATTCTGCTAGTTTACTTGTGTTTAACAATATGCGTGGTGTGTACATTAAACCCTGTAAGTCTTTCAGTGCTTTTTTTGTTCTGTTTGTGGTTCCAAAGAAGATGTGTATCCAGAGATGTAATAAGTGGCATTTCCTTAAAGACAACAGTGTTAGTGCTTGAGGTTCACAGGTCAAGTCTTTAGGGGGTGTTTATGGTGGATGAGCTGCATGTGGAAATAGTTGGTATAATTTGTTTCAGTTTAAAAGTTTTGAATGTAAACATTTGTTGTTGTCATCTTTGAGAGTAGCTAGTTTACATTCCTGGATCACATATATAAAGTTCATGCAAGGACATCCCCGATTATAGGCGTCTGAGGGCGCAGTCCACACAAATATGTTCAGTAAATATTTTGTTAAGAAGAGGAGACAAAGCGTGATGCTTGAAAGTTTTTGTGAAAAATGTTATTATTTGTTTAAAGGCAACTGTTATGGGCATGAATTGAGAAAGTAAATAGTTGAACTATGTGCCAAATTTTTCATATTTCAAATTTTAGAAGAAAAAAAATTAACATATGGGATGCTGAAAGTCATTAAGATGATTTTTGTCAGATCAAATTTGGATCAGTCTCATGGGAACAGAAGATCTTTTGTTTTTCTTTGTTTCATTTCAGAATTGTGAATATTAAGATTTGAATTAAGTACACCAATAAAATAAAATTAGGCTATGATGTTTGAACGGAATTTGTTAATCAGAATGGTAATTAAAGATCAGGGGTGAGAATTAATGTACAGACAGCTGAAAAACTATTCCCCATGAAACTGTTCATCAATCCACAGCACAGATGAGTCTCTATTGCTTAACATCATTTATTTAGTTTTGCTTAGTAGTGTAGGTTCTTCTTAAGTTATTTCATTTATCAGAAAATGTAGCTGTCTAAAAACTTAGTGTATTACAGTACATTATAATAACCCTTCATGTCAACCAACTGAATACTTTGTTTCTGTAATTAGTTTTGGACACAATCGAGTGAGTCAGAGGCGTGTATTTTTAAGTTAGCCAATTATCTGCCACGAAGTTGATGCTGGCTGCACTGCATCCTTGTTCGGAAAAAATGATTGGGTCCTCCAGGGGGAATAATGTCACATCCAAATTTGGCAATGAACCAGAGATGTCGTGATTGTGTTGATGGAAGAAAGGCTTTGTTTTGATAGAACATGGAAGAAAACCCTGGGTCACTATGACATTTAAAAAATAGAATTTTTTTTGTCCATATCTGCATTAATTGCGCCCAAGGTAATGCCCTTTTTTAGGCTAATTTACAGTTACACTTTACAGACGTTCTTTCACAGCTGAGCATGTTTTCAGAGGAGTTAGAATAATGTCTTGTGAAGGCTAATTGTGTTTATAGAGTCGGCTTGTCAAAATTTAATTGCACTTGCATTGTTAAAGCTGGGGTAGAATTGGTCCTGTAGTTAAAGCTTCATAGCTCTTTTGTCAATTAGCCGGAATTATATTCACATAAAAATATCCAGTTGCAAAGTTAGTGGCTTGCTTATGCTCCATTGCATTTTATGTGTACCTTTTTCAATTTCATAACGGTCATTCATCTCCAGAATCTTTACCGTTGTTACATAATGGGATGGTAGAAGAATGTGCGAAATGTCCAGATTGTGATGGAGAAGAAGACAGAGTTTTCTTTTCTAACTGTGACTGAGACAGTGTAAACAGTTGCAGGCAAAACATAGGTGACATACAGGAAGGAATTTGTTGGGTTGAAAGTACATCACTTATGACAGGTGCAACACAACTTGTATCGTAAATCTGTTACAGATGTTTTGCTTTCATTTTTTTTGGTTAAATCTTTGGCTGCATAAATGACATCTGCACGTCTTTTGTAATCAGAGGCTTTCTTTACTGTCAGCAATTTTCAAACATTGTGATGTTGGTCTATAGATGAATCTGGACCAAAGAAACCAGTGATTGATACAGTGAACCATGTCCCCTACTGTTGTGTCACAATGACATGGAATTAACTCTTAGTCTTCTTACCACTAGTAGCTGGTGGGGTAGCCTTGTGGTTAAAGTGTTTGTTCAGCACACCGAGGACCTGGGTTTGACTGCCACATTGGTACAGTGTTTGAAGCCCAATTCTGGTATTCCCTGCCATGATATTGTTGGAATGTTGCTAAAAGCGGTGTATAACCGATCTCTCTCTCTCTCTGAGATGGATATGTTGCAGGTTGAATTGTGACAGACACTTGCCTAAGTGAGGAGTTACAGAAATGTCAAGCTAACAATAAATTTTTGAGGTATCATCTTTCTCATTAAAGTTAAATTCAAGAAGTGATGGATTGAAGACGCTTGTGTTGAGCTTACTTGAGAATATTCAGAGCTAATTAAGAAATTTTGAATTTAGACAACTTAGCAATCTTAATTGTGCATATGCATATGCATAATTAATTTATAGCTCATTGATAAAAGACAGTCAAGCATTGAAGATTTTTAAGTATTGTTTGTTATCTCTTCTCAGTGAGTTAATTAGAGATGAATATTTAAGTGTTGAAACAATATATGACAGAATCATTGAAACAGACTTACACTTTAATCAGATTTATTATCAAGTAATTAATGAAACAGAAGTGGAGATTATTTTAAAAAAACGCTCTATTATCCAGTAAAGGGTGTATTGTGCACAGAAGCGTTGCGAAATAGAAGTGTAATGTGTAGTTAAATCGGAGCTAAGTCATCCAATCAGACACTCAGCTTTTACCCATGAAGAAGACTCTCATGTTGACAAACAAGATTTCTCCAGCGGAGAACGGCCATACTTAAAGCTGAGTATCTAAATGGAGGCAGCTCCTTCAAATCTGTGTCATCTTAAACCATCATGGAAAAAAATCTAACCAATCAATAAAATATCGTGGATTACACAGCGGTAATGATGTTAGACTTGTGCTGAGTGTCATGCTGGAAATTGCCCACGGAACAGCAAGATTAAAGGACGCTCTGCAGTAGAGTGCGCTTAGGGAGATTTGACGGCACAAGATTTGCTGCAGTTGGGACGGAGGCGCTCTCTCGACTGACTTCAGAAACTGCGTTAGTTTAAGTTGTATAAGCCTGCATTGATTGGGGCAATTATGCCTTCAGTAGAGACACATCACTAAACTTCAAACTCGGAGCACTTTCATCATGTTTTGCTGTAGGGAACTTTGTTGTTCTTATGAAGGAGAACCATATGGCATATGCATTGTTGTGGCAGTGGGTATTTGTTTCATGAGTTGTGGCAGAATGAGGGAGGGAATTACTAAAATTACGAAGATGGTAGTTGCACAACTGGGTTGAATGGTTTGTTTTGGTCTGTCTGAACCATGATTGCTAAACTGTGCTTAGATTGTGATTTTCTGGACAAGAATGGTTGGATTTTCCTGTTCTCATATCTGTTTGACTGTTGACCAGTTTTAGTATGTGAAAAACTGAGCTACAAATAGCTCTCAGCTGCATTATGGTTTGTTACAAATGGTCAGAGCAGTGAGCTTGAGCCTCCAGCTTTCCTACCCTTTACCCCCTGAATCAGTGTTTGTTACATGAATCCCTATGGACTGATGCTCATTATTGGTGAGATGTCAGGCACATTTTTGTTGTCAGATTTCTCTGTAAGTATAAACTAATGGTAGTGGGGAAGACATCTTTGTTGATGTGGTGACAGATACGCCAATAGACTATGTGTTTGTAGAAAAGACAACTCTTTTGGTGAGGTTACAGATATGCCAGTAGACAAGGTATTGGTAGAAGAGACAACTCTTTTGGTGAGGTGACAGATACACCAATAGACAAGGTATTGGTAGAAGAGACAACTCTTTTGATGAGGTGGCAGATATGCCAATAGACTAGGTGCTTGTAGAAGAGACAACTCTTTTGATGTGGTGGCAGATACGCCAGTAAACTAGGTGCGCATAAAAGACACATCTTCCCTCAGCCCGATGAGTGTCAGCAGCTGAAGAGCTTGTGGTGTGAGAAGCTGCTCCCCAGCTAGTGTGAGTTATTGAGTTCTCATCTTCTGCATCCCTGCTTCCAACCTCCAGATACAGCATCAATTATTAATACTCTTTTGGTCCCATTTGTCTAGATACGCTTACAATTAGTATTGGTCTTTTCCCCTCATCACATTTCACATGTTCAAGTAAAACTGACAAATTTTCTGGCAGATTCTTATCAAGAAATCATCTGATGGAAGACAAGAATTTTCTGAAAGAATTGATGAGTCTATTTGGTCTGCCATGGCTAGTTAATTGAAGCCTGCTTTAGTTAATTAAACAACTGTAGGGTGAGAAACTGCACTGATGAGAGATGTCATGATAAAGAGAGGATGTTTCAAATACTGGTACATACCTTACAAGATTAGATTAGTACTAGAAAATTGAAACCCTGCTGGTGTATGTGTTCTTAGGGTATATTTCAAACATGAATGAACTGTTTCTGACAGTTGTGTTATATTACAAGAAGCAGTTGGAAAATGGTAATTTGTGAACATATTATGTGAAGATATATTGGTGGCCACATACGCAGTGAAGCCTCTGTATGCATTGAAGGACACTTTAGATAAGTATGTGCTCTTAAATAAGCAGTAGAAAGGTGGGATGGGTGGTCATGTATTTGAATGTCAGGTGTTTGACTGTCATGAATTGAAGCATGGGTTTTGTGTCCAGTTGATCATTATAAGTGAAGCAATGTTCCCAGGGTGATGGGTAGCTTAGTTGTTGAAGTGTTTGCAAGTCCTGACCAGGACCTTGGTTCATTTCCCAGTATGGGTACAATGTGTGAAGCCTGTTCCTGGTGTCCCCCACTGTGATGTTTACTGGAATATTGCTGAAAGCGATATAAAACCATACTCGATCACTGAACCCCTGTTGTCTGAATCCTTCACAGAAAAGCCTTAAAGAAACAACAGGTCACAGAGACACTGTTACAATATCCAGATGTCATCCTCTGTTTTAGCTGATGGATTGCTCTTGATTTTTATCCTTCATAAAAACAGACCACCATCTCATCACCAAAGTAACCCTTACTACTGACAAAATCAAATTTGATACTGAAGGACCCAATTACTTTACCCACATTGTCAGTTCCTACCTGCAGCTAAAACACATCCCCAGACGTCTTGCACCTGGCCCTGAAACCCTGGAGGACACTTTAAACAAATTGAGGAAATGTCTAGTTGGAGAGGCTTGCTTTTGAAGATGCTCATATGTCATTCTTGCTTGGGTTTCTGCAACTGTGGCAGTTCCCAAGGTATTCATTACTTATGGAAGTAAGGGGAAAGGAGGGTCTTTAATGCTGGGTAATCAATGTGGAAATCCAGGGAGGATCTCTTCAGTCACGAGGGTAATAGGATTTGACATGCTGTTGCTCCTCCCAACTGGTCTTATCAATTGTTTCAACACAGTGGGATTGCCTCCATACAAAATGAACATAAACTTGATAAAATATCGTCATCATTTGACATAGAAGAATTGCCGCTCGACTAATTGAGGAATCATTATTTGCCCTTTTTTCTGTAAAAGCCAAAAACACTACATCAAAGCTAGGAGATAATTTTACAGGCCATTAACCTCTTTAGCCACTCGGGAACTAATTCTGTCCAAGGGGAGTTCTGACCAAGCAGGATAGACAGAGTATTTGGGATTGCTGCTGATCAAGATTACATAGTGGCCTTGACATTGACTTGTTGGTCCTCTTTGTGGGTAAAGAGTTCGCCTGTCAAGGTGACAATGTTCAGTTATACCTGTGTGAAGCACAGTTATACCTGTGCCAGGTGAAACACATTCTGGAAGTGAACCCTGACAAAATAATGATCATCAGACCTATTATGTCAGTTTTATGTACAACATAGGTTTACTGCCTGGAGCATGTGCTTTGCACTCACTCCCTCACTTACTCGCTCGCTCGCTCGCTCAGGAGCTCATGCTTGGCATCACTCTGATGTGATATTGGGAAGATATTGCCAAACCATCCTCACTTACTCACTGACTATGGCAAGTGAATAAAAACTCAGTATGAAATCTAGAGGACTGGAAATAAGTTGCGTTAAGTGTATACAAACTTCCTCATATCTTGAAAACTGTACAGATATAAAAAGTAAATCATTTAAAAAATCTATTTCATTATCCAGAAAAATGCAGATGAAAATGTTTCAGGATATGGTCAGTCCACCCCACACCTATACTTGTGGATTATCAACACTTTGTAATTATTCCAAGCCCACAAGAAGCCAGGCAGCTGGCTCTCATTGGCTCCCCCTCCAGGGAGTTTAAAGGTGGTGGTGTGAGGGACCCTAGGGCCAAGTATCCTAACCATCTGTTGATCCATGTCCACTGGAATCCACTGGAGATGGACTCAGCTAACTTACCTGCTTGTTATCATTTACACCCTGCAGATCTGTAGCTTGGGGCAGATGAGTTTAAGACTTCTATTGTTATTTGTCAGATTATGAGCTTTGTTTCTGAATTGCTAAGGGAATTGGGACCAAGTCTGTATTGGTCATCTCAAGCATTAGGACTAGCATCTGGTTCAGTCCAGGAATATCTGCATTTAATTTGATCAAACCCAGACTTGATTATACGGTCAGCTTGTCAACTGAATTGCAAAGGTCAGTAAAGAAGTTTGTTTCATCTTAAAACAAATACATTGTGTACTGGAAGTTTTCAAACGCTATGTGTTATTGTGTACTGGATGTTAATTCAGAAAACAATTCACTGAGAGCTATAATTGATATATTATCGTTAGAGTATGATATGTATATATTGCTAGTTTGGATACCTGCCAAAAGGAAATTAAAAGAAAGATGTTACTCAATCCCTGACCAACTGAAGGACTTGTCAGCAAAGTTTTTAATTCTTTCTTGTGTAGTCTTTTACATCATTTACCAATATTTAAGGTATATCAGATCTGCAGGAAGAGAATGTTTTTGTCTTAGAACCTTGTCTTATCCATGTTAATTGGATGCTCACCCACTACTCCTTTCTATTAATTCACAGTATTTTTGCAATCCTTGTAATGTTTCCAACCACTGAGTAAAACTTATTTAATTTGTCAAATGCATTCAAGCATGATATTCAAAGGCATGATCCACTGATTCCATGGTACTTTGAATAAACACGATAAGGCTCACAGCGCTGTGTCGATGATGTGAAAAACAAAAGACATCAGACCACATTTAATGCTTGAAAGGAGGGGAAAATTCCTACTTGTCAAGCCAACTGTAGGTTTGGGGTTTTTTTTGTAGAAGAGTGAGTCATCTGTTTGGAACACCAGCTTCTCTTTCCATAACCCAGCTTCCGTGATGATAGGCTGGACTCCAGACAGCCACCTCATGGCCACCCATTTTTTTCCCCGAAGCCACCAATTCATGGCGGATCCATACAAGCCCGACTTCTCTATACTTGTATCATTATGATAATGGTGAGATGCTTGGGGATAGGTTTTTTCTGTCCTCTTGCTGAAGATCTATTGATCGATTCTGGGGCGAACATGGAACTATTTTCAGAGCACTGGCCCGTATCAAGGCACGATTCCGGGATTGGTAAGATGGAGGATAAGTTCTTGCAAAGCTTACTGTCACTTTGCCTGCTCATTGTTTGATGAATAATTGACAGGAACTGCACAAGAGCATTTGTGGCAAGTCCTTTATAGGCACTGTTGTCGTCTTTTGCCAACAGTGCTTTTGCAGCTTGCCTCATGCTCTTCTTTCATTTGTGGGTCAACCAACGACATTTCCAGTTGACTGACCGTTTCTGTCACAGTATCATTAAGTGCACACATTCAATTTTTATCATGACTTTTATTTCATGGATGCAAATTTGACAGTCATGAACAAACACTTAGCTCCTGATAAGTTGGTTTTATTGTAGTCATTGGAGAATTAATATCCAAAGCCATTGTCATAACTTAAAAATTCATTGTCTGTTTAGTCAGAAAATCAAAGCCATTATGGCATCATAGACTTGTAATGAAAATAAATGAATTCCAAGAGCTTTTTAAAACGAGTTAGACTTTGCTCTGGATATGTTATTCCACCTTGTAATGATAGTGCTTTTGATGCAATGATGAAATATTCTAGGTTTTTATATTTAACTCTCATCAAGATATGCTTTTATCAGCAAATTTCCATGGTAAAGTTACTATTGTTCTAACAGTAATCTCTCCAAATATGCCCTATTTGCAGTGTTTATCAGAGCTAAAGTCTGTTGCCTAGCAACTCAAAAGAAAATGAAATTCCAAAATCAATCGTAAGTTGTGCAATTGTGCTGTGATCTGAGCATGTCGGCGGTGACAACAATAATTGCCACCATTTTGCGGAAGGAGTTTTACAAATGAATATCCTCAGTGAATCTCATTCTGGAATATTTGTTGAGGGCCAACTGGGGAGAAGTCATTATTCCATACAATTCAAATAGGGATGAATGCTTAGTCATCAGAATTTCTGAAAGACAATCGGCCACTCCCATGTGTACTCTTCTGACTGTTGAATGCTGTAGAACATGTTGCTGTAGAATGTCTTTTTTTTATCAATCCTGACATTGTCGGTTTTGTTTCAAAATGTTTTAACATGACATTTTCAGTATGATAATTCTTTCTTGCCTGTGAAATTCCAAATAGCACAGAAAGTGTTTTACAGTTTGTCGTTTGTTTCAAATATACTTCATTTTATATTTACTGTGGTATATTCATGTTATTCCAACCATTGCCACTTCAGTAGACATTTTATTGATATCAGCCGCTCATAAACTGTCCAGACAACATGAAGCTAAAGTACCGGCGCCAAAATGGTACATGATCTATTAGGAGAGGACTCTCATTTACAACAACAAGCAGTCAATATGATAAAATGATTACATCAAATTAGAATGCATGGGAGGGTGATTAAACAGTTGTTTCATATAGGTGAGAGGAGGTTAGGGCCAACATAAAACGGAGCCAAAGGAATCAGGAGGCAGGGTTAACCAGGCAGATGATGGAGCGTGGTAATGACTTATCCATATTGGAGGTGGTGTAATTAAGGGGATAAACACTCGTAAAGAATGCCTGGGTGGTATTAATCTGCTCACACTGCCATTGCTTTCTGGACCTCACTGTGGCTGTGGATGATGTTGTCATGTTATTCTGCTGTGGTAATGTAGGAAAGCCTACTGGATGGAAGATGTTCTGGTGCTGACTGGACAGGCTTGTCTTTTCCAAGAGTGAGTGATGATTTTTGTTATGTCAGCAGTTTTGTAGTTTTTTAAACAGTCCGTGTGTATTGAATTCTGAAGTGGATCTGGAGTCTGACAAGCCGGGATTACATACCAATGGGTTACGATGTGGCTCAGTGTCGTCCTGGGTCCACAGCGATCTTAGTGCTATAGTGGTTGTAAGTATATGTTAAAGTATGGGAGGTATGAACACCCTGGTGCTAAGACAGCCTTGTGCAACAGGACCTTGTTTTGATGACTGTGTGTCACTAAATGATTGTCACAATCTTGGAGCTGCTCTGACTTGTGCTGGGGTGATGGGGTAGTCTGGTGGTAAAGTGCTTGCTCATTGCACCAAAGACCCATGTTAGATCCCCTACATGAATACAATGTGTGATGCCTATTTCATGTGTCCCCCCCGCCACAATATTGTTGGAATTTTGCTAAAAGCGGCATAAAACCAAACTCACTCACTCAATCTACGTATGCTGTGGTGACCACCCCATGCCAGTTGTATTGTTGTAGTTTTCAGCTGTTCCTTCAGCCATGGCACCTTGTTTGTGTTATAGTCAAGAGCAAAATGTCTTCACAATATTGATTTTATGTTGTCAGCATGAAACCAGAGACTTATGTGAAATACTTAACTCCATACTGTTACTTTTCTGTACATAGATAACATTTATCCCACATCTTAAACATAATGCTTTTTGCCATGGGAGATACGCTCAGCAGTAAATGTCACCTTATATTCAACTGTGTGAAATATAGATGTGTCTGTGATACTATACTGTCAAGCCGTTGTTGAAATATTCTAATCCTGAGACTATACAGTCATATGGCTGACAGTTAACTCTGAATATTGTAGTAAGGGATATTTTAGATTGTATGAATGTGTGTGTTAGTATGGAAAAAAACAATTTGTCCCTGGCTTCAGTGAACATCCCGCTTATCTAAAATATATTCTTGATTCTTCTTTCCAAACCATTTCGATCGTGTCACAGTTAAAATAGTTTTGAAGACTTGGGAATATTAAAACTTGTAATATTGAAGATTTGACAGCACTGTTACAACATCAGCTTTTCTTGCTAAACCCTTAAAGATCATGGTAGATTAAAGACAAAATTCTGCAAAATATTGAGTACTGTTGTCACATTGTAAAATAATCAGCTTCTTTGATTGTTTTCTGAGAGAATTGTGTGTCTCAGTGATTTACTGGCCTATCAATAAAACATGAAACCACTGAGCAAGATGTTTTTTGGTCCATTGGACATTTAGCCAACTGAAATTCGTCATATGATTTTTTAACAACATGAAAGAATTGAAAATGTAGTTAGCGAAATCATACAAGCCAAGAATATGAGCAAGTCTCTCAGTAACTTCCTTGTTTTGGGATTATATGTCATAATAATGTATGTGTATATTGATTGTCAGCATATTTCTGTATTTGAAGGGTTAATTTAGTTAGAATCTTGTCATAATGAGAAAAACAAGCCTCTTTAGTGGCTAAGGGAATTTTGCCTCTCTTCCAATCAGATGGGAAGAGAGTATTCGCCATTAGAATATGTTTTTCGTAAACCTTTTAGATTCCAATAATTCCTCTGTTCTTCTGTGCTCTGGTTGGTATGGAAATAGAATCTAAATAATTGATTCCATTAGAAACATTCTTATGGCTGCGTTTTGGATCAGAGGCAAGTGTCTGGTTCTGTTGGCCTACAAAATGTACAGATTTGAATCCATAATGTATGTGTGTATTGTGAAAGGATGTTGTCCCCCATTCTGAACACCAGCTATTTGGTTGTGGTTTTCCAGAAAATTGTTCTAGATTCAATCTGATTCTCCTGAAAAATCATTAGCAAGTTCAAGAGTTCAACTGGAAATTTTTTATATTCTCATCTGTATTTAAGTTGAAGAAATGTTCTTTTTAAGATCGTGATATATGGCTATAATACCTTAGAATATGTACGTTCATCAGCAGATAGGTTGTTTGAAAACATCTCCATGGCATTTTTGCTGTGCAACTTTTATGCTTTCCACCACATACCTTACAATTCCTTACATCTCTATGTTGTTTCTGTTGCTCAAGAAATATATCTATACAACAAATCTTTCCACATTTGTTGGGGGAAATTTTAGCCTCAAACATATTTTCCTCATATTATCTCTGATAGAAGTTTCACTTTATGGATTGTTACTAAACAACACATCTTTATGTATGGAATGACTGTACATTGATTCATTCTTTTCACTGTTTGATTTTCTCCTGACAAAATCCCCAAACAACAAACTCTTTTGATATTGTACTTCATTTTAACTTGTTTTTAACACTATTTAAAAAATGTTTTGTTTTGTTGGGTTTTTTTACATAGATCACCCATGAACCTTACAAACTGAAGCTACTCCACTATTTATGACAAGCTTTTTTCCAGGATTTCTGGTGTTCACTGTGTTATTGCTGCTATATTGCTAAAAGCAGTGCAAGACCAAACTCACTCACTCGCTCATCTCAGAGTTTCTCCCCTTGATGTCATGGCCCTATCACGCCAGTGTACGCTGATCAAATGTTTTCTGCTTTATGAATATGGAACCTTTTTTGTAGACTGTCATAGCATGCTTCCACCACAGGGAGACCCTAATGTACATGACATTTGTTCGATAGAGGTATTCATCAATTCCCACTTGAGCTTGCAAGTCAAACACTAACCAGATGGGCGCCAAGTCAAATTTTAGCTTTTTATGCACTTTATCCAAACTGATTTTTGACTGGGTTGTCAAATTGTGGTAAGTGTTTAAAAAGTGTAGGGAAATTCTGTGTGAGGTCCATTGTATGCCAAGCATTGTTTTTGTATTAAGCATGATGAACGATTTATGGGTTTTAGCGTGGAGTGAGTGGGATGTTTTCACCATTGATGAAAGCAGTGGAGCTGTCCCATTGACAACCTAAAGACTTCCACTGCATACTAAAGGGGTTAAGGTTTGACATGAAATTAGAAACTGCTGCTTCCTGATCAGAACGTCAGTGGTTAAAGTGTTTGCTTGTTGGGCTGGATTAATTGAGTTTGATGCCTTCATGGGGACATTGTGTGAATGGCATCATTAATGTCTCTGTTGTCACATCACAAGAATGTTGCAAAGCGAAGTCAGGATTCCAGGTCTTGCATCCAGAATTGTTCCAAATCTACAAGAAAAATTTATATTTGTGAGAATCAAAGGTGTTTTTATTGACCATGGTCTGTTATACCATAGCTGGCACATACTTGTTACTGAAAGTATTTGTTCAAAGATGCTCCCCATGTCAACCAAGCACAGATGATTGAAGGATCAAGTCTAAATCTAAAGTCTAAACTTTCTTCATCAAGCATCTTATTATTGGTTGAAAATACTTGGTCTCAGTCGTCTCCTAGCCCAATGGAAGCTTCCATTCTGGACACAATATCCTCCTCTAAATGGAAGCTTAAAATTTACAAAGATGGCCCCAAAATCCTGGCTGAAATAACAGATTAAGTTGGAGCAAGTTTTAGTGAGAGAATATTGACAGTCCAAGTCGGAGTTTGCGAGTGACACGTCCAGTAATTCCCCCCTCTTCAATGGAAGCACGGGACAGGAGATGACATGCACGATACCAAGCCATGATTTCCGCCTCACAGCCTCCCAACAGACAGGCCACTTAGAAGTATTTACGGCACCAGGGACAAGTTTTGTGGCGATTATATTTTCATAATCAATGTATCGCCTTGCCATCCCCAGTAATCAGGCAGTGGTTGTAGTTGGCTAGCATCGATGCCTAGGCATACCAAACAGTCTGGGCTATTGATTTTTAGCATTCCTATGAAACAGTGATAAGATGAGGGCAAAATAGATTCACATCGCTGTGTATCTAGCTTCCATGATAGACTGAATAATCTAGCTTCCTTGCTTGGGATTACTACCTCCCTATTTATGCGACATTGGCACTCGGCAAAAGACAGGTTAGTGTGGACGACTATCATTGCTGTGTTTATTTGCATATAATGCTGCTTGCGCTTTTCGCTTCTCAACGATATATTCTGTGCGAGACAAAAACTAGTTAATTATCGCTACCACAGAGATCCCGGAGCTGGCTGCAAGAGTATTTCTGCTCCCTTGTAGATTTCTTGTAGGATGACATCATGGTTGAGATGTTTCAGTGTAGTTTATGACAAGTGTGTCATTGCTGGAACAGGGTTTATCTAATTTGTTGAAACCGCTGCAAAAACCTCTCGAGAAAGTTTTGTGGTGTTGTCAGCAAATTAGGTCAGATTGTGATGTTGGTGTTGAAAGTTATTAGATGATGTTGAAGATGTTCTCTAAGCTGATGGAGTAATCAAAAGTCTAACTTGTTTTCAGGAAAGAAAAGTGATCTCTCCTCTTGGCTAGCCCTGGCCTCGAAAGGTATTTCAGATAAAATCTCATCAGCTTGTATGAATATTTTATCATCTTTGTCAAAACGTGAGGAAAGAATTACTGCTGTAGGATATGAAATGATTAGATCTCTGATCTTTGTTCATTATTTCAATATCTTAGATTGGTAGTTGATGTTACACTGTTAGAATGCTGTAACAGTATTTTTTGTGGTGTAACTTTGAACTTTTTTGTGTTAAATATATTTCAGTATTCATGATTAGTTAAACGGGTTATTTATTTTAGTAAAATATTTTGGAAATAATGAATTGGAAATAATCTCTTCAAAATGAAATCTGTACCATGTAGGTGCAGTAAGCCCTGAATCTGAAATATTTTATAAAATGACCAGAAAACTGAAGCTCTCCTTAATATCAGGTGGTGAATTATTTTGAGTTTCACTTGGATTATATTGCTTCTAAAGCCATTTTGTCCTTTTACACATCTCAAACAAATGTCACACCTGAAAGTTTTTTCGCTTTCTAAACGAACATCTGTAAAGGACATCTGTACTCAGCATCTTAACAGCATCATTCTACAAGTTGATTTAAGCAGCTTCTCTAGAACAGAGGGAAGATTGGAAGAGGCACCATGCAGAAGCATTGCCAATGGAACAATTAATTAAGTAGCAGTACTATTTTATCAGAGGACTGACAGATATTTTTCAAGACATACATACAAATGGTTATCTCATGTGAAATGAAAGACATTAGAAGATTTGGTTATTTGGACCACCTGAGTGTTGTTGATGAATTACTTTCTCCGAGGGAAACCAGTTTACAAACACAAGCCTTCTTATCTCCTTAACAATAACAAGCTTTTAACCTAACACAGATTTCCACCAACAAGATCTCTTTGTAATTAACTCCATAGTTGCTGTGCTGGAACTAGCAACAGATCGTTGACAAATATTTGTATATTTTCATCTGCAAACCAAGCCACTCTTCCACCACCTGATTGCTCTCAAGCCATGCCCTGCTCAACTTGCACTGCAAATATCTCCATTTTGATTTATGTATATTTGCCCTAGCTTCGATTTCTTACATGGCAGGAGCCTGTTGTTCTTCTCCAGAGAGTTGAGAAGCATTTACCATGGGTAGAGTTCGGTCCTTCTAGATCTTGATGCAGTGTTTGAGAGAAGGATCTGGCTTGCCAGTTTGTCAGCTGGTGGAAGACGCAGGAGCAAGCTTTGCTTGCAGGTAATGAGGTGTTATGCTGTGTCCATGTCAGGATGGTACATGTACATCAGGATGTTTGTTTGCAGATGGTTCTGTCATTCAACAGAGGTCATGGACTTTCGTTCCTTACAGATGAATGAATAATGTTTTCTCCTGATATCTTTTTAATGTGTGCTGAATGGATGAATTCTTTCAAGATTTTAATCTGAATTGTAGTTTGATATATGTATCATGGAAAAGTATGTTTCAGGTTTTGGTTGTTAACGGTGGAGAAAGGATGTAATGTGTTAGTAAATGTGACGGATCTGGTATGTAGATGCAAATATCTAGATAGAAATTGAGAGGTATTATATATTATGTTTTTTATAACAGGGTAAAATGATATGGTAAGATCAATATCACCCATGTGCTTGAAGCTCAGATAATCACATTTGTATGAATGCCTAGAGAATTCTTGAATAGTACTAGTAATATAATAGTAATGTAATGAGCAGTCACATGGCCACTTCTGTAGGCTTCTGAGGTCAGTAGTGTGGAATGCCTTACCAAGTGAAAGCTTTTCGTTCCTTCTTAGAATCAGTTGAATGAAACATCTAACCATGTGAAAGCTTATTCGTCATGAAGGAAAAAATATATATGATTGTTTATGAAATGATTGTATGTTAACAATATGTTGGCCTTTCAAGAGAGCGGTGTCCAACAAAGTAATTACCGATGGTGCCAGCCATCTTGGAGGTACAGGGAAATATAGATTACCAGCATTTTCCCCCTCCGATTTAAATGCATTATTTGACAGGCAGAGAAGCAATGGCATTGCATGATGGCTGTCTAGACCCGACTCTAGTCATAGGGGTGCCACTCAGTAATGCATTCAAGGAAATTAACGGCCCCTTCGACTGAAAATCTTCCCTATTTATTACGAGTATGACTCAAGACTGTTCGAAAGTGAATTACAGCTTGACTACACCACCCAGTGTATCTCGATTCAGTATGCTGATTTATGCTGATGTGAAGGTTGGTGGAAAATGTATATTGTAGAAAATACTCACTTACGCCTGAGGATTTATCTACGGTGAGTTTATCTTGGTTCAAAATAGCATGTACGAATGTAAGGAAGATATGCCCAGTTGATATTACGAACTAGAACTCTATTAAAGGAGAAACTTGTCTCTTGCCGTAATACGTGGACAGTGTATGTGGTATGTGTCACTTTTCATTAGAATCAGCTCTGTAGTTTCTTTTATTTCTTCAGATGAAGAAATTTATCGATTCATTTTGGCCACATTAGTTTTATACAGCAGGAATGTGTTTACCAATTTAAGCAAACTTGTCAAGTAATTTGAAGACAGTCTTTTTCTTACTGATGTTTCTTTGTCATGGATGTGGAGGAAGAGAATTGTGTGACAGAGTCCCTCTGATGATGTGGCCACTCCTGTGGGAGGCTTCCATCATTGAACACTTGGAGTTTACACAGTCAACCATTCATTATTTCCAAAGGAATATGGATTGACCAGAATATTGGAAATCAAAGGGATTGGATCTTGTGCACTCTGTGTACCTGCCTGCACTGCATCATGGGAGTGATTTACCTGCAGCATTTGCAGTGATCTGTGAACGCCATCACTCTACCGTACGGATGTCAGACCTTGTCTCGTCAAGTGCAACATTGCGCTTCACGGCACTTGGGATTATTGTGACGTAGTTAATGAATATTCGTAACTAGACATGCTGAGAGTTCATCATCCTTGTGAAGCTGTAATTTCACTTGTCTCTCATGCTCAGGTATCAAGAAGCTGTCATGGAGACTTGCTTTGTTTCTTGAGGATTAGTTATCTGTGAGATTTGATAGACCAAGGTGGGAACAAGTAAGAATCTACTGGTTTCAAGAAACAGTAGGCTGTGATTTTGAGTTTTTCCAAGCGTCTCAAGGATTTGTGACAGATAATACTGTTGATGATGGTGATCATGAAGACGATGAAAATGTGAATGAAGATAGTGTTCTGTTGAAGGTGAGATGAAGCTTGAATTCTTGGAATATATGTGAAATTTAAGAAGGAGATATGAAATGGTATGGTACAGCATAGCTTAAACTCTATGGACATTATGTTTTTGGAATTTCTGAGTTAGGGACATGACTGAATCATTCGTCTAAGACACCTTAATCACAATACAGAGCTGCTTCTCTTGGAATGCCAGAATGTTTTAATCACGGGGTCAGATCTCAGATTTACTCTCATTATGATTCTTGGTTTGTTGGCACTGTAATTATACATGTGGGATTTTGCAACATTGTAATCCTTGAAATCGTGCATCACTTTGTTTTCCTCATGCATTAAGCTGACATTTTATGCTATAACTAAAATGATGTTTAATGCAGTGTTAAAAGAGACTCACTGGTGTGAAATATACTGAGGGGAAAAAATAACTTATCATATGAAAGTTCAAGTGTTAGCTTATTTGTTTCCAGGTTTCTTTACAAGTCATTGGATACACAGCTTGTGAAGAGACATTTAAAAAAATAGAGGACCACTTGTTTTGTCATGTGACCCCTTATTTTTTCTCCCAGCATATTCTAGAAGTGTTGGGAAATAGCTCAATGAATTTGTTCTACAACTCATTACAAACATTGGATCCTTTTTTTTATTCAGTAGTCTTACTCAGTATGTTTCTGTAAGGATAAGGTGGCTAGAATCACTAATTTGACCACATTGTTTTATTTTTCTCTGCAAACCTATTGGACTACTCAGATTGTACATATGATGGGATTCAAACACAGGCTTTCAGAGTAGCAAGCTGACACTTGATCTGCAGGATCATTCCCCAACCTTTAATTCAGGCGTTTCATTGTCAAAAAGCTTAGATTTAAGAAATAATCATCTAGATGAAGTTATTAACGCTGACATGATCAGACTCATCTCTCACATTAATCCGGCATCAAACTGTTGGTTTGATGCAGGGTCTGTGATCAAATTTGAATGGTTAGCGATCCATGTAAATTGTTGATGGAGGGTATGAAGGATGAGACGCCGAGCTTCATGGTGTCATTTTCCGATTAATGATATTGTTTTTCCAAATGGAAATAATGCTGCTTAGTTGCTGCAATGGCCCACGATTTGAAGACTACGTAAGGACTGTTTCTGGTTGATGTTTGCAATTAAACAGATGGAGGATTTAACTCAGGTAGGCGAGTCATGGATCATGAAGCATTCCAGTCAATCAATCTTAATTAATGTTTTGTGTGCTATTAATCTTTGCTTAATCAGTGATCGCAGAGCATTTTAATCTGGTATGGTATTACTCTGTTTGACTTGACAGTTGAGTTGTTAGGAAAATTGTTTGTATCATAATTTGTTAAGTCAGCAGTTTCAAAGTATGTTACTATGTTTAACTTAAGATATAAGTAGTTGTCTTGAAATTACTGTTTATTGAACTGTTTTGCCCTCACAGAAATAAGGTTTCACAGAATGCATTTCATGACAATGAGTTAATGCTTGACTTGCTTAGTATTGTTGGTAAACTATGATTAGAACTTTTATTGAGTAAATATCAAACTATGTTTGGAAAATGTGTTTCACAAAACAGGGATTGTTTCGCAAAACATGAAATTGTAAAATTAGCAGCTGGTTTCTAAAAGCAGTGGTTATTACTAACACTATTTAATTATAACACCATCTAACTCAAACCCGGATGACGATGGAGTCGTCCAAAATGTTCATTATTTTTTGTTCAGGTTACATAACAAAATTGCACACTGCATGAAACATGACTGCAGTGAGTAGCGATACAAAAGTAGACTGTTCCAATCATGAGTAACTACATAACAGTTGATTTAAAACTTCATCGTTGTATAAGTAGGACTTAGTCAATTGCAATTTCACAGAGAGAAAAATAAACTTAACAGACTGAGATTGAAAGAAATGTTTTTCCTTCTAAATAGGTTTAATTTGTGAAAAAAAAACAACCACCAATAATGGTCATTATAAACATATATGTGCAAGGTAAGAACAGTGGGAAACACTATTCCAATACTCAGACTCAGGTTTATTAAGAGTTCACATTTCGAGCTCAAGTTATTCATAACTTATTATTCAACATGGTAATGGAAATTGAAATATGATCCACATGGCAGCAGCAAATAGACTGCGCTGCAGTAAAAAGCTGAGACCACACGAAGAGATGAACTGGAACTCCTAGCAACACTGAATTATGTTGGCTAATGGGAGATAAGAAGAAATCCTTCAATTCTGTGTTATCCAGCCCAGTGATTTTCTCTGAGACTATCACACTTACTTTAGATCCTATTACCTGACTGCCTATACCGTAGTCAATGCAGTAATAAGACTAAAGTGAGCAGTATCTCTGTGTAATTCCTCTGTCTGAAACCTGCGTTATCACAGCTTCAGCCTCCAGATTGCCGCTGATTGGTATACGTTGCCAACGCTTTGTCACATTTTGAAAGACTATTTCACATTTTGTGAACTGTTAAGGATCAAATGTAGCTTTGTGCTGTGAAAAAGAGGGGTTTTCATGAAGAAAAATTGTACCTGCATTTTCCAAAATTAAGCTAAAGTGTTTTGAGTTCTTTAATTCATCAGTAAAACTTAAGATGATGTGAGTTGTCTCCCATCTATCTGTGTTTTAATCATCTATGTTTAACATGTCTTTACTCAAACTATGTATTTACTTGAGTAGATTAGGATGTTCTTCATGCAAAATGCTGTTTCTCATGAATGGAAACTATATTACCTACCTTATTACCTAGAGCCATCCTCGTATCACATATAGACAGTAATAAATTGTAGCGATATGACTTTTAATATCCCGCTGCCTCAGGACAATATATACACAGACTACAATGAATATAAGTGATATGACTAATTTATACCATGCCCCAGGCTGTACTGCTGTAACAAACTGGCTTTTATAAAACCTGTATCTTTTGGTTGGCTATTATGCCACCCCCAAGGGGCATCTGGAAGGAACAGTAAATAGTCAACCCTTATGAAATGCTATCTTGTAATGTCTTTGAATATAAGGATACATCTTCATGTTCAAACTATATTGTTATATCATCACGCTAAATAAATATTGTGATCAGTGTGGCAGAAAGAAATTTCTGTTATGTAAACCAGAGCGAAAATGAACATTTTCATAATTTCATAATTCTTCTGACCTTTTAAGTGAAAGCAGTATGTTGATATTTTGATATCCTTGCATTTGAATTTTGAAGTTAGAGCTGTCTTTTCATCTTTGGCCTTTAGATTGGGCTGAAAATAGAAAAGTCAAATGTTACCATGTGTGTGAATAAGGGTCATGTGCATGATTTGCTGACCATTTGCTTCTCAAAAAGTCAGACACTCACCAAACTTGAGGTGAAGATATTTTAATTCTAAATGTTACTTCCGACATTTTACCAACAGCAGACTACTATTGAAAGGACTAGTAAGTCTTCCTGTCCTTGCGTCATTGTAATAACTTGAGGGAATAAGTTCACTTTTGCACTGCTTTTACAAATATTACAGTGAGCAACTGAACCAAGGGCTGTCGAGTGAGTGCGTTAACCACTAGACTACCCCAATGCCTGCTAATAATGAGAGATGACCTCATTTTGTCTTTATGTTGCATACCTTTAGCATTTTGAAGCCCACTATTTATACTAATTAGATTTCATCCATTGATGCAGCTAAATGTCAACCTTGTCTAGTGTCTTAGGCAATTTGAATTACAATCTTACTGAAATCAGATGAGTCTGAAGAAACATAAATTTCAAGATGATAGGCTTGATTGTTGTAACAAAGCAGCTCTTTCCATTGTTTGATCAAATTTTTTTTTTTAAACAAGTGTGATGACGCAATCATGGGAATTATGTGTGGTATGTGTCCTTGAGACTTCAGGGTGCAGAAAGTTCAGCTGACTGCACTTGTCACATGACAAAATGGATTGGATGGTTTCTGACATGGACATTAGCAGACATACACACGCAGACTCCATGAGATACAAGTATGCTCTATGATATTCACACATGCTCTATGACATACACACATGCTCTATGATGTATACACAGGTTTTATGATATATACACATGCTCTACGATATACACACGCTCTACGATTTGCATACATGCTCTGTGAAATGCACGCACTACGTGACAGACACGCATGCTCTATGATATACATTCACACTCTATGAACAAACTGAACTGTTGCTAGAAATTATTGCAGGATGTGAGGCCAAACCCTACTGTTGACAGTGATGTTGACAGGAGTCCGCTGTTCATGTTGTCAGTCACTGGTTTGTCTGGTCCAGATGTTGTTTGGGAGCCCCATGAAGAAGAACATGTCCAGATACTTCCAGCTGTCGTCCCCTCTGAATTAGACTTAACAAATATGTGCTTTCTTGGTCATGGTGTAAGTGTGTGGAAAGATTTAACCAAGATTAACATAAGATCATCATGTTCATTTCAGTGATCAAAATATAATCATGACGTTTTCACTTACCACGTTCGTTGTATAGTTTCTTTTGTTTTCAAGTGTCTTGATTCAGTAAGCTGGAATGTTACTAAAGGAAAGAAAAAAAATCTTTTATCAAATGTGGCAGATTTTTATAGGAGTTCTTCACATTTAGCATCCATTTGGATGTAGGAAGAGAATATAGACAGTGTCATTCAGCATTTCTTCAAACAGGATCTGGCACCCCCTGGGGGAGGACCTCAGCTAAACAGTGTGTGTAATGTTAGACTGTGGAAGGATCTGCACTGTAGAATGCCTCAGATCTGTGGACATCTGTCTCACACCTGTAGCATACTGTTGACAGTATGGCTGTTCCATAGAAGCATGGTGATTACACGGCACCCTGAATCTTGTTTGTGTACATCTTAAATCTTTTCCTTGTTAAGTTGTGATACTGCAGGACATAGCTGTGACAGGTTAGTCCTTCACCATAATTGTAGTTTATATGTATTACATGAAAACAAAACCATTGTACGTTTATGAAAAACAAGTCTGCTCATTTTGATTCCATGGTATCAAAAACATATTAACAGTGGTATGTATTCTGTAATGAACAGATTCCACAGTTTTTGATTTGGTTAAATACAGATCGATCTAGATGGCCCATCGAACAAATTTTCAAAATATAAACAGTTTTCCAGTTTTATCATATGTTGCTGTTTAATGGGGGAGACTAGCTTGGATCAGATCTGTGAGCCATGAACTCACAGAGCTAGAAACATAATTACAGCAAAATAGGATTTAAACACACAAGCGTATTCATATACATGTTGCTGACTTAACAGGGGAAGCAACTCTTCTTTGTACTTGGCGGCACCTTACACCACATTGCCACATTCAGAGTGGAAGTATGATATCAAAAGTATCAAGTAATGAAAAATATATTGGTTGTATCACTTTTGCAGCTATGTGATTACAGTTGTTAGAAACATACATGGGGTGTGCAATGATTCTACCTTTTGAATTCTTCCTGGTGCGGAGGGTGTTTCCCCATGAATATGAATACTGGTAAACAATGTGTAAGCATGTAAATTGTACAGAATAAGTATAGCCATGTGTGTGAAAGTGTGAAACTACTGGAGAATGTTGAAGTATGTTCAGAGTAAACATTGAGGTCAGACCCACAGTGGAGCAGACGCCAACTGATGTGATGCAACAGGAGGTTTGCAACATGTCGTGTGATTGTTGCTGAGAGCCCATGATTTCATACAGAGGAGAACCGGACTCATTCAGTCAGCCTGGCACCCGGACTCCAGATAATGTAATCAGCTCACGGTATAATTGTATTATTATCAGTGGCACATCTCTATCAGTAGCCCATGTTTTTTTTCTACAGACATTCACTGGCATTTTCTCCCAGATAGGTTTTAGGCTGGGGGCTGGTAATTTCCTTCCTGTATTCATAGGAATATACAAGGAGAGGGGCAGTGATCACTTGTACATGGAGCATGGTATTCATCCGAATGTGTTGAAACCTGCCAATCTATTTGGGAAGTGCTTGGTTTTGATCCCCAAATAACTGAATACATGAGACTAATTTCAATTAACTGAAACTAGCCCTTTTTCCGTGATGGAGAACTGTGAACTCAGTAGGGAGCATGTGCAGCCCAGTTGTCTGGGCAGTGATTTGTTTGCATCCAGTTATGAACTTGCTTGGTCCTAAACATCCAAGACCTGAGATCAACCTGTGAATGTCCGTTAAAATTGGTCTTCTGTAACTCATGCAGGCGTCACAGGAATGGATGGTCAAGTTTGCTATCCCCACAGTGTAGTGCGATGCTCCTTCTGTTGATCGCTTGATTATATTGTCCTGTCTAAATTATTTATGGACTGCCATTGTATAGCTGTAATAATGCTCAATGCGGCATTAAACAACCAACCAACCAAGGGTCACTTGAGTGTTTTCCTACATCAATTTAAGGCGTGGTAATATAACTCAAATAATGTTCAATTATGTGGTGCCTTTGATGCAGACACAGATTCTGTAGTTGAGAGAAAAAGTGTAAATTGAAACAAAATACATGAGATTCCATGGATTCTGTTATTGAGGTTGAACAACAAATTATCTTTGTGTTACAACTGATTAGTAGGAGTATCTGATCAGTTACGAATGGTTTTTGTCTCATAGTTTCAAACAGGGTGGCAAGTTGCTTTTAATATTCTTCTTTTCCATCATTTTTCAACATTTATTTCATATAGATGGCCATGAGGCCAACAGTATAACAGTAAAAACAGTAAAAAAAATAAACTAAAACATATATATGCTTGTAACATCAATGGCAGCTTGGTTTACATTTGGATGAGTTGAGGTTTACATTGTTTGTGGCAACATTCCAGGAATCTCATGGTCTGAACAACAGACCTCACATGTTGTACCCATAGGGGAATCCAAACCCAGGTCATCTGCATGACAAGTAAACACTTTAACCACTTGGCTACCTCGACATCCCCTTATACACTTGAACAACTGATCTCATCCTGTGTGTCATTTGTATAACCTTTTATATTTTCATCATATAATTTTAACCACCAAGCACTTGTTTGTATTCAGCAACCTCCTTGTATCAGCAATATCCAGGTGATCGATAGTAATTAAATGAACTCCACACTTAATGTATTGTTTCACTTGTTTATTGGGTACTGTGTTGCTACAAATGACTTCAGACTAAGTGGCTGGCATTAAAGCTCACAGCAGTTTCGGAAATCACGATTATAGATTTCAAGTCTCATCTATCTTCTGCTTTGAACTGTCGCATCAAATTTGGACCCCTATAGTGAGACCAAAGATGTGATAGAATTAGCACACATACTTTTCTCTTTTCACCAATATTTTTTTCATTGATTTCCAGCCAATGAATTTTGTTGCAGCTGAAATGATTCTGTCAATCCAGCATTTTGGGTTTTCAATCAGGTGTATTTTAAAGGTTGTGGGAAATTTGCATTTTGAGGAGACGGTAATTATTGGCTTGCATTTCAATAGTTTTCCTTGCCGCCTTTGTAAAGAAGTAGTTTCTGTCATAGGGTCTACATTTTTACCAAGTCAGAATTCAGCTGACCAATGAATAGCCAGTATGAGTCACCGTTTGCTTTGGTGAAAACGACAATTTGTCACCTGAGAATAAAAAGGAGAAATCAAATATAAGGCTTCAAATCAGATTGAACAAATTTGATACCCTTGTTCCCTACTGTCAGGGGAACAAAGCTCTGCAGTCTGTCAAGATAGTCCTCATATGTTTTCATGGGGTTAGATATTGTTGAAATGTGTCCTTTTCTCATACTTAAACAAAGACAAAAAAAGACCATATAAATAACATGTTAACATGTTTAGACCTCGTTCATTGTTACAGATAGGAAACTACAAATCCTTACGGTTCAACTCTGGTAGCCCACTGGTTACAGTGTTACCTAGTCAGTGTGTGCAATGGTTCTATTTCCCACTTGGTTTAACTTTGTCAGTTTATGTGATGCAGGCGAGAAAAACAAAGAGAGCCCATTTCTACAGTGGTTACAGAGTATATAATGGGTTAGTCACTCTTTCCTTCCTGGTCCAAGGACAGCTGTTTAGGAGTCATCATGAGATACATTAGGATCCACATCATTACAGTTAGATGAGTGTTGTTGAGTGGGGAGGTTTTCTACTCAGTACTGACAGATGCAACTACAGCTCCAGGAACCTGGCTTAGAACAGTCACCTCAGTAGTTCCCCCGCCTTGATATGTAAGTCTGTTTTGGTTATATATACGATATGACGATTTATGCAGTTATGTTTGTACAGTCTAACTGTCCATGCAGTCTTATTTTTCATAATTTTGATGGATTTTTGTGTTAATGTGTACAAAAGACAAAACAACTTGAACTGAAGGTTTGGACTTGTGTCCCACTGATACTGTTATGTTGACTGTCTGAGATTAATTATTGTTCTTGAGAAGTATGGCTGCAGTGAAATATTGTCGTGCATTGAGGAGAGGCTTAAAGATGATTCCACATCTTTGCTCTTTGAGTGAAGTTGGCTGTCCAAGATACCAATGAATACCAATCAAGAAAGCTTCCCAAATGTGATGACATGTTGTTTGTTTAGACATACTAGAGTATGACTTGGCTTGTAACAAATATGTACGCATAGATGGCTTGAGATAATGCTTGCATTTGCACCTACATCTATGGGTTAGTGCTTACCTTTACTGTGGGAATTTTTTGCTTGGTGTTTATCATTATATCTTCGGCAAGCTTGAGAGAATTGGGTGGCCCATTGCTATGTTACAGCAGGCTAGAGCTGGGTGATCATTGTACAAAGCCATCTGCCAGTGTGATCGTAACTCCCATACCTTAACATTGACTTACGGTAGTTGTTGTACAAAGGCACCTGGGTGTCATGCAAGCAAAGGGGAATTGGGTGGCTAAAGGTTGGAATTACAGCAGGCTACAGTTTGTTAATCATCTGTCATGTGGAGTTTGTGCTTTTTTTTCACTTGCTAAAAATGGTTAGTTTTATAATACAAATTAAATAAAAATCAGAACATAGGTTTGATTCCACATGTCATCTTGCAATAAGATGACAAAAAGTAGCATTATAACCATACTGACTTATGCACAAGACAATTTCTGAAATAATTTCAACAGGGCTACATGTCTGATCTTTGAAGTTTGTGATGGATATCCAAGCACAACATGGTAGCCAAGTAGTGAAAACATCTGAATTTGATTTCCCACTTGGGTACAATGTGTGAAGCCCATTACCTTCCCCTTACCTTGATATTGTTGTAATATTGCTAAATGCAGCATACTCACTCACTCCAAACAGAAAAGGTGGAAAAGAAAATTTGGAGTTGTATTTAAACTCATTCGTCCCTGCAATGTCTTTACCCCTTGAAATATTAAACCAAATCAAACTGCCTTAAAGTACTAGGATACTAGGAGTCTCAAATATTAACTCACAGTGTAATATTGCAGTGAAAAACAATGAGTATTTTCGCTTCCACCATTAAGGCTCAGCGTACCAAGATGTTCAGGGCCTAGATTTTCGAAGCTCTCTCAGTGCTAAGATAGTCATAAGTTAATGTTAATGTGTGGCACCTATGAATATCTTACCGCTAAGAGATCTTTGAAAATCTAGGAATGATTACTACATCAGGTCCATAGATACTTCTTTACCTTCGTATCCCTAACAGTTAAGAGGCGCCTCATTGCAGTGAGGCAGTGTTGATGGCGAGTGGCCGATTGTGACTGAGAATTAATCAGGAAAACGTTTATTGATTACAATTGTATCCACCTGACCAGGCATGAATAGCTCATGGTCAGCCGGTCATTGGATGAACACAGACTCCACACTTATTGAATAAACATCATTTATGGAGCTTGAAAATGGAAACTGTGACATGGTGTGTTATGGTTGGATAGACGGTGCGGTTCCCGTTTGTGGGATGATCTCTATCTGCAGGAAGGAAACTTATACTGTGGTGAGTCATGTTATATCAGTGATGAGTGCTCATTATTATTGCATGGATGTCATAATGCATGGATACCAGCCTGCCTGGTAACAAAACAGTTTGGTGTTCTTGCATTGTCAAAAGTTAAAGGCAGCTTTGACTTGAAATTTGAATGAAATTTAACATTCATATTAATTGACAAATTTGTTTTTTATCTTGTTTGCCAATGTTTTTCATAGTCCTGAAAAATTGGTTTTGGCCTGGGTTTCAGACCAGGCTGAATATGATAAGGGAGTGAACTCTTTTCTGCTTAGTACTACCTGTCCATGGCATTTAGGAGCTCCAAAGTATCTGTCGGTCCTGATCAGCAGATAGCAGCCCAACCAACGTCTCTTACTGGAAAAACTTGATCTGCTGAGCAGTACTTTTTTACTAGAACTAGTGCTATACAAATCTTTCTATGGTGATGATTATAAATAACGGATTATTGTCTTCACGCTGGAATGTTGATAAGTGCAAGGTTAAAGTTTACCACCAGACACTCAGATAAATCTAGAAACACTATTCTGACCACAGTACATAAGTTACCTTTTTCAAATACCAGTAATCCTTAATTCTATATCCGCTAAACTTGGAGTAGGTATTGACTTTTTACTTCATGGGTGCATCAATATACTCTTTTACTAATTCAGTTGGAAATTTTCCATTTCAAGAAAACATCTTGTTCTTCTGACTTTAATATATGTGACATGTAATGGCAGAGGCATTGTGTTCATTGTTTTCAAACTGAAAATAATAACATCATATCATCGAAAAATCAATCTCTTCATCCTCTGCAAATCCATGCGACTGTATAATGCCCGACTTAACATTCATCGTTGAGCTGGAAGGGAGATGAAAAAGCCATGACGGAAGATGAATTCTGTATGTCAGTGCTTCCCTTGCCAACGGCAGAAGAGGTTCCTGCTCAACGATATTGTCATTGAAGAACGAGGCCACTCAGCTAAAGCAGCACTAACCTATGATTTTGTCTTCAATTACAATACAGTCTGATCATGGACTGGCCAGCTTGGCACATTGGAGGAGTATTTGCCCCATCTGTCTTTGTCCGGGCCCAGCCCACTTAGTACTGCAGTGGCAGCCATTTTGGCGATTTGTCACATGGAGATGTATTAGACAAACATTACACTGTAATGGATTGTCAATCTCTAGTAGCAGCCCTATCTTTTGTATGAGGACGTATTGATGGCATTGGGTGATTGTGCATTTTGTCCAGTTTCCTTTTAAAAGAGCATGACTGTGTTTGATTCTCCTCTTTGTTTCACATTATCATCTTATCTGAAATCTTACTTGATAGGCACTTTAGCGTGTGTCAGTTGATGGGATAAAAACTCATACTTTTCTATTTGGAAATGGATTATGTTCAGTTTTATTGATAAAATGATTTTATTGGTGCATTGATACTGATGTTAAATTCAAGATCATCTGGTCATGGCTCAGATATTTATTTCTGAGTGCGGCATTAAATGTTAAATAACAAGCAAAAGCTTGTTAATATATCTTTTAAAAATAACTTGGATTTGTATTTATTAAAGTATTTGCGACAGTATTAGTTAGACTTAGACCTGTGAAGGTCCGGGGGGTAGAAGAGGTCTTCAGCAACCCATGCTTGCCATAAAAGGCGTCGTAAGAGGCGACTAACGGTATCAGGTGGTCAGGCTCGCTGACTTGGTTGACACGTCATCGGTTCCCAAGATCGATGCTCATGTTGTTGATCACTGGATTGTCTGGTCCAGACTCGATTATTTAGACCGCCACCATATAGCTGGAACATTGCTGAGTGCAGGGTAAAACTAAACTGACTGACTGACTCACTCACTCACTGGTCATCACTGGATTGTCTGACTAGATTCGATTATTACAGACTGGCACCAAATATCTGGAATATTGCAGATTGTATCTCTAACCACTCACTCAATCATTCATTGATAGCAACAAGACATGTCCCAGCTAAAATATAATACAGGTATCAAAAGTGTTCTTCATACTGATTGTTAAATCATCAGCCAACAGAAAGTTCAGCAAATGCTTCTTTAAGAATCATGAGTGTGGAATAATGAGGTAGTCCACTGACTTATGCACTTGCCTGGTGCAGATTGTCCAAGTTTGGGTCCAAGTTTGCGTTTTCTATCTTACCATGAAATAGCTGGTGTTGTTGCTATGTAAACATCTCAGTTCTTCACCCCAACAGCGTCAGTATCTTGAAAATAATATAGATAAACTGTTGTCATGAGTTCATCAAATATACATGAGCAGGAGCCAAGTGGAATAGATATTCTACCCTTCTGTGGTTACCATAGACACTGTTTAAAAGTCAGCCTGTCCAATCAATATTATTTGCAGTATTTTTAAGACTTACTCTTGTAACCCACAGTGGTGGCAGTGATTATGCTGTTGAATTGCAAATAAGTTGAACATCATACCAGGGACGGTATTCATCATAGCTAGCTACAGGAACAAGGGTGGAAGATTTCATTGGTCGGAGGATGTAAGGTGAGGATTTTTCAGACTGACGGCCTTGTAAAACTTCACTTTTTCTCTCTGACTTCTGTCCTCATTATGTCTTGCATCAGTATTAATCCAATAGGAGTTGGCATCCAATATTTTCAAGATAAAAATCTTGAATATTTCAAGACTCCTTACATGAGAACCATGCCCTCCCCATTAGATTTTACGGGCTTGAAACCTTTTTTATTTTCAAAATCCTGTATTCTTTGTGTACTGGTCACAAACAACTTTCATTTTGCTCATCTTTAGTGGAGTTGGAATATTGCAGTTCGAAGGTTTCTGGAAGGTTTTTCAGTTACACATGCATCTACATTCTGGACAAGAGTTTTGCAGGAGACAAAACTAATAACTTATGGGTGTATCTGTTCATATTACAAATTTCTCTTTTATGTCATCTTTTTTAAATAATGCACATGCCTGAGATTACCTATCTGAGACTGTTAAAATGTTTTATAGCTTTCTGTATCTTTTCTTTAAAATAATTAAACTTTAATTGATTTTTGAATTACAAATTCTTTCAGCCACCTTTGTTTCTTAACCTGAGGTTGGGTTATCTTTGAAAAGTAATTACTTTCTTTGGAAGATAATGAAGCGTATGTGAATGTTGTTGCTGTCTCTTTTTCAAGTCTCTACTTTTTAATCTCATAGCTGTTGCCCTACCAAAGACAGCATTGCAGCAAGGAGCAACTATTTTAGGATGAATCAGTCAGTCTGAGTGCATATTGTGAGTCTTTGAAATCCAGTTATCATGATGTGTAGGATTTGTGTGTTGATCGTGAGATACTCGGGTTCTTACCAGGTATCGATGTGTACCTTTATCATTCCAGCCAACCACTTGGGTCGTTGCTTCATGGGGAGGTAGCCTCATAGTCAAAATTGGCCTGATTAGCTTGTTGTGATTCTCAGGTGGTTTGCATCGATATACCATTAGTTCATTGCAAAATCTGCCAGGTCATTTGTCTTGATCAGACAGGAATGGTTACGGAAATGGCTAATGGAAAACCTTGGTATTGATCGAGAGGGCTGTAAAAGGGCTGCGAAGGATGGCGAGCATGGACATAGAGAGGGCTGTGAGGGTTGATGGGGGAGGTATGTCTGGAAGGATGGTGGGGGGAGAATGATGGGTAACAAGCATTTGGTTGACCTTTTGCAGCATGGCAGAAGGCAGATCAAAGGTTGGACATAGAATATAGAGGTGGACAGTGGTGAATATGCCTTTGTGTTTTTGTTTCAAGGATTGAAGTTGTTGGGGTTTGGATGGTGTGTGATATGTATTGGCAAGGAATAGTTTACATTGGATGAGAAAGTTCTTTGTAAGACTCTGGCCAAAGGAGAGGATGGATACTCACTGACTTCATGTGGTCAGTGTTGAGGCATTCAAGTAACGGTCATTCTCATTGCCAATATTAGAGTGCCTGAATGAGAAACAAGCTCACTGTCAGTTTTTGGATCATGTCAACAGTCTGAATGTCAGTATTAGGATCTTGTTGGCAATGCAAATTTCAGTATCAAGATCCTGTTGACAATTTGAATGTCATCAAGATGTACAATCTCACCATCAGTTTAGGGATCTTGTGGACAATCTAACCATCAGTTTAGGGATCTTGAGGACAATCTGACCATCAGTTTTTAGATCTTGTGGACAATCTTACCATCAGTTTTTAGATCTTGTGGACAATCTGACCATCAGTTTTTAGATCTTGTGGACAATCTTGACTGTCAGAGGAGGGATTGTTTTAATCTTAGTGGTAAATTGTGAGACATATATCACATTGTAATATAACTACACATATTCTGGCAATACTTTTGCAAGAAGTTGTCTGCTCTGTTAAGCGAGTGATTATGTTTACTTAGCAACAGTTATATTGCAACACATTATTCTTGCTTAGGATGGCTGGTATAAAATATTGAAAGAAACAGAGGATGGTTAAGTTGTCCATACCTTTTTTCAACCTTGGAAATAATCTTTGGAAATCTCATATTTACTCCTGAATAATTCAAAGTAACAGATATGCATGTGTTTGTAGACTTCAACATCATAGTGCAATGGTGGATTTGTTTGGACAAGATGGAAGTCATCTTTTTGCAAACCAAATCATTTTCTCAACATGACCATTGTAAATCCAGGTTCATTCTATTCCTACACACTTCTTTCATCCTGAATTGTTGATGGGTCTGTCAGTATTTTCTTAAAGAAGAACTTATTTGGTTAGCACAACATGACCTTTTAGGCATGTGTGGAGTTCTTATCAACAAGGAACAGTTCAGCAGGATGGTGTTTACTTTGCTTTTATTGACATCATGCAGGAGCCGCGTCAACTCCTCCTACGTTCACAACATCGTCGTCTACCACTCTTGCTCCCCACAGCCACCACACCATCTTATTTGCTCCATTTATTCATTTCCCAACTCTGTCATTGAAAAATTGATTTTGTCATCGAGTGTAAACTACATGTTTATGAAATGGATTGCTGAAGCATTGGATGATGTCTTGCGGAGTTAGGCTGATGAATGTTGGAAACTGGTAATGTGGAATGTGACGTAAATCTATCGCTAGACTGGAGGGGATAAGGCTGGGAAGAAGACTGTTTCTTGAGATCTCAGTATTGATTCCATGGAGGTCAATGGCGATACTAAAACATCACCAGTAGAAGTCCATCGCTAGAGGGCGCTGTATGATGATGGGGATGTCGGGGTTAGGCCAATAACTGAATATGATTTTCTAGTCCAGATTGAATTTATCATTGGTGTATTAAGCAGGTTATGAGTTTAATGCTGTCTCACATTAAAAGACGATATCTTGGCTTGGTATATCTGGCGGCATTATTTTCTTTACTGAATGCAAGTGATGGAAATTTGGCAAAATAGGGTGAAGGGGTTTTCGACTTTATTTGATGTTGGCCGTCAAGTTGTTTTCTCTGAATATATGAATGTAAAGATTCACTTACACAGTGGAAGTATTATGCAGATTTCTTCTTTGGAGTGTTTGTGCAGATGGGTTTCCATGCTAGTGTCTATTTTATGGACTTGTTTTGGCTTTATGTAGGAATCTGCTATATCTTATTTAGAGTAGGGTAAGAATTGTTGATTTATCTGAAATGTTTATGCACAGACTAACAGTTTGCATTTAGCGGTCAAGAATAAAAAAAGTGTCATCCTTCCAGACTTGATTGTCTTCAGGCAGCCGTGGTCTTACCAAAAGAATTGCTTGGAAGAGAATTGTGCAACAAACTCCTGCATTTTTTTACTGTGCCCTGCAATACCTACTGCTAGAGTGTTCGCTCATCATATTGAAGACCCCCATAGATGTAAGACTGTGCTCTGCAATACCTACTGCTAGAGTGTTCGCTCGTCATATTGAAGACCCCCATAGATGTAAGACTGTGCTCTGCAATACCTACTGCTAGAGTGTTCGCTCATCATATTGAAGACCCCCATAGATGTAAGACTGTGCTCTGCAATACCTACTGCTAGAGTATTTGCTCATCATACTGAAGACCCGGTTTCCATTCAAAGTGTAAAGCCCATTTCTGGTCTCCCCCGCCATGATTTTACTGGAATATTGCTCAAAGCTGCGTAAAACCCAACTCGCTTACTCCTTGCAGTACTCAACAGCCATGACATATCATCACTGTAATGTTCATGTCTGGGGTCTGTCTTAACTTATCTCAGATCGGTTGTGTAACCATTGTAATTACATTCTATGTATATGAATTATTGATGTGAAAAATATTTCATCAAATCTATATCATATTTCAATTAACTACATACATCTGCTTTGTGCTTGTGCAAGTTTCAGATATCAGCAAGTAATTACAAATTATTCTGTAAAGGGACAAGACACTTCTCAGACTGGTTTACATTTGACATTTAATGAAACTAAATTGATATGTACATATTCATACTTTGTTGTTTCCGTTTTTGGTTGATTTCCGACAGTTGCCAGCCTCTGATGTTTAGGATGGTGTATGTTCAGCTATGGTCCATGCACGCAGCAAACGTTATCTAAGTCCCATGGTTCCTAGTCTGGTGACTTACCTTCAGTTGTTGGTGATCTATAGCCCATGCTTTATACTGTATTTTCTTCTTTAATTGGAATGTTTTAGCTTTCCTCGCTATTTTTATATTTGTAGCTGTGATTCTCTATTATTTTTACTTGACAGGATCTCACTTGATTGGATTAGGAGTGGGGGGTAACCTACTGGTTCACTCATCCTGCAGAAGGCCCGGGTTTGTCTTGCCTCGTATGTACAATGTGTGAAGCTCATTTCTGCTGTTCCCTGTCATGATATTTCTGTAACATTTCTAAAACCTGTGTAGACCCATGCTCCTTCACAATATTGGCTGACGTGGAACACAAGTAACCATCAAAGATTAGTGCCAGTTCAGTTCTTCCAGTGATTCTTTTTGTTTTATGTTCAGATTCTTGTTTCCTAAAATGGCTGAATCCTTCGATGTAATTATGTTGTGCTGAAGAACCTTTGAATAACCTTTAATGTAGAGCAAGAATTACAGTGCCCTTTCTCCGATCTGATCTGAAGTCATAAATCTATATGAAGTGAGTCTTCGTTAAAGTTCATGGTGTCATTACGCCAACCCTGCCTTGCAGTTTGTATCAAGAAGCTACTATATCATTACGTACCATGTATGCAGCAATAGTTTTCACAGGTGGAATATCACTTGCAGCTTCTCTCTGTACTTCAAAATGAACTTTTGCTTTTGTTAGTAAAGTGTTCAGACAGAGTGGAGCAATACTATTTCTTCCATTTTTGGTTCTGTTTGACCAAGGTAGATTAATTGTTCACCAAAGCAGTTTGGCTGCAAGAGTTATTTCTTTTTCTAAAGTGAGCCAAGAAGTCAACATGTTTACATCCTGAAATCAGTCGCTGCCTTGCCATAAAACTTGAGTATGAAAAAGCCGAGGCTTCTAATTACCATGAGTTAGAACCAGGGCAGTGTTGCTGTTGTGACATTGATGGTGATATTCGGAACAGAGCGGTGCCAGGGGAATATGCCAGAGTTCAGAAACCCAGTTACCAAGCTGTCAGTGTCACGGTGAAATTAGATTAAAAAGAGACAGTATTGAGACTGTCATTACCACACAAGCTCAGTTTCATGTTGTCAGGTAGTTCCATATAGGTCACAGTGTGTCTACTTCGGATCAACCTTTTTATGACGGAATTTTTTCAGTGGAATTTTTCATAAATTCGAATGTGTTTTAATATCACATTTCTTAATATCTGACAGTAGGTAATTATGTTAGGGGAATGTGGGTGACATTCTTTTATTATTATAGGATATTTATATTGAACATGTATCCATGCAACTAGTAGATACTCGAAGTGCTAGTATTTTTGCTTGACATTGGCTGTAAATTTTAACGGCTCATCATATTATCAATCTGAAGTCCCTGGGGAGCATACAGCTGTTGCAGCTACAAGGCGCATCAAGTTACTGGGCTTTCCATCCTTACAAGGTTCTAGATGGTTGACAGATTTCTTACTCTGTGACATCTCAGACCCAGCCCAGCCATTTCAGGATTATTGCAGAGTGTAGCTGCCAACAAGACCTAGTCACCATTGCTCAGCTCAATGTAGGCGGAATTAATGTACATGGCTAATATCTTTATTCACCTACCCCATCAGAAACATTCCCAGCTACCATTTATGAGTGATCATTTTCAGTGTTGTGATTTGCTGATCATCCAGTGCTAACATGCTTAATTTGAGATTGTCAATTGATGGAACTGATAGATGTATTTACAACACACAAATCATCTATAATGTATTTCTTCAGGTAATAGGTTGTGCTGTAATGGCCATGAACACATTTTCTGTTTGAACTGGAGGGTGGACAAGGTGCTGTCTAAATGCAGCATTGCTCGGAACAGGATGGGCAGTGAAATATTTATCAATGGCAGTAAATCTCCAGTGGGTAGTTGGGTTCTGTTACTCCTGGCAAGCAAGACTTCTTTGATAGAGAGGATGGAAGCTCTGTTTGTCTAAGTGACACATATGGGACATGAGTTAGTATCGATTTTACCATGGCATTTTTATTAGGCTGTGAAGGTGGAGAGGATACAAAGTAAGCAATGGGCATGGGGAAGCCTTGTAGTTGGAGCAGTTGTTAAGCTGGGTTTGAATTCCTGCCTCTCCACACATGATGTTGTTGAAATGTTTCCTCGGTGGCATGCACACTCACTCACTCACCTCAACTCAACTAACCTCACTCACTCAAGGTTCGCAAAGGAAAGTTTGACAGGCTTTCAGCGAACTCAAAATATATTCATTTGGACACTATGGCAGGAGAAAGATTATGGACTCACTAGGTTAGCAAATGAGAATTTGACTGACTTTCAGAGAACTCAAAATTTATTCATTTGAGCACTATGGTAGAAGAAAGATTATGGACTCTTTAATTCACATTGATATAAAGAAGAATTTGAGACGCTTTCAGAACTTGGAATATATTCATTTGGACACTATGGCATAAGAATGAGTATAGACTCACTCACTCACTCACTCACTCACTCACTCACTCACATAGTAAGCAAAGGAGAATTTGACTGTCTTTGGGAACTCCAAATATGTTCATTTGGATGCCATGGTGGAGGAATCATTATGTAGTCTCTAGCCAGACAGAAGGTTCTGTGTGAAGGCTGTATTTGTTCACCAGCATGCTGTGAACTCTTTGAAACGCAACTCCCTCACTCGATTAATATCTTTTCACAATAGTAGAAATAACTCAACAGACCAAATTATGCAGTGAAGCTTGTGGGCTATTTCTTCAGATACAAGTATTTTAGTCTGAGGTTTTTCTGCAAGATGAGATCTATATTATCTAAAAATAAAGATGTAAACAGACAATAAGAATCTTTATTCATTTTCTGTCTAATCTTTTGTTTTTGAAATAGATTGAAAAATTTAGATACTCTGAGATCTGAAAGAGCTGACTTGAAATTCTTCAAAGCAGCATATTGCTTGCCAGTTTGATGCCTGCCATTCATGTGTCTTGATGAGCATATTACAAGTATTCAAATGAAAGGATTTTTTTTTACGTCAATCAATGCCCATCCCATCATTTTCAAATCAGCTGATTTAAATCCCCAACTTGCTAATTTAATTTTATCAAAAACTATTATTCCAAAAGCATGTTTTTCACCCGTAGGCATGTTGGAGAAACCAACAAAAGCT
Source organism: Haliotis asinina (assembly GCF_037392515.1). Classification (NCBI taxonomy): domain Eukaryota; kingdom Metazoa; phylum Mollusca; class Gastropoda; order Lepetellida; family Haliotidae; genus Haliotis; species Haliotis asinina. The sequence continues at coordinate 49,087,670 of NC_090286.1, forward strand.
ATGTGTCCATTGTTGAAAGAATTGCTGACTGATGGACATTGCCCACAACAATGGAGCTGCTAGGGGAGTAGCACCTCGGCTATGGGTCCGCAGCTATTGTCTTCATTGTGTCCAGCTTTGCCATCACACAGTGAATCATAGCCCCAAGCTGGCCTTTGTTTAAGTCTTGTTCAACGTCTCCAGCTGCACCAAACTGGTGGACTGGCCCATGTTGAAATAATAATGAGAGGCAATGATCTCATTTCATATTTCATTTTGCAGATTGATGTTACTCTCTGTTTGATGAAACCCCCTCGTTAGCATCACATTGAAACAGCCTGTCAGTGGTGTAGACACCATTTTGGGAATTGATTTTGTGAAGGTCTGAATATATTGGATTTACTGGATAAAGGCTTGAAAGGAGGTCTGAATTCTAATTGTTAGTGACTCAGGAATTGTTTGCTGAAAATGGAACTTTTTTTAAAATGCTATTGATAGTAATATGAAGTCTAGGTATGAAATTATTCTGTCCTTTTGCAGATGTGTTATGAATAGTTTCAGTTTCAGTTTGAATTTTTTTTGTTTTGTTTTACACATACTTTCATGTCATGATGGCTTGTTTGGCAAGTGGATCACAGACACTTAAGGAATGCTCATATAATTTATAGATGAAAAATCTCATAGAGGTTTCTGTATTGTATTTCTACCTACATCTCCCAGCCTTTATCTTCAAGTCTCTGCTTCCATGTAGTAAATAAGCTAAAATTATTTTGGAACTCTGCACTGTTTGTTACCCCTCCTCTGAGAAAAAAGGCCCCAGTAAGAGGCCATAGAGATGATGGACAACACAAGATGGGACGAGATAATAAGGAAAAAAAATTAATTGGTTCCGAGTGTGTGTGCATTGTCTTACACCAAGAGTTTTAACTGTGTGACCCCTAGGGAAGCTGAATGTATGTTTAGGTGGCCCATAAACTGTTCCCATTATACAAAGCATTTCAGGCACAACAGGAACAGTGTAATTATCATCTTGGGTAATGATGATGGCTTTGTTAGGATAATTGTTATGTCATTCTTAACAGGATTTATCCTATTCTAGAAATGTCTAATTATTTATTTAATTATTAACATCTGAGGTGTTTTCTCTTTAGGTAACAATTAATCATGAATTTAGTTAATTTTCTGAATTTTCATGCATCTGAAATTTTGAGGTCTTATTTGTATCAAATCTAAATTTTGAATTTATTTTCAGTGTAATACCTTTTACGAAATGAATTGTAGTGTGTCTGTGGAAATCAATATTTCAAATGTTGTGAGTGATGACTAATTTGAAACTGATCCTACCCTGATGTCTTGGTTTTGAATTGGTCTGGCTTTTCACCACCAGCGGCTTCACACTACACACAAATCGACACATGTAGCCGGTTACCAGGGCTTTGTGTTACATGTCGTCATTCCCTGCAGTTCTGTTCAATACAGCTCACACTCCGACTACCTGTACAACACAGTCGTTCACTACCTGGCAGTGGAACAATCGCCAGCTTCACTCAATATTGGTCACGGAGACCCTCTATAGCCTGTGATTAAATCAACAATAGGGCCGGCAGGTTGCATAACCGTTGCGGAGGCTGGAGGAGAGAGAGTAGGACACGTTGGAGGAGACAGTCAGGGACATCAGACAAGGCGTGGAACTGGTCACAGAGCTATTGTCCGCGATACACACATCTGTCATTCTTCGTTCCATCCCTGAACTACGATTGGTCCACTCGCAGAAAAAAATTCCTGTGTGTGTCACCATCTTCAGGACAAAGGCTTTGTGCAATTCAGTTATTTGTGTCTTTTGATGGAATTCTTACTGTTTTGGATAGTTTTGGATAACACCCTCTTGTTGGATATTTAACTCTGTTTTAGACAGGTAGGTGTTTTCCTTTGATATTTAACACCAGTTTGGTCAGGTAGATGTTTTTGTTAGATGTTAAGAGCTGGTTTAGGCAGGTTGAATTATTGTTGAGTTTTGTACCTTTGTGGACAGGTGTGCTCAGTGGTACGTTTTGTTGACAGATTGGAACCTCAGATCACATGCTATAAATACCAGCAGTGAATTATCAAAAGGTGTTGCAGGTGATGTTGTTCATGATTTCTATGCTATGAATAATGAAACAGCACATTTCAGATGTTCTTCCCTCAGTGGCATTGTATGAGAAATTAAGTTATCTTTTGTAAAGGTGTATGTTATAATTTGAAGAAACATTCATAGATGTCAGTTATTGTATGAGTATGCCTGTTACTGCTCCATTTGAGGATTCCATGCTGCTATTGTACATATCACCAGTAACAGTGGATAGTTCGCAGCTTTAGAATGTGCTCCTATTTCCAGATGTTGTGTACGATCAAAGAATATGAACTGTTCAGATGTGACAAGGACCTTTCTTTAAACCAGTAGTCAGATTAACCCAATTTTAGTACATTTCATCACAACCATAATGTATTATTTGCTGTCATATTTACCATACCATGTTAGAATTTGTTGTTTTTCCAACGTGACTGGTGTGTGATTGTGTTATGACATGTTTTGTTGATTCTGTTTGTGACTTAGTCTGCCGTACTAAGTGGGCGTGTCAAACCCTTTATATTCTGTAGCTTATCTGACAATGGCTGGCTTGGAGAACAAGCCATGTGATATAATGTTGGTATAAAACAGCTATTATGTTTGTTTGTCTTCCATTCAGTGTCAGGTTACAGTCGATAGCCAAGTGGTGCCTGGGATCAATGGACTACAGAAATTTCAAAGAAAAGATGTTTTTCTGATCAATTTGTACGTGTGAACCAGTGGCGTCACGCCGCTGCGAGTTATTGTTTGCGTGTGCCGTGAAGACATTCACATGTGAACGACCTAGGAAATGAAATTTGACAGGTTTCTGATGAAATGCTGTTTTCAGTACAACACAGTACAGTTTTCGTCGTGGGAAAGACAGTTCAACCACATTAAAATATCGGAAATTATATTGTTGTGAAAGAGTTCTATAGTCTTTACAGTACTTGTTTTAACAAGGATAGATAAATCGTTCAAGAGTAATAGTTCTACTGATGGCAAATATGACAGATCATATTGATCAAGGAAGGACAATGGTATGCTGAAAATAATAATTATCATCTTGAAAGCTTTTGAAAGTAGATTTATTGAAGTTACACTGAGTATATCCTGAGGATGGGGCAAAGCTTTTTGGGAATCAATAGTGGAAGTGTTGTCTTCACTGCTGACTACAATGACAGCTCGTTAGTAATAATAATTACAATATTGCCTAACATTGCATTTAATGGAGAAGACAGTTACCGGCGAATAGATATCTAATGGAGAAGACAGTTACCGGCGAATAGATATCTAATGGAGAAGACAGTTACCGGCGAATAGATATCTAATGGAGAAGACAGTTACCGGCGAATAGATATCTAATGGAGAAGACAGTTACCGGCGAATAGATATCCAATGCATGTTTATACATATGTACTACAATGAAATGAATTTCCAGTGACTTTCCTTAATGCAGCTCCAGTGAAAATGTATTGCATTGACGGTTATGTATTAAGCATTTGCCAGCTCATAACTTATTAGTATTGGTAACATGTATCTCTTAAGTTACAAGGATATAATTGATATGTAACACCATATTGAATCATCAGTTAAATATATGAACTTTCTGAGGTTTATCAATGTATTCTCAAAATGACTTTTCAGCTTTAAATCTTGTATACTTATTTATCATCCTAATTGTATGATTTGGACATACAAATAAGCTAGGGTTGATATTTTCTTAAATAGCATGACAGGAGCATGACAGGTCATTGAAATAATTCTTTATCTATTTTGTATGAATTTAGTATACAAATTGATCAAACAGATACAGCTACCGTACTCACTCATTCAGTCTTTGAAAATGAAAAAGTAATATCAACTCAAGAGATATAAGCATAGTATCAGGATATTAAATGTGCGACAACGATACTTATGCATATCTTGTTGCAACCCCACCTCATCACTCAGTCACTGAATTATTTGGTCGAGATTCCATTATTCATAGACTGCCATCATACTGCAGGAATATTGCTGAATGTAGCATCAATAAAAAAAAACAAAAAACAAAATTACACTTGAAATTTTAATAAAAAAAACAGCCTTAAAGTCGAAGGATTCGTTCTGGCTTTTTATCAGAAGTAGTTTAGTCTGCTTGCTTTAACTCCTAAAGGCACATGATTTTAATTTCATTGCAGACAGTGAAAAGCTGACTTTGCTAGCCAGAATGGGACTTTGGGGGTAGTCTAGTGGTTAATGTGCTCACTTGTCATGCTGAACCATCAGGTTCCATTTCCCACATCTGTGCAATGTATGGATCCCATTTCTGGTGTCCTCTGCTGTGATATTGTTGGAATATTGCTTAAAAGGCATAAAACCAAACTCAGTCACTCTCACCATTAGCCTGAGCAAAACTTTCCTCAATTGGACTTGGTGCCTGTATCTAAAGACACTGACAGATATTTTGTCAACACTAAACTATACCACTACAAGGTTTTAAAAATGTGTATCTTTTTTTCCTGTGACAGTTCAAAAGTAGGTCTTTAAATAATTCTATTTGTATGCAGCAGTTAATGGTAATGAAAACACTTAATGAGAATGAAATGGCTGAAAAATTATCATCTACCTTTGAATTCAGGTGTTAAGCTTGGTATTGATTGTTGGGTGACGGTTGATGACAATACCCCACGACGCAGTGGCTGCATGGAGAGTCATACTGTCCTCACAGTCATAAAATATCCCGTCAGCTTCATTTTGTAAGAGATTATAAATATTGATTTCTGGCTGACTAATTGTACTGTTTGAATGAACTCTCGGATGTTGATTTAGTTTAATTGGGATATAAATGCTTCCACGGTTTTGTTGATTCTGAACTAATTAGGAAAATGAATTTTAAAAAAAGCTTGATTCTGTTAACAGGAAGTTATTTGGGCTGTTTGTTGATAGGCAAGGTAGGTTTAATTGTTTTTTGGGTTTTTTTTTTCAAAATGTTTCTTTATGGATGAGAGTGATATTGAATGATTTCATATCATTAGAATTTTTTCATGGCCCAAAGATTTCATACTGAGTGAGTGATTGAAGATACTAAAGATCAAGCTATGTTTTTAATAGGCCTCTTGAAATACAGCTTACAGGTTGTAATTAAAAGTATGAATTCATCTCTATTGATCTTTGGAAGAGAATTAAAATGAATGAACATTATACACGAGAATACCTGTATATCACTGATATGAAGGTACATTTGAAGAGGATGTGATTACCACATAATATATGAGGAAGTGGCCTGACTGTGATATTACCAGGTGGGATATATGACTGATAACATCCTGTGTCCTGAGGTGGACGTGGTGACAGTTGGGATGGAAATTGTATTGCACGGATTTGAATTGCTGATGGTGCTTTTGAGATGGTTGTAGACCTGAGGAGATGGTGTTAGTGTTGAGGAGATGGTGGAGGAGATGTTTTTGGAGCTGGGGAGATGGTGTTGAAGCTGGGGAGATGGTGTTTGTGCCAAGGAGATGGTGTTAGTGCTGAGGAGATGGTGTTAGTGCCAATTAGATGGTGTTTGTGCTGAGGAGTTGGTATTAGTGCTGAGGAGATGGTGTTTGTGCTGAGGAGATGGTGTTTGTGCCGAGGAGATGGTGTTTGTGCTGAGGAGATGGTGCTAGTGCCGAGGAGATGGTGTTTGTGCTGAGGAGATGGTGCTAGTGCCAAGGAGATGGTGTTTGTGCCAAGGAGATGGTATTACTGCTGAGGAGATGGTGTTTGTGCTGAGGAGATGGTGTTTGTGCTGAGGAGATGGTGTTTGTGCTGAAGTGATGATGTTAAAACTGTTCAGATGTTGTAGGTGCCTGTTGAGATGCTGTTCATGCTGTTGTAATGTTGTTAGGCCTGTTTAGATTATTATGATTCTTGTGATAGTAACATCAGTGTTTTTGTCGCGTATGAACCAGCCAAAGCAACAGAAGCAGATGAGAATAAATACATCATTGTCAGTGGATAATGATCCCCAACTTGATCTGGTTCTGAATAGTGTGAATTTATGTCAAGAGGTAGTCATATTGTCCGGTTTTATTGGACATCCCTCACTGCTGCTTGCACAGTGCAGTTGACTGCTCATTGTATGAACTTGCAGAAACACTGCTAACAGCCTTATTACCTTGATGAAATATTGCCACTCTCTGGAATAACCAGTGTTGGCACAGTCCAACACTGCAGTTTATAGAGCAGATCATTGGCCAGTGATCGGTGTGTACGCTCCACGCTCATGTCATCCATCATCAAATAGAGCAAAGGCAATAACTGAAATTAATTGCCAGCAAAGCCAGATAGTGCCTCCATCTTGTGTGTTCATATCCCTCGAATGCTGATAAACGTTGATAAATCGTCTCCGTTGTGTGAGCATACAGTAATCCACGTGTCTTATTGTTTGAGAACAGCTTTTAACAAAGTCGCCAGCATGTCCAGTAAAGAAATGTGTGGATTTGTAAATATTGATTGCTGTTGATTTCACCTTTATTTTTATGGATGTCTTGTTACCTTACTTATGGTGTTAAGTTCATTGTTAGTCATGGTAAAGAAAAAGTAGTCTAAGGTCCATTAGCCCTGATGTTTTCTGTGAGTTTAACTTTCTTTTTTGTGTAAGCAGTAATCCAACTATTACCCAGCTTTGAAATAACAGCCTTTTATTATCTAGGCAAGAGGATAACTTGTTGGTAGTATGTGGCTGCATGGTGACATTGTGTTGTCATGGTAACCCATCATATCCACCCAATCCACATCTTAGGTTGGTTGTTGTTAAAGGTTAGCAATGAAGTCTATTATCAGGGTAGCCAGTTTGTTGAAGCATTGTTTCGTCTTTGCAAAAACATGTATTCATTCTGTAGAGAGGAACAATGAATGAATACTGTTTAACCCATTAATCTTTCTGCCATCATATGGCTGGAAAAAAAAGAAGAATTTCACTCACTCTCTTTGACTCACTCACTCACTTCCTGAGAGGATGTGTAAGTCCCAAAACATTTTATGTAAATTTCGGTCTACTGGGTTTTTAATCATAGTATTTTTGTTGTTTTAATTTTGGCTAACATTTCTTAAAATCAGAAATGGGATGGTTTAAATTCAGGTACTGAAAGTAAAGGTACTGTAACTGTCCATGGTCCCTACTAGGGTGATCAGCCTTCTGTTGTTGGCCATCTATAGCCTGTTTTTATATTGTTTTGTCCAAATAGTGCCGTTAGTTTTAACTTTCCATGCTAGTTTTAATTTAAATAATGATATTCTAGTTGTTTTACTGTCCTTTGTCGACAGGTTTGTATAATATACATATATTCCATCTCAATGTCAAATATGTTCTCGTCATGATACGGCTGAAATATTACTGATATGACATTGAATATTAACTCACTGATATATAGCACGCAGTATAATCCTCGTGATTAAGATCACTGTCAGATTTACTAAATCACTGCTGAAAAATAACAAATTGTATTGTTAGATTAAGCATGTTTTTGTAAGTCACGTCCATAGATGATAGTCATGCAAACGCAGTGAAACTGATGGAAGAGAGGACACGCGTGTTTGTTTTCCTTCAATTTGCCCTGAACAAGCAGTATTGATGTATTGCGCATGGGACCAACCAGCAATGTATTACCTCCCTTGCTGTCAATGCCATGGATGTTCCCAGACTTTCCTCCTACAGTGTGGCAGCAGACAGAGACGGATCTCACTCATACGATTAAGGAGGTGGCGGTGTGGCTTGGTGGGTTTCCTTGTCACTGAACATCAAGGTTTGAATTTTGTCAAGGGCACAATGTATGTGAAGTTGGCATAATTTCTCAAGTGGCATAAAACAACACACACTCATACAATTGGGGAATGCGAAATGCATTCTACAAAAATTTTCTTTTCTTTTCAATAGTTCGCATGATAAATAACAGGATTTGGAAGCTTCTGTTTTTGCTGTAAATTGTTGATATAATGAGTTATCCAAGTGTACCAGTGTGATATTTGAAGCAAGATGATCTCAGAATGTTCACCAGATATCCATGGACTATTCAGCTGGAACATGCAGGTCTCCCCAAACATCATTTGTGAGAGAACCCTCAAGTCCCAATAACCTGGTAACTTCGAAAAAAACACCAGCTACATAACGTCCCTTGTTCTGTCTTAAATATTGATGGCTGTCTGCAAATTGGTGCTGCTAATCAGCACTCGGTCCTTGATGATGTATGAAATGTCGGCTGTATTCTTTAGACTATAGATGTGCCTTATCTAGAAGGTTGATATATTGATTCTTGGAGAGGTCTGCTATAGCCGGTACCACTGGCCGCACTTCTCAAGCTGATAAATCTCCTCCAGCGATGACTCATAACTGTAGTGCCTCGTCAAAGTCGAACCAACCTACCCAAAATTATGCCAATGCAGTTTTGGAATCTTTCATTCGGTTTGCAGAAAGGAGATTATGACATAAAAACGTTTGGTATTGATGAGTTGTAATTGAGGTGTTATTGGAATCGTCTCAAATCAATCGGATGGTGGCAGTGACGAATATTCACCCATTCTCTGCTGGGGTGTGAATTCAAATAATGAATTTGAAAGAGAAACCAAGTACGACAACATAAAAAGATGACGGAATAATTTACTGCTTTGGTATGTTACCGTGGCAACTGATTAGATTGTGGTAAAAAGACTGGGTCACATTTCAAATGAAGTAATTTTTTTTTCCATCTCTTATTGAATGATGTGTAAATGCAAGATATTGAAACATCACTTGGAGTTTTACTCTTGCTGTAACAGGAAAATATGTGTAGTTTCACAAAAGCCTTGAGAGAAATTTTGATAATTTATTAAAACAAATATTGAAGAAATATATATGTGATAGGATCATGGTGGGGAAAGTACATTTCCTTGGCGCTGGATAAGTTCAACTTCTTGAACTGTTCCTTGTAAGTGAGTGAGTGACTCAGATTTTTTGCCTCTTTAGGCCATATATTCTTGCAGTATTATAGTAGGGTACACAGAAATAGGCTTCGTCCATTATATCCATAAGAGAAATTAAACCCAGGTGTATGGAACGAAGATCGAATATGTCAAACATATGCATACACACATGCCATGACATCACTGTTGTATTCTTGAAGTACATATGTACTGTCAGTGATATCTATGTTTCCAACACACCAATATGTCCGTAATATGGTAGAGTGCATTTATGGACAAACTAAAATGACCACTAATTTTAGTTTCTTATGACCATAGTTATTGCGACAAAAATATAAGTGTCTGGATCCAAATCATTTCATTTTATCCTTCAGTTTCTGATGAGCCTGCACATTATAAATACAAATATGAATCCTAAATAACATACCTACACTCTGAGCAAAAGACAGCTTTACTGTCATCCACAGAGATATTGCGGTGATAATTCAAATTGTTTGCAGATTGCTACCATATGGCTAGAACATTGCTGTTTGAATTGTCTAACAACGAACGAAACAACATTTGTACTCTCAGTGAACGACAGCTTCACCCACTGCAGTAATGCTTTGTTAAACAGCTGTAATGAGGGGGCATAAACTCTGAACACACTCACCCAATTAATCAGTCTGTATCAGTCATAAATTTCCAAGGTTTCAGTTGTTTGTTTGCTTGTTTGACCATTTAAAGTAATATCTGACTGGGATAATTAAGTAAACACGTGCAGAAAGGGTAATGTCAAAACATTCCCAGACTTTTACACAACATAACTAAATGCCAAACAAAATAAATTAATAATTTCTTTGGACGAAGACTGCAGAATTATTTTTTTCTTTGATAGCATATTGATTATGTACACATTTACAGCATTTAGGGTCTTGGTAATTTAACTGCATGTAGTAACTCACCTGCGCTGTGTGACATTTGATGTTATGTCAGACATTAATGTAGAAATTCTTTGCTCACAGCTGGCTTGTCAGCATGCGCCAATATATTTGTGATTATGTATCAGAGAGAGCTGGAATGAGTGTGAGAAAATGTCACTTTCTGTCTCTCAGTATTGTTCAAGTCAAACATTAATAGCGGCATGCAACCTGTGAAGGTCCGGTGTAGAATAGGCCTTCAGCAACCCATCGTTGCCATGAAAGGTGACTATGCTTGTCGTAAGAGGCGACTAATGGGAACTGTGGTTAGACTCGCTAACTTGATTGACACACGTCATCGATTTCCAGTTGCAAAGATCAGTGCTCATGCTGTTGATCACTGGATTCTCTGGTCCATACTCCATTATTTACAGACCCCCCCATACAGCTGGAATACTGAATAAAACTAAGCTCACTAATAGCAGCATGCCCCAGGAACATCAGTCTAACTACTGTGGGGCCTACATTTTCAAAGCTCTCTTGTCTTTAAGATAGTCGTAACTTACATTAACTTACAACTGACTTAGCTCTGAGAGAGCTTACAACAATCTAGGCCCACGTGTAGTAGAAAACAGCCATCAGACCACCAAGGGGTAGACAACTTTGTCTTGATAGGTATGTGCAATTTAATGACAAAATTAGGTCCACTAAGTATCAAATAAGCTTTACAGCACTGATCTTAGTGTCCTAAGGAAAACAAACAACAAAACAAGATGATTTATTGTATGTCAATGATCGAGTATTTCCAGTCAATAAAAGTATTTAAAAATGATGATGATGATGAAATACATTCGAATAACATGCAATTGTTGTACCAGCCACCGTGTAGTATCAGCAGTTGCATGTTTGAGTGACAGCTGGCTGTGAGTGTGATATACATGGGTTATAACACACAAGCTCTGAGACATTGCATCATATTGGCTGGATTCTGGGACAGAGCATAACTTTCCATCAGGTTGGTAACTGCTGCACTTTTATAGTAGCTTATCATTGTGTTATGTCAGCGTTTACTTATCAAGTGTCATGCAGATAAAAGTTACCTTAAAGAAATTCAACAATACATTGATTTTACTTCTCTTCTTATTTTTTAAGGCATGAATCAGGAATTATTTCCAGCACACTAAATTTGGTATAAATTTGTGATGTAAAATCTGTACAAACTGCAAAGCTTACGATATTTTAAATTATTTCCAGCACATTGAATTTAGTCTGAATCAGTGTTATAAAATCTGTACAGACTGCAGTGTTTCCTGCATGATCCTAATGCATTTTTATGAAGGTGTAAATCCTTAAATTCCAGATATTTGTTGGAGTGTGTGTTTGAAGAAATAGAAGGGTAGTAGAAGAAAGAAAAGGAAGGCAGCAGAACTTCACCATTTGTTTGGTACTCATTAACACCACCAAGTGTCAAATGTTAAGTCAACATTCATGTGAAACTATTATGATGGATGCTTCCTTAACTGCACGCCCTAAAATAAAATGTGAATGTGGAGAGCCTTACTTTACTGTATACACTTAAGTGTACGCTCTCCTCGTTCCTTTTGGGGATATTTTTACTGAAATGTTTTTCAATTGTTCTATGTAAAAGGACATAAAACTTTCTTAATACAACCCAGAGAGTCACCCCAAACGATGTACATTAAATAATATAGGGATGAATTAATGGAAGGCAAGTACTTGTGTCTTGTATGAGCGTCATTTACTCCCCTCCCTTGCATTCATCCATGTTTTTTACTGATTACGTAACATAAGTTCAAAATAATTTGCAGGCAAACTTGACGCCCATACAAGCATGAATGTTACTGTTGCCATTGTTCATCTGTGTATCAGTATGGGGACACTGACAGGTATGAAGGCCAGGTGTGATGGTGTCCATCCCAAACCGATGTGCTGACATGTCACATGCTGGTGTCAAGAACGGGGATTAGTTGTCACTGGTCCCACCAGGTCTGTAGCTCTCTCTTGTGGCAAGGTTTTCGTAGTCATCATCATCATTTGGATGGAGGTTAGTTTAATAATATCTCTAGTTTAAAGGACTGAATTTGGTCTAATTAGATGAGGATGTGATATTCTTGTGGGATGTTTCGAAACTGTATGACAGTATATTTTCTTTTTGGATAATGTGATTTTTACACTCTTTTCATGTGATTGTTGACAAAACATAGGTACAGACAGCAGGTTTCAGAAAAAGGTTTTAAGGTCCCATATATTAAATAATACCTAATTTTATGTTTTTTATAGAGTTGGAATTTTACATAAATATACCATTAAAATCCCAGTGCATTAATGGCATGCTATAGGTACAATGAACCAGTTTAGGTTTTTGGACATAATTATTCCTCAAGGAACACAATTTGTTTGAAATTAAAGGCCTGAACACATAAATAACGAGACACAACAATGAAAATTATTATAGTCTGCTTAAATTTTGCTCCAGAGCCATTAGGACTGTTAATGTGAAATTGAATGATGTCTACCAGTGAAATGTGCCCCTGTGAAAAAGTGTTCAAAATCCTTAAAGTTCACATAAACATATCCCAACTGCTTTATAAGGAAATGTTTGTTTGTTTAGGACTCATGAGCTTTTGGTGAAGTCTCCACAATGTCGCCGACTGAATAGCAATTCATCAGAAAAAGCTGCATTTGTCAAATGTGCATCAACTGGTGCTTTAGAACTGTGTGTCAGGGATGTTGTGGAAACACACTGGGGGTAAATTTGTCGTCACGGCTGTCTGTAGACTTGCTTCAGAGGCACATCATATTACACGACTGGAGTCCATTCTCATTGTAAAAGTCGACAGTCGACAGCACTAGGCAGTGGCAGTTGTTACCTGCAGAGATTACCTCTATCCTGTTACTCCTGTCAGGTTGCACCTATTATCAGGGGATGCTCAGAATCTAGGGACTGGGTGCCTGTCAGGGAGGTCTGAGTGTCTGTAGGGGAGGTTTGGCACTTACACTGAGATGGGGGCAGAGGGGTCTCTTGCTTCAAGCTGGGAGATTGGGTGGGTACAATGAATGCTAAGTGTGGATTATTCACAGGGGGTGATCATGAACTTCAAAGCTTATGTAAGATTGTACGATGGACCATTTCTACAGGGTGATCAGGATCATGACACTGTGAGACATTGGGGTAATTCACTGGTTAAAACATTTGCTGTAGACGAAGGTTCGACTCACCACATGGGTACAGGGGTCCCCCCACAGTAATATTGCTTAAATAGTTACAGCCTCACTCACTCACTCACTTGATATGAAGGTTACCATATGTTACTCAACTCACTCAAAACATGGATGGAAGCAGAAGCTGTCAAACACCTGTTGATTTAGAACAGCTTGTTTACAACATAACCCTCTTGGCTGAGGTGGAGAAGAATGAAGGTTTCATCCCTGGCTTGGTCATACAAAAGCATTACAAGATGGTACTCCTTATCACCCAGACTGATAGGGATCAAACTAGGACTGGTTGGTTTGAATTCAGTTTGGTGTGTCAGAGGTATCCATGTTAATCCAGTAGCATGATAACCATTGATATCACAGGGAGCTCAGCTCAGTAAGACCCACACCAGTTTTGACTGCATACTGTGTTGTATGTGCAATAAGCTTGAAGGTGATTCAAAGCCACATTTCAGCTGTACTAACTGATAACAAGTTTTTCATGACAAACAATATTGCTGACTTCGGGGTAAACAACATTAAGTCACATACAAAATCCATTATTCTCACAAAACAAACCTTAAGAATGTCGGAGAAAGAGAACCAAAAAAAATCTCAATTATAAGGATATTTGAAGTTAACCCTGCAGCAAGATTCATGGAGTGCAGCCTTTGTAGATTTTTTAGAGATGTGTTGAAGGAGAGTATACATCCCTGCTGACAAAAACCCACAGTACAGCTGTATGCATGTATGCATTGTCAGGCTGTAGATTACAGCAGTGTAACGTGAGTGCTGCCTTACACAGCCACGGAAACAAAAACAGGGATGATTGTGCACAATTCTCCAGTGGCCCTTTGTTGTGTAGTTTAGTAAGAGTAAACAGTGTACAAGAGCACAGTGTCCATTACTGGCAATACTCGCACATAATGTGCGGAATGTGAGACATGTTTGTGGATATATTACAGTGACGTCCATATAGGTATTTGAGAATTGCAGTTAAAGTGTAGCAAGGCTGTGTTTATTATCAACATGGACCAGGATGCTGGTTGTTGTGTGTAGAGTCCACAGTTAGATGGGTGGGCATCCTGGACAGGACAACTGAAATAATACAGGAATTAGAGGCCTCCCAGAAGAATTGGTCGATGTGGTGTTGGATGTAAAGCGCTCTGGTGAGAATCATACAAATTATTAAAATGAAACCTGGGGGACAGAATCTGTGGTTTCTGGGCCTGAGGCTTTGCAGATCATTAAAGGGGACAAGATATATCAGGTGGTAAGAATTGGTGATTTGTTTGATGTCATTGCCACATAACTGGCAAGTTGGGATTGTTGTTTATAATGTCAATCACTGCATTGTTTGGTCCAGACTTGATAATTAGAGACTGCTGTCAGAGAGCTAGAATGGCACTGAACATGAAAAAACATGCACACACATTCTCTCTCCCTCTCTCTCTCTTTTTCTCTCTCTCCCCTTCATCCCTCTCCCTCTTTCCCTTTCTCTGTCTCTTACTAACTCTAACACACACACACACACACACACACACACACACACACACACACACACATACACACGGATGGATCTTCAGTTCAAATGAGAGAATGTGATTTTATGACTATGTCAAAAATATTCCTTTTGTGTTTTAAACATAATAAAAGCTTGTCGAGTTAGACCTACTGTTCACAATGTGCTGCATTGCTAGGGTGCAAGGACACGCTATTAGAGTTGCACCTGAGTCGCACCTGGCACTCACATGATCGTCATGTAATAGACTCTAACAAACAGCATGGGATGTTCAGGACTTTTTTGTGACACATTCCCCAAGGTGGGCTCTTTAAGATATCTAGCCTCTTAACAGTATTTGTGCCTTCTTTCAAATTTATGTCCCTGGTTGTGTCAAAGATTCTATCCTTAAAATAGGTCATAACAAAGGAGTATAGTCATTTGTAGTGATGACTGTATTTTATCATATGTGTAATCTAGGAATTATTGTTCAAATGATAATCATTTCCTTAGAGAATCATCCAAGTGTACCATACTGATCATTGGTTAACACGCAGAGTTGTGTCATTGAGGTCAGAATGTTGTATATGGCTGGCAGGGTCTGAGAGTTCTCGTATTTGGGATGCTGTTCAGAGCCTTCAGTATCAACTTAACTAAAAATATACATAAAGGTTGTTACAAATGATGAAGAAGTTCACGTCATCCTTTAAGTTTCACATCATTATGTTCTTACTACAAATGCAATACTACTTTTGCAAATGTGAAACAAATTTTCCGTCCCAAATATTGTTGAGACAGATGTGTGTGATTTTCTTTGCTAAAATTGAGTTATGAAATGCAAGGTAATAACTTCCGTAAGACAATATTCTCATGTCCTTCATTTGTCATAGCTGATGCTGCAAACACTAACACAATAAATATTAAAAAATCATTCAAGAATCAATTTATGGTGCTTTCATTCCTGGAACATGATTGATGCTATTTGTCTTAATTAAGAGTTTTTGTTCAGGAAATCAAGAAACTCTGGTGCTTGCAGCAGTGCCAACTCGGTGTATCCAGTCAGGCACAGCTGTTGCCCAGAAGTCTGCACTGTGTGTACAATAGAATACGTTTTGCTTAATTTATTATTATCAGCATGTTCATTCATGTTTGTGATCGAACAGAGAGCAGAGCAGAACATAACGTCTGTATCACTGGTGAATACATACATATCACCTGTCGATACGATGTCAATATCGCCCTCGAGACAGATGTGCCTCAGCTGGTTTTTATAATACTAGTATATATTACTGTAAGTATTGCAGAGCTTTATATCAGTACATGTGTGACAACAACATACTGCAACTTTGACAATACCGGTCAGACTAAGTGTTCACTGACCCGATTGTATGACTCTCATTTCATAGATTTTAATTAGATGTCTTTATTTTAATTAGATGTCTTTAATTGCTGCCAATAATTTCATTAAACAATCTTGAAGTTAGGTTGTAGTCCTTCAGATAATCCATGAAGCCTATCATTTCCCTTCCACTCAGCCCACTGTACAATGGAAGCTGTCTAAACCAGACTCACTAGGATGGAAGAAATAATCCAGTTTAGACAATGTGCCTGATAATGGACCTGATGATACATGTACAAGCCATGAATCGGACTGAGATTATATGCCAGTATAGACAACTTGCCGGTTTGGACAGATGCCGGTTTGGACAGCTTCCACTGTAATTGAAAAGTCCTGGATGAAGCAAGTCTAGGCCCAGCAGCTGTATTTGGATGTTGTCATGACTTTAAGCACCTCAGCTTCAGCTGTCAAGTATGGTCCATAATTCTGTTTCCAAAAGGGCGCAAGTTACTGGGTACAAGTTGTCACAATATTAAGTACCTTAGCAATAACAATCAGGCATTGGTCAGTGTTTCCAAAAGGGCCCTATACTGGGTACAAGGTGTCATAACATTAAACACCATAGCTATCACAATTAAGCATTGGTTGGTGATTCCAAAAGGGCCCTTTACTGGGTGCAAGTGTGTCACAACATTGAATGCCTTAGCTATAACAATCAGGCACTGGTCAGTAATTCACGCATGAAAAATAAGTGCAGGTTGTCAAAGCTTTAACTGCTCCAGCTATTGTGATTTAGTACCGGTGTATGATTAACTCCAAGATAACAGAGGAATGTAATATTGTTCAACCAGATCTTGTCTTACAGACTTCAAACATATGTTAATAAGTATGTAGATAGGTAGACATATAGTGTTTTCAGGTAGGATCGACTGCTGTTGTGTTGCGAATCAATGAATTCTTGCATAAAATATGCATAGTGGGTGGTAATTACTTACAACAATCTTACCTGTCTCAGGTAACAGGGGTTGGTCTAATTGGAAGAGTTTATTTGTTTATTGAAGACTTGGAATCGACAGTAAGCATTTAGGATGGTTGGTGGTTAACAAAACCATGACATTTTGATGAGTGGTGCAGGTGGAACTACAGGTGTGTTACGTAATTTGTTATTGATTTCCAGCTGCATGTATACTTTGTTGTCTTGGAATGTACATCATTGGTTGACTGAGTCCTTCATCGACCGTGTCGTACTTTTTCTCAGTTGAAAAGTTCCTAGGTTTAGAGTACTGAAACTATTATTTTGTTTGTAAGTTTGTGAATCAGTGGAAATATTATTCAAAGTTTTGTTATTGCTGCCTAACACACAGTAATGTCAGAACTAAATAAGTTGAAATCAAATGATTAGTTTAGTTTTCTGTGTATGTCAAAGATTATTGCAGTGTGTTTGTTGTTGCTAAAATTCATATCAAATTTAAAATATTTATTTAATGATTAACAGGTTAAATTGGACATCCTTAAAGTCTTCATGTGGAAGATCTTAAGATGAAAATCAGTTTATGAAGTGACTATACTTTTTGCTGTTAGGCAGACATAATCGCAATACAATCATCAGAGTTATGTTCCACAAAAATATCTTTTCTTTTCTGAAGAAATAGGAGGGGGCACAGTTATAATGTATGATTGATCCTGAGGACAATGCTGCTACTTGTGCAACCACGAAACAGTTCCTTTGTATCTTTGTAAGTCGGTGCTACTTGTCACTGTCTTAATCTAACAGTTTTGAATCAATATGAGGAATTTAATAGAAAGATATTATTTATTTATGTAAGATATTTTGAATATTTATTGTAACTCATGTACCATGATTAATGTCGTAGCCAACCCAAACTGTTGTTTGGACCTGTGGGGTAGCCTGTTTGCTGAAGCATCCACTCAGCACCTGGGCTCGATTCCCCACTAATACAGTTTGTGAAGCCCATTTCTGGTGTACCCTACCACACACGAGTACAGTGTGTGAAGCCCATTTCAGGTGTACCCTACCACACACAAGTACAGTGTGTGAAGCCCATTTCTGGTTTACCCTACCACACACGAGTACAGTGTGTGAAGCCCATTTCTGGTGTACCCTACCACACACGAGTACAGTGTGTGAAGCCCATTTCAGGTGTACCCCGCCATGCTATTGCTGGAATATTGCCCAAACTGGCATCACTCACTCACTCACTCACTCACTCACTCACTCACTCACTCACTCACTCACTCACTCACTCACTCACTCACTCACATATTCCACCCGTTACCAAGAAGTACTTCAGCAACACCCATATATCACCAGTTCGACGAGGCAAGGGTGTGAAGGTTTTCTCACCAAGTGATTGTAAACATTGTGCAGGTCATGTTGTAATTCATATCCAACACTGAACTTCAGAAGTGCTTTTAACAAGTTGATAAATAGCCACAACCAACTACAACTGGACCCGCCCTTTGAAGATTAGCATGTATGGGTCTGCCAAAGTACTGCCATTGTTCCTTAGTGCATACAAATATGCCAGACTATTAAGTGATCTAACTTTGAGTTACTTGAATGTATGCACACATATAGATATGCCTGGTTAGTTTAGCAGGTGTGAAGTGCCCAATACACTGTGCACCCTTCAATTCCTGAATGGTTTATACGATTATTCCACACCCTTAATGTTTGTGTGTATATTGACTTGTGGCAGCCATCTCTATCTGATCATGAAGAAATGATTGCACGCCTTCTTCTGACAAGTGCATGCAAATGGCCAAGTCCTAACTCAGAGGAGGTGTGATTTACGTAGTTTGTGGATTGTGTTGTAGGTAATTAACACCTTGATTGCTCAGGCAATTAGTAGTTAGCTTGTGTGTATAATCTGACAGATGGCTGTGGGGGTGTGTGGTCCCATTGTTGCTAGCTTCAGCCATTGTCCTTGCTGTCGCGTGCATCCATTGTCGTGTGAACCTGTGGCAGACACTGATGCTGATTCAGTTTGAAGGGAACACTTGACCGTTTCTACAGATTATTTTCGGATATTTTTTACCATATTTATAAGGTATGCCTTTGCATTTATTTCTCTCTAAACATGGTAGTACTGTTCAGTGCTGTGTTCAGTGACATAGATTATGTGAGCTTTCTTAAATTTGTTATACATGGTACAACACAGATGAAAGAGGATTATGAAACTCACATTACCACCAGTCTTGGGCTTACTTTGGTATCTTTCTGTGAGATTTGCCTAAAAAGAAAGGGAAATGTGAATTACTGCCTTGATAATACATGTTTTCATATTTTCTGCAGTGGTTAAAAAAAGATGTCCAATAGACTTGAAAAATCAGATTTCAGTGTTAGCTGCAATGCTCTGGTAAGGAAAGTAGAGGCAGTGTGAGGCTACCTCATATACTGGTGTAAGGGAGACAATACCTGGCCTCCTGTAGAATTTATCAGTGGAGAAGACGACATCAGTCGTCAGGGAAAGAAATGTACAGTTCAAGTCTCCCAGCAATGATTTTGACTTATCTCCCTTCTCGCCTTACTGTTAATATTTTTCACATAATACACTAAACACTGTTGGATGGAAATGGTAATATCTGTAGATATTTGTAATTGCTGGGTATTGTGTTGGTTAGTAGATAAATAATAATGTGACATACAGCTGATGCATTGCTTTGACTTCTATCTACCATTCAACAAAAGTGGGGGATAGTGGATTTACAAGAATGATAAGATGCAAATGATGAAGTCAAGGAGAAAACAGATGAAAAATTAAGGGAAATTGTGACAGTTTGTTTTGTCCATCCATCATCAGTATGGATGGATATTTTTCTCATGTGCATTTGATTGTGATATGCTTACAAAATGACATTCCACCTACTTTTTTTTTTAATGGTATCTTTCAAACTAATGCATTCGTAGACTTCAACTCTTCACCTAAACAGACGACTATGCTAATGACTAAGAGACGACTAACGAGATCGGGTGGTCAGGCTTGCTGACTTGGTTGACACATGTCATCGGTTCTCAATTGCTCGGATCGATGCTCATGTTGTTGGTCACTGGATTGTCCAGCCAAGACTTGATTATTTACAGACTGCCGCCATATGGCTTGAATATTGAGTGTGGAGTAAAACTAAACTCACTCACCACCTAAAATAATGGCTCCAGTTCTTCACCATATCTAGATAGCTTGTAATGAAGGGAATGTCCTGTACACACATGGTGACCATAGTGTTATGTTAATGATTTCACCCAATGTTAGCGTTAAAGTTTCTGTTGGCGCATATTACAAGTCTGGAAATGAATGTGTAGCTGTATAATTGACAATGACTACAGTTGCAGATGACATTGCGGCCTCTGTTGATACAGGAATACTTCATCGTCAGCAATTGAAAGGAAATAACAGACTGTCTGGGCTTCCACTGAGTGACTAGTTACACATGTTTTGCCAACCAAATGAGAGCAAACACAGGCGTAGAGCTGTTACATGGTTACCGTATGACAAAGGGGATTCATGACTCACATGCATGTCACATCCAATGTGTTGTTAGCAAACACATGGCACAAACACAGGGATAGAACATTGATATACCCCAGTGTTAGATGAACTGTGTACAAGTGACGTCATCCGCTGATGCTTGCACCTTGGTGGCCAGTTAAATTGAAATAGGCTATATATGCATTAGACATTCATGACTGACTTTGAATCTGTAGTAGACATTCTTAATTGACTTACATGTATGCATTTACACTATGGGTTTATGTGTGTATATGTATGGGTGCATTGACGGTTCCGACTCTCAGAGTATATGCAGTGGTCATTGAGTACATTGTTGCATGATTATATGAGATAGATACTGATGTAGGATATGCAGTTCATGCTGGTTGAGTATAGGCAGTGGACATTGATGTTTAAGTATATACAGCCCAAATTGCTGGTTGAGTATAGGCAGTGGACATTGATGATTAAGTATATACAGCCCAAATTGCTGGTTGAGTATAGGCAGTGGACATTGATGATTAAGTATATACAGCCAAAATTGATGGTTGAGTAAAGGCATTGGACATTGATGATTAAGTATATACAGCCAAAATTGATGGTTGAGTAAAGGCATTGGACATTGATGATTAAGTATATACAGCCCAAATTGCTGGTTGAGTATAGGCAGTGGACATTGATGATTAAGTATATACAGCCAAAACTGATGGTTGAGTATAGGCAGTGGACATTGATGATTGAGTATGTACAGCCAAAATTGATGGTTGAGTATAGGCAGTGGACATTGATTATTGAGTATATGCAGTTGACATAGATGGTAAAGTATATGCAGCTGATATTGATGGTTGGGCGTATGCAGTTGATACTGATGGTAGAGTATATGCAGTCAATATTGATGGTTGAGACTATGATATCGATAGTTGAGTTCATATTTTGGTCAAGTATGTGCAGTTGATATTGATGGTCAAGTATATGCAGTGGACATTGTTGGTTGAGTATGTCATATTGATGGTCAGGTGTATGCAGTTTATTGATGGTCGAGTTTATGATATTGATGATTGAGTATATGCAGTTGATATTGATAGTCAGCTGCATGACTGGTCAGTGCATGAGTTCTCTGACCACGCCATATACCATGCTGGGGAAAATAACTTCTGGGAATTGTGTATATTTTAGAGACAACCATATATACCCATGTTTAATGATGTGATGCAATGCCATGCTGTTTACCTGGACCTGTGCTGGGGACATGTAGCCAAATATGGAATATGAAATAGGGAGGAGTCTGTCAAAATGACGTGACTCATGGCAATTTATTTTTCACAGTGTTTTTGAAAAGAGAATTTCAACAATGTGTCAGATGTTCTCACCACACCCTTCATGTTTTAACAAAGACGCTTGCGGTCTAGAATAAACTTGTCACTTTGTAAAATGATAATTTAATAGAAGTTACTCTGAGAATGTAAGAGCTACATGTTGTATTTCTGTCAATTTTCATGTTTCAGAAACAATATTCAATAATTTAAAATCTTACAACTCCTGGAGTTTTAACCATTGAATATATTGGAATTAGTTGTCCTCATGTCTTGTGAAAATAATGGATTGTGGATTAAGTAATTATCATTTTTTAGAGATGGTTTGACAATGATAATCTTTGAGAAAACATGTTTTGTCATGCTTGTTGGAGTAAGTAATTGTTCAGTCACGGACTAAATCCTTGTTCCAAACCCCATTACTGGTAAAACACAAAAACAGTTTTCATCAAACTCACTTTTTTGTTAACTCAGTACATAGTGATGAAATACCAGGTAAACAATGCAGCTACAGTAAGTCAGGCTTGACAGGTTTGTCTTGGCAAAAGGGGGGTAACTCCTGGTTGCCTCCTGGGACTAAATACCACTGTAATGCTTAGTGGCATTTCAGGTTCATCAGCCTAGCGTGTGTGACTTTAAGAAAACACTGAATGTCTAGCAAGGATTAACAGCATCTCTTATTAGATGAATGGTCTTCTTTTCACGTTGTTATCTTATTTATTCTTTATGCACTTGTGATTTAGAGAATATTGGGTTGTCTTTAACATTTCTGGTATATCACATTTTTCTGTTTTCATGTAAATACATCTATGCATTACATTTTGGAGACAATATGTGTTTTATCATTTTTATAAAAATTAGGTAAAATGTCAGCTTCTAAACAGAAATTTCAAAATGTCAAGTATTTGAAATACTACTGCTGATTTGTTGTCATTTGTCAGAGCTACAGAAAGAAAAACACATTAGATGGTCTGTCCACAGTTATTCTCATAGGAATTACCACTGAAATATTCAAGATTCTCATTGTCAAGTTGTAAGGATTGTCTTCGAAAGCTGCAAAAATGCCAAACATTTGCTAATAAATATGGTAGGATGTGTAAATATTATTGTACTGTGACTCATAAACGTAGTCAGGTTGTTTTTCTCCTTTGTGCTTTTACCTGTTCAGGTGAGTCACAGCTCAATTAGGAAGCTGTCGTCCTTTGTTAAGACATGTTGTTAACATTTTGTTGCATACAGTATTGCAGCCAAACTACATGGGTTGATCTCGGTCCCCATTCCTTTTAGAAATGAAGTGGGCTGAATTTCGAGAACATATGTCAGACGATGTGTGAAATGTGCAGCCTTTTTGTTGAATCATTTTGCAACTTCTTTGCGAGCGTATTGAGCTGAAACTAATGTAGCATGTACAGATGTTATTTGTGGTGATACCTGGGCTGAACTAGAAATGTATCACAAAGATATCTAGATCTTATGAAACGAAGCAAAACCTACATATTTAAACCTGGGGATGTTATATCTTCGTAACTAACATGAAACAGAATGAATTTGCAGTATTTTTAAAGGCTGAATACCAATAGCATATTTATTGTGTTGACATGAGACATTTTCTGTGTGTAAAGTATGTTGTGATGCCTTTGATAAGAATATTTTTTGTGTGAGTTGTATGCAGAACATTTTATCGTTAACAGCATGAACAGTTTTCTATAACACTGTGCTTGTCTGTATTCATGAAACAGGCTATAAATTATTTGCGAAAACAGCCGATTAGCATGCGATGGAGATAATGACATTGCAAATATGATTCTGCATCACACTCCATTAACATCAGAGTTTCACGTCATAAAAATCAATATTCACATAGCTTTTTGAACTGTGAGTAATTTCTGATACTACACTGCTTGGGGATGTTTTGTTGTAAAATTAGAACAAATATGAGTCACAGTGCTATAGATAGCCTTTAGTATTCTCAGGGTAGTTAACAAATTTATATTTAGATCACATGAGGTGACTTTACTTGGTATAAATTTAGCTTTCAGTCTGGGAAAATATTTTCTTCTAGAAATTTGAATGAATAAGAGGAACTAATTCAATAGTTTTCTTATTTAGTGAATTACACATATTCTTCACCAATATTTCCGATTCAGTTTTAAATATGAATATATGAGATAAAATAAATAAATTCCAATGAATCCATAGCAAATAGAGTTATTGTATGTGCATTGAGAGACTGTGTAAACAATAAAGGGGAAAGACTGTTTCCTTGCCATACTCCTTTACCCTTCTCATGCATTAGAAGTGTGGAGTTTTGTTTGCTGTAAGCTCTGCTGTCACTCTGACCTGTACTGAAAGGTTTTGGGAGGTGCCTTGGAGGTGAATCTTAGTTTGCAATTGTTCACTGTTAATGGTCTTTTACTAATGATGATAGGTGCAAATATAGACATCAGGGAAGTGTTTGCACGGGCTTAACAATTTGGTGGAGTGAAATTTAGACCTTTATGACTTACTAAGGTGTGTGTCTTCCTTTAGAAGGTATATCGTTTATCTGTAAATTTAAACTTAGTCTTAGACTGGTGTCACGTAGGTCTTGGAAAAGTACTTTGTTATCAAGAAAGTTTAGACCTTCCAGCACAGGACAATAGCTTGTATGTCTTATGAAGTCATATAGTTGTGAAAAATGTGTACCTAAAATAGGCGTGCTAGTCTTTTGAAACTGAACACAATCTGTAATGGTGGAAATATTATCCTGAATGTTCTTTTTTCTTTATTTGCTTGAAAACAGAACTGGAATTATTCTTGGTGTGACAAGTATAGTGAAATTTCGAATCACCCAAGTTAAAATGATTTTTCTGAAACTTTATCATCAGTTTAGGATTTCTGCAAGGCTGTGATGCCATAGGATAGACAATGGGATGAGATGGTGCAGTTAGTTTCTTTGCAGTGTGTTGTGTTACATCCGGTTTGTATGTCACGAGAGATTTACCTACATGGTAGGTGGAGTCGTGTGGAACAGCCAAGGCAAATAGTGTCTCTTACAGGCTGCTACATGATGTGAAGACAGTCATGCATGAAAAATGCACTACACAAACATTCTTTATATTTGACACAGAAAGAACGGAATATACTGTTTACAATGATTCATGAAATTATCATTTATCAATTAATAGTTACAAAATATAATGATGAGATGTTAAAGCAGTCTTGTTTATGAGAGACAGTTTATGAAATAATCAAATTTAACTTAATTGTACATAGATTCAATGTTTGCTTGCAATGTCCAAACAAAATAAACTAAGTGATATAACTACACATCACAAGGTATATTGTGTGGAAACTTTTAAAAATACTGAAAAATGTATCAAAATCTAGTACATCATAATGGCACCATGCTTAAACATGCGCATTTTGAGTAGCATTTTAATGGTAAGAGCATGTCTGAAAAGGTTTAAGATCACCTGATAATATCTAAGTCACAGAGACGTTTTCTAAGCAGGTCTCTGACTCATGGAAAGAGAATGTCATAAAACATAGACCAACACACTCTGTCACCTTAGACATGTCTTTAATCTAGGGAATTGTGCGCAGGTAGAAATGACATTATCTACAATCTCCATACGTTAGTGGATCTTCTGGGTTAGCTACAGGGAGTTTGAAATTCTTTGACCAAAAAAAAAAATATACATCAATTCACAATTGAGAAATTCTCAGCTTGATGTATGTCATTTGTTTATCTACATCTGTCTGTGTTATAGATTTGACTTCAAAGGTAAATGCTAATGTTTATAATCACAAAATCACCATGAATTTATTTATATGAGTGTGTTTTTCTGTGGATATTTCAAACATGATAGATTGTGTGATAAGTTACGTATTTATCTTGATTTTGTTAAATAAGCACTTTCAGAGAACCATGATAATGTCACAAGGATTATTTATTTTCTTTGAGTATTATTTAATACCCTGTGTACTGCTAGTTGCACACTTACAAATGAGGAAATGATTAAGCTGTCAGGAAATGGTCGAAGTATATTGTAATCTGTATTTCTTTCCAGGTTGAAACTATTTAAAAAAACACCCATTTGCACAAACATTTAATCTTGTGGAGACATTAGGTGTGAAACATAATATGTACTCTCATTGACTTTCAAACTGAACTACCTGTCGACACAGAGTTAAAACAAACTGGTTGAAGCAAAGGACGTTCAGTATTACTGGAATAATGAAAACAGTACGTGCTAGCTGTCAGGGGACCGTCAGATAGTTGACAACAGTAGTACCTCAACATGACAAGGTTATCTAGAGCTTACAGAGTAGGGGATTTCCTCACCCTATATGTTAGAGAGGTTACCTGTGTTATCACCTAATTCGTATGTAACTATCTTTAACTCGTGAGCTGCATGTACAGCAGATGTGGTGTTCAGCAAGCATATCACTTAGGTGTTTGGTTGTTTGTGGAGACATTGTTCAGCTTTGTTGATGTGTATCTGGGGAGCGGTAGGTAGAGTGTCTGTATATTAATACAATTTATTGTTCGGTACTTTTAATGCACTTTGAAGCACTGTTTCTTTAGAAGAATTGTTTACATTCCTTGAATGTTTCTAACCATGATTCTTTATATTGTACAGACGAAATAATTGTGAGAATTTTGGTATACTGTGAACAAATAAGAGTGGTATTTTATCAGCGTTTTACCTGTCATTATGAATGTTTCATTTTTCTAAGCTTGGTTTTATTAGGTTGGTACAAGGAGGTATTTACTTATAAACACACTGTTGTTTCATTGTCATTCAGAATAATAACAAATATTGTTAGTTTTAATTAAAACTTATCTAGCTGCTGTGGGTAATATGAAGGAGACAACGACCAGATATTGACATTCTCGTGACATTCCCATGCCCCGCACGTCATGTGTAGACGGTGTATACGGCCTGTATCACCTGCCATGGGTCTGGGACAGTCAGAATGCCGGGGACAGCCAGGTGGTGCCTTGTGTCAGTGTATGCATCCACATGAACATGCTCCACGTGTATTGACATAGACATGTCTACAGTTACCGAGTACACAATTACACCCTACCAATTTTCCAGTACCTTCAGTGTTGATGCTCTGTTCATGTGTATATGTCTAACATGCCTTGTATTACACACATGGGATATCAGGTTTTGGTGTCGGTATGAAGGAGGGTTCATTGTTGGGGACTGTTCAGTAACATTTTTATGTCCCTGTTTAAGATAGCAGCTGGCTATACAGCCTAAGGTATAGTTACAGTATTTACTGGTCAGAGGCTTGTCTAGCTACTTGGAATTGTGGAATTATGAAGGACTTGTAGTCTTTTCTATATGTTTAAGTTTGCATCAAAAGGATCAGCACTGAATAGTGTAAAAGATATATTTATTTTGAAATTTCCACAAATAACTACTGATATTGACTGGTCAGACATAGGTGTAGCCCAGAGATGTCAGGTGTCACAATGTGCCAAGCAGAGTAGCCACCCTTAGCATGCCAGGATTATCTGATCTTGAGTTCATACCCAAACCTATTTGTTGATCTCTCACCAACATATCCCATAGACTTTCCTCATGCATTGAGCTACCACTTTGTAACATAATGGAATACTGTTTATTAGGCATGTAGAGCTGATCAGTCGTTGGTAGCTGGGTTCACCCGTGATGATCCTTGTTAAAATAGATCTTTAACAACCTTTCCATACTAGACAATCAAACAGTCAGGCTTGCTGACTTTTTCGATGCATGTCATCATATCCCAGTTGCGTAATTAATGCCCCTGATGTTGAACACTGGAATCTCTTGTGCTGTCTTGGTTATTTACAGACTTTGGTCATATAGCAGGAATATTGCAGTGTGTTGTGTTAAACAACAAACAAACAGCTGGACAAATGCGATGTTTACCTACCTTTGAATGCATGTGTTTGTAGGACAAATATATATACATATCCAATTGTGTGCACTTAAGTACTAGCATGCTGTTATTGTTACAAGATGAATGGATGTTCCCGATCTGTGAACTCGTCCATAAAAATAGGAGCTCCTTTGTTGAGTATCAGGTGATCAATGTGAAACAGCTGTCTGCATGTGCCAATACACCCTCAAGCTACATCGATAGTAGGTATATCTAATTATCTTCTAATATTTAGAGACCCCAGATGAATGTTTGGATAGTTACTGAGCTATACTTGCACCCAACAAAGGTTTTAATCAACAGAGCTGTCACTGGATGATATAACAGGTGATACTAACAATGTACACGTGTGATAAATTCTATATTTTAACTCTGTTGTATTGCAAGTGACACTATTCACTTTGTCTCAAACACGTTCTGTAACATGTGCTATTTGAGATTGCACTTTCTCGGTGTCTTGACTTTTCAACAGGACAGCGAGTTTTTTGCACATATTGCTGTATTATTTATACATTGAAACAAAATGAAAGGATAATGGCTTTAGAGAGATGTTTTGCGGCTAAGATCAAATAGACAGTTGAAATATTCATGATCCTTAAATATTTTTGTTCTGTCTATTGAAAGTTTCATTTCAGCACTAACAATGTATCTGTCACTTTTAATTGATTCTCAGTTTATTTTTCAGGTTTATGTTTTTATTCCTGTGGCATCCAGAGGATCATAAAATACTATTATGGTCGACACTTGATAGTTCAAGAAATTTGAAAAAAAAGAATTATGTGAAACCAAATGTTTATGTATGTTTTCTTTTGTTTCAGACTACCATACGGATTACTATAAATAAGTGTAGAGCCAGCTCTGGCCTGGCTTCAAAATGAATTTATAATGATTGGTAAGTACAACCTTCTTTTCTTTTTTAATTTTTCATGAGAAAGTGGCACATGGTTTTTACCAGCACCATTGGTTGGACGTAGATTGTCACAAATATGTTGAAATGGTGAAACTTAATATTATAAGCGACAAACTATTGCCCTAGAAATGGTCAGCCCAGTAACACAGAAAGGAGTATTCCTACGACCAACACAGAAAACATTGATCTGGACATTAACTTATTATCAAGGCCACGAGGGACACAGTTTTGAATTCTCCTAGCCTGTAAATATTGTTTGCAAGTGAAAGTGTTCATTCTTCGTCGGCCAAGCAATGGATCAAAAAGGAGCAAATATTGATTAAAGACTTTTCATTGATTTTACTTGTGTAACATATTTCCAACTGATTGATCAATATTTTATCTCTCGACTGTCTGTGTATTATATTAGGAAGTCGGTATGCAATTACAAGCTTGTGTCATAGGTAACTTGGGCCATGGAGATCACTGTGACTGTGTCTCGGCTATATTAGCTGTCAAATTCAATACTTCTCACAAAACATAACCTTTGATTTTGTGGGATTCAAAATTCATCTGATTTGAGGGCAAGCATGAATACATTACATTTCAAACAAGCAGATTTCTATTTATCTATTTTTTTTCGCCTGTGCTGTGGGCATATATTTGAATTTAAATTCAGAATGATTCATGTGTCATAAATTTTGAAACCCCATGGCTGTGTGCAGTCACTTTGGATGTAAGGTCATGAGAATTATTTTCATTCCTTGCTCAGAGAAATTCTTTCCATTATTGAGCTTATAATGATGTATGAGGCTTGCAAACACATTTGGTCTCAAACCTTGTCATACAGTAATTGCTGGGATTTGAAGGTATTGGCAGTCTTTGTTGAAAATAAATTATGATGTAATTTGCCAGAGCAATCAGACCCTTTCATGCCCAAAGTATTCTGAAAAATAATTTTAAAAAGTAAACACTGCAAGAAAACATGCTATGAGTTTATATGATGAAGGATTTGATGGAATACTGTATTGATGCATTGTCCAATGAAATGAACTAATTCTATTTCTAATTTGCTATGGAATACATGTTACCATGATGGCAGCATTTTCCTTTCAAGAAGCTTAGACCTTTTACAAAATAGTTCCATAGTAAAACACATGAGCAATGTCCAACAGCCTAAATAAAGTAAAGTTCTCCCTTTTCTACAGTCAGTTCTTCCCCACAGTGATATATACCCTGGAAGTCCTGCTCTTTCATATTCACAGAAACTTGTTTTGAACACAAACTTTTTATATGTCCGCTCAGGAATAGACTCATATCACTTCTCATAGGTTATATGTTATAATTAATTTTTCCATAATAAGGTAATGAGAATCTGAGAATGGAATGGGGAGCCTTAGTACCTACCATCTAAAATTTATCTTTTTACATACCCTGGCACCTAATTCTTTGAATATGTTTTTTTTCTCATTAAAGTTTGTATATGAAGCATATGTCAAAACTTTGGTGGCTTCACTATAATGTAATACCTGTAGCTTATCCTTTTATTGAAGATATTAATGTAACCCAACATCCAGTACAGACACAGGATACAAAATAAGCCATAAATCATGATACAGATGTGTGATGGATGTCTTCCCAGGTTGATAAGTTTCCAGTTTATGATCGCCTGTGTCATTGTTGAAATAGGAAGACATGGGTGAGTGGCCGTCTCCTTTTAGTGTCATGGGCTGTATTCCCCCACACCCACACCGTGTCGGTCAGCAATATTGTTGAAGTTGGGGAGATGGGTTTTACAGCATGTGTGACGATATTTACTGTGTGTGAAGTGAGATGTTATTGTCAGTGTTTATCTTCTCTCATGACTCATTCTCTGTCAGGGATGGAATCCTCATTCTAAAATTCTTTTTTTTTTTTTTAATTTGTCATTTTTTTTTATTTGTTTAACACATGGAATGTATGGATTAGTAGTTCAAAGGAAAGAAAAGGTGACAACATCGATCTGTAGATACTTGTTTAGTCACGTCAGAAACAAATGGCATACATACTGATGATCAGTTAAGGAACAGATTGTGTGTAAAATGTAACTAAATGATTTGATATTAATTTCTCTGTTTTAAGTTAAAGCAAAACAGTGTGTATGGTTGTACGCTGCTTTTATGAGTTTCATGGTGATGGACACCATAAATTGTATCCATGCAAGTATTTGAAACCATGTATATGGTGTGAAGTTGCACCTCATTTCCTCCGAAGGGCAGTAGGGAGGCCTCAGTGTTAAAGTGTGTGCTTGTCATGTAGAAACCCATGTTTGATTTCCCAAAGGGGTACAATGTTTAAAGGCTATTTTAGGGTAACCCCGCCGTGATATTGCTGGGATATGGCTAAAAATCAGTGTGGAGCTAAACTCACTCACACTCACTCTCTCTCTCTCTCTCTCTCTCTCACTCACTCACTTCTGGGGAGAGAGTAGAAGTATATAGTGCTATAGATGTGTGGTTGTTGATGTGTCTATCCTGTACGTAAATCATCACAGAAAACTGACCATTTACATCTAATTTACCCTTTCACATTTCTCCTTTTTTTTTCTGAATATTTTGTTGAATGATAAACTATGACACCAAGACATTGCACGTTTTGAATGAGTGTTGAATTTAGTCATTAATCTATAATGTTGTAGTTATCACATACTGTAAATATGGAAAATTACAGATAATATTCCACATTTTATTCTTTATTCCATGCTGCTGGACTTATCCATGATATTAATGGTGGAGAATAATTCTGTTGTATTTACATATGAAAGGGTCATTTAGAGTTATCGTGAAACCCGGAACAATATGTGCAACTAATCACAATCTGTAATACTACACCAGACAATCAGCAATGAAGTCGGTGCAGCAGACTCCATTTGCAGGAATGGCAATCACAGACAAAGGGACATAACTCTGTCTCAGCTATCTGCCTGTAAGTCCATGAACAAATGGGACAATATTCATAATACGCTGCTACCTTGTGTAATATTATAATCAGCCCACTGCATGATGACTCATCCTGCCACAGTGCTAGGTCTCCAGCACCAAACGGGGAGAGGACGGTTTCCATGACATTGTTAATTAATACACGACCTCCTCGCCATGTTAGCTGGCTGACCTAAGTTGCTTGTCTCTGCTATGTCCAACCAACCACTGCATATTACCTTTAGTATAGATAGATATGTTCATGTTGATTACTCATCTTTTTAGGTTTTCTTTGAATGTTGAGCATAAGAAATTTAGTCCATGATGCATTTACTTTTCATGAATTATGTAAAATACTTCGTGTAAAGATTTTCTGTTTTGGTCAGAAATTATGAATTTTAATGGGTTAAAGTAATGAAATCCTAGATGTGTTGGTTTGAAGTAGGTGTTGCTATGCAGGTAAAGGTATTTGGGTGAGGAGGATGGTGTTTCTTGCGTTATGTTAGTGTTGGTCAGAAATTCGGAAGTGGTAATGTCGTGGTGAATGTGACTTGAATGAGTGATAGGCATTTAAACCTCCGGTTATTGATCCTGAATTAATTTACTGGCAGTATCTTTGTAAAAATACATTTTGGTCTGTAGTGCCAGGCCTGCTTTCACAGTTTTCATGGCAGTTAATATGGGGAGGCAGTTGGTGTGGTCCTTATTGTCAATGTGATTAGTCACATAGAATTTCCACAGCAGAGAAACAGAGAAGCCCTCTCTCTCAATGTTGTTGAAATAAGCGAGAAAGAGAAAAGGCTTTGAATGTTTTGTAGAATAGTCAATTAACCAACGGCAGGGAAAAATATGTAGATCAAGATGGTGCTGTGGTATGTTGTAGTCTTTGCTCGTAATTCCAATATGGATGCTTAAATGAGGGCAGACGGCCAGCTAGGAGATGTTGCCAGAGGTGGATCACGGTTGCCTTGTGGTTAAAGCTTTCAGTAGTTTGCTAACATTTGGGCCAAATATTGTTCCATGTTGTGTAAAATAGTTAAGGATTGGTGTGTGAGTGTGTATGCAATATTTCAGCAATATCACGAGGACACCAGATGTGGACGTATTATGCATGTGGAAAATTGATCCCAGGCCTTTGGCATGAAGAGCAAACCACAAGGCTACCCCTTACCACCCTGAGTGGTAGATTGGGGAGCAGTGGTGAACTCCACATTTTGATTGCCAGGTTGACTGTGCGTAATCAGTATGGTGAACATAGACATGGCATGGTTGTATAACTGGTAAAAGTGGTATTAAGCCATATTCACTCATCACTTTCTTAAGCACTAGGACTCTGTAAACAGTAATCACTCCTAAACTCCTTGATTAGTGGGATGCAATGGAGTAACCTTGTTTTTTGAAGTGTTGGCTCATCATGACAAAAGTCCTGGGTTCGAATCCCCTCATCGGTACAATATGTGAAGCCCATTGCTGGTGTCACCTGCCGTGATGTTGTTGGACTATTGCTAAAAGCGTCGTAAAACCAAACTCACTCATACTTAATGCAAGGTCATTGACAACTGACTTAAATGTCAGTTTCATTCAGGTGTTTCTGTTTAGACAGTGTATCAGAAACATGAAATATTTCCACATTGTTCTGTGAATTAGTTGAAGTAGTCTGTCCATACTTCTGCATGTAAACAAAGATTTCAGTTTTTGTCTTCTTTACCAAGATCCTAAATCTCAAATGAGCATTCGTTTTGTCTTATAAGGTGTCAAGATACTTTAGTTTTACAGTTTAAGTCTCTTTGATACTACAGCATGGTTTATCAAAATTTAAAGTCATAAAAGAAAAGGTGACTAACAGGATCGGGTGGTCAGGCTCGCTCACTTGGTTGACACGTCATCGGTTCCCAATTGTGCAGATCGATGTTCATGCTGTTGATCACTGGATTGTATTGTCTTGATTCAGTTATTTACAGACTGCTGCCGTATACAACATATGTCATATTTGGGATTTCACTTTCTCAGTGACATGTTGCATTATGTCCTGTTATCAGCTTAGAAGGGTCAGTCAGGTAGCTGAGAGGCTAAATCATTTGCTCCTCACACCAAAGGCCTGGGTTCAGCTGGCCCCATGGGCACAATGCATGAATCCCATTTCTGGTGTCCCCTGCTGTGATGTTGCTGAAATATTGCTAAAAGTGGTATAAAACTCACTTACTCACTATTAGTATATTATAATGGAGGCTAACGCGTCAGACTTAGCTGTGATACTGAGAAATTACAGAGTGGTTTTCAAAACATAAACTAATTAGAAAGGTCTCTATCAACCTTTTCTGCTTGTAAAAGACGACCAAAATTTTGGTGCTTTGGTTGAGGGCGTGATCGCTGCTCATGTTATCAGAGTATTGTTTGAGTAGTGCTAAGCGTAGGGTAAAACAATGTACAAGCACTCCAATCAGGTACCCATGGTACAGATCTTAGTTGATTGCACGATACCTTAACGTAGACTAAGTACAATCATAGCGCTTGTTTCGTACAACAGCATCCAGATTACTCAGTGAAAGTCCAAGAGTAAATGCAGACAGAGGGGTAGCATAGTGGTTGAAGCCTCTGCTCATCACGCTTATGACCCAGGTTTTATTCTTCATATGGGTACTATGTGTGAAGCCTATTTCTGGTGTTCCCTGACATGATATTGCGGGAATATTGCTAAAGTGGCACAAAACCATACTCACTCATGAGTAGGTAGGAAAGAGGTGCCATTGTCAGTCAGCTGTGACTAGATGGTGTAAGGGCTATCTGAACGTAGCATTTCTTATCCCTTCAAGGGTCTGGGTTTGATTCCCAAGAACCATGTATGAATATTGCTGTAGCATTAACCATTTAACCATGCTTACTGAAAGGCTTCAGCCACCTTTATCCTTCTATATATCACAAGTGTTCATTACTAGCCATTTCTGATAAAATATTAATGGCAGTATGTGACACGATGGTGAGTCACGGTGATAATCATCCTTGAGACTAATTTCAATTTTGTCAAACTGAATGAGGATATGAATGTGTTTCAGAAATTATTTTGAATCGTCATAAAAGAATGATTTGATTCCGAATGTGTTGTCGTCATCCTGGGACTAATTCTAACTTTGTCAAAATTGTACCTGAATGAGGATATGAATGTGTTTCAGAAATTATTTTGAATCGTCATAAAAGAATGATTTGATTCCGAATGTGTTGTCGTCATCCTGGGACTAATTCTAACTTTGTCAAAATTGTACCTGAATGAGGATATGAATGTGTTTCAGAAATTATTTTGAATCGTCATAAAAGAATGGTTTGATTTCGGGACTAGTGTAATCAATACAGCAGAATCAGCAGATGTAATCAAACTTGGTTCCGCTCTGACTTCACAGCCTTCCACTTGTGCCTGTGTACTTATCCTGGATTCAATACCTATAAACATCAACTGATTGCACTGCATGAGGACAAGACTTGAAGAGATATGAATAATTAACCTTCTGTGTTACTCTATGCTGTTTACCTTTACCTGCGATAATGCATTGTAATAAGCTGCGTGCAGGACAGGTGGAGAGCAGTGTACCAATTCACCTTTGACGCAACCAGGTGCATAGGATTCTCGTCCCAGGAAGCAATTTCCCAGGGTCTTATTTATGGGCTGTGGATGGGAGCTGCATTGAAAAAGACTTAGTTGATCAATGATTGGCGATGAGGTGGTATGGCGCGATACCGACTCGGTGCTTTTGTCAGTGTAGGCAACTTTCATGGTGGATGTTCTCAGAGGATAATCAGCATCAATGTTGCTCAGGGCCGTCAGTGTCGGCTGCCACAGTGATTGACGTATACATCTCGGGGCAGTTATTCATTATGAAGATGCCTTTCTAGTTTGGTATCTGATCATTGAATTGGGCTGTGTTGTGAAGAGAGCTAATTTGGACAGATTTGTTATGGGATAGGTGTTGAAAAGAATACATATGTGTTTGATGTTTGTGAATTATGGTCTTGTTTACAGGGACGCCTGGGACAAGTCAGTTTTCATTTCGGTCAATCAAATAATGGCATCTTACTTGAGCTACTAGATAGTTTCTGTTTACGGTTTCAAACTGCAAATAAACTGGGATTTCATTTCATATCTGCTCAAAATGTAGCTATTAAATTTCACAATGATACTAAGAAGAGTTATCTTTAGTTGCTACTTACCACTTCTCAATAAATAGTCCACTAAATATGAACATCAATTTATTCTTTCATAATTACATTGTCATAATTATGTCACCAAAATCAAGGCAAGTGGAAAATTAGTCAGGGCAAGTTGCTTCTTAAAGTCATTAGGCCAGTGGCAAGTGGCTTTTAAAAATATGAACCCCAGGACCTAGATTTTTGAAGCTCTCTTAGCACTAAGATAGTTGTAAATTAATGTTCATGCATGGCACGTACGACTATTTTAGCACTAAGAGCCTAAAAAGTCTAGGCCCTGGTTTATCATTTAAGGTAATGGATGTGTTGGGGGGGTTTTGACTTAGATACATTTTATATTTTGGTGAGGGTCTCATTAAGGTGACCAACCTTGGTCATACTTGAGAAGATGCTAATATCAAGATGAAGGTGATTCATCCAGTGCCTCGTAACCTGGAGCTGAATGTGGTAGCCAGTGCATGGTAACATGCTTTTCACACAGTGCTTGGTAACCATGTCAGTGGTAACCTGGTGTTTAACTCTGTAATCCAAAGCCTGTTTTCCTGAAGCTTATAACCTGGAGCTGAATTTGGGCATGGTAACATGATTTGTATAGTGCTTGGTAACCAGATGTGGCAGCCACATTGATGGTAACATATTTACCATGTCGACGGTAACCAGGTGATTATCATGGTAACTAGTGCTGCATATACAGTGCTTGGTAACTTTGTCCTTCGAATGGTGGCTCAGTGTGGTAATACCGCTGATGGTAAAGTGGTGCTGTGTGTGTTAAACTAGTGCTAAAGCTTACCCAGTGTTTTGAAACATGGTTCTTAGTAAGCTAGTGCTGAATGTGGTAATGCTATATATAGTAACCTTGCCCCTGCACCAGAATCGTAATTTGAGATCCAAAATTTGATGATAGTAACACAGAATTTCAAAGAGGTCATATAACTTTCAATATAGAATTAAGCTGATACAGTATTTTCGTAATGTAAAATTTAAGTGGTTAAGCACACAATTCTGGAATGGTACTGCATGGTTCTACCAGGTACTTCAAATTCTGGAGGATAAACTTCGTGTTTTTGTTCATTCAGAATGTTTACTTAAAAGAAGTAAATTGTAATGGCTATATGTATAAACTACATTTTGTCATATTGAAAATGTGGTGCACAATATTTCTAAGTTAACTCATAAAATTTGCATGGACACTGTTCAGCGATCAAAGAAGTACAGCTTTACAAGCCTAAACACAAGTGCGTTCATCTCCATGGAAAAAACTCATGTCATGGTACTTAATGAGGTAAAAGGACATTCTCATTTTGCTCTGATCTCTTAGTAGACATGCCTTTAAAAATGATGAAACAAAGTTTGTTTGATGTGCTTGTCAATACGGAATTAGCATCACTAGATGTGGGTGTGTCATTGGATCATTATTTCAAATCACCACCGAACTGTGAGATATGTTGCAGTCGATTAATACGGTAACGTCATACTTACATCAGAGCAAGCACTTTTACAGTCTCCAGTAACCCATGCTTGTCGTAAAAGGTGGAATCAGGTGGTCAGACTCCCTGACTTGGTTGACACATGTCCTTGTATCCCAGTTGTGTAGATCTTTGCTCATGCTGTTGATCACTGGACTCTCTGATCCAAACTTGATTATTCACAGATTGCCACCATACAGCTGGTATACTGTGCGACTTTAAAGGACAAACAACCTGTCATCTTAATCAGTTGGCAAACTGCTTGTGAAGGTCAATCATACATTTTTTTTTATAGGTTTCTGTGAAAATAAAATCTGTAATGTATACAAGGAAATGTGTACTGTCCTGTTATTATTCAATGCACATAAAGATTACCTACTGGTTGATATAGATGGTGAGGGAGCATTTAGTGCTGTAAACTGGGCTTCCATGTTCACTTGCAGCTGACTTATTGAAATGCTGCTGTTCTAATGGAAATTATAAACCAATGTAACATGCAAGAATTTGTGATAAAAAGTTAGTGTGTTTGTGATCATGGTTGCTACTGGAAGAGCAAGACATGTTCACAGTTCCAATTTTTGTTGATCCTGTGTTAAAGAAATCATTTCCATGTCTTGACTTGGCTCCAATTCAAAGCAAGAATTTGTGGTGAAATGTTCCTATAATAGTGATTGTGGTTGCAACTGGAAGGGGAAAACATGTTCATGTTTCCAACTTTCATTGATCCAGAGCTCTATTAAAGGTCACATGCAACCAAAAAATCAAACATAATTAAAACACATTTATCACTTATTCCTGACATATAGTATACATTGCTGCTTTTAAAAAAACAAACAAACACAATTATAAGCGTACAATCGCGATTCAAAAGTGCAATATTTTGTAATTGGGCTTACTTCCCCCGAAACGAAGCCCTCGGGAGACCGAACCCAGTCATAGCGGGTGGATATGCACTGAAGTGTAATGGCGGCTTCCGATTGACTGTTTCATTTGCTGATATGCTGAGGGCTCATTGTGTGTACAGAAAGATGATCTGTTTGATGGGCATTTTAGAAGTATAGCCAGTCACAAGAAAGTAAGATTCTTTATGGATAACAACTTCTTTTTGTGTACTTGATGCGTCGTTTCAGTAT
Source organism: Haliotis asinina (assembly GCF_037392515.1). Classification (NCBI taxonomy): domain Eukaryota; kingdom Metazoa; phylum Mollusca; class Gastropoda; order Lepetellida; family Haliotidae; genus Haliotis; species Haliotis asinina. The sequence continues at coordinate 49,126,002 of NC_090286.1, forward strand.
GGATTCATATACTGTTGTCAAACAAAATCATATACACTAAGAGAAGTCGTTATCCATGAAGAATGCACATAGAGATGTTGGCTTTGGAAAATACATGTTTTCTGAATTTGCGCTCGATCCAATAAAAATCATGTCAGTAGAGATGGTAAACTACTGCGTGGCTGGAATCTGTCATTTGTCCAAGTACAAAGCAGGACTTGAAACTGACAAGAGTTTGCACCAGTTTCCGTCAGATCCAGTCATCCGAAAAAAATGAATGTAGATTGTTTGTAACCCACAGACATAAAAACATGTCATGTGTATCACACGTGCTTAATTACATAATGTGGCAGACACGAGACTCGGGTGCACGAGTCATAAATCAACTTATTTTCTTTATGTCGTATAGTCTGATAGGTGTTAAATTCAAATTGCACGTGGTCAATGATTGAAGCTGTGTATTGCATGTTGTCTTTAGCAGACAGGCAGACAGGCAGACAGACATATAGGTGTGAATAAACCAGACACTGAGCTTTCTCTGTGACAGAGACTGCTTACCACAGTCAACAAGATGTTTTTCGTAACGAGTAGATTATTTACTTGTTTGTGTACACAACCAAGATTAGACTACTGTTCACGACCTCAGTCGCTGGGCATGCATACTGTTTCAAGCTCCGCGAACCTGTTCACTGCGCATGCGTTATGGACGCAGCGCAGCACAGCTGTTGAAACCAGTTTTCCCCCCAGCGCTGGGGGGAATTTAGTGAAACGTTTGAACTCTGATTTCGCGGGCTTTTTTTTCATCGCATTTTTTTCAACTTTATAGGTTGAATTGGCATTTTTTATGATTTGTTTCAGTAAGTGCATCCCGAAAGGTACCAGAATCTGCAAAGTTGTGTTTTACGTTGCATGTGACCTTTAAACAAATCATTTCCTAGTCTTGGCCTGGCTGCAATTCAACATCCATTGAAGAAGTGCGTGTGATTGCAGCATATGGCTGCATGAATAGCATGAACTGAGTTTGCCCTAATGATCTGCTGAACTCAACATTTGTGTGGGTGGGGCAGCTGAATGTATTCATCAATATCACGCTTTCTTCATTCTTGTCTCTCAGTTTTAAAATAAATGCTGCATGCTGCAAAAGCAGTGTGACCAAACTTGACAACTGCCTTACATTTCTGCTTCTTAGCGACTGCAGCAGCCATCTTTGTTTTCCTTCAAAGGTAATTCTATGCCAAGAAACATATCTTGTCTGTTTGAACGAGCTAATGAGCTGCCGACTTGCTCCCAAACACACAAGGAAATATGAGAAACTATGAAACTTTAATGCATTGACAGCTTGTATCGATCCCTTCCCTGTAAATGCACAAACGAGGGATCAGCTGAAGTCGGGAAGGAATTCGGACATCGATATTGGCGTTTTGTCACAGACTCTACAGATTGGAGCTGAGCTGGAGATCCAGCTTTGGGGATACCTGTCTTTATTTCTTTTGAATATTAAAGTGACGTGTATCAGATTGATGACCTTTGGATTGTTATTGAAGGTGTTGGTTTTTTGTCCATTCTTGTTCAGACAGAGACATCTGTCCAATTTCAACATAATATATCGGAAGCATGTTATTACAGATATGGATATTATCAAAAATTATGCTTGTTTTGGTTAGGAATTTGCTTTATGCTTGATGTCTGTGGAATATTTCAGGCCACTGAAGTTAAGTACTGCTTTTTCCACTGGAAGCAGACCATCCTCGACTTTTAGATTGGGTGCTGGTGGCTGGAACTGTTTGTGGAGCGGATTCCATTTAGAACATTGTCCACAGTTATCAACATGTTCATACACTGAGGTTTTGATTAGAGTGTGAGTGCATGTTGTTTTATGCCATCAGCAATATTCCAGCTGTATTAGGATAACTTTGGAGTCAGTGCAGTCAGGATACATTCAAGTATTAATAACCATGATCAGACTTGCTTTGTATTCAGTTCTTGAATGGAATGTAGGTTAATAAGAATCTATTCTTATGCTGGTTTATTCTTTAACACTTCTCTTAGCAATATAAAAATAGTATGATGAAGGCTTGCAAATAATCATGTCAAGACCAGACAATCCTGCAGTTCACATCAGTAGCATAAACCTACATGATTTTCAAGCAGTGAGTAATTTCAACCAACTCAGTAAGCCTTACCATGCAATCCTGTTTGTTGCCTTTTACAGGAATGAATTGCTGAAGACTATATTCTAATCGGTATCTTCACAAGAAAATTCATTCCATACCCCAGTTGGTCTCTTTTGTAAGAATGTGCTTGTACAGCATATTTGTGGGTAAGGGAACTAATTCTTCTGTCGAAAGAATGTAAAGTATATGCTTTATGAAATTTAGCGTAATCATGTTTAAGAACTGGCATGGACAATGGCAGAAATGGCCCAAGTGGTTCCTGCTTGTCATTGGATTTGATTGAGGTGAAATGGGACTTAACACATTGGCTGTGGAGGTGGTTGTGTAGATGCTGGCTGTGGTGGTGGTTGTGTAGTTGCTGGCTGTGGTGGTGGTTGTGTAGTTGCTGGCTGTGGTGGTGGTGGTGGTGGTGGTGGTGATGGTGGTGATGGTGGTAGTGAAGTTTGTGACAATTATATCTGGAGCTGAAACTGGATGATGGTGTGAGGTCTAACTGTGAAAATGTGGGCCATTGCTTCAGCTAACAACCAGGATCGAACTCCACCTCCGTACTGTATTATCTTCATCTTGTTGCTCTAGTCTTCTCCCCTCTTGCTGACTTTTACCTGTTAAGTAGATTTTGTGAAAAATGTAAGTCAGGGAATCTCAAACCCTAAAAGCTGACACTCTCTGCCCTACAAACACCCCTTTACCCATTCACAATGCATCCAAACCGATCTACAACTCGCACCCTTGACCCTGAATGGAAGCATCCTTAACCCACCCGTCTATCACCCCTAAGTCACCCACGCACCACCTACAAGATATACACGTTCTATCCCCATAACACTCACACTCCACCCACAAGGTACACACAACATCCACACTCAACCCACGCCCCACCCACAAGGGTCCCTTGAGCTTGTAGCAAAGGAGTATGATCAGATGAGATCTTCTTTTGCCTCAGTCCAGTCTTATCGCAGAAAGAGGACACCAAGTAACCATGTTACCACATTCCATGGCACTTTCAGAGCATGTATTAAACTGTGACAGAGGTCAGCCTTTGCATAACTGATGAAACCATTTTGACATAACCAGTTCCACCATTCCTGAATTCAAATCCAGAAACATTCTTGATCCTGTGCTTGTGGATATCTTTTTTAAAAAAATGTTCAACATTTTGTCGTCTCACTTAACCCATATCTCAATCATAATACCATTAGATTTGGCATGAAACACACCCACTCACCAATACATTCAGCACAAGATCACCCGAGACACTCAGTGTTATTCCCTGTTGATTTATACAACATTAAATGACTCAAGGTTCTCTTACACAGGGTTTTTATGCATGTATTGCAGGCAGTGTCAAGTTAGGCTGCAGATTAAAGTTTATGACATATGGTGTGGATATTGAGATACACCTATCATGGTAGCCTTATCTGCTTCAGAATCACCTTCTGTAAACATTGACATTATGGCTTTAAGCCCCAGGTGAATTCAATACACTTGTCGCACTGTATGTTCTTTCATACAAGAATTTTCAGAATTTCCTCATTTAAACATGCCAACATTGAGATGCTTGTGTAAATATATATATGGAGCGCAGGTTATGACCATAAGAACTTTTGATAAGGGTTGTTTTGCATGCCTGATTGTTTTGGTTTTTTTCGGTGATTGACTGGATGTTTTCTATCATTTGATTAGTTGAACCATCATGGTGGCATTTAGATATAACGTGTCAGTTGGTATTACTGAAAACTGTAATCAGTCATTGTGATTGGTTAAGAAATGCCCATTGAAAAATGGCCATTCACACGAAATTCATGGTAGAGGAGTGAGGGTGTCGTAAGGCACTCATTCACTTTGATTAACCTTATTCTACTACATTCATCATATGTGACATTGTTTCAACATGTCAACATTTGTTGTCTGATGCTTCATGGTTCACAAGCCAGACTTCCATGTATACCATGCACAGACAGGTATTACGGTGGAATTTGTTTATCCATCTGAAAAGTATATGACATTTATTACCCAGTCGTGATATAAAAGTGTAAACACAACTTAATACAGACACACGCCTGACCTTTTGTTTGCCAATTTACCAATAAAATAAACTATCAAATATCCAGAAAAGGTTGTAAACCGTAGACAGGGATTTTCTTGTCTCTGATACACAGACTCGTGACAGCTATAAATACACGAGTTGAAAGTCTCGGGGGCCCAGCCGTATATGTTGCTCAAGATCTTCTCTCATCTGAAGAAGTCACGGACTGACACATAGATTCAGGCAACATCTTGTGCCCTTTAATGTGAAGATTTCAAATTTACACCTACAAGATGAGGTTTTAATAAACTTGGTCCTCCAGTGGCCCTTGTTTGACCTTCAACTTCTAAAATTGGAGGAATTTAATGTTTTGAAACTGCTTGGTTTCAGATTATTAATTTCTTGCACCGTGGTCACCTCCTCGGGTGACCATTTGGCATTTGTGGTTTATAAAAGATGTATTTATACCATGGATGTGTAGGTGTCTGCCAACAGTGACTTGTCTAGAGCTGGTGCGAGTACCTACATGTATGATTGGGCTATCTCCAGACTGCCACAGGGAGGATGAACAAGCTGATGGGAGGAAAAGGACCATTGTAGGAGATGGATCTGCTTCTTCACTGTCATGGCCGTGTCGTGGGAGATAAGCTAACAGGGTTCGAAATTAGGCATAAAAGTGCAAGGACCCTTGAATTTAAAAGTTTAACGATCCCTCAATTCAAACACAACAGTTTCAATCCTCAAGCATGTACTTAGTTTCAGTCTTCTTTTGATTGTATCACAGTGGTGTTCTGTTTTCTTGAATTTTGTCTCAAAGTAAGGGTGACAAAATAAGAAGATAAAAGAGACTGAACTAATTTGGAGTCAAGCATGACTGACAATATCCTCTATATGCATCACACACTCCAGCGTCACACTAGAATTGACTTGACTGTAAGAACAGCAGTAGAACTGGGGCACTTTGGAAGTGCCATCTGAGGCAGCACATTTTACTGTGCAGAGTTGTGTCCCTTGGTCACCTATCATCATTAGTTGAACCTTCCTTTATCCTTATTGTGTTTCTGGGTTTGTCAGAGCCAGACACTGCTTTTGGTCAATACTCGAGACCTACTTTACTTTCTTGATCATTTTGCAGACATGATACATATGACTTGATATAACTGGAGTACTGATACATATGGCATATGAAACTGGAATACTGATACATATGCCACGATATAACTGGAAAACGGATACACATGACATGGTATAAATGAAATACTGATACACATTACAATGCTTTATAAGTGACACCAGACCTGATATACACTCACACTTTTCATATTCAAACCTACAGAAAGTTGATATAGTCCTATAATTCATAGAAAATTGTGAAAACACCATTCTATCTTGGTAATGATTAACAATGGCAAATAATACACTTGGCTGCCTAGGTCCAGCATTTATCAGTGATTGATATTGAGCAAAACTGACTCTTGGTTTTCTGTGATGGATGGGAACTAGGTCAGAACATTCAATCATTCTTGGTTGAAGTTTTATCAGTTTTACCAGTTTTACCAGAATTTACCAGCTTTAGAAGTCTTTACCACAAAAGCATCATTTGGTTCATATCATGTTAACGCAATAAATATACGACCACACAGAACCTTAACATATGTCTGCCACTTGAGGGGTAGGGGGTTAGCCTACTGGTTAAAGAATTTGTTTATCGCGCTGAGAACATGGGTTCGATTACTCACATTGGTACAATCTGTGAAGCTTATTTCTGGTGACCCAGTTGTGATATGGTGTAATTCCTGCTAAGAGCAGCATAAACCTAAACTCACTCACTCACTATCTCGATCACTCACTCACTTACTCACTCTATCAGTTGAGGAAGACCCACATGTAATGTTTGTTAGGGACATTTGTGTGTCACTGTGTTGCCGACATGATAACCATGGAATGCATGCAACATTTTTTGCATATAAAACTGAAATATAGAACTGTAAATACCTTTATACCATGATATTTGATCAGGTTTATCAGACAGACTTCATTGCAAGACTTGATCAGGGATTTGCGTTCGAACATCCATGTTCAGGCAGGAACATAATGATCTCTTCATATCAACATCTCAAGCTGATGACCATCCATACTCAAGGGTTCTCAGGTCCTTCAAAGTGGTGACCCCTAAATTTGAGGACCCATTCAATCCCAGTTATGGATGCTGCAGACTAGCTCCATCGATGGTCTGGACCATTGGATATGAGGATATTTTGTGAAGAGACTGGATGTTTATTCTTTCAACAGCAGCAAATACAGATATTTCTTGAATCAGAACTATGAACTTAACTGCCTAATTTTATAATCATCCTGGGGAATGTATTCTTTGTGGCAGACAATTTCCAACAGTCTGAAGCTTAGTTGTTTTTTCACGCATTTCCTAGGATAAAATATGTTTTCTTTTTTTGATGAAATCCCACCCACCCCTTAGAATTTAAAATGGCCTGTTCTGAAGTCAGTTGGCGCATCCAATCTGCAACTGTTCTCCCCATGCATTAATCTTCGTACATGTCCAAGGACACCAACCCGATATATCCCCAATACCAATGTCCTAGTCTGCTCGGCCATGATATTCCAGCCGTCCCTACCAGTAAATTTTTCAAATTGATGCACAGATTATCTGTGACTGATTCTAGGATGGCTTGGTGAGATAGTTCCTCCTGGGCATGAATAATGAACTAGGTGTGAGTAATACAAAGACTGGAGCCTCCTTCTTGTTGTCATCAGCTCGGCTGCTGCTGCTGCTACAGTCTATGTTTACCTACTTCTTCCAACAAAGGCTGCATGGACTCAGAATCATGCATGTCACAATTGCATTATCTTGAGGTCGTCGATGTACAGGAATTTTTATTGCTGTATTTTGCATATTGATAAAAAGTTATTTGGATTTGCTGATTGGGTTATTGTAATACTGTTCATTTTTATGCTTTCTGAATTTTGCTCTCTCTAAGTTTGTGTTTCAGTGCAGGTTTTGTAAAGAATGCTCATATTATGCAAAAGGGGAAAATTAAATATCTGGAAAACATGAACTCCAGTTAGCTTGTCTGTGGTAATGACCATCTTTGCAAGTACTTTGTGATGGTTTGTACATTTTGTGTGAAGTAAGAGTTTAAGACAGTTTGTCACTTTTTTAGAGACATAATGAAAAGATGACCTTGCATTGTAAAGGTGTGATCATTTTCCAGTTTGGTCTGTTGTTTGGGCAGGTTGAAATATTATATAGCCCAACAAAAGCTGCTGACATATTTGACATATTGTACCCATGTGGGAATTAGAACCTCCGTGTCTGTGTCTGTGTCTCTGTCTGTGTGTGTGAGAGAAAGTGAATGAGTGAGAGAGAGAAAATGTGCTGGTTTCATATGTCCAGACACCAGTGGACATTGGATTCCTCACTCAGATGTGGGATACTGACAGTTTTCACTCTTGTGTTTAGCACTAGGCAAAGTAACAACACATACTTTCTGTACCGTTTCTTCATGTGGCGTGGGGGTCAGTTGGGTAGCCTAGTGTTTAAAGCATTTGCTTATCAGACAGAAAACCCAGGTTCAATTCCTCACATGGTACAATATATAAAACCCATTTCTGGTGTCCTCAACTGTGACATAATTGGATTATTGATAAAGGTACCATAGAACCACACTGGCTCTCTCACAAATGCTGCATGGCCAGGAAATAAACTACAATACTTCCACCCTAATCACTCACTCACTCACTCACTCACTCACTCACTCACTCACTCACTCACTCACTCACTCACTCACTCACTCACTCACTCACTCACTCACTCACTCTGCACGGCCAGGTATTACATGACTAAGCTTATACTCTGTGATCAGACTAGACAAAGCCACAGAGGTGGTCAACCAAAATAGACACCGAAAGATGGGAGGTCAGCATTTGCTCTCCTTGAAGACATTGTCATTGAATATACAGAAGTATCCCTCAGCAGGGCTTATTTCAGGAAAACTGACGACATTGCTTACCCATGGGAATTCCATGAAAACAGGTGAATCCATTCTGAATGCTGTTAACAAGCAACACATGCACATCGGACTGCCTTCCTCATCTGCAACAACATGCATGTACAGCCTTTGATCGGAATACACTTCATACACTGAAAGATCATTATAGAAATACCTTTAAAGTTTTTGGTTGCTTTGAAGTGAGTTTTTTGTTTTCTTAATTAGGATTAGTTCTCAGACCTGTTTTGTTGCATTTGAATTTTTTCTGCAGTCCTGCTAATGAATGTAAGGCTGGAAAATGAAATAAGTGTTTTTATTTATTTATTCATGTATATGTAACCTGGATCTTATGTGATATAACATAAAACACATACGATGTCTTTGGAGAAATTGCGTATGTCGTGTGTTTTATTGCAAATCATTCCTTTGCGTTATGTCTTAATTCTTGAATTAATCAGTATAGTTTTGCATCAATTTCAGCAATAATCAAGGGTGGACACCAGATATGGCCTTGACACATTGTACCCATGTGAGGAATCGAACACAGTGAAGAGTTAACACCTCAACTACTAAGCTACTCCACTGCTTCTGAGCAGAATTGAGCATGAAAATCTTCACCATAATCCTTGTGTTATGATTTAAAGATTCAAATACACTTGTTATAATCCAGGTTAGAATTGCCTTCAACAACTCATGATGGTTGAAATAGGTGATCAAGTGGCTGGACTTGCACACTTTGTTATCACACATCATTGCATCCCAATTTGATGGTCATGCTGTTGATCACTGGATTGTCTGGTCCAGACTTGATTGACTACAGACTATTTCCATATAGTTTCAATATATATATTTATATATAAGGCAGCTTTAGATAACAAATAAAAACCTTCAAATACCTCAGGAGCAGATGTAAAAGACCTTTTTACTCCCATTAGTTTTGAACACTTCTGGGACAAATATTAAAAGTTTTTAATATTTTTCAAGAATATTGAATCTTTTGGATGAAGATATTGTATTCTCAGACAGTTTATTTTTAAGTAAGCCTATCACTCCTAGAGAAGTGTATATTTCCCAATACATCTATCCTTCTTAAACCCTTATCATTAAGGAAGAAGGAATGGACACGTAATGGCAGTTTGACATTTGGACATACGACAGTATCACGTAATATAAGAACTGGTTCATGAGAGCTATATGAATTTAGTAATCATTTATAGGAATTACACCCACACAGATTTTTTTTTTTTGTCAGAATAAGAGACTTGAATCACATTTGTTTCAATCTTGTGAAGGTTATTGGTCTTGAATCATGCAGAGATTGTGTCCCAACCATTTGAGGTGTGATTTCAAACCCCATGTCTTACATCTTTGCTGTGTTTTGACAGTTTATATTATGTATGTATCATTATACGTGTATATAACACATTTACTCAGAAACGAGTAACTAGATTACTTGCCAAGGGTGATACCACAGGTTTAGACAGTTCTGTCTTGGGTACATATTCATTTTCCCATCACATGCGAGCTATTAGGTAGCCTAATGGTTAAAGCGTCCACTCATCACCCTGAAAACCTGGGTTTGATCCCCCACACGTGCAATGTGAAGCCCATTTCTTGTGTCACTGCTGTGATATTGCTGGGGTATTGCTAAAGGTGATGCAAATCCATACTCACTTTACCCTATGGTTGTGTTGGTTCCTTTCACAACAGCGGCTGTGAAGTATGATAAACATCTTTCTTCTTACACAAGAAAATTACAACTACAATTTGACTAAAATTCAAGTAAAGGGATAACTCATACAGTTATGTTACTTCTCTGCAGTTAGCCGTACTTCAAGGTTCCCAGGATCACAACATCCTGGTGATGTTTTGCTTGCTGATTGTTCTGAAGCAGTATTTCAGGGACACTGATGTTAGGAACACTGTGCGCTATTTAATTAATTCAGTGAGGCTTCTTCAGTGAATAAGATAGAGAAATTCCTAACAGATAATGTAACAGCATGGTTGGGTTGTTGGGGAGGTTGTTGTCAGGGTGCAGATGGCATGGAGGGAGTGTTGGTATGGTTGGAGTGTTAGCTGTGTGGTGTTCCAGCTTTGTGGGTGTAGAGGGCATGAGAGCTGGTGTCAGTGGCATTGAAACATTGGAAGACATTTTGTGCCACAAATGCATGACAGAAACTAGAACAGACATGTTTGATGCCATGAGCAGATGCAGTGCTTACTTGGTCATTCATTCATTCATTCATTCATTCATTCATTCATTCATTCATTCATTCATTCATTCATTCACTCACTGAAAATCCAGCTGATCCTCATGCTGCGAAAAGCTGCCAAATTGCAGATGCACTCACTCACTCACTCACTCACTGAAAATCCAGGTGATCCTCAATTCAGTTTATTCTGCATTGGATTTAATAATTCACTCTTGGATTATTGTTTTGCTGTTGTTGCAAAAAATATGTCGTGGAATGGAGTCCTTACCTTTATTCAGCATTATTGTGCAGATTTACTGAACAGACAAGCCAACTTACTAAGAAATCTGCAACAGAGGCCTGCTTTCCTGCCTAGCCATTGTAAAACACCTTGCATGCATATCTTTAGTCTAATGTAACTTGCTTGTTGTCTTGAAGGGATTGTGAAGATTGTAAGACTTTCTAAAGTAAGTGAATATCAAATGTGATTATTCACCTCTGGAACTTTTCCTGGCTTTTGTACCCCAAGTGCCGTTACCTGTAGCTCCAACCATTGCACCTGTGAAGTCTACATTGGATGGCAAGTACAAATCCTTGATAGGTACCATGTAAGGGATGTACATTTGAACCAGTAGTTTTAAACAAATTGGAACTGAATAGAATGTAAATTTAGTGAACTTCTGTGTTTTGTTCAAGGAGGATGAACCACAAACTTGGATAACCTTTGAAATAGGGTTAAAAATTGTCCTTTGGTCCAGCCTGAAAACGGTTTGGTCATTACTTGTCACATGGTAAAACAGAGCTTTCATGGTAAAACAGAGCTTTCATGGTAAAACAGAGCTTGTGTGGTCAAGCTTGCTTAAATGATCAGGCATTGCTACTATGGTCAAGTATAGAAAAGAGTAAAGGACCATTCTCAGAATGATTTTGAAAACTGATACACCACTTATGCACCTCTGATGCACCACTAATGCCTGAAGAGCACCTCCTACTACTGGTGCAGTAAGTGGTTGAGAAAAGTTGACAAGTGCAAGTTTCAAATCAATATCCCAGTCCATAGACTCGGCCATGGGAATTGTGACTACGTGAAGGAATGACTGTAATCGCACTGACTCACCTCCAGTAGTCATTTGTTTTATGCCAATTGTCACATTCAAAAGTTAGGCAGAACAAGTTTCCAGAGTTGGGGTTAAGCTGTTAGCACCAGTATGGATGGGTTCGTGTGATGGTAGGAAATAAATTATCACTTGTTTCTTTCAAAATATTGATCAATTATGTATCTACTTTTTATGAACTTTGAATGAAATGATAATCATTAGTTTTAAGAAACAATCGTAATTGTCTAACATTAAGAGAGCTGACATTGGAAAAAATGTGGCATGGCAACCAAATATTGAAAAATATAACCTAATATTATGTCCTCACATACTTGAAATTTCAATAACCCCTTTTTTATATCGAATCGTCCTGGCTTGGGGGGCATGACATCATCAAAATGTGGCACTACAAGATCATGTGCACGTTTTAACTTTGATAAATGTATGGGTACAGGGTGCAGCCTGGATTGTTGGGTGCAGCATGGTTTTCATGTGAACATACACCCTGGTGCTGGTTGAATCAAGTTCTGGAGTGTGGGATATTCCAAAGCTTCAAAACACATGGTAAATACCATCTGAAGATTATTAATTAATGGCTTGATACTTTGTATTTGGATAAAATAAGTTCTTCAGTATGTATGTTCATGATAATCTAACCTGTCTACATACTTATGGTTCACTGCATGAGAAAGGTGCTGGAATGTTAAGTAATTATTTCATATCTAATGTGTTACCCTGTCGCTGCTAAGTAAACCTTTCACCGGTCATTATGCTCCATGTTGTCAGCATCAATGTGATACATTGTAATCAACAATGGATAATGCTGGCACATTAGGGATGTAGAATGTATTACTTAACACCAGTGCTGGGTGTATAACTGAACTTATTCTCACCAATGTGTGTGATAAAAGGACATTGTGTGAGATTGCAGCTCTGATTGGATCATGCCCAGACCTTATTGTTTTATAAATGTCAGGCTGTGAACTATGGTCGACCAGCAGTACAATGCATGCTTGTCATGGTTTACAATATTGATGCCAATCAGCAACCAATTTACACTCGTGAGGAACGCATGTAACAGTGTCAGAGAAATCTTTATTGAATGGGAGTAAAAAGTTTGTTTTGTTTTACACTTAATGGCTGTTAATGAATTATTTTGAAAACCGTTTTCACAAGTGCATATGGTATGTGAAGAAATATTTACGTTTATTGTATGGTATTGTTAATAAATCAGTCACAGGTATACATGTTGATGCATAAAAAAAATGATTCAGTTGTATGGACTTGCAGTATTTATCTTTCAGAGGTATAGTTAAACTGTGTAGATCAGACATAAGTGTATGAGCATGCATGCACAGACACACATCATCAAGGCGGTCAGGTAGCCTTGTGGTTAAAGCATGTTCTTGTCACGCGAAAGACCCTGGTTTAATTCCCCACAGGGTTCCAATGTGTGACGCCCATTTCTCGTATCCCCAGCTGTGATATTGCTGAAAGTGACATAAGACTAAACTCACTCTCTCACACATTGTCATGGCAGTATTTCCTATTGGGTGTAGATTAAGGTGGTATTTGCAGGTTTTATTCCCTACTTGTATACTCAAATACTGGATTATTGGACACCAGGTTAGATTATTTCAAACTTTCATCATTTAGCTGGAATATCACTGAAGGTAGCTTTGAAAAACAAAAATCTTGAAATAGAGACCAGTTCACATACATCTTTCCTGCATCAGGTAACCAAGAAGAAAATCACTATGTATAACTTGGTCAGGCTAAATATGTACAATGTCTGAAGACCATTTCTTGTGTGCCCTACCTTGATATTGCTGGAATATTGTTAAAAGAGGCGTAAGACCCAACAAGCTCACTCATTGATTCTTTTTAATTGTTAATTGGTTTAGGATCATGTTTATTCCATCATACCTGTGTCATTTAAACCCCAGATCACCTTCTGAACAATGTCTGTGTTTGCTGGTAATATTAAGCTTGAATGATCTATTGCTCCAAATTAAATGGCAACAAAATGTATGAAAATCAAAGTAATTGAATACTAATACCTTAGTCTTTCTCTACAAAGCCCTGTCCTGTCCTGTAAAAATTTGGTGCATATTTCAGTCCATTTGACAGGTAAATTTTGTTGCAGAAGAGACATGTCAAGTGAATATACTTTATTTTTGTCATGCAAACTGAGGTCTTCTTATTCATACCATGACAGCAGATTTATTTGGTCATATTTATATGACACTACATTCTGTCACTGCTTGCTATAAAAGGCGACTCAGCTTGTCGTAAGAGGCGACTACCGGGATCGGGTGGTCAGGCTCACTGACTTGGTTGACGCGTGTCATCGGTTCCCAATTGCGCAGATCGATGCTCATGTTGTTGATCACTGGATTGTCTGGTCCAGACTCGATTATTTACAGACCGCCGCCATATAGCTGTAATATTGCTGAGTGCGGCGTAAAACTAAACTCACTCACTCACATTCTGTCAGGTTGATAATGGGTGAGAAACTCTGGAATGTCTGCCAACTACATTTGGATAGGAGGAATAGTTTTATGTACTTTTAGAAAAATATCCAACAGTGTCACTCTTAAGGACGACAGAATGAACCTTCACACATTGTATCCATGCAGAGAAATAATCCTGGGTTTACATCATGATAAAAGATTACCAAAACAACTGACCTGTTGACATTGTAAAACAGATCATCAAGATATTGACATGATTTGTGTAGTTGATTGAGACACTGAAGAATCATGATGGTTCCCTCATACAGTTTCTATGTAACCATATGTCCAGCATTAATTCTGAGAATATTTGTCAACTGATAACATTTGCATGCTCCTTTTGGCTTTTAATGACCTTGAATTAAAGTGCTTACCAACAAGGTTTGGTTCTAGTGGGGTATTTTACTCAAGAATTAGATCAAACGGATGACTATATCTATCAGTGCCTTTGATTATGTTGTGGCTGTCTTGTCAGACTAGGTTTGATTCCCCACATGGGTACAGTGTGTGAAGCTCATTTCTTGTGTCCCCTGCCATGATATTGCTGGAATATTGCAAAGAGCTGTGTAAAGCCAAACTCACTCACTCTTGTCATGCAGTCAAGAACCTGAGTACATTTACAGTAGTTTTGTGCAAGCACTGCATTATACTCCATGGCTGAGAATCTGCAACATGTTACAATTAAGCAGTTTTTCCATCATTACAAAATGAAAACTGTAATGCATTAACAAAAACATTTGTGGCTGTTCACAATATCCACCCATTTTCATCAATATGCCAAGGTTATATACTGCAGAAAGCTACCTCAGCCAGCCCATTCGCAAACAGTATGAGCATCCTAAGATGGATGTTTTACATTAATTTGGTCCACACCACGTCCACAGATGCTCTGATCCAAGCCTGGGCAAGAATTGCCATTTCATGAATATTATGCTGATTTTACCGAGCAGAGAAATGGAAATAATCAGGGGTATGATCTCCGAATACAAATTGTGTCTTTCCCATGTGGGTCAGTCAGCTTGTAGAAATAACGTTCATTGAAGTGTCAGTTTATTGTCTACAGCACTGAGACAGCCCCTTGTCACTCTCAGCCCTAAATGCCATCAGAGAAGCTGACTAGACCGCAGTTCTCACAGGCTACCATTATGCTGTACGCCTTTATGCTTCTACATCAAACACCTTTCAGACAACCATGCCAGAAAAAAATGGAAATTATGCTGGATCATTGACCTTTTTTCTTGCCAGTATGTTCAACCATGAGCATCCAGGCAGTAAACAAAACTACTTTTACTTGTTCTTTGTAGAGGTCTGTTATTTTTCCCCTTTGGCCACAAAAATTGGTTAATCAGCAGGCAATGATTGGCAGAATTGGCTGGCATTGGCGATCAATAGTCATGGAGGCAGCGGTGGAGAGAATTACACGCTTGTTGCTCTCTGTACACCATGCTGCAGAGGCTTCTTGAGGTCAGCAATGGTGACAGTACCGTTCTTCAGCAAGGCCCTTCCAGGGGATCTGTTGTTTACTAGGGAGGGTCTTGTTCATCAATGTGCTGGTAGGGAAATGTTCACCAGTGCTCTGGCTGGTGCTACAGATATTCTCAGGAGCCTGCATGTGATACTTTAGTTCAGTAAACCCATATTTTGGGTGGGAGAGGGGTTGATGTTCCTGGGTAGGGTGTTGGTGTTCTTCACAAGGGCCTTTCTAAAGGAACTGTTCAGAATTCATAGTGAAAGCAAAAATCATCTGAAGGGTACAGTAGATTTTGGTACTGGTGTTCACTAAAGCCTTTATTTAAGTGATATTCCAGTTCCCAAAGTCCACAGTGGGGAAGAACTTAAATTCACCATGGCAATTTCTGGTGGAACTGTTGTTCACAATTAGGGTACCAGTGTTCATTAGGGCCCAGCTGGAGGTACTATAGGAGTCAGCCAAAGGTCTTATAGGTCCTTCTTTTACCTACTGAGTGCCAGACATCTTGCTGTCAGACAGTCAGGCTTTTATGGTCAACAGATTGCTCAGGTCTCTGCTTATCCATGAAATCTACGTTCTGAGCATTTGTAAACATTAAAGACATGATGTGAACAACAAGTTTGCGTTGTTAATATTTTGAATCCAAGACCTCAGTCAGCAATGGTCTAGTTACTGTTCTAGCAATACAGTACAATAATGGATCACGAGGCACTTCGAGGTATATTCAAGTTGGTATTGTCTTACAAGACAAATATTCTGACTGTCAACTTCTTTATTGTATATACAACATTTCTGGGTTTTTCCTTGCAAATTTGCAAGGTGAAGAGAAAAGGAATAGCCCAGAATACAAAGAAGAAGTTGTCATCCATAAAATTTTGTCCTATAATTTTAGAGATCAAAGCCTTCCATTATTTCTTTTGGTTGTATGGTCATTAGCCTGATATTATTATTTTGTCAGGAACTACAGTAAATGTCACATTCCCTGTCCCCTATCGGTCAAGTTTCCATTATATATTAGGGGTCACGGTATAATCAGATGGTATGCTTGGTCCCAAGGGTGTGTTCATTTCAATTAAGGGAAATGTCAGTGCCTGAATCATGAAATCAAACTGCAGGCTTTCAACCAAATAACATGGGACTTGTCACAGGGTTGGAACTTATCTGATTAGTACAATCACTAGTAAATATAGTGTTTATGTCGTGTTTGGTGCTTTGTGGTTGGGAAGATGGGACTATATTGACCTGTGTACATCTGTCTTTGGTAATTTGTTATAGGGTTCTATTGAGTGCTTGGTCTGCTTCAGTGTCTTCGTAAGTTAATTAAGCTGCTGAATGTGGTCTCAGTTCCAAATTACTACAGTGATATATACTGATTGATACTGTAAAAAGGGTCTGGCTCAAAGCAGTCTCACCTTTAGGAAGTTGGTAACGTTTCCGTGGTATGTTAAAACTGCTGAGGGTGTTAGGTGCAAACAGGACATGCTACAAATATTCCACTCAGTTTTTGTAAGGGATGTCCTCAGTGTCCAGCTGAGGTCTGACTCTGGTAGCTTGGATATGTTGTTGTGCAAGTAGTATTTTTATAATGTGAAGAATCTGAATCATGTTATGCTAAATTTTACACTTCAGTTGGCTGTTATCATGTTTTGTATCATGAAATATTTCAGGTTCCCTAGCAGTTGTGGGGTGTCATATTTTATATACCCTTACCAATTATTCTTTTGTTTAATGTCATTTCATGTCAGTATTCTTGTGAAGAGGTGGACAAATTTTGATATTTTGCTGGAATATTGCCAAAAGCAGCATAAAACTAAACTCACTCACTAATCAGACAGTTGGAAAATGGAATATTTTTTAATGCCAATTCTGTCGAGCAAAGTTGTCTTTATTCAGATGTTTTTGTGTTACTTTGATAAAACCTAGGCAAAGCTTTTCTGAAAAGCATGACAGTGTTTAGAGAAAAAAAAATTAAAAATTCTGAACATTTCAAGTCTGCATCAGCAAATGTGTTACAATTTGGGTATCAGCTTTTCTCATCTCCATCAATCTTCTATATAACACTGTGCACCATCTGATAGAAGTAAGTTTCTGCATGAGATATGATAGAGTGCCTCTAAGGATTCTAAGGATCAAAATATGCTACAGGCTTTAAATACTGGATATTAATAACATTTGGCCTTAAGGTATTTGCTATCTCACATCAGTATCAGCATATTTTATGATTTCTATGAAATGTTTACGGCAAAACTGATAAAAATTGTAACATTCCATACAGATTGATCAGAGTCTAGACTGATGTGAATGAGATAAATAAATATTGATGTTAGCATCATGAAACAGATGACTAAGTTCTGTTACGTCAAGTTTAATCCACTACCTACCTGTATTTCATAGAACTTATGGCAGGTAGGCTAAGTCCCTAAAGTGGAACTAGATAGGATTGAAGGTAGATCACTGTATCAGTTCCTGTTGTCAGGATCAGAATGTGTCCCCAGTCCTTAGGGGATACTACATTAGATTTGTGGGAATTCCAGGTAGATCACCCTATTCAGTTCCTGTTGTCAGGATCAGAATGTGTCCCCAGTCCTTAGGGGATGCTACATTAGATTTGTGGGAATTCCAGGTAGATCACCCTATTCAGGTCCTGTTGTCAGGATCAGAATGTGTCCCCAGTCCTTAGGGGATGCTACATTAGATTTGTGGGAATTCCAGGTAGATCACCCTATTCAGTTCCTGTTGTCAGGATCAGAATGTGTCCCCAGTCCTTAGGGGATGCTACATTAGATTTGTGGGAATTCCAGGTAGATCACCCTATTCAGTTCCTGTTGTCAGGATCAGAATGTGTCCCCAGTCCTTAGGGGATGCTACATTAGATTTGTGGGAATTCCAGGTAGATCACCCTATTCAGTTCCTGTTGTCAGGATCAGAATGTGTCCCCAGTCCTTAGGGGATGCTACGTGGAAATTCTAGGTAATACTGTTCAGTTCCTGTTGTCAAGGTCAGTATGTGTCCACAGTCCCTGGTTGGGGACAAGATATGATTGCTGGGGATTCCAAGTAAGGAAACATGTCTCCAACATAGTACTTTGGTCTTAAGAGTAAACTTATGTATGGGCAAGTCATCATACTCATATGGCATGGGTCAAAATATCAATCACTTGATTGTCTGTTCCAGACCTACCTTTTCACTTGCTCACCCACTCAGGTTTGGTTGATCACCAATATTTTTTGCTTGACTTCTGTCAGTACATAGTGTAGAGTGAATGAAAGATGGCAGAAATTACTCATGTCAGAACTGACAGAATTTCTGCCTTTGAAATCTTCTTCCTTCAATCTGTTCCCATAAGTGAAATGTGATATTTTCATTAATAATTAAGAAAGATATGAATATGGTTCTTTTGTGAATTAATTTTTTTTTTCATGCTTTGAAAGTCTGTTTTTCTTCCCTGCTGTTGTAGCATAGGTCACAACCTTTGAACAGTTTTAGTGAACAAGGAAGCAAATGATCTTTCTCCGTACAGAGGTGGGTCCAACCCAGTAATGACATTTGATCCCTTACACTGAAGGGGGTTGTAGGGTAGCAGGAGTTAAAAAATCTCAACATCCAACGTCCAGGACAAAACAAGTTTTCATTTTTGGCAATCAGATAATGGTATCTTACTTGTCAGTGGGCTACTAGATAATTTCCATGTATGATTTGTAACTGCAAATACTCTTGGATTTCATTTCATATCTGGATTTGATTCCCTGTTGTGATAATGCTGGAATATTGATAAATGCAGTATAAACACCAACTCATTCAAGGTTAGATTATCCAGCCAACCTATACAATATGACAAACATTGGAAGATGAAAGGAAGTTCTTTCTGAAAGAATTATTGAAAAGTCTTGTTTTCAGAAATGTGTCAGAGATTAGTTAATACCTGTCAGTTGAACAACAGAGGCTTAAACAGTTTTTGACCTAATTGAGAAAACATTTCTATGACGTTGAGGCTGGATGTTTGAAGTTGGAGGCCAATTTTACATCAAGAGAGTGTCAATTAGTGATAATTGAAATATAATACTTGCTGAAAAAATGAAGGTTGTATCCTCATTGGTGAACAAAACAACTTCTAAACTTTTTTGAACTTTTAATTGGAATTAAATTGCCTAGTTGTTACGGGTTCACTGGTTTGCATTATCCTGACTGATTGGTTACCAGAAAGTGGTGCGGTCCTCCAAGGTATAACCTGTAAAGCACAAACTCTGGAGAGCCTCTTGTAAAAACAGTAGTTTTGTCCCATTGATGTGTACTGTTGAAGTTCTGAAAGCTGTCACACTCACTGTGACCTGGAACAGTTATTCTTGACATCAGATTAAAGATTACAGATTAAAAAAGAGATTTGAAAATGACATTTTCATGAAGCTTAAGTGCTATGAAGCACTTTAATTCTAAATCTGTGTGTATTTAGTTAATTTACCTCCTAAAGGCTCTAAGTGAGCAAATTCTTGCAACAGGGACCATGGGTGGCCATGTTGTTTCAGACACTGATGTTAGGTGTAAAGAGTTGCCTCCCTTGGCCTGTGTCAGGATCTCATGAAACTGAATCCAGCATGTGCTTATAGAGATCTGTACCATAGCAATAATAATAATTTGCATATCTGTAATCTCCTAAGTCCATAGCCCTTTTGCGCACCATGTAATCTACATTGTATCCCAGGTCAGAATCTTGGTGAGCGCTCAATATTCATTCTAAACTCTGTGTGGAATATACAGTACATGATGATGAGGTGTTGAAAGGTTAAAGGTCACACTCACAGTTTGTCCCTTTGGGTACCCATTTATTGCTTGCTGAACAGAGAGATAATACAAAAGTGTGTATGGAGACAATACATGTGCAGCAGATACTCGTAGGTTCTATCGAAATGGTAAACTTCGAAATCTCAACATTTTCTCACATTCAGGTGGCATGTTGTCATATTGTTCAAGCAGTGTTCAAATCAGTGTTTAGCCCAGCTCACTTGCATTTTGTGGAGGGGAGGGGAGGTAGTCCAGCGGTATCCCGGCCATGATATTGCTGGGATAATGCTAAAAGTGACGTAAAACTCAACGCACTCAGTCAAATTTTCTGGAGCATGAAGTACATCTGTGATTTTTACATTTGACTATTAATTCTTCTTACTGAATAAAAACGTGAAGTTTGGGGGAATATGTTTGTCAGCCTCCCCAAATGACAAATAAATGTATAACAAATGTTCAAATTGAAGTGATTTTGAAATTATTACCCATGTTAGACCACCAAGAAACCAACCCAAAAGTAATTATCACTGAACAAAGACTTCCAAGCATGAACTAAGGTTTATGTAGGTGAGAACACTCCTACCACTGGAAAATATAATCTGTTTTAAGTTGAATCTGAGTAGGATGGTTAGACCTTTGTACTGCCGAGGAACAATGCCAAATTGGATAGCTTTACGCTCATCTTACAGCAGTGTGTTTACATTTGTTTAAACTGTCAGCTGAAGGTAGAACATGGATGATACAGGAGGAAAGGAAATGCTGAAGGCAATGATCGCATGGCTGAGTTTGCAATTAAAGGTGTGGTCATCGTGTTGTGTGACATGTTGCCATGCAAGGTAAATCACTGCAGTTGTACAACATTGTCGTGCTTACACATTGACCAGGTGGGACATTAAAAGTGTTGATTATGATGTTGGGTATTTGGTCTTTATATTGTTTGTAAGAACGTCTGTAACAACATCTGTACAGATTCTAGGACTCTGAACCCACACCTTCAGCCAGGCACTAATGTTGGCTGGTAGGTTTCTAGTTTCACGCATCACTATAAAATATTCCAGCTATATACAGGGGTGGTGTGTTAATAATCGAGTCTGGACCAGACAATCCAGTGATCAACAGCATATTTGTGTTGGTAATCATTTCCATTATTGCAAATGATTTAGCAAGCATTTGGACTGAAATGTGGCATGCATTGATGGAAAGACTTAGGAGCATGGAAAGACGATGAATGCTCTAAAGAATCCGTCACCGTGGGATTATGTTCCATGGCAATGAACTATCAGTTCATGACTCACGTTTCACACAGAATGAGACATGGGTAAAAATATGCTATGAGGATGAGGACTTTGGGACCTATCCTTTTCTGAAATATTCCACATTTTGATTATTATTGCTGATTACTCATCTGGAAAAATATCTTTAGGACCTTATTCATCTTGGTATGTCAGTGGGTTCAGCTGAGGGGGTTGATTTCTGTAACCTGATGCAGTGTTGGTATTTCAGTCACTATGATTTGAGGGGAGATTATCCTCATGATTAAAGCTTTTGCTTGTCATGCCAAAGACACAGGTTCAATACCCCACATGGGTACAAGGTATGAAGCTCATTTCCAGTGTTACCCTCGTTGATATATTGCTGGAGTATTGCTAAAAACAGAGTAAAACAAAACTAAACTATGTTTAAGACCTCCATCCACCTGTCCATTCCACCATCCTTCCATCCCATCATCCATCCATCTATCTTTGAGTGGCCCTTTAAAAGTGGGAAAGTATAATACAGAATAAGATTTTCTTTTATTCATTAGAGGGACGCACAAGTACAGATTCTTGTAGCACTGTCAAACACCCTCGTGCTTATCGTAAGAGATGACTAAAGCGATTGGGTGGTCAGAGTCGCTGACTTGGTTGACACATGTCATCGGTTCCAAATTGTGCAGATCGATGCTCGTGTTGTTGATCACTGGATTGTCTGGTCCAGACTCGATTATTTACAGACCATCACCATATAGTTAGAATATTGTTGAATGCAGCGTATAACTAAACTCACTCACTCGTTCATAGAGGAAGCTGTCATCCAAAACGTTTATACCATCCTTCCATACTTCCTTCAATCCCACCATCTATCCATCCATCCCACCATCCATCCTCTATAGACAGCCAGCTTGGCAACTTCAATATTTTCTACCTGCAATAAAATATATTTAATAGCATTCACCTACCTTTAGGTCAAATGTCTGTGTTGCCCCATGGAAGTTTTACAAACTTGATCACACCTTTCAGATCACATGAATATTGCATAAAAGAAATCTTTTGTAATAAACTGTCTTTAAACTTCAGCTCATGGTTCTTGTCATAAAATCCCCCCTCTTCTTTTTCAAGATTCAGTTGTTGTAATAAACTAGAGCCTTGCACAACAGCCATAACAGCTTGTTAGACCACCAGGTGTTCCGTCCTTGCCCAGCCTATTTACAACCCTTTCATATTACCCTTTGCAGGATAATGGTTACTTATCGTCTGTCTCCAGCTAAATATTTCATTGACAAAAAGGGGTACTCTCCACAAAGGGGGGTAGCCTTGTTTGATACTTCTAGATATTAGGTGCCTTCATAAATATTCCCTGTACAAATATGTAGTTCATCGCATGCTGATTCCGGAATTGGTGTTAGCTTTTCACAGGCAATGGCAGTCGTGAATTTATTATTTATGTCAATCTAACAACCAGTTTATGACGTCTGATTGAACAGTCTGGATTGTGGAATTGTGTTGGCATGTTCACTTGATTCATTTGGTGTTTTTTATAGGTAGAGGTGGAAAATAATATTTATCATAAGTGTAAATGATGTGTCATGGTTTGACTTTTTTACAATGATTTGGGAATGGGGTCACCCAGAAGGTAAAGTGTTTTCTCATCATGCCGAAGACCTGGGTTTGATTCCCCACATAAGTACAATGTGTGAAGCCCATTTCTGGTGTGCCCCACTATGATATTGTTGGAATATTGCTAAAATCAATGTAAAATCCAACTTGCTCACTCAAAATGATTTGTTTTGGGTTTGGTGTTTTCAACTGAAAATTGGAAATTTCAAAACGTCAAGAACATTTCAGCAAATGAGTATAGTTTGAAATGTACAAGCATTTCTGGTTTGTTACAGTGTTGACTGCTATCAACAAATTATAATCTGTGTCATTAAATAATGTTATAAGTATACTGAATGGCAAAAGAACATAAAAGTTTCAAAACAAATATTCTATGTATATGTCTCTCTTCCCCCCTCACCCCTCACCCACCCCAAAAAGAAACACCAAAAAAATAAACCTTGTTTTTCTTTTACTGTTCAGTATGTATCTCTCAAATGTGTAAATTTTCAAGTAAAAAGCTCAAATTTTATTTCATGTTTGCTTTTATGTGATGAATAATGCATCCACGTATTTGGGGTCCGATTATAATGGCCAGCCAGTGAAAGGTCATCATGATTATTCATAACTTCCTGAAACATCCACAGAGAGTATCCGAGTTTAAAGTGTATTGGTCAGTTATTATACTATGGAAGTTACATTCAACAACAGTTGCTGAGGTTTGTATATATAGTCCATGATACATTGCTAGATCTAAAGATAAGTGGACTTCGTGAAGGGCACAGGTGATGCTTGATGATGGTAGACAGGAAGAAGACTTTTGGAAATGTGGTGCACGTATAGCAACACCAGGTCCTGTGTAAAACATTAGTACCTGTAGAGCAATATACATCCTTCATAAAACTCTAGTGGCCGTATAGCACAACAGATCCTGTGTAAGACCGTAATGCGTTTTATAGCAACCCCAGATCCTGTATAAAACCCTAGTACCCACATAGCACCACAGATCCTGTATAAAACCCATGTGCCTGTATAGCACCACAGATCATACGTAAAACCTGATTGCCTGTATAGCACCACAAATCCTATGTAAAACCCTTGTGCTTGTATAGAACCACAGATCCTATATAAAACCCAAGCGCCTGTATAGCACCACAGATCATGTACAAAACCAAAGCACCTGTATAGCACCACAGATCATGTGTAAAACCTTAGTGCCTGTATAGCACCACAGATCATTTACAAAACCCAAGCGCCTATAGCACCACAGATCATGTGTAAAACCCTAGTGCCTTATAATACCATATTAGCTGTATGACAGTTAAATACTGGAATATCATTCAACAGAAAGGAGAATGACAGTCAACATTGACCATTTCACACACAGATAAACATGAACTAACGAACAAGGAGGATGTTGGATTTGGTCTTGGAAAAAAAAAATAAGAAAGAAAGTATTTATGTTGACGAAACCCCAGACGCCTTTGTTTCTGTGCTTTTGGTTATTAGTACAGCCCATTTACTCTCAGTGTGTTTCTGCCATGCCTGATTAATTGGCCATCAAGGGGTGACACAGACTATGCTTTCTTACTGTTTACATCTGAATGTGTAAAAAATGCCCTGAGGCTCTCTTTGGGTGGCAAAGTATACTAAGTGACTAGGTATTGTGAAATTGGGATAGGAAATTTATACTTTTGGACTACTTTTTGATCACAATATTAAATGTCAAATGAGTTGAATTCTTTTAAATTAGTCATGACTTCAGGATCACAATGAAAATACTCATTTATCGTCCTGCCATTGATTTATCATTAGATATATCTCATTTGTAACAAAACCATGCTGCCATTTCTCTGTAGACGAGTTCATGTGTCTGTTAAAATATTTAGCAGACAATTTTATTTCAGTTTGGATAATAAAGGTCAATATATCAGTCTGTTTAAATCAAATATTCATGCAAGAATTTTCAGTTATGCCAATATTAATTTCATCAACTTGAAATTTTCTCTATTAATGCCTTATTCAGTGCTCAATAACATACTGTTTTATTGCAGAATGTAATAATTACCCTTCTGTTGATTTTTTCATTGCCTTAATTACTATTTGAGATACCCATAAAGACATTTACATCAAAATAATAACTGCTTGCTCTGAAGCCTTTCCAAAACCCTAATAGGGCCTCTGATTCAAACACCTGCTTGCCACAAAGGGTAAGAGAAGGAAGCGACAGAGGCTATTGGAGCAGGTAACAGTCAGTGACAGAACAGTGTGAGGAGCCCAGGCTGTGTACAGAGCTTGGACAGACAGAGAGACTGCATGTCTAGCCAGTCAGCTGTGTCCACTAACTGGTCAGCTAAGCCAGACAGGTGATCTCCCACCCACTGCAACTAGCAAGCTAGCAGTGAGGCCGGCCATATTGCCTTGCCTCTGTCAATGGGACAGTTGAGGGTGACCCAGTCAAGAGATTGATGGCATGTTGTAACAGTATCTGTGATTGGTCAACAGACTCAGCCATAATTGCTTCGGAGTCACATGGGTATATTATGTATTATGGGGTCTCACAATAGGTACACAGCTTAGTGGTGTTGTGTGTGTTGCCTGAATCGAATATGACTGGACTCCAATGAGAGTGTTCATGACACCAACTCACCTGTTCTACCTCAAACCCACATGGATTTATCACTGAGGATACTGCTCACCAGGGAAATGCTTCTTTCATCCTCTAAAGGAGTAGCAGGCGTTTGAATCACTGTGGATATTAATGACAGGTGGTTGTGCCCGTAAAGGATACTTACAAGAAGGAGCTGACCCCCTCCCCCCTCACCTTCCCCCATGTCCCAAGCCCTGACCATACTGGTCATGGTAAGGTAAACTAATAGTCTTATATGTGTGCTGTTATTTCCAGGTAGGTGTATGTGCCAGCATTAATGGTTGCGTTATGAGGATGTATGTGTGTTTTCTGGCGGTGCTGGTGTCTGCGCTGGTCCGACGAGCCCACACGTCAGGTGAGAATATTTTCAGTATTTTCCTCATCTAAGTTAATTACCCATTAATCACAACTGCATGTCACCATTTGTTTCTGGGCAACAGCTGTGATCACTAACTGTAACAGTGTACATATTCTTGATTATTTCATAAAATGATGATGATTTGTAACTATGTTAGAGAATTAAACTTTGAGTGTTCCACAATCAAAATATCTGAACACTAAACAGTTTGTGGTTAATGTGGAAGTGAAATTCTGTTGTCAGTCGGATGTTATTGATTACGTTCATCACGTCATTTATCCCTGAATTTCCTTCAGTTCCTTCCTGGCTTCAGATTCCAACATCTTAAACATGTGTTCCAAACTCACACAACATGTTTCCGTCCATGTTTTTCACCCAGTTCACAATTCCCTTATGAAAATAGTCCAGAATGACATCATTGGCTCAGGAGCCTCATTTCAAATTCGTAAGAAACGCCAAATTTTCTGTTAACGCTTGAAACAAGCTGACGCAAAGAGTATTCATTAATGAAGACAATTTTGGTCTCAATTGTAGAAAATCAAATCATTTGCAACATATCTGGCATCTACAATGCCTAAGAATCAAATAGTGAAATGCAGTTGTTCTTCTTCCTTACCATGTCTCCTGCTATTTCCCCAACAACATGTCCACCTTCTTGGCTCTTAGTTTGTTTACTATCCACAGAGATATTTGCAAACCAAGGTAAATATGCCTGCATGAGCATTATGTGTTGTGGAGGCAGTTGCCACCAGGGGAAGCTTTACTGAGTGTAAAAAGCCTAAGATTTAAATCTGACTAGTAATATTTAGACTGGTGAATGTCTTTCCTTGGATGGTGGCCATCATCTCTTGGTTGACTTCCTAGCAATGTCACATGATCAATACTGATATCGCAGTGTCCTACCATAATTTATAGCACTGTCCCCATTTGGATAGGACGTTATGTTTCAGAAGTGCCTCTTCTTCCCCTTTTCTACCTTGCAAACATTGCAAAAGTCTGCTAATAGCAACAAGGAAATATTTTTATGCTTGTTTATAAAAAATATTTAGGACGATTTTCAGCTTTGTTGGAAAAAAAGGGATAAGTTGATATATTTTTATGAAAAATATTCATATCTTCAGCCTGGAGAATTTTTCAAGGAGTAATTAAAAAATGGATTAAAAGTCTTTAGTTGAGGAAGTGAGATAATATGTGATATTTTAGCATGTTATTGTGATTGCTTTGATTATTTTTGTACAATGATGTTTAACCAAATATGAAGAGAGCAATTATAAAAGGTGTTTTGTGATATGTCTTTGATGGTAGAGTTGTGCTGAAGACAGTAAAATATTAATTTAAATCAGGAACAAGAGTTTGCCAAATGCTTCACAAATATTGTGATGTTGATTCCTGAAACCACAAGTACTAATTTTACTTCCAGCAGATGATAGTTCTGATTCAATGTTTTCACTACAGTTAGTTTCAATCATGGATTCATAGTGTATCACACAGTGTAGCATTTCTTTCTGAAATACAAAACTCCAGATTTCTTAATATCAGATATTGAGGGTGAATCCAACAGTAGACAGCTTCTCCTGACCTTTGCAGCAGCATATCTCTACTGTTATTAAGAACAAAACATGATTTGACGATTATATATTAATCATAAGTGTGGGCAGGTTATCAAGTGTTAAAGAATAGTTACCAAAACTCTAGTGTCAAGAAAAGAACTTGTTAAATCATTAATGCATGAAAACATATAATATTAATGTTTAACAAATTAAAAGTGAAATTATTCTTAATATTGATATGAAAGTGTCCTTGATGTGGTAGTGAAAGTGTCTTTAATATTGAAGTAATAATGTTATTAATGTTATTTGTTTCTTCATTCTCAGTATAGAAATACTAATCTGCCCAACACAGATGTCGAATCCTTAAGAGACGTGTAAAGTTCTTCATTTCATGACATACACCAAACCGACATGTTTCAGGTTCATCTGTATGAAGTATTTGTCAGACAAACAGTATCATGTTGCGGAACATATCCCAGTTTACATTGCAGTATCAATATCACAGCTTGGCTATTGACAGCTGAACTCCTTTCATGATTTAATCAGTTGTCAGTGACAATTAGCTAATTGGACAAGGCAATGAGTCTGGTGTTGTTATTCACCCTGGAGTGATTAATGATTAACAGGTTTGTGGCTCTCAGATAATATTGCATACTTCGGCTATCTGATAACAAAGTCTTTTGATATGATTGATAACGTCTAATCCATAATTACATCACAGAGATTTTCAAAGAATTACACAGATAAAAGAGAAAATGTCCCGTACCAGCTAAGGTTGGTGATTTCAGTCGAGCATATTGTGGAGCTAACATTATTATAGACTGCTGGATAACTGTTCTTATTGAAAGTCAAATCTTAGTGAATATTAACAAATATGACAGAAAGAAAATAGAATAATGCAGGATCATGAAAAGAATTAAAAATGCAGAGTAAAAAATACAGCATATTCTCACACTGTGACCTTGTGTCATAGTGAGATTCATACTTGTCTCATCTCTTTGCTAAAATAATGGCCAAGGGTTCCTTTGTACACAGGATGGGAATGTTACAGTCGTTATGTTTTTCATGCTGCTAGGAATGCTTCATGAAATCGGGACAATATTGGGTAGATTTCACAAAGCGATTTTAGCACTAACTCCTATACTTTAACATAAACTTATGACAGTCTTTGTGCAAAGGTTATTTGAACACCAGCATCCTGACAACTGTCCCGCTGGTATGTTTGCCTAACTGTGGTACAGATCTCTTTTGCTAACTGTTGCTCATCACATTCTCCTTAGTGTATTGTTGCTCCGTCCAAGACAGTGTTTATTTAAACCAGCTCCAAATTAAAGATAAAGAAATATGATCTGACATTTCCTTCACTGCTGAATAACTGTAGCACAACTGTTCAGACACAGTACTCATTGAATGCAGGTGGTCAACCCTTGAACCCAGTTGCTTGCAAATATACTACAGCCAGTCAGTAATTGATGAGGAACAATCGCTAATAAGTG
The DNA here is from genome assembly GCF_037392515.1 of Haliotis asinina. Taxonomy (NCBI): domain Eukaryota; kingdom Metazoa; phylum Mollusca; class Gastropoda; order Lepetellida; family Haliotidae; genus Haliotis; species Haliotis asinina. Next base: position 49,155,152 of record NC_090286.1, read on the forward strand.
ACTGCCAATGTGCAGTTGACGATGGCAGGGGGGACCATTGATGAGAAGTTTCCATGTATCAAGTTTTGTATGCTCAGTAATCGTGTCCACAAACCCAAAATATATTGAACTCTAAATTGGATCAGCTGAGATTTGGGCCGGCAAATACGACTGGATGAAAAGGATTGCATCGTAAAACCGTTGACAATCAATCTGAAGATGGAGGAAGCTTGTATGGTTATTGCCAAATGAAATCAGCTCGCCTTTCATGACCTCTGGTCTAGTTTCCTCCAGCCAATGACCCACACCATCATGTTGCTGAACTAAACTGGTCATTGTTCACTCAGATGCCAACCTTTTGTTAAGATATGTCTCCTTGTGACTTGATGGTTTTTGACAAAATTGAATACATTTTTGCATGCTAAATTGTTTATTCAAATTAATTAAGGAGTTTATACTAAATTGAAAGTTTAGGTCAACTTTGTGTCCTTGAATATACATACATCAGGTGGTCTGGCTTGTGGACTGGGTTGACACGTTATTGGGTCCCAATTTGATGTTCATGCTGCATATCACTGGATTGTCTGGTCTGGCATATTGTTGAGTGCAGCATAAACCTAAACTCACTCACTTGAATAAACATGTCAAATATCAAACTCGTTCTATTGATGGAGTGAGCATATTACTTTACATTGTCGTTAATACCTGAGGATAACAAATTAGCTCTGAAAATATCACAAATGCAAATCTGGGGATTATATCCAAATGTAACCATACAAAAATGTTCTCTACAGATGAAAATTATGCAGCACATGTGGGATTTCCTCCAGACGGGTGGGTGTAGATTCCGGAATGTCATCCCCCATACCATGGTGTGAGATTAGTTTATTTGTGTCCTCCAGTTCACCAGCTTCAGCAGCTTCAATGTTGGACCAGATGAAAACCATGGTGGTATCAGATTGTGAGACTTAGTGGCAACCTCTCACCAACCTTCAGCACTATATTCTTGGTTTATCCACTGGTTCCATAACATTGAAATTTCCAGTGTGAAGTTAATGAAATTTTTTATGATAAATCTTTCCTTCAAAAATTGGATTAAATTTTTGTGGTTAAAAAATATGGATTGGCAACAAAATGGTTTGGAGAATTTCAAGAAAAAAAACATTCTATATATTTGACAGTGATCTGCAGAAACCTGTTAAGTAATGAAATGAATTCCGGAGAGAAATGAAAGAAAAGATCCTACATCGGATATAATAATTCATAAATTAGATTTGGAAAATATAAAATCTGCTTTAAAGAATCAGACGTCAGAATCGGATTAACACCATATAAAATTACTGCCATTCCAGTCGTGATGGGGGAAAAAAAAGACTTTAAGATAATGTAATAAGATGCAAGCAGATGGTGGACACAGTGACTAATGCAGGACTGATAAGCAGAGCATCTGCAGATACAATAACCGGAGTACGTTGTTATGCTTAGATAATGCCTGCCCCTCTATTTTTGGTGCTTCAGCGTTGTAATGATGAAAATAATTCATCAATACACAGCGATATGAAACGTAATGTAGGAGTTAAACCTGTTTTTTTCATTTTGCCACCAGATCAGTGGGATAGCCTTCTGGTTAAAGCATTGGCTCGTCATGTCATAAACCCGGGTTTTGTTCCCCACATAGGTAAAGTTTCCCAACATATTGCAGGAATATTGATAAAAGCGATGCAAAACTCTCTCTCTCTCTCTCTCTCTCTCTCTCTCTCTCTCTCTCTCTCTCTCTCTCTCTCTCTCTCTCTTTCTCTCTCTCTCTCTCTCTCTCTCTCTCTCTCTCTCAAATCAAAATGCCTTGATGGGTTAAGAATAGCCATACAGTTAGGTGTTCTTTAACATCTTTTGAAAAGTATATATCATTAAGTCAGAAAGAGATAAACTGCCAAATATCCAAGTGATTGGTTGTCATGACATACCCCGCTGACCCTGTTACTGAACCCAGTCGTTGGTTCGTTTCGTCACCTTGTTAGACAATCACAGGTTACGGACAACCCATTCATTTAATCAACCTGCAAGGCAAACACAGGTCACTGTGGACTGGTTCCACCTGGGAATAGCTGTTGGTATAACCAAGTAAATGTCAATATTGTGTAGTATTTTTTCTATCATAAGTACTCCACCAGAAAGAATGAGATGGATGAGAGTTGTAATGTAATGTATACTCTGTGTAAGTAGGGTTTGTACGGCCCTTAACAGCATTTGTAATTAATACTTGCAATTGTAGATAGGTGTAATTGGCAGAGAGGTTGTAGATTCAGCAGTAACCTTTCTGTATGTGACTGTTATATTGTTATAAATAATGAAGTGGTTTTGAACTTTCAAAAATAATTATATAAAATGGAGAAGTACTTTCTTTTATTGATTTAGGAATTTGATACCTTTCTTGTTTTCTCTCCTTAAGTTATATTTTAACTTGAATGCGAGATAAAATATCATTTTTGGAGGATTGTTATCTGCAACATGTTGCATTATTTATGAGTGGATTTACAATTTGTCTGGCCTAAACTTCAGTGTCGGAAAATAGCTATTGATTTTCAACTTCCTTGTTACTAATTTCTTTGAAATGAAATAAGGCACCATCACAGAAGTATGATTGTGAAATAATTATGAAATGCTTGACAGACTTTAGCCAGTATAATGATTATTAAATGCATTATTAACTATTCTCATCATAAAATGTAACTGAATATTATGTATGTGTGCCTTTTCATGTATGTTGTCAATAAAGTCTTGGAAAGTTGATGCTTGTATTTAACTGTTGAAAAATAAAAAAAAAATATTTAAAAAAGCTGTTTTGTAAATGTAAGTCATAGCCATGTTTTTTAGAATACATATTGTGATGTAGTTTATTAAAATTGTGGTGGCAATTCAAATGAAGTGACATGTATGATTACTTACATTGAATGAAAGTTATTTGCTGACTCAGCTAAAAAGATCCTGAGAAAATACCTAAGATATTTACTACATTAAGGCCACGTATCTAACCTTCCCAGCTTGTAAAACATGCCACATGAATGAAGCCATCTCGTCAATGGCACTTGAATTAAAGTATCTACTATAGAAAAAATGCTAGCAGAACGACCCTTGACCTGAAAGTATAACCAACTTTGGTCTCGCTCCGTCGCTGATCTGTATTTTTGTTCTGTCATGTTATGCCTACGCGATTCAGTACCTCTCTGCCATGGAAGAAATGCTTAATCCTTTGTCGGCCAGTGATACACATGGTCAGTGATACTGTATCTGAGTATAAGCAACTCCGTACATACAATTCAGTGTTATTAAGCTGATACTATAAATGATCATACGCTTGCTTCACAGTGTTCAGAATGGGTCTGTGCTGAAAATAGAATAGGTAATGGTTCATTCAATGGTTTGTGTTGGCAATAAAAATTATAAAAGTGTGACAGTATTTTGTTTGTTAACTTGACACTGAACTCAGCAGTGTTCCGAGTAGATGACTGTTGTCTCTAAATAATGGAGTCAGAAGTCTGTTCCACAGAATGATCATAGCGTAAAGGTGATTGTAGCTTCTATACTTTATCCTAGTCTAACAACTGTACTGCTAAAATCCCTGGACCAGATAATCCAGTGCTTAACATCACAGGTGTCTTTCCATACAAAACGTTGTTACAAAATGAGTTGATGATGTTAGGTTTGCCCAATGCTATAAGTATCAAGGCAGTAATGAATACGCTATTATCAAGATACAAACTTTTTCTAAATAAATATGATAAACATATTTTATGGATTGAGCCTCCTTTTGAATAGAATTAGGTGAGTCTGATGTTTTATGTGTATATATGGACAAACAGGGACATAATTTTCTTTAAAGTTCATATTACCATTAAGGTTTTGAACAAATCTGATTTCATAGTGTCAATAGGCATGCTGATGGCTTCATTTTGTTATTGCACACAGACAGACTCGGGATCTCCGCCAGAGTAAACACTGTGTGTTTGACAAGGTGTGTTTCTGCTGCTGTCCCCGGATATGAAAGCCTCCATTGGTCCAATTAACTCACTTCATTATGCTCACAATCGGCTATCCACATGAAAAGATAAACATTTATCCACGAGAAGGAGGTTTTCGTTTGTTTTGGCGGAGTTGTTGCTACATCTGACTTAGAAATAGCCAGGGTGATAAATCCATTGACAGGACTCTTAGTATATTTTTCAAACATTTCATGCATTTTGATCATAACGATATGACGCATTCCCACTTTGACAAAGTGCAAGGTATTCTATGGACTAATAGAGATAACCGCTTGTTTACTGATAAGCTGATATATAGTCAGGATATTTTTAAATAAATAAGGTGTAACATATCTCACCTGTGTGAAGGAATAATTAAGAATATGCATCTATTTGGATTTGAATTTCCAAAGATGTCATCACATTGCAAGCAAGGAAAGAGTTGTCTCCTCCTTAATTTTAGGTTTGGTTATTTGCCCCTACACAGTTCTGTCAACGTTCCTAACATTCCAGTCATGGTGGGATCCAACACACACAAGAAACACCCCCTTCTATGCAACTGTCTCTCATCCAAATAACCTGGTTTGCAAATGGGCCTCCCATCATTTTAAAAGTTTACCTGATCCAACCTTGACAATACGTTCATCTTGTCAGCTTTTGTCAGTTGTATAGTCCCATCGGCTGTGGTGTACAGAGTAATGACTATTAAGATAGTCAAAGATGGAGCCAGTGAGGTGTGCATGTTTGCCTTTTATACAAATGATGATCTTTTCAACATCATCCTTGTAAAAAGGCAAGACAGGGAAGCCTTTTTGAAATGTGTGTCATGTTGGTATTGTAATCTGCATTCTTGCTGTGTGTCATCTGAGAGATATTTGACATGTCATAAATTGTATTGAAGCAACTGAGTCATAAATCTTGAAAAAATATACAATGTAAATTTGGAACAAATGTTAAATGTATTAAACTGTAAAAGGTACAAAAATCTTGCACCCAATTTTTTCATATTTTCAAAGTTAATCTGTCGTATGAAAGGGTCAAGTGACCTTCAGCTTTCTTTTGGAGTATGTTTATGCCAAACCCAATTAAGATGATTGATATTATGAAGTTCAACATTATTGAAACAGTTGCTACATATGACTGAAACTTGTGTGTTTGTTTTAATGTACAAATATGTAGAGTCCATTTTGCAATCAGTCTCTAATTTTGAAAGGTGAGTTTTTGTTTATTTATTATTTCGAAAATATTTTAATGTCACCAGTATGAAAATTGGATTGTGTTTCCTCTTTGGATACATTTTATGTGTCACTTTGTAAAGTGAATATTCAGTTTGGTTTGTTTATTTCAGGAGAAAAAACATTTTCCTAGATATGAAGACTACCATTTGTATTGCTTTATCGTGGACTGTACATATTTTTTTTAATTGTTTTTTCAGAAAATATTCACACAAGTGTCATATGTATTAAAAAAGCCATTCAAAGAACATGAATTAATGCTATTTATTATGCACAAGACTTAATGCCAAGTTTGTAAACATTAGCTGTTGGCATAACACATTTCCTTTCAGGTGTGTCAACTTAAATAATGCAGTGTGTTCTTGAAAAATAATATTCGTATGTTAAAAATGAGAACAAATCATACACTTACATCATTTATCCTCAACAAACTGAACATTGATGCCCCAAACATGACTGAGATTTAAGCTACAGAAAAATGTAAACATGTTTGTGACATAAGCAGTTCTTTGAAACTGTTTTTTTCTGCATTTGGGAAGGGAGTATTATTGACATTTATAATTCTAACATTTAGCTGGAGTAAACAGGTCAGGCATGCATTCAAGGTGCTATCACAGAGTTAGTCCACACCACTGGGTTATAATTCACTGTCTGTTTCAACTTAGCCCAGTGGTTAAAGCATTTGCTCACTGAAGACCCTGGTTCAATGCCCGTAATTGGCTCAGTTTGTGAAGTGCCTTCATGATTTTCCTTGCCAGTGTTTGATTTGATTAGTGCAAAAAGTGTTTGAACTTTTTCACAATAGTTTTTCTTGTTTATTAGAAACGATAAATGTAAGAATTATGCTATCCTGGATCAGCTCATTGTTGCTGAAGTTGATTATTTTAGACACGCTGTGTCGTTCAAGGAAAGTTGTATAATCTGCAAGCCGCTTCTATGGTAACTTCTACATTTCTACTAATACATGTTACATCATTTCTGACAAACAAATAATCTTAAACTAAATGATGTGAAAACATGGTACATGTGGTCCCAGTCATCTATGACCTTTGCCCTATGCCCTCAGGGATATTGTGACATTGACAGGTGCTTGAATGACTGCAGTCCCAGGTACATATCACATGACACCCTTGAACTTAGGGATGATCTCATTATTCTTTGGCCAGGGGCCATTACCCTGGCCTGGGGAAAGTGACCAGCCGTTTGTTTACCTGACAAAGGATTTGTACTGCCAGTGATTAACACCTTGAAATGTTAATGTACTTTGTATTAAGGAGGTGGATTGTCTTTGTGAAAACAAGGAGCTAATTCTACAGGATATTCTTCTTCTTTTTGTCTGATGTCTGGCTGCACCTTGAGATGGGGGCTGTGGGGTAGCCTAGTGGTTAAAGTGTCCACTCATCACACTTCTTCACCTGAAGAAGAGACTAGGAACGTTGTCTCGAAATGTTGTGACCTTGTATAATAAAAAAGTTGAACCATAAAGCATTTTCAGTTTGATTCCATTAACTTCTAAATGCCTTTGAAACAACTCTTCCAAATCCTGAAGAAGAGACTAGGAACTGTCTCGAAACGTTGTGACCTTGTATAATAAAAAAGTTGAACCATAAAGCATTTTCAGTTAGCATTTGGTAGTATCAGCCTTGGGCTATGGGCTAGTTTACACTAGTGTCACAAGTTGATTGACTTGTTCACGACACATGTAAATGTGAAGAAATTCTTACATTAATGAAGGTAATATATGTACCAATCAATGCTAAACATCTTTCACACCATTCATCAGTTGTGTAGGAATACATGTCGTGACCCCTGCGACCTTCCCTCATCACCCATCTTTGTTGGGAAATTTACAGATACAAATGATTGCACTGTATCCCTGCTGAAAAGATCTAGTACCATACCTTTAAGTCCAATTTTCCTTTGAAAACAATCTTTGGAGCACCCAAACCATCCTCATTGTTTTCACCAAGTCCTGAAGGCCTCCAACCAGTGAGGACATAAATTGCAGATAATGCTGGCAGGCTGAGATGTGTGGTATGATAGAGCAGCATTAGCTGGACATTAGCTGGATATCTTGCTTTGTATTAATTGATATATTTCTTTAACTTTAAGTATCTCTGCACACTTGACTAAACTCCAGAAGATCCAAAATGCAGCAGCCAGAATCGTATCCCTTACATCTAAAAGATCTCACATAACTCCTGTTCTAAAGTCTCTACACTGGTTGCCCATCCAAGCCAGAATAGAATTCAAGACCCTGTCCATTGTGTTTCAATGTCTACATGACATAGCACCTCAGTACCTCTCTGAACTCATCTCTGTGTACACACCACCACGACAGTTACAGTCACACCAGCAGTTCCTTCTAAGAACACCCTCTGTACATCTCAAGAACTATGGTCGCAGAGCATTCAGCTTCGCAGCTCCTTCACTTTGGAACAGTCTTCCCATAGCCATCAAAACAGCAACCTCCCTTCACGCCTTCAAATCCCTATTGAAGACCCATCTTTTCATGAAATATTATGAATAACAGCTACCAGCTTCTGCAGTTTAGTCTCGAGCTCATACACTGGGCGCCATGAGCATACACTAGTATGTGGACACGGCGCCATACATATGGACATTATTACTATTATTATTATTATCTCTAAAAATACTATGTATCTTCTTGCATGTGTGGACCTCTTTCATCTTTAGGGATGATTGTTAAAGCTTAGTCCCAAACTGCAGTATTTTCTCTAAGCCTGTTCTGCAATACTAAAACCGTAAATGAAGCTAGTCTGAAATTTCTGAGTCTCACTGGGGCTAATTTTCATTTTAAGTGAGATAATTTGTTACTGTCCAACTTTAATGTGTATTCAGAGTCTAATCATTAGTCAACAAAATACCCAGCATCCTTGCGTCTCTCAGGCATTGAATTCAGTTTTCCTTGTTACACCATGTTTTTCCCTGGTTTCGCCACAGTGTTAATTGTCTGAAACCTGCATTTCTTATGGATTTACTCTCTTATCAAGCTGAGAGTTCTGAAGTACTGTTCAAAGAGCAATTGAACCCATCCCACTCACTCACTCATAAGGTTGATGTGATGTATAGCTAACTCATGACATTAAAAATCTCTCCCCCCCAAACCTCCTTATATCCATGCGTAATTACCTACATTCTTCACACAACTGTGGTATGTGACACACATTCTTGGTACCTGCCCCACACCTCAACTGTTTGTAACTGCAACATCGGTCAAAAAAACTCCACACCTTCGTTGCCTACGTTCTTTCATTCCCACCTCTCCATCCTCCTCTCCCACCTGCTGTTTCACCTGGCTGTTGATTGTACCCATTCTCACCTGTGTGTACCTTACAGTATTGTATCTCTCTACACAGCACATTCACAAGCCCCAATTACAGTACATAATGGTAATTCCCCAAGTTTTCAATTTCCCCCAACTAACTGTGACACCTAATGCAGAGCCTTTCTTCCTGTTCCTTCACTCTGAGCCTCTGATTTTCCAGCCACAAAAACTGACTAATCCCTTGCCAAATCAGTACCTCATTATTTGGGTAGTGATTTTGTAATAGGGGATTGGGGCTTCTGCCAGTGAAAACTATGTGACATTGTTTTGATGGGTGAAATGTCCTGGGGACAGAAATTGGGTCAGCCCAGCTGTAAACATGAATCCCTATGTAGGTAGCAATAGTCCAGTGAGAAATGTAGAGGTGTTCGGTGCTAACAGTAGTCATGGTGCATGACCAGTGTATCATTATAATGTTATTTCAGAATAAATGGGATTGTCAAAAGGCATGCAAAACCCTGCATCAAAGACCCTGTTACAAAATAACAGTGATAATTTAGGACTGTACAGCAATCCGGGGAAAAATGAAAATTCCACCAAATTCCAGAATTAGATGCATTATCATAATTAGAGTGTATTACATTAGCTAGCAAGAATTTTTGTGTCAGTGTTATACATTTTTGTACGAGATCAATAATTTTATACATTAGTATCATCTGGTTGATAAGTATCTCCTAACTGCAGTTTTGCTGGAAATGTTTCAGTGTTTCATTTGAATTACAAAATGAGTAAACACATGTAACTTTGTTCACAAATACATTTGTCCTTTGGTGCTGCCATCTTGAATAGCCCTATATGTTGATAGTAGTTAACTATGGCTCAATCAGAATCCTACAAATACACAGCCTTTGTTGTCCCAACTTTGCACTGTGCTCACAAGTTAAGTACCCCTGAATTTGAAGTCATTATAACAATAATTGAGCAATTATTCTCTAAACAAAATCCACTTTCATTTGTATGGTGTAAGTGCAGTTCAGTTGTGCTATTTTAGAATTCGACAACTCAACTGGGTCCCTTAAATGTCACTAGTGCCTCGCTGCCTGTGGAACAGGATTTCATAATTTAGATTTTGATAATGCCAGGTTCTAGTTGTGAATGAACTAAGTGCTAGTGTTCGCAGGTTTTTTATGACAAGGAGGAACTTGTTTAATCTGTGCGTTGGATGATAACGTGAAATGTCAGCTTACATATGTTGCAGTAATTACGGAAGTGAAGGGCACGAGGGTTTGTCTGTGTGAGTGGATGTACTGTGGACACATAGTAGAACAAGCCGCTGTACGTGTCAATGTCTGTCCACCCACATGCCTCCAGACTCTTGACACAGTAGACCCACTCCCACGGTTCTGCCACGTAAACCGCTTTGTCAGGCCGCACTACCATGGCATCAGGTTTTCTAGTACTCTTTGTTCAAAGAAAATATTCATATTGATGTTAAGGGAATATCAATGATAATTTGTTTTGAATCAGATGGTTAAATGAAAGAAAAAGGTACTTACAAATTTGAGTTCAACATTTGTCCATTTTAGTGAAATCATCTTTCAGAGGCAGAATGCCAGATGAAGTCAGGTTTCCTATGACTCTTTCTTCAACGAAAATATACCATTCTGTTAAGGGACTATTGATGATTATTAGTTCCTAATCAGTTGATTAGATCAAAGAAAAAACTTTTGAAATTAATCTGAATATCACTCTTTGTCTACTTTTGTGAAACCATCTTTTTATTGAAGAATGTGAGATGAAGGTTCAAGTTAATATCAACATCAGTACCTGTATCACATCAAAGTAAACCGTCAGGGCTTGTCTCCTCCATCCACTTGGGATGATCTAATCCTAATCTATGACCTCTTGAGCTGGAACCTCCTTGAGCTAACTGGTCCATCCACTTGTCACACCCTTCGCAAGACCACGCCAATCCTATTATATCCTCTCCTATCAATCTTTCCCCATTATTCTATCTCGCATGGAAAATAAGTCAAATAAAGTATTAGCATAAGAAGATAATTTCTGCCCTTTACCTTTTATTCCAGTTCTCAAATGAAAATATATATCAAACAAGAAGTGTTTTGCTTGTAATGCATACATATTAGATTTGAAGAATTCATATTTTTCCTTTGTTCAAGTAAACATATAAAAACATTAACAAATACAAAAAAAATATTTAGAAGTAAGTAAAATGTGCAACCATGAAAGAATAAAATAGATGAGTGATCATTATTATGATATATCCCTCAATAAATAGTAGCCTGAAAAATATTACGATCAATATATGGCTGTGTGATATATGTTAAGGGCTCTGTTTGCCTTCTGTTCAACCTTATGAGCCACAGAACAACAGAAGAACTAACACCCCACCCAATTGCTTCTCTGTGACAAGCCCCGAAGCCATCTTGTCTAGACGTCCCAATCACAGCTCCACCCTGTATTTCTTGCCTCCTTGTCACTCCAGCTACCCTAGTACTTCTCATGCTCTTGTTGACATAATTTGATGACTGATCCGATACCTATCATTCCCTACCCTAGTTGAATGCCACATTCCTGTCTGTTGTATACAAGAGAATTGTATAGATAGTCATCTGGTGTACAGATGTGCCATAAAGGATTAGTTCAGGAGCATGTCCCTGGGGTGACCGTCTCCATAGACTGTTGGAGTGGTCATGCCAGCTGTCTGGGGGCCTGTGTTTAAACATGTCTTGATTCATTTACACCACATCAGGGATTGTTCTTGAAGTAAATTGAGACTAATATATGTATTATATCAGTATATCATGCTGGACACTATCACAGATGATAGGCTCAATAAATGTATTATTGTAGGGATGTGATTTATCTGAGAATATCAGCTGTTACAAATTTGCTGACATGCCATTTTTTACATGTAAAGTATCAGTGTTCTAAGTGTTACTGATACAATTTATTGAAATGTAAAATTCATAATGGAAAGACCATAACTGTGAAAAATTGTTTTCATCAGTATCTGAAATTGTTGTCTTCATTTGAATAGGTGAAATCTTTGACTTTATCAGGATGTCTGAAACTGTTGGCTTCATCAATATCTCATACTGTTGACTTCATCAATATCTCATATTGTTGATTTCATCAATATCTTAAATTGTTGAATGCAACAGTAGTAGCTGAAATTGCTGATTTGATCAGGATAACTGAAAATGTTGACTTGGTTTACTGAAACTGTTGATTTGTTATATTGTTAGAATGTATGATGGATTGTGCGCCATGTGTCCTGAAGGGCCACGTTTGTCCGTCATTACACACTTCATCTGTTCAGACCGGGGACATTCACACCTTTCAGGTGACCAAGAACGAATGTGCTTCATAAATCTCACCTAGACACGTCCCATTTTTCCACAGGGAGGATTTAGCTGAGAACATCTGATACGTCAAGCTTTCCAAAGCACATTAATTATCTGCTTTAGGTCTTAATGCTGTATGGTGGTCTTGTGTGTTAAGGAAGAGCAGGAGACGAACACACCAGGCTCTTCATCACTTGTCATTGTCACAGCCTAAACTTCAATTTTTATGGGGATCTTAAATATGAGAATGGAATCAGTGTATTTGGATGATTTGAGAACGTAATCGTATATTTAATATACGACAAGCCTTTTTCATCTGAACTCCTGATGAAGATTTAATTGTTAGGCTATCATTTCCAAATAATCGTATATTTATGTTGTTGCATACCCTGGTTCCCATTGTATACTTTACTAGTTACTAAAGCTTGACTGATCACAACTCTGGGAAAGGCTTGTAGAGAATATGATAGCTGCTGTCTGGGAATACAGACGTGGGAGTCAACATTAGATGACGAAAATCACTAATTGATGCCCCAAACTTTCAGTGTATCTCTAACAGAGAAAATAGAAGTGCTTAGATTGAAGTGCAATCTAAGGCAAAAGAGCTGTCATCTCTGTAAAAAGAGTGAAGAGAAATATGAACTGCTGTCTGGGAAGATTGACGTGGGAGTCCAGCATTGATGAAGAGAGTCACTATGTGATACCTGAGACTTGCCGTGTATACCTTACTGGGAAAATTGATTGAAGCTGCAATCTAAGAATTAATAATTTTACAGACTCAAATGGGCATGTTTTTTGCCCACCTCAGGACTCAACAGAAGCTATGTGTTTCAGTTTTTTCGTAGTATGCATATAGAATATAATGTGAGTCAAAAGAAAAATGTGAAAAACCAGGAGTGGCCTTTATTGTATTGGGTTGTGATGTATTTGTGAAAACAGGCAATGGTGGGCTAGCCTAGTGGGTGACATGTATTTCATGCAGATGGTCCAGGTTCACTTCCTCAAATAGATGCAATGTGTGTAGGGCATTTCTGGTTTACCACCACAGTGATGGTAACCAACAACTGGCAGAAACATGGACCCATTAGCTTTGGGAAATAGCGTATTAATTTGGAACACTTTTTCTGACATGCAGCTCTCGCAAAAACAGGGTGTCAATTGATTACATACTGAACACTTCCAGATCAATCGGTTGTACATTTTGAAATTGATCTTCACAGAGCTAAACAGCTTGTGCGTGTTGTGAATCTGATGCTAATGTTTCTGATTATGATGATAAGAACTCCCGCGGGGCCTGCCAGGCGTCCATATTTATTAAAAACATGATTGATGTGTGGGTAGCTGAGAGTTAAAACGTCGTAGCTGGAGAGCATTATATGGAATTTGATGCAACACTAGTTGTAGAAATATGTATTATCTGAAATTTTGGAATTGACTGCGTTTGAATTTTGGGTGTCAAAGTATCATCTTTTGAAAACCTGTTCCAGTTGCATCAAGACTTTCTAAAAACTGTGCAGTGGAAAAGGATGTTGAAGATATTTTATTGTGAATTACACGTCAACAGTGATATGATCCTGAAGCTAACGATTTCTCCTGTTGTTTTGACATGAGTCTTGTATACTGACATACACAGAAGAATACTTTTGACCCTCAAGATGAGTGTATGTTGCGGAAAATTTCAAGAATATTTCCAACAAAGTATGGAAAAATATCAATAAGCAAAGCAGTACTTTGTCATTGATGTTTGAATCGCATACAGAAATTGTGAAGTTGCTCAGTTCATGGTTTTGTCTTATATCGATTCCAAAATGTTGTCTCTAGGCAAATAAAATTATTGCCTTTATTACCATGTTATGAAAAGGAACACTCAAAATCATTTTGTTGTGAAACTACTATTAATTTACCTCCATGCAAAAGCATACAGCCAGTTTATGTCTTCTTTCAAGGGATCTGACCACATGGACCTGCAGGGGGTCCTCAGCTATGTTGTTATTAAAAAGGGGCCTTTTGATCATCCTGCAGAAATAGATCTGTATTATTAAGTATAATCTGTTCCGATGGATCGGAGAAAAGATTTAGCAAGGTGAAGTTCACTTACATTTTCTTTGAAGAAAGAGGCCTTGTTTAGGTTGAAACTATAATTGAAGATGTCTTGGAAATTAATTTTTGAACATCGTATTTTAGTGACAAACACACCATGGTTCCTTTGAATGATAAATAATGTATATAAGTTATTGAATTTGTGATATTGATATGATTTTTCCGGTGAAATTACGAACATTTATGAGAGTTCCAAAGTGGAATAATTGATGTGAAGTTCATTTATTAGGAATGACATTCAAGACGAGCTGTGCAGCTTGTGTGCCCTATCAGCATTTATTGGTAAGCAGTTTAACCCGTGTCATTATTGGCTTTGTAAATGCCATGTCAGAGTCACTTTGGGAGTAAATCTATATATTCTGGATGACTGCCTGGTCCAGTCACCCCATCTCATCCAGCTAAATGCTCCCCCCTCCTGCCCCTTCCTGCTTCTTTTCCCCAACCCTCTTCCAACTCCCTTCTCCCTCTTCCGACTCCCCTACGTAAGAACATTCACTTGCTCTTCCTTCATCATGGGGTAAGGAACTGCATGAAAGCTGTATCATATCTTGTGTCATAATTCTTGCATGAAAGCTTCAGATGATGATACTGACTGGAGGTATATGAACTGTTTGTTTCCCCTTCACCAACAGTTTAAGTGAAAATATAACTGCATAAAGAGAGACATATTTCCATGGAGTTCTCGGAAATACAACTATGCCTTTCACAGTTGTGTATCAAGAAATATGTCATATGTCATACCCTGATGCTATAGCTGTGTCAGGAGCAATGCATATTCTGTTCTCTTAGAGGCATGTTATACCTCATATCCTACAACTGTGTCCAAACCAAATTGCAAGTCTTCTCTTGTACTGATGGATGAAGGCAACACTAGCCTGAGGGCTTGGCTGGAAACAGGACTGACTTGCACCACATACAGAAAGTTCTCTGTTACTGAACAATGTGTGACCTTTGCTGATGTTGATGTTGATTATAGCTTGAAGTGGAGTGCTAACATGCAAATGGTTCTTGTGTGTTGTTGAACTGTGTCTGTTCGTGGGCATCTTTGTGTTTTTTGTTCTCTTTCTCTTGTCGTCTCAGCAGAGACGTTTGTTTGATGGGCACAGTCAGTGACAAATATTTTTGCTCATCCTAATTTTACGTGTAACCTTGTAATGGTGTAAGGAGGTGCATCCAGCTGTGCAGAGTTGCATCTCCTGGGTATGTGTGATGTGTATGTGGTCAGACTTGCTGGCTTGCTGACACATGTCATCATATACCAATGCATAGATGTTCATGCTGTAAGTCACTAGATTGTATGGTCTAGACTCAATTAATTACAGACTGCCGCCATGTAGCTGGAATATTGCTGGATGTGGTATTTAAACTACAAACCAACCAAATAACCACCCTGGGTTCTCCTTGCTGACTTTCCATGATATAGTTGGAAAACTGTTCACAATGGCATTGAAACCAGCTTGCTCATACCTTTACATTATGAGATCAAATGGAGCTGACTGTTCATTTTCTTTGAATGATGGTACCATCATCCAATATTGCTATTCAGTCGACAGTGGCTTTATTTATATCTTGTTATTAAAAAAAGTATCTGATATCCTTCCTAAATTATGCAAATTTTAGTGATGTCTTGGGATAAAAGTTGAAGATTGTTCTACATACTTCAATGTAACCAGATATATATGAATATTTCATTGGTACTTTTCTATCTGAGGAGAGACTGGTGTTAATTTTGTATAAGATGTAATTAGAGAAAGGTGCCATGGTAAAATTGCTCTGTTCCTTCAGTGATTTATGGCTGATATTCAAGAATGCGATCATGGTGTTCATATATTGTTTTCTGTGAGTTTCATATAATTCATTAATTTGCACTCTAACTCTATATTTGATATTTTGGAACATTAAAGATCTGGGTTAGATTGTACTTCAACTACCAGTTGTTAAAAGAGGTGGCTAACTTGATCGGGGGTCAGAATCAAGGGTCAACACAGGATTGTCTGGTCCAGACTGAATTAACTGGATTACCTCCAGGCTTTGGTTACCAGGCCAGCAAATGTCGATTTTTTTTAAGGATTCCTTGTGTTTTTCTTGTTGAAAGAAGTAGCCAGGTTGTTTTGTTTTGTTTTTTCTTTGTTAGTGAGTTCATTTTAACCATTGCACTGTTGTTACTGTCTTTATCACGTGACTTTGACAACTGTTGACAAAAGATTATTTCCATAGTATTTTTTTTGCACCATGAACTTTAGTTCCTTGGAAAGCATGGAGGAATGTTTCCAAAGTTGGTCTTGATTATTTGCAGATTACAGTTGGCATATTTGGAAATTATATGAATGGATATCTGAACATCATTGATTGTCATAAAGAGGGTTAAACATTTACAGTTTGAAGTGATCATCCCTAGAGGTGAGAAAGCATATATGGTCTATCAGTTTCACTTTACTATAACTACCCATAGATGGCCCAACTCCTCTGTGGGAGTGAAGGCAGGAAGTGCACCTATAAAACTGCACGATGTCATGCAGGTAGAGAATGCCCATCCAATTTGAAAGTTAGTGCATATTAACAGGGTCAGTGACTCAATATTGTCGTACTTCCTTTAAGTTTATCAAAGACTGCTCTGAGTTAACAGAGACAGCTTTTCTGGACATTTCAAGGTCATGTGGCAGAAGGTCTTTCATCATTGAGAACATCTTTTTGGTGGATTCTGAGGCTCAAACTGTCTGTTCAACACAAAAACGGGGAAAACCTTTTCCCTATTTTCTTTGATTTCAAAACTAGAACCCTTTGATGTGATTGGCTGAAAGGATGTTACAAGTGCTATGATTGGCTAAATGCTTACAGGCATATGATCGGTGAGTGGAAAGTCCTGTTCAGGTCTGGTAGCTGCCAGAGTCTGACTGATTAACATGTGCAGCCAGTATTGAATTAAAGTGTGACGGGTAATGAATCCTAGATCCTAGATCTTTAGACTGAATCATTACTCAGAGAAGAGTTTGCCGCCAGCTTTTTACAACATGTTGTGTTTCAAAATTTCATGGATGGTCTTGGCGTAATGATACATGAGTTTCTGGTGGTGGTGAAATGTAGAATGACAAGAAGTGAATGATTCAGTGCTTATGTAGCCCAGTGTTGCTCAAAACAAAATAGATTAACTGAGATGAAACTCACGGAAAGAGGTTTATCTTCCAATGGGAAGTCGAGAATCAATACTTTATGCATGGAAGCCTACCTATCTTTGATGTGATACCACCAAACATGGGACTATGATGGTTGTGCCTGGCTTTTATTTGAAAACATCACATGGAATGATATAACATATTATTTTCTTGCAAAAGGCAACACATAGAAGAATAGTTCACCCATGAGTACCCCCTTTGACTTCATCAGGCCTTGTTATGTTGCTAGGCGATGTTCCCACAGTGGAATTCTATGGAACCCCAGCATAAGCTGACTGCAGCATGGGAGTAGTTAATTCAAAAATAAGTTGAAGAGTCAAAAAAATTTCATTTATTTAGTTATTATTGAAGTTTCATTGGTTGTCCTTAGGGTTTTATATCTAAACTCATCAATTATCGCCTTAGTTGGGAACCATATGCACTGTTAGTGTTATCTGAGGTCCTATTTTAGACACTTCCCACGTACTCATTAATGCAAGTCAAGATAATGCATTCTGTATAAACAGTTTACGTGATATTTTTAATGCAGTATTCATGAACATTTGACTTAAAGTTGAAACTAATTGTAACACCTTATTTATGTTACTGTTTTGTCAGTGAACTGCACCTTAATTATATTCATGCAGTGAAAAGAAAACAACCACCATGTTGTGTGATTTCTGTTTATGTAATTCATTTTTTGTGAAAATAGCTTATTTTTGGATATTTGTGGCTAAAGCAATAGTTATTGGTGCCAAACATGATACTGACATGAAACCAGTAATATTCATTGACATTGAAACAGGCTAGGGTATTGCAAAAAGTGTCATAGAACCCACTTCAATAACTTATAGATGACCAATAACCATCAGCCTTAATTCATCTGAAAGTGCCTACAGACTCCAAATAAAATCCAAATAAAAAAAAATAGGTCGCCATTTTATCATAAGCTGCAAGAACATCTTTCAGAAGTAGGAGACTGCCCAGAAATTTTGGGTTCTGTATTATGTAAATCAATGCCTTGTCCGGAACCTGAAATCACGTCTTGCAAATAAGCGTACTTTGGCATTTACTTTTTTCCGCCCTAATGTGTTTGATGCTGGTATGAGAGAAGGAAGTCGGTATTGAAATATGCATCTGGTTCCAGTTGCGGCATCATTGTTTCCAAATCTTCCAAATCAATGGCTCCTGTTGATCTGCCCTGAGGAGATCCCGGTCTCATGTTGCGTTGGTGTACCTGTCCGTCAGCTACATACGTTCACACAACATATCGTCCACACAACTGATTGTGGTTGAGATCTAGCCAGCTGATAGTGGGATCAATGCCCCAAAACACAATTTAGGTCTTACTAGACCTTGAGATGGATTAGAATCGTTGCCATGGCAATTGTATCTGACAACTGCTAGTGACCAAGGAAATAAAATCACCACTGGGCTCTGAAAAAGCACCAGTATTGGTGAAGCAGTTGGAAACCTGGTTGATAGGCAAGTGTAACAGAGTCTGGGAATTCTGTTTTCTAATCTTTTACCTATTTCCTGATTTGCATTAGATGACAGTGTTGATCTATTTTTGGTTATGATCCTGGTGTGTAGACTGCCAAAGGACATGGAAGGTGGTGATAAAATCTATCCGGATTTTGATTACATTGGAGTCCAGTGTTGAGTTTTTTTTATTGATTTGAGCATGCTTTGTAAAGGTTCAGTAGGAAATGGCCAAGATGACATACTAATTTTGTTCCACATCTTGGTTTGAAAATTGATCTATGTTTCAGCATGATATCAAACATGAGATGATATGGAAAGAGAGTTTTCAGGACTTCCAAAAATGAACTTGAACTTAACTTGGTAACCCTGGCAGCTAAAATGGCTACTTGATAAAAGGAATATTCTTGAAACAATTGGCTTTCTCTTCACTTTCAGTTTATTATCAAGATGTATGCAATTATATTGCTCTGGATCCCCTTGCACATAGCCATCTTAGCACTACAACTGTCGTAGATCCAGGTTAGAATATGGGAGCATCAATCTTCTTAGCACTAAGATTGCTTTATGCAACTGTCCCCGGGGGTAGATTTTTTAAGCTCTCTTAATACTAAGATAGTCGTAAGTTAATGTATGGCACTTACGACAATCTTAGCACTAAGAGAAAATCTAGGCCCTGGTCTAGGTCTGTAAGTGGTATGTAAATATGAACAGAAGTGAGTGACTGGGACGAGAGATTCAAACAGTTTTACCACAATTATAGCATGAGATATTCCGCTTACGGATGCCTAATGGCATGTCAAATGATCTGAGAACAATTTGTCTGGTTGTGAAATTTTACAATCAGAACTGCAAGACATACCATTTGAATTCCTGATAAAATCAGATTGCATGAAATTGTCATCATAAGGCTTAACCTTTACCAAAGATTTTCCCGAGATTTTCTGGACCACTGCCAAGATGAATGAGTTAGATCGTTTCTGACGTAAGGCTACAGTAATGATGATTATGTGCAAGCTGGAAAGTTTGAGTATTGGACCGATAACTAACGAGAACTGGTCAGTTGGTGCTTAATGATGAAATTTGTATGCATCGATGCATAGAGGCTTGATGAGATCAATACTGCTTTCCAGACCCCCTTGCTAATCTATAGGAACTCCCAAATGAGAGATGTGACCGAAAGTATCCACAAAGGTCTCTGTAGCTCACCTAAGCTGAATGTTTTTATATTTTCAATGGACAAATGGTGCCTGGGTTGTTGAATCTGTAATTATAAACTATATATACAAGTATGAACTTGAGTCAAGGTTTGTGTCTAGAAAGAAATAGGTTTTATCAAACCTTGGCTCATATGATATGTTTGTTTACCTGTAGAATCTGGCATGGAACAAGAAGAAACATCTGAAAATATCAACATGGCTCATTTTGTGAAGACTTTTATCAAAAGTAATATTCAATTTTGGATGCTAGTCATGTGGAAATCAATGAATCTGGATTGTACTTGTCCCAGGAACATTTTTCCAGATGTATTCTTTTCTAAGTTACGAAACAAATGATGATCTTCCATTGTGTGTAATAAAGAGCTTGATTTCAGTAATGATCTCGGAAAGGTTTTCTCTGATATTCGTCTCTTTTCTAAGTTACGAAACAAATGATGATCTTCCATTGTGTGTAATAAAGAGCTTGATTTCAGTAATGATCTCGGAAAGGTTTTCTCTGATATTCGTCTCTGTGTATATCTTAACATACATCATTTGTTTCAACAGTTAATGTTGCTACCAGGCTTCCAAGCTGAAAATGAGTTGATAGGTGACTACTATTTGTATTCATCAAAACAGTGATTAGCTGAAGTCTTGTGCTACAACAAATGGAGACATGTTGCAGCTAGGAGCTACCAGGGGAGAAGCAGGAGCTATGGTTAACACTGATAGATCCTGACAGTGGAAAATAATACATGATGCTCTGACTCAGTTGACAATTATCTTGACCCATGGAGATTAGCCTGCTGTGCCCCTAACATATGCCACCCTGAAAACAATAGGTCCAATCTTGCCTGATAACAGTCCCATGCGATGTATTAAGGTATTATAACTGCCTAGATAAACAGACCTGTGCAGCAACAAATCATTATTATTGAATACCCAGATCATTACTGCAGAATGCTCAAGTCAAATCTTTGAACACACAACCGCCAAGCACAGCCTCTGACCGAAGAGAACTAATAATTAATTAATCAAGAGCCTTAATCCATTGCGGTTTTGTTTCCATGTCTGACCCACGTGTCCAGTGTCTGCCATGTGTCAGTGGATAATTACTTGATGTATGCATTGGATATCCTCGTGGTTCACTAGTCAGGGTCAGCCAGGGTGGGTGTGGTTATTGCTGTGTGAATCTCGTGTATTGGGGATGTTCGTTGTTCCTGAGCCCCAGCTTTCAGCTCAGTGTCTCGTATGTAAATCATATTGATGTCATTCTGTCTTGTCAGTTCAGCCAGTCATTGCTGGCCCCCAGTCTTCCACCATTACCAGAACCCTTTTCCACAAACAGGTTGTAATGCTTTGACTTTTAAGTCTGTTTCTTAGGATAAAAGTATTATCTCCAAACCAACAAATCTTGTGGAAGCTCAGGTCACTAGTTAGATAGTTAGATACTGGAACCAGTTGTCAGCCTATGATTAGTTCATTTTGGGACTTGAATTTTGCCCGTCCACTTAACTTGTTAAAGTTCTTGTTGAGGGAGATGGCATAGTTTTACTGCGCATAGAAGAGTGTTGTGCAAGATTGGAAGTGAAAAATAATCATACTGTGTAGTTTTTTAGTTGATTACTCTCCCGCAAATGGACATGGTACCATTCAAAACACAATCTTCAAACTTTTAAACCATCAAACACGAACCTGGAGATATCATCCCTCATTGCAACATGTTTCAGATACCAATGGCTAGCATTTTACTACAAAATCTTTGTCTCCATTATCAAGAGCTCCAAAGTCTAATTCTTGTGAAGTATTTACAAGCAAAACCATCAGTCTTTAGTTTTAGTCACTCATTCGCATGTGACCTTTGCTGTTATCTTTGATAGAAAGAAACATGCTTTTCATTTCTTGAGATAATCAGTACCCTCGGTCATTTTGTATTCAAGTTTTCCTCTATCAGAACATGGCTGCTTGACCTTGTATCATTGTGAACAGATAAAAGAGTGTGGTCTTATTTCTGGACATCATATTTTTTCTTTGATTGTGTGTAATTTGTGTGTTTTGTATTCAAATTTCCCTCCATATTGGCAAGCAACCAAGACCATCACACTGGTGGCTCCACTGGTGCGTCCAAGGAGAACTTTATGCATGGTATTTTGCCAGTGTAAAGTATGGCTAATGTTCTTTATCAAGAGCATAATCCCTCCTCGAGGTGCGTCAAGTGGCTTAGGGTGCTCGTAATCTCCTGCTTGATCAATCAGTTTTTCTTGCTAAGAGGACCTTATAGATTACACTGATAATATTATGCATTGCATTGGTTAGGCTGTTTTTGAATGTACCATGCTGAATGTGACTGCCCTGATATTAATGCTCGTATCAGAGTCAAGTGTTAGGTGTTCATTCAGCTGGTTATTTATTTTGCATGTATAATGAAAATGTTTTGACATCGCTTCATTGTAACACAAGAGTTGGGTGCAATTTTATTGTCATGTAGAAAATGATGCAACACTGAAGATTTTCAGAAGTATGCTACTCTAAAGAAGAGTATTCTTTTTTCTTTAATATCAATAACAACTGTCAACGTATGAAATGGTCATTTGTTCTTTAGCTTCATATGAGGTGTATATCTTTGTCTTGCATCACTGGAGATCCATTCAACCAAACCAAGTGCACTTACCTCTTTGGCAATATTTTCTCCCATACATTGAAACGACCTGCTATAGCCTTAGTGCCAATATTGCTCAGTAGGACAGAGATGAGATTAAATTTTAGATCTATATTGGAGGTGAGCACAATGTGTGAAGCTGATTTCTGGTGTCACTGCCATGATAATGCTGGAATATTGTTCAGAGCAGTCTAGAAGTTGACTCAATCGCATAGATCAACATAAAATCAGCTTTTTTTTGTGTAGGTCTTGCAAACTGATTTCAAACTGCCTTGGCTACTTCGGTTTGTGTTTGTATGTATATTTCGTCTACATTTTACTGAAAGGAAATGGAACTGTACCTTACACTTCTCTACAACTTCTAGAACAAGACTGTCCACCATTATGCTGGATCATG
Organism: Haliotis asinina; assembly: GCF_037392515.1. Classification (NCBI taxonomy): domain Eukaryota; kingdom Metazoa; phylum Mollusca; class Gastropoda; order Lepetellida; family Haliotidae; genus Haliotis; species Haliotis asinina. The sequence goes on from NC_090286.1 coordinate 49,178,031, forward strand.
ATATGGCCAATGGGTAGAATTCTGATGTCACCCTTTGTGATATCGCTGGAAAATTACTACTTTAAAAATTACTAAATTACTAATTTTTCAGGTGTTATTTTGTCTTTGTCATTAATGTAAACTGTGCCAAAATGCTAAAATTATGCCTGGTTCTTAAAAACCTTTATGCCAGTATTTTCCAGTTGCTTTCTAATGCAGGTTCATTAGCATTTCAAATCAGGGTGTATCAGTACACATCTGCGTGGCATTAGCTTTAATATCAAATTAAGGTATTGTAGCAGCTACACTCATGCCAAACAGGGAGAGATTTGTCATTTCACTATCAGTTTAAGTTATCCTTTCAGAGCTACTTCTCACTAGCTGTCATAAATGGATGCATCCCACTCTGCTTGCCAGCAGACCCCAGTTCAGTAGCATATTAAATCTAATTCCTGTATCGTGTTGTTTTTTATTGTGTTGTCTGTGGCTTTGGAGGACCATACGGTTTAATGATAAAGTCAGTGGATGTGGGGTCACTATGCTGTGCGGAGACAATGATGTATTTATGCTTCTCCTGGGTGTTTTCGGTCGGTTCACTGGACAGTGTCAGGTGGAATGCAATATGTGTTGCTAGCATTTTTCATCGTGTTCTTTTTTCAAAGGCCAAAGTGGTTTGCTATTTGCTGGGGGTTTTTTTCCAGTTGGATGGTTAAAGGATTATGACGACAAATTTGATGTCTGTGGCTGCACAAATGTGTTTTAGACTTTGACATTATGAAGGATGAATGTTTTGTGTAGGCACTATTATTAAGGAGTACATTGTGATCTGGTGGTTTTCATTCTTGAAAACAGATTGTTAAACTTTTTGATTTTTTTCATCCAGTGCAGATGCCAAATGATACTGAATTTTGTTTGCTTCTAAATGACAAATAGGACTCTGTACTCACTGACATTTCTTGTTGTTTCCTTCCATTGATATTTGTAATTATTGATAGTTGTAGTCTTTTAAGGTTTGTTTGTATTAATTTCGCATTAAATGATGCTATCCTGTACACAAATCACTTTCTATGAAGTTTTGACATTGACAGCCATTACAGCCCTGGAGTGGCTCCACTCCATAGCGTATTAAGTACAATGTAGCATTGTCTATCTCTGATACAATACAAACATTCAGAATGAAATCCCAGTCTTTAATAAATTATGAACATTTCAATGACCAGAGATTAAATATGCGTATTGCCTCTCCTGACATACAAGGAGTGTCAATACGATACATTATTCAAGCATCTCTCCAGGGATTCCCCATAGCACAATCCAACATACCACAGTCTTGTGAGCCCATCAAAGGGCAGCTACATGTATCTAAGTCGCAAGACAATGGTGCCCCATATAATGCAGGTGATCTGTGATAACTGTAGAGGTAGCTAGAGACACATCTTGCCAGTGTTAAATGCCCTGCCCTGTAATGTTTCATTTAGGAAGGAGGTAGACATGGGTAGAAACGTAAATCAGTGACCTTACAGGGAGCTGGTAACAGGAACTGATGAGATGGTAGTAGTTTTGCATAATTTGACTCCGGAGGAAGGTGTAATTGTTGACATAGGAGAAATATATAAGCACTGACCTATCAGAAGAAATATATATCATTTATTGATCTACTAGAATAGCTAGGCATGGATATAAGAGAAAAAGCTTCCTCTTTGACTTCAGTGTTGAGTGAGATAGATAGATAGATAGATAGATAGATAGATAGATCATACATTGACATAAAATAAATAATCAACAATACACTAGACGTTATCTCACACTGACCAAAGAGTTGAATTTGAGGAGAAATATTTGCCATGCATTGACAATAGAGAAATATAGCATAGTCTCATGGATGAAACAGTCACAGTTGATATTTACATAATTATTTTGTTTTTGGAAAGCAATATAAAACCATACATAAGGCATGGACCAAGGGGAGAAATTTTCTATGAGGCAAATTCGGTCACTGTCTGCTAGGTATATACTGGAACAGTATGACAGTGTCTCAGTAAACAGCAATTAATTCATGTTCTTTTTGGTTTTTTTAATTTGGTAGATAGAACAAACCTTAGAAGTTACTTAATATCTAATAGCTCTTTTAGGATAATAAAACATATAAGATTCCACATAATTCCTTGACACAATTCTTTTGAATGTGTGAAAATATATGTTCATTTATCCTCGGGAACATAAAACAAAATGTAATGAGTTATTAAAATCAACTGGAATCTATGTTCTTCACAACCCTGAACCTGCATCCATTATTGGTGTATGTTCCAGCTAATATTGACACTGCTATTAGGTTTGAGTAACTTCAAGGTAAAATCTCCAGTTAAGCTGGGAGTAATGGGGAAACGTGTGAGTGTGCTCAGTGACAGAAAACAAACAAAGCAAACCGAATCGTTTCAGTATGGTAAACATACTCAAAATGTATTGTGTGTCACCATCATAACAGGAAACAAAATGTTAAGCTATGCACAAACATGTCAGTTTTGATGCGGGGGTTCAGAAACACTGCAATTTGGTGATGGAGAAAAAATTGTGGAATTTTTAACAAGGCAATTTGTAGCGGAAGAAACATCCGTTATCCAACAACCACTTTGTAATTGTCAACGATTTTATCACTATACCAAAAAAGACCACCCATCTTGTTTAATCACAGTTCCATCTGAGAGCTCATGGGGACATATAAAACAAGTCAACATGCGAAAAGCTTGTCTTTCTGTGTGCGTGAAACATCCATAGGTTTTCCCCAATTATTTGTATAGAGGTAAAATACAAATAGATTACTAACACAGTGACTCTTTTGGACAGGTAAAATGAACATGACATACCAATTCCGCTACATCGACTTTGTACAGAGTAAGTAAATGTCCGGCTGACTTGGGATGTCTCCCTGTTCTGTTCGTTGTGTGTACAGGGCAAGGAGACGCCCCCAGGCAGTTGGACTGTATCTGGAGCTTGGCAGACATATACACACTCAAGACAACATGTTTGTGAAGAACACATACTGAAACAAACTCTAGAATATGATTAACTTGAACGAAGGACAGAATGGTTTGAGTGGTGCATGTGGAAACAATGAATGAGAATCTAACTCACATGACGTTGTGTGTGTTTGATGATCTCAAACATGCATACTCAGTTACATTTTTATGGCCATTTTGATAACTATTACCAAGAAAGTGAATATTTGTTTTTAAAAGAGCGTCAGTTAATGTTGAAATCATAGGTATAAACATACAAAATTTGTTATTACATTGAATTGTATGTGGAAACTGAAGTATATACTTACCCTTGTTTGGCTGTGGGTGCAATTTTGGAATATGAAGTTTTAATTGTATGTTTTTGAATAGCACCAAGTTAAATTGCCTCCATGTCAACCCCAGCAGTTCCAAAGTCATGAATGTTTTTTTGGCTCAGACCTTATCTGCTCATGTGTTAGGGCATGTCTTGTTACAATAACAGCAGTAATTTCGTGGTTTTATCAGCGTCAACGACCCCTAAAAGAATAATCTGGCATAATCTTTATATTCTGAAAAAAAAATTCATGTTATTTTAATTTTGCAAAGCATCAAAATTGTTTAAAAGTGACCATGCGACTTCCATATGAAAGTCATGTGACTACCATACAAAAGTCCAGATGTTGTGTGAAGGTTTAGCATGGAGGAAAAGCAACCAGCAAATTACCATCACATCCTGGTTCGGACCAAATAATGGTGAGCAGGGTTTGTAGGAGAAGCTGCTGAGACAAATGAAGTTACTCTTCCCCATCACAGCAGATTCCAGGTAGTTATCTGATTGAGGATGCCAGTTCAAACATCCACAAACTACATCAAAAAGGATTTTTTTCAACCAAAAAATCAATGCTTGGAAGAAGGTTTCTATTTTTGGTATGATGTTATGCCCTTCTAGTTTGTATGGTGAGGCCTGCTAGGATACACTTCCTAAGCCGCTGGTGCAATTAATCAAATGTTTCTATAGGGATGAATTCACAGGTATTTATGGTGAGATAGCTAAATATTTATATCGCTGGAAAGAAGTTTAGGAACATCCAATATTCTTACTCTTTCCCAGGGTAGCCTAGTGGTTAAGGCATTTGCTCATCATGCCAAAGATCCGAGTTTGATTCCCCATATGGGTACAATGTGTGAAGCCCATTTCTGGTATCTTGTGCTATGATATTGCTGGAATATTGTAAAATAGGGCGTAAAACCATACTTACTCACTTGAATGAATTGGTGGTTCTTCTTTACTTGTTTTCAGTAGTATATGTCTGGCCATCTGAGAGTTAGAAACAAACAATGCATGAAGTTGGTTGTCTGCCAGGTTCCAGCACATATTCATGACTCATGAATAATGGAAGATCAATTTGAAATAAATTGATCATTAAATATCTTCACAAATACACAATTTTCATACATTTACACCAGTAGAACTACTTTTGATCATTAAAAAGCTAAAAAAAAAACCCAGGTTGACCTATTTTTTTAAATGATGCCGCTTTTGACAGACTAAGAGTAAATGTTATGAAGATTTTGTAATTGTGATCGGTTTCTGTTTGTTTGAATAAAAGGCTGTAACCATAACATAACCATAACTCCCACATGGAGGGGCAACATTTCAAACCCCACACGTGACTGCCCCATGTCTTTATTAAATGACTCTCATGACGTCATCAGTTTTGATTTTTCAAAATCAGCGTGGTCCATTCCCGATTCCTTGAGCTCAAAACAGTTTTTCATTGGTCATGTTACAAACAGAAATATCCCACCTACACCTGTTACCCTTTCTGTCACCATAAATGTTTAACATTACTTTCTTTCACTCAGTATTTAAATCCTACACATTTTTGCCCTTATTTTTAAAAAACTGTATCTCTGATGCAATAATAACTCTTTCGAGGAATCCTTTCCGATTGTTATTGCTGAGGCTACACTTTAAAACTTTGTAAAACACTTTGGCATGACATAAACATTGATAGCTGCATGTTGGTGCAACCCTATGGCATGCTATAAACATCGATAGTATAATATCAGTGCAACACGTTGGCATGATATAAACATTGATAGTATAATATCAGTGCAAC